>NC_142622.1:40057659-40682659 GCF_059453375.1 Lepisosteus platostomus | reverse complement strand
GTGAATACAATGAATGATTAAGGTTGGAATTACATAAATTCATCTATTTAGTTATCTTTAAAATTCTTAACCTTGGGCAACATTTGCAGGTAATGTGCATTTATAATGTACAGTATGTTGTGTAACAAATAACCAAGAATCAAGATTCCTTTTTTAATAAGAAATCACCACAGCTCATTGTCAAGGCAGCAAGAAAACCATTGAGACCAAAACAGCCTTCTCAGCTTGTTCTCTCATTCTGTCAATTTTTGGTTTCTTACATATTCCACAAAGTTGCCACAGCAATAAACAAGACAAAACCAAAAACTGATCAAACAAGCTAAAAAGAGCCAACGTTTTCTAAACACTGAAATATTTCACAACTTTAATTACAGTCTATAGAATACTAAAGGAAACTGTGATAGTGACATACAGTACACTAAAGGAGACAAAATATTGGAGGCCAGTGGAAGAATAATCTAAAAAAAGGTGTTTCATTGTTTGGTTTTTCACAAATTCCAAAATACAGTGTTTAGAGTTATTGGTCAATCTCAATGAAATCTAAGAAATGATTCCAGATATACTGTAGTGTGTTTTTTTTGTTCAAATGACTTGAAATACTTTAGCCATGTCTGAACTAATATATAATATATGATAATCACAAGCAACTGTAGACTGAAGATGGATGAATACATGCAGTTCCTCACAAAAGTATTCACCCCTTCTTAAAACTGTTACAATCAAAAACTGAAACATATTAATTGTGTTATTATAATTCAGCCCCTCCCCTCTTGAGTAAATACGTCATAGAAGTACCTTTTTATATCATTTTAAGTTGTATACAACATACAAACATATTCTGTTTCAGTGAGTTCTTGGTGCATTGCAATTCAACCTCATTTAAATATACAGTAGATATATAAATCTCTCATTACAGGTGCTTCTCAAATGTCTGCTATTTCATTTATTACAATTACACACTAACTTTCCTAGGTATTCTACAGAAAACGAACCCTGAAAAGTAATCCCATATGGTGTAATGCGGCACCATCTAGTTTGACAAAATGGTGCAAAAACCATTTCTGAAGCGCTATTCCTCATCACAAACAATCCCGTATTTCACTTCCTTCAATTCAGGATACTGTGTAAATACTGTATAACCTATCACCCTAATGCCCAGGCCACAGAGTATGGTTGACCCAGCTTCTTACATTCAATGACTTTTTCCGTCTAGAACTGGAACACAGCACCAAGTACTGTATGTCCTCATATGTACCCAGAAGTAAAAACACACCTAATTTGCTGTGTCAGTCTGCTTGTGTATACATACACAATTATAGAAACAGATGAACAACTTGACGGAAAATATTCTAAATACACACATGGGACAAACAGAGTTATTTTGGGAACACATCCTGTCTAGGATGGATGAGGTCACCTACAATTAGCCTGTTAATTTTATTTGCTTTCAAATAATGCCATGGTTTCCTTCATTAGTTAAAGTCACCTTCAGGCTGAATTTAAGCCAATCAAATACGAACAAAATAAACAACGTAGTGCTTTTAAATTGAACAGCAACAAGGAAATGAAATCAGAGTGGTGGAAAGTGGAAGGCATTGTAAACTCTTGCTATGATTCTTATAGACTTGTCCAGCTATGGAATGTTGCACCTGTGCAGCTATTGGTACATTATAGAGCTGTCCCAATAACGTGCTGTGCCAGATGTTGTACTGCACTCAGATCAAGAGAAGAAGATTGTTTTCTTGTGTGGTCTTGCATTATCCTAATGGAAAATCAGCAATTCCAGATTGGTTTGCAGGAATGGAAAGATAGTTGTCTTTAGGACTTTGTCAATGTATTTTTGGGCGGTAAGTTTGCTCTTGGTTAGTACCAAAGACATCCAATCATCCATTTTCTAGTTGCTTCTTCTAATTCAGGCTCGTGGGAGAGCCAGAGCCTATCCTTTCAAGCAACGGGCACAAGGTTGGTTACTCTCTGGATGGGACACCAGTCCATTGCAGTGCAGACACACACTGTTTATGATTTTCTACAGCTTTGTAACCCCCTATTTGTAACAATACATACAATGTTTGAAAACAGCAGCATTTAAAAAGTGATATACATTTGCTGTCTGTTGTATATTCGATATAACGCCTATTAACTTCGGAAAGGTTCGGAACAAGGAACATACTGTGTTTTACTGAGTGTTTTTAAGATCACATATTATCATCTAATATGTCAGCTGTTAAATGGAAAGTATGCAATTCTGCTTTTGTTTTCTTTCTTCTTCTCATAGTTCAGCGTCAAACTTTCTAGTATGCAGTGACCACAGTAGCATACCTCTGTAAATTGGCGGGTCATGCTATGTGTAAGGTGAGCCATTCACTCACTTTTGACTTTCATCCACACCAAGTTGCTGATTTTGGCTGCAAACCTACAGAGAAATTATTACATCTGGTGCAGACAACCAGAAAGACATTTTCAGCTTTAGACCTCAACAGCTCAGAAGAGCTGATTTCAGAGAAGCTTCTAGGCACACATCCTAATTGTGTTTCGACTTTTGTGAATAGTACTGTACCTATAGACTAAATTAGTGAATACTGAAAAAGATCTCCCGACGCAAAATCCATCTTGAAAATTATTTTTATATCACAAATCTGGACTTTTTTGTTTTCCATTATTTTACTGTATATGCAACTGTTCTGGTGCTCTATAAAGTATATATATAGATGTACATGTAGATGTTTTTCTGTTTAATACAGAATACCAGAGGAACAGTAATTAAAAATAGTCAATTTTGCAGTAGCTAGGGGAAAAGTGTTATGTACAGAACACAACAGCATGGAAGAAAATAATTGTACGTTTTGTTTTTATTATTTAGAACAAATATTTCTCAAAGTAATAGGAGAACCCTACCAATCAATAACACAGGAACAAGGTGTCACACCAGTTGGGGTTTCTAATTAAATTAATTTCTTTTTAGGTGTTAATTGTACAGTAAATGTAAAGATATTCCATCTTTCTTTGTGGTTTAAACTTGGTCATTCATTTGATTCTAATTAAATCAAATATTGTGTACTGGATGCATGTAGAATTAAATACTTTTTTTGTACAGGTACAACTTAAATTCCTAAAAAAACTGTATTTACTGTACATCAACCAAAAAGACAAGCTATAATAACATTTTAATTATCCTGAAGAAAAAAAAACTGGCATCCTTTAATTTAAACTACATAGCCAGAAGACAATTTCTCTTTTTAACATTTTTTCTTTTCAAAATTAATTGAAAGGATGCGTTGTGTACGCCTACACTCCTCTCAGTGCTTCAAAGACCATCACCCTAACAATTATGAATATCCTTAACTCTGACAGTAGCCTCCCACGAATCCATTGCGCATAGTAATCAGGTACCAATCCAAAGAAAGGCAACAGATGTAATGAGTGCATGAGGAAGCATTTTAATGGACAATAACAATATACTCAAGAACACAATCAATATGATTTGCATGTATCCCCTGGTGTGATGGTATTATTGTCCACTGGTGTATCCTTGGTGCATGTGTACCGAATTTCATTGGTACCTGATGCAGGAATCCCATTCAAGTTCTGCGTTTAGGCCAAATAACCTTTTAAACACCCTGTAAAAGTGTAGTTCAGGACCAGTCCATTACAGGGCACAGCCAACACAGAGACATATGCATGCACACACTCATCCTCACACCAGAACCACTTTTCCCAGAAGTCAATTAACCTATCAGTACTGTATGTCTTAGGGCTCTGGGAGGAAACTGAAGCACCAACCACCACATTAATGTAAAAACTCCATGCAGATATCACATCAGGTCCCAGGGACACAGTGTTGCAAAGCAACAATGCTATCCACTGTGCTAGCCTTTATTCACAATATACTGTAGTGTTTAAATTTTGTAAATGGAAATTAGATGAGCAAATTTGTCAACACAAGACAAAAAGTTTATGGCACTGTAATATGACAAAAAAAAATTAATATTAAAATTTACATATACCAGCAGTGAAGTGTACGAAAAGCAAATAAAATTTCTATCTGAAGTTTTTCATTTTTTAAAAGAAATGTTTAAAATATCACCAATTCACAGTAATAAAAGATTTCTGAAACTGGTTTCCCTTTGCTTCCATTGGATATAATCAGGATTTAATTTGGCACTTGTAAAACGTCTTCAAACTTTTTTTAAAGGTCACTACCTGTCAAACTATTTTATACTATATTTGCTGTCTGTATTTGAACGATAAAATAAAATGTACAGTATGATGTCAAACCTTAAAAAGTCTAACAGTGATCCTTTTAGTAAGTTAGTAAAACTAAAAATAAAAAAATACAATAACAATAATTTTAGTTTTTTAGAGAATATTTAGAGTAATTATAGATATGTTTCAGAATATAAACTTTAAATATATTTAGATAAATATATTTCAATCAACAGTAACATTTTAACATTTATTGTTTCACAATTGTATTCCCTGTTGTAGGTAGGACATAGAAGCACAGAAAAAGAGCTGGTCTGATAACATTTGTCTTGCCCAAGATGACAGTGGTAATTGTGCTTAGGATGTTTTAAAAATTTGGAATAGGAACATATTTGTCTGATGAAACATGTCTGATTGCTTAAGCTAATCTTTGTTTCAACAGTTGGAACATTCTATAGCCATTAATTTGAGAGCCTGCTGAATGAATGTCCTCAAAAGTATGATGGTAATATGGATTGAATAACTTACATTTACATTTACACGAAACCCACATTACCTTTTCATGCTTTTGATTATAATGACACCTTATTTAAAACACATGTACATACCAAAACTCTGCAGCTGCATATTCTTACCTTCTGAGCAATGTTTTAGCAGGCATGTTTTACAAAAAGCTTCCACATGCTAGCATTTACACTGTGATTTCTTTTAATTGCATTCTGCTTTTTAAATTATCTTTAGACTATTGCTTTTAAAAGCAAGCTTTAGATATTTTCTTGAACTTGTGCCTAATGTTGGACAGTGATCATTTTTCTGATTACCATAGTCCTGGCGTTCAGTCTCTACCTGGCAACATGGATTATTCTTTAATTTTCAATGTCAAACATTTAGAAATTTAGCTCTGGGATGATACAGAAATATTCTGAGCGCATTAGTTTTGTCTGGTTTCATTTTCAAAGGATGGTTAAAAGTTAACATCCTGTGCATGACAACACTTGGAGACGTTAATATGATTCCCATTTACTTGCTTTAAAATATAAACAAAGATTAACTTTTTTTCCTGTCTAATTTTAAACCGCAAAAGATTTATGAAGGTTAATTTGGGAAAACCCATCATTTATAAATCAGTGAATAATACTGCAGGAAAGTGTGGCAATAATTATGCATTTGCATATTGCAAAGGTTTCCATGTTTTGAGGGGACATTCTGCTCTTTAAATACATGCACAAAAATGTCATCTTGTAATACTTTTAGTAAAGTTTAATAACATAAGATAAAATGGGCAGCAGAAATGTATAAAAGCTTTAGATTTTAAACTTTATAATTTGAAATTAGGGACAGTTTGTTAAAAGCAGAACTTTTCTATTATCTGGGATACAACACAGACTCTGTTGTATAGTATATAAAAGGCAAGAATTGTATCACAGAGCCAGCAGTATGTAACTTGTGAAAAATAATGACTCAAATGTTATATCCTTTCATTTTAATTTTGGTTAATTTTGGTTCCTTCTATCATTTAAGTTTGTATAATTAGGATTGAGACCAAATGTAAATTATTGTCTTCTTCACAAAGCAAGAAAAGAGTGTATTGTAGTTTATTTTGTAATTCAGAGACTTTTTGGGAACCTGTCTGATTACTCATGTTTTCCACTGGCAGGAACAGGCAGAACAAGTCACAGTCTTTAGCACTCCATACGTCAATCTGATACAAACAGTAGTGACCCTATAATCCATTTAACCAGTATATTTACACTGGTTTACAGTGTTTGCTAAAATTCTCTTTTCCTTTTTAGTAACTGACTAACCAAATAGTTGCTAAATTTAAATTATCTGTTTATCTCTTCTAAAATAGAATTGTTTCTTGAAGACAAATATATTATTTATGTCTTATGTAATCCTGAAAAACACATTACATATTTCAGCTGACTAATTTTACTTTGTGAAACAGCCCTACTTTTATTATTAATATTATTTTAATATTTAACATACTGTGATATATAAAATAATAAGAAAAATGTGAAGTTAGTATATATATTATATTTAATGATTAGAGAAACAGTCTTTATTTCTTGGCTAGGAATTGAACCTGGACTTTCCACAGGGCAGGCAATCATTTTACCAATGTATCAAAGCATCAATCAGTGTGGGCAATTAACGTTAACAAACTATGAGTGTTTTATTTCCCATTACAAGAATAACAACAGCAAAATGTGGTTAAAATGAACATGAAATGTCAAAACTTTTCCAAAATAAACACAAGTGAACAAGTTAAAGAATAAAGAAGTTAAAGTAGTCATTTTGATAAAGGTGTTTAGAACCACAAGTAGTACCTATCAATCATCTTTGGCCAAAGAATCAACATCAGGCCATACTGCACCTAATTTACCATGGCAGTGGCTTCTAACACACGTTCTGAATAGCTGCATCTGTAGCAGCCATAACGTAAAAATACAGTAAGTGCTCTTAACTTACACAGTGTGAAAAAATATTACACAGTACTAAATCTTTTACTCTTCTTTGATCTTCTGTGTAGACTTCTGAGTGGCAAATGGAAAACTGCTTCTGATTATGTGTTTGTACTATATAGTCTTACTGTGTGTGTCAATCACAGGGAGTCGTGTTTGAAGCAAATCTTGCATTTACTGTAAGTGTTGGCCGGATTGAGCAGTCAGCTAAAACTAGTCCAGCATTTTGTCTTTTGGCAACAGTGTCATCCAGCAATCATCCTACAAGAGAAGTTCTGGGAGTATATATTCATCTTTGGCTTATACATTAACAACTGGATTTTTGCAATAGAAAAAAACTGCCATTTATTACCAAGGAAATATAGCTTATGCTTGACCTTGCTTTGACTCCAAACCTCAGTGCTACTGTATCTCATCTAAAATTCTGTTATGCTCTAACTTTATGGTCTTGTAACCCTCATAAAGCTGCTACCAGATGTGCTGTCAAGCCAATTCATGTTTAATACTTTAAGATGGCACTCACAAAGAAATGACTCTGTATTATTATAAAATAATGGTGTGTTTTAATTTCAACTTTTAACTTTTGCATTGATCTAAGGGTGGACTCAGTCCCTCGTATGCACTTTCAGGAAAGAAATAAATGAAGTTTGGTTAATAGAAGAGAATGTTCTAACTATATGCTTCAATCCATACTTTTTTCAGAATACAGGGGTTCTCCCTTCTCTACTGTGTAGAGATAAACAGTCTAGACTGATGACTCCAAAAAGGTTGTGAGGAGAGAAAGAAGAGAGGCTATTTCAGTAGTTATTTGAGTTATTTTTGTTACAGCTAAGGTAAATTGTGGTCAGAATTTATTTTTATACCTCTTCCTGTAAGGAGGGAGTTCAAAGTCTGAAAATAACAAAGACGTATACTTCATGTGTTGCTGTAGCTCTTCAAGCACGTTTCCTGACATTTTTTAACTTTCAATATGTACAGTATAATATGTATAAGACAAGAACAGTAATCTTCTAGATGTCAACCTGCATTCAAGTACAGTAGCATGGGTTACGCCTGGCTGACATCATTCAAAGCTGCTGCGGACAAGCTTTTCTCCATTATGGAACAAGTAACAGATTACTAATAGGTTCAGGTGTGTACACCTGAAGAAGGCTTCATAGCCGAAATGTTGTGTTTTCTCTCTTCTCTTTTCAGCATGGAATAAATCTAATACTTGTTCCATTGCAGACTATGCATACTGACGCAGCTCCCCACCTAGACTTTTCTCCATGATGATGTGTTGGAAGCACTCGTTGTTGAGATTAATGTGGAAATGGCAAATGATATCAGACAGTCAAGTGCATTAACATCTATCTGCTCCACAAATGCAAGCAAATATTTACATCCTAGATACTTGTTTTTAATTCACTGTGCATGTGTGCCTCATTATCCTACAATATATCCTCTAGATGTATGACCCTGTTAGAACTTTTTTTCAGTTACTGTGCCTCCTCCCTACCTAGACCACTCCCTGTAGGCACAAGATCAACAATTACTCTCTCTCTTCTTTCTCATCCAAGGGTCATCAATAAAATTTAAGTGCACCATCGACAAAAGTCAAACTTATTTTGTGCCTTTTCATTCCAAGACATGAATTATCTTAAAAATAAAAGGCACATTCACATCCAACAGTACTTGCCAAGTGGAATCAACAGAAACCAGATGCATCTTAACTGTTATTTATTCATACTTTTATTAGGAGTAATGATAAACTTGTAAAAACACTGTCTTTTTTCATTGTCTGATTATAACAAGTGGAGGTTGTTTCTTTTAGGGGATTACACAATACTTCATTTTCTAGAGGTGATTCAGTAATATCTGAGCCATACAGTATTTGGAAACATGAAATTGCTCTGTTCCATGTTGAATATATTGTACTCAAACAGCTTCTGTAATTCATAATATTCTGTACTATTTAAGCCTTTATTTAGACTGTACTAGGAGTTGAAAAAAACATCACATGTGTCTTTCAGAGAATCAAGTCACACAGAGTATTCTTTATCCTCTAACTGCAATGCACCAAACCATTTATGTACTAAAAACTGACATTAGGCAAGCAACTTAGTTTTGGACACAAATAGTAACATAACTGCATCCACTTACAAATATAGTATATTTCACTTCAGTATTGACATTTTTGAAAACTCCATACCAGACCTGTAAAGTAATATTTATTTTCAACTTCAAATTGTAAACACATTTGTAAATTTATCCCACAGGAGCAGCCTGGATCATACTCATTTCAGAACCAAAAAAAAGAGAGGGTGAAGGGAGTTAGGCATAGAGGACATCGCTTTCACAAAGAAACAAACCAAAACATCGACAGTATAACCTCCTTTTTCAGAAGGTAAAACCAGGAGAGACTCCGGCTCCCCCGCGACTCTGAATTGGAAGAACTGGTTAGAAAAAAATAGACGAGAGGAAATATGAAGATATGTCCCCCGTCTTTCCAGATAAAGACGAGCAATTCTGAGTAAAAGCTATACAAAGAGTAAAAAGCTATGATTTTAAAGTTTAGTGTCAAACACACTGGTGAAATAAAGCCAAAATGTCCCAAAATATTGTGTCTAAAAATCAGTTGTGCAAGGACCCTTTCCCAACAGACCTACTATTTACTTACAGGGCTAAATCTGTTGATTTAGAATATCAGATGAAAAGAGAAAATACAATGAACAAGAGCTAAAACAATACTCAAGGGTCTTGTTTCTGTGCTGCGTTTGCAGACAGGCTGAATTAAAATTATTTGTTAGATTAACTCTAATAGGATAATTTCTTTCAGGTAGTGTGTACATATTAGACCGTGACTTTATTACTTTACAGGGAAGAAATGTCTAAAGAGTGATATACTGTCATGTAATGAAGGCATGAAGTGATTAATGCAATGCAAAAAATGTTTTTTCTTCTGTTGACTCAGCATTGCTGTAGACATTTGTGTTGACTTTGGCATTGTTGTTTTTATTATTAGTAGTATTATTAGTACAGCTAACTTTGTCCTGTTATTACTGTTAATATCAAGTTTTATTTGTTAAAACATAAGTATTTATGTAAGCATCCTGGCACTACACTATTCCTGCATTCATGTGGGTTTCTTCGCACAGTCCAGAGACATACAGTACCGGTAGGTTGACTTCTGGGAAAGTTGTCCCTGGTGTCTGTGTGTGCCCGTGTGTGCGGTATGCTGGCGTAATGTCCAGGGTGTATCCTGCCTTGTGCACATTGCATGCTGGGATAGGCTCTGACTCTTCTGCGACCCTGAATTGAACGAAGCAGTTAGAAAATGCAAACAGAAAAATAGAAATCCCAAAATTATGACTTTGGTCAGTGAGCACTGGAAAACAATTTATTGATATTTCATTCAACGAAAAATTAGGATGTTCCAGAGCACCAGGATGCAGATGCTATGTTACTATACATGTTATTGAACAAGCTGCTGATTTCTCTACCAAGTTTAATACGCATATAAGAAAAAGACAAGGTTTAAATTGGGCAGTATGTGTTAACACTACATACGTTTAGTAACTACTGATTCGTCTGACATTTAAATTAACATAATTACAATACATTTCCTTAATGGTGCTTCCAATGTTGGATAACAAATATAATTATGCAAATCATGGACTACATTCTATTCAAACTAAACTAGAGTGAGGTAAGCCCATGAATGTAATTATCCTTTACCAATTCAGAACCTTCACAAAACCTATAGACCATAACCATTTCTGCAAAAGAAGGAGATGTGTTGTAGAGATGGCATAAAATACCATAAGAAAAAGAACTAACATCAGTATTTCACCCAAAGCCCAACCAAGCTGCTCAAATTAACACAAATTCTCTGTATGTTTCATGCTGTATTTACATGATTTGATTTGTACCTTAAAGCGCTATATGCACATACCACTATCTTGTACCTCTGAGCCCAAAAGTCGAGTCTATTTTAATCCTTGAGTAACTTGAACAAATTAATGTCGTCTTAACTGGTAGTTATGTCCATTGTGAGAACAGGGAAAATACACACAATGAAATTCAGCAGGTTATGTAAAACAAAAGCCTAAATAATTCATACCCAAAGTCCATTCTGATTTCTACTTGTTCTAATTTGTAATTATTTTTATATATAATTTCTAATGTGTTATATAATAGAAATTCTATTTTGCTAATAATTCATTTATTGCAGATTCAATATGGCGCCATGAGTGTGGCAGCCTGTTGCAGCAGCTCCAGTTAGTTTGTGATTTGTGTGTCCTTTTTGTTGTTACTACCGGTAGTTACATTAGTTTAGTTTGGGATATCAGCACATTTTGCACACACCTACTGTATGTATTTATTTATTTTTATTTATTTTGTTGTCTTTTGTTTTATAACTATTCTGATGTCTGTTTTGCTTGTTTTGGGCTAGACTGCTGTAACACATCAATTTCCCTACGGGATTAATAAAGTATTATCTATCTAATAATATGTAATGTAAAATTTCCAACCATTGTGGACATGGTTTCATGAGCGTAAAATCATCATATCAGGCTTTTTAAGTCACATAAATGATTATATAAAGAGTTTAATTCATTTTTATTTTATTATCATCTCTAGATTAATACTTGTAACACCAGGTTAGAACTGTTTAATATTTAAAACCTGTCGATATTCATAATAGTAATTTTGTGGTGACACATATGTAAAAGAAAGTGCACAAAATAGTGTCAAGAGAGAATTTGAAAGGTACAAGGCAAATAAGGACTTTAAAATATCCATCATGTTTAATTGATATAATAATGTTTTATTTAAATTTACTATCATTCAAATGAAAATAAAGTTTAAAAACAGACAGTGCTCTACTTTAGGGAAACACATGACCTTAATAAGAAAGAAAGCAGAAAATTGAATGTTAACTCAGTATCACTGCCTGTTTTATGCAATATGTCATCTATACTTGCATTGATGGAATTTCTTGGCAAAGTAATTCTACTACAGCTACCGATTTAGTGTTTTTCACATAAACATAAACTTTGCTTCATAAAATCTCAAAATTCAGTATACTGTACCTTCCTCAATGTTGTCAATACAAACAAGTATTTGATGTCTTCCAAGTTTAAAAAAATCTTAAATGTCATATGACATTTTGCACACCACAGAAAAATAAAAAAAATCCCCAGTTATTTTTTTAGAACACTCACTAAAAATAAAAATGTAACCTATGTTTTCATTTTAAATCCTATTGTTGTAAACAGTCCCACACATTCCAAGAATTGGTAATAATAAAGACAAAGAACAATACATAACTAATATGGCATCATAAACTTGTACAGTAAAGATCTGACAACAAGGGCAGATTTCTAAATAAACAAGACGTGGGTTCTATTCCTGAATCTTGCGTCCAAGTAATGCTTTCCGGTACCAAAGCATAACGATAAACAATGTAAGACAAGAATATTCACAAAGCAAAGGTTGCAGCCTGCATTACTTAACTTTTGAGCTTTTAGTCTGAGAAAGCTTAAATTGCTGTGATTTCTGTTTACGCAAACTTTCCTGCAATAACCATTACAGTTGCAAGAAAATCTTTAAAGCAAATTACTTTTTCATCCTCAGAGGGTATTACGAAGATTGATGCACCAGTGTTTAGACTTGGATGCAGTTGATTGCATCAAAAAACTTTCATTCTGTTTAAATCGGTCTAGTACTTTAAATATGTTGCACTGATTTTCTTTCGCAGTGCGTCTCGTTACTTAACTCGTTGTTCCTTAAGTGACATCACTCCCCGGGCATCAAAACAGAGTTTGAGGTTTTTTTTTTTTGCAGCACGCGGTGCCAGTTTCTGGTTCATATCAGGATTTGGGAAGTGCCTGAGAATAGACAGGTCAAATTCCAGATCTAACCACACAAGGTCCATTTCTACTGAGGATGTGACTGATGCCTGTCAGTTATTGAGGCAGCTGAAAACCTTTGAAGAGCTACGGCTAATCATGTGCAGAACATTCCTTAGAAACGGATTAAACACAACGTTTTGCAATATAAAGACAGATTCAAATTACACTAAATTGTGGTCATAATTCCAGTGTGACTGAATAAAAATCATAACTTTTAAAAGAAAGGACGCGCCGCACGTACTATTTTTAAAATAAACTTTTCAGGGAGCTCGATATGTCTCTACTGTGCTTCACAAATAATTACATTTCCACACCTGCTCATTAATTTGATACGCTAGTTTGGTTGGTAAATTATAAACTGTGGACATTTTCAGATCATCTTAGGTTTTTTTAAGTTGTAGGCAAGAATATGAATTCAGTTAAAAAAACAAAAATAATCAGATATTAT
Organism: Lepisosteus platostomus; assembly: GCF_059453375.1. Classification (NCBI taxonomy): domain Eukaryota; kingdom Metazoa; phylum Chordata; class Actinopteri; order Semionotiformes; family Lepisosteidae; genus Lepisosteus; species Lepisosteus platostomus. Next base: position 40,669,646 of record NC_142622.1, on the reverse strand, counting down.
TTTTCTCTTTGTGCATCACTCAGTTTAGAATCACTGTTTATTCACTGGGCACTAACACATCCTGGGCAAAGGACACCCATGTAACCTAGACTTCTTTTGAATTGTGAGCACAAGTTGCCAGCCTCAGACCTACTGTACTGTAGGTCGCTGGACTGAGGATTAATGCAGTTCTCACTGCTGATACAGCAAGCTCATAGAACATGGTAGGCCTAGAGTCACTCATGTGGTACAAGCCAATGAAACCCTAGTTTAATTGGCTTCATCCATCCAACCTCAGCAGTGTTGTGTATGTTGTAAGCTGTGTATAGCCTCTTGGTGCATCCTGGCCACTGTTTGTAATCTCTGAAAACCTGTTAAGGCTGAACCGAACAGGAGACTTCAGGAAGATGTTTGTTTTTTGTATCTTCCCTAAATCACTGGTCTAGAGAAGACAGAAAAGCATGTGCCTTCTACAATGCAATCCACAGCACAACCGTTTAGTATTCCCAGAAATGTAATGTAGTTCTACCTTTGAAAATTATATATTGTATCAAGCGGCTTATTTGCTGAAAACGTAATGACTTAAGGACATTGTAACATTCTGTATTTTAGAATTGATACTTTTCTGATAATAAATTGGCCACTAACCTTCCACTAAGAGTTGCCCATCTGTTTGCTCTCCAATGCTATAGCTGCTATATACTGATTTGATTTGAGAAAACAATTTTCAAGGAATGGGTACAAAATAGAATGTGCTTTGTTTGATCTGTTGGGACTCCAGTGTTTTCATTAACGTCATCACATTGCTCGAAGTGGTGAAGGCCTTGCAGACTGGTGAAAAACAGATGGAGGATAAGTGATAAATGTAAAGTCGTAAATTGGCAACACAACTATGTGTGCTTGTGTGGAACTCTATTGTTTCTGCCCACATTTGCTCTACAGTAACAGTGATTCTAAATGATAGAAATGCTTGGGAAAGCTTTGTGAAAACTTCAGAGCAAACTATGTGCAACTATTCATTTCCAAACCTTTTACAAAACTAAGTTCTAACATTAGATTTGTTTTTCCTTTTATTTCAGCACAAACCTTACGTTCTTTTTTTTTTGCTAAAATGGGTGGGACAGAAAATAATCAGTGCAGAAACATAAGAATCACCAGCAATATGTATAGTATGATTTGGAACAAATCTAAAAATGTTCAAAATGAAATAACATGAAAAGGCTGATTGTTTAAACTACCTTTGTAACGGGGTCTGAAAACTAACTCCATATGCACATTATTCTGCTGGCAAATCTGAAAGCTTCCTTCCGTGCAGAAACTCTGGAATTAATTCAGCTTTTTTAGGAGCATAGAATGCAAGAGAAATGTCTTTTTACAGTATCTTAATTTTAAGTGAAATTGTCCTGCTACAACTGTTTAATAAACACTTTAAATGGGTTTTTGTTTTGAGTTTCATTTCATTTTCATTTACCGCAGAACAATTACCTGAACTATAAACCTAATTATGCAGATGCTAGTTAGAGGAGGAATCAGGATGTGCTCTAAACAACATCTGCCTGCTCCAGTCCGCCTCACCTCTCACCTTTCAGACTGATTTTCATGTAGAAATTATAGAGTTTATGCAAAAGGGTGCAAATCAGGAATTCATTCACAGTTTGGATGGATTGATGCAACTTTGTTATTTGTATTTCTTTGAAAATTGACAGAGTGACTGCTTTTTATATTTTGAATATTGTTGAAGCAATAATAAGAAGAGTTCCATGTAATTAGCCCTTGTAAATGAATATTCCTTTACTTTGTCACCATTTTTAAAATTCTGCTTTCACACTTTTGTCCTTAAAATTAAGAAACAATGCTTACATCACAGCAAAAATATAATTATTCACAATTAATGTTATGTCAATGATATGAGAACCAGCTAACATACAGTAATTTCTACTTCTAGACAACTAATAGTACTAGTATATTACCACGTTCATCAGGACATCTTTTTAAACAAAGTGCGGAAAATGTTATACAGTATTCAAGTTAGAGTATCTCAAAATAACTGAATGAGCCATAAGACAATTGAGCAATTAAAGAACATTTTATGCAAGACACAACACAAGTGTGTATGTTAAATATAAAAAAAACAGCAGTGGTATAAAATATCATCTGAGACCAAAAGAAGAAAAAAATGTATCGGCTGATTAAAAAGGGTAGACAAAAATGCAGTTATTCTTGGCAGTATATCCTATTGCAAAACGGACAGAATTATTGAAAAATAATACACAATTTATGTGGCTGTAGATAACATTTTAAAGGTGGTAGAGGTAATGAAAAAGAGTCTGTCTAAAATAAAATCTACTTTTGACCTCAAGGCATTGGCACTCAGTGTTCAATATACTGTTTGTGGTTTAAAACAATTTTGATTTGATTTCCTTTCTGATTTGGACTGGTAGCAATGGAGTTTGCCATGAACTGCTTCATGCAATCAATTGCAAACCTTTTAGAATTCAAAATAACTTAATCAGGAAGGTAATGAACGTCCAATGCCTACGTTGTAAGGATGAGATGTTTGCATTGTGGTGCAAATTGTGAATTGTGGTCACTCTAGAGAAGCCACTCCATTTTTGATCATATGTAGAGGGTTCTATTTATTTTCTGAAAGTTTCTAAGGCAGAAAAGAACATTAGGAAGCTTACAAATGAGAGGAGGTAATTTGACCCATCTAGTTCTTTTGGTTGAAAGCAAGTTCTAAGGATCTCCTTCAGCTGTAGCTTTTTAGAATCAAGAATTTGGGTGTCAGCTTCAACAGTACTGTATGGCTCTGTAACTTATTTAAAACGACCAAAACACTTGGGAAAATTGGTTTTACAAGTGCAGTTTGCAATATTAACAAAGCATCTCTTGATGAGCAAAGTGAGTGGTAGGCAGTAATTCTGTCTAACGGCTGTAGATAAAATCAATAAACCTAGAGCTCGGGAAGCATTGTAATTGCAAAATGTAATCGCAAAATATCCAAAATTGAACCCAGGGCCCCAGTGATGTGAGGCAACAGTACTTTCTACCTTGCCTCCCTTGACCAGAATAAATAAAAATAATTCAATAGTTTTCGAATAAAGCAAGTAAAAATCAGAGGAAAAAGAAGTCAGGAAGTGGTGGTGACTACGTTGACTGTTTAGTAACTAATTCATGGAAATGTCTATGACTTTGATGAGCTTCTATTTTAGGGAGGATAGATTTGAAGTATCAGAAACAGAAGACGTGCACTTAAATATCTTAAAAACACTAAGCATATGAGTTGTAAGGGTGAACTCATATGTAAGGGTGACTGTGAATGTATGATCACCTTCTTGTGAAGCACTTATTGTACAGTAAGTACATGCAATGATTGTGTTTACTTTTTTGTACAATGTGTACTTTTGATTTGGTGATTCACAGGGTCTTCTCAAGTCTTTCATTTTAAAAACATTAGAGCCAGATAAGTAGCATCAAAACAACAGGGTAAAGCTGCAAATTGTATTTTTCTGAAAAGTACACCCTACAGTGGAAATGATGCAAATCACTGAATTCCACAAATTTCATCGAATGCACTTCATTTTCTGCCCTATTAGTATAAAGTATATAAAATTACTGGTGAATTAGGGAGCTGTGTCAGCATGTGTGTGTTGTCTGTGAAGGAACAAGTAAAAGAAACACAATGTTTCAGTTGTTGATCCTTCTTCAGTAGTGAGGAAAAGAGAGGAAGCAGGAATATAAGCTCAGGAGAACAGCAGGAATTAACAAGCATATAGCAGGATTGGGACACAATTAGCAGGAATGTATTTTAACAAATTATAGAACAGATGAGAAACAATATCCAATGAAAGGGAGATCTGGGGGAGAGGTATGAAAAGATTAAATTTGATTAAATTAATGCAGATGTTCTTGAAAGATATTAGTGTATCACTGATCAACAAATGGGAGGTGTGATTCAAGTTTAAGGATAACCTAACCTTTTGATGGTTTTCTGGAACACTAAAATCCATGTGAAAAGACGCAAACAGAGAGGTTAGTGTAATAATGTCTGGGAGTCGTGAAAAACTACTGGCTTCGAAAGATCTTTGATCCTCACTGAAATTATCTGCCAGTTTTCTTACTGTCCTGCAGATACAAACAGAAGGACGGTTTGCAAGAGATACAGTAGCTGAAACAACTACAGTAGATACACATTATGTTCTCTGAATGATTTGTAATAACCTTGGGTCATGTACAGAAAGTAGATAAAAATAAGTAGCACCAAGTATGTTATTTATTATTAATTAATAATAAATTAATATGGCCAGCAGCCATATCACCCTGCAACTCACAACTGGCAACCCACTGAAGCTCAGCAGGTGTGAGCCTGGTCAGTACCTGGATGGGAGACCTCCTGGGAAAAACTAAGGTTGCTGCTGGAAGAGGTGTTAGTGGGGCCAACAGGGGGCGCTCACCCTGCGGTCCATGTGGGTCCTAATACCCCTGTATAGTGACGGGGACACTATACTGTAAACAGACGCCGTCCTTCAGATGAGACTTAAAACCGAGGTCCTGACTCTCTGTGGTCATTAAAAATCCCAGGGTGTTTCTCGAAAAGAGTAGGGGTGTAACCAATTTCCCATTGGCCCTCACCAATCATGGCCTCCTAATAATCCCCCTCTATGAATTGTGTAACGAACAGTTCTTTCCGGACCCTATGCGGACGACACAATCCGACTAAGTGGGGAAACACTGGGGAAACGTCATGCAGGAATACGGGGCTGAAGACAGGGGGGCGTGTCCACGGTGCGCTGGTGCACGGGGGAGGTGTGGCCGAGGCGAACAATCCCAAAGAGTCATCCTTAGAGTATCCAAAAACACACGAGAAAGTCCAAAACCAGGAGATCCATCAAAACACGAAGTTAAAACCACGAAGGCCGGGTCGGAACCGGCGGACAGGGAACAGGAACAGAGGTTAAAACCTTAACGGGACCAGGCGCTTCCAGGTCCCGGACTCGCACGATACGGAAATCAGATGCAGAGCCCGGATGAGCGTCAGCGCCTGGCTTTTAAGGTGGGCTGGGAATAGGAAACAGGTGCACAGAATAAAGTCTCACGTGAAAGGGCTGGAGCACCCTTAAGGAGGGGGGACTATAATCGTGACAATTGGCTACATTACTCTGCTTTCCTCCCCACTGATAGCTGATGTGTGGTGAGCGTTCTGGCGCACTGTGGCTGCCGTCGCATCATCCAGGTGGATGCTGCACATTGGTGGTGGTGGAGGGGAGTCCCCATTACCTGTAAAGCGCTTTGAGTGGAGTGTCCAGAAAAGCGCTATATAAGTGTAAGCAATTATATTATTATTATTATTATTATTATTATTATTATTAAGCAATGACCAGTAGCCTATATACTCTATATAGTAGAGTATAGTACTCTTTCCTTGCCTGGTGTGGATGGTAGCTGTGAACAGTTAAGGAACATAAAGGCTGCAAACAATAGCTGGTCAGCAGTATGAGACGATAGCTAGGTCTGGAAAAAGAGCTTCAATAGAGGGGTCATCCTGTAAAATGGTGTTTTCTTTGAAAATACTGGGAATAGAAAGCGTGTTGGGGTGGAAGTAGAACACCAGTGAAATATGGTTCTGGATCTGGGGATTCCTTGTAAGGATGATGCTCCAAAGGCTGTTTTTGGCTTGGGTCTCTGTAAATACGGAATGAAGGGATATCCCCTGTCTGAGTTCATTACATTGCAGTGTAGCTAGCGTTTGAATCATTTTCTGAAATGACTTAAGCACACAACAACATTAAAAAATTAAAAATGGGAAGAACTAAAATGTGGTTAGGTAGAAACATTCATACACGACAGACTGATCTGCATTTTTACTGTATATTTCCCTTAAAACTGAGATACAAAATGTGAAAAAACGTATTGGTACATTTTATTAGAGATATACAGTACTAAAATATTTAAATGTTATTTTCACAGCTTTAAAATATTATTATAAAAGTAACCTGAATGTTCTTCATGCAATGTTTCACTTCACTTTCAAAGTTACTCAACACCACTTTTCTATTCCAGCATCAAAGCTGAGTTTTGAAGCCAAAACTTGTTATCATGTTATTGAATTCTTAAAAAGCAGCATACCCCCTCCAAAATTATTGCAACACATACACGTATCAAATGGTAAAACTATTGAACCATCAGAAAATATTTCTGATAAAAAATGGAGATCTGTACATTTTATTTGTAATTTTAAACGAATTAAAAGTTCTACGGGAAGTATATTTTTCTAAGGAGAACCAAGAGCTCCATCTTGTGGACTGAAATAAAAAATATCACTAAGCTCCACCACCTTAACTATTTCCTTCTTATGGTTTCAGCAGCATTCAGTTTGTTTATTTAGCCTATGGGCTCCATAAACTTTTCAGAGGCATAGAATTTTGTTCAGTAAGACACATAATGAGTTAATTAGGTGGACAATACTGGGAAGTCAATTTCTTTTTTCAGCTCCACTAACATTTTAGAAAATGTTTCTTGCTGGTTCTGCTTTTTCAGATATTTGATTGATTCCATTTTACACATTAATCAATAATAGCAGGTATACAGCATATAACCAATATATAAGGTGTTCATTTACCATAACACAAGCAAAACGAAGTGTGCTTGTACATAGGATCATTCCAAATACATTTGGCACAATTTAAATATTATTTCACCAGTGTTACTATTTTTTGTGAAAAGATCATATTGTTTCATGCCTCATGGTTGAGATTCAAAGGACACTAAAAAACAGAAACAACACAACATGAAAAGAAAGTGCACGTCTAACGTGCATGTCTTATTTCCGTGAATGTATGTGTCTGGAAGTTATAAGGTATGAAATGTATTAATGTTATATAGTTTTATGGTAGAAGATCAATATTCAAGTAGTTTTATGGCAGACTCTCATTAATCCCCTTTTTGTACAGAAATAAATAATATTTTTTATGTCCAGAATTTAAATGTTACAACTTGGTCATTGGAAATATCCCAAGTAAAATATAAAGCTTTATCCAAGTGGCATAAACATGAAAAGTTCATTTGAATATATAGTAAGTTGCATTCAAAAAAGAATAAAGACATCTTTACAATACCAATTGAAATAGCCAAAAATATCCAGTAGTTTCTACATATTCTAGTATATTTAGTCAAATAACTTTAGTGAAACAAAAGTTATAACAGTTGATAAAGAAAGTAATGATTTTAACTTTAGTTTTTGAACTTAATCACCTCAACCATCATACTAAATAAAATGATACACATTATAGCATGAGATAACAAAAGTCAGTCCTATGATAAAATATAATATTAAAATAAACAGTATTCACCGCTATAACATATGTTCTCACTTAGATTTTGTTTTTCTACTTCTGTGTGTGGGCGACGGAATTCTTACTCATGAAAGGAGAGATCTTGTCAGAGCTGAAAAAATGCGAAAAATGTATTTTAATGTTGCCCTGGATTTCAACTCTTAACACAATATGCCCTTCCTTTATTAGAAAAAGTTCTACTCCAAAATCTTATTGCTGTCTTTAATATTTACTTAAAAGTTCAAAGATAAAAAATTGCAGTCTAAACCTTAAATAATATATTTTTTAAAGAGAGAAGTTACTTTGTAAAAATTGATAAATTAAATGGGTGAAATTCCCAATAAAGGGAAAACCTTTTTCATTTATTACATCTCTCAGAATATGCTATTGGGACTTTTAAGCATGGCTTTCTTTTATTTTCCGTTTAGGTAATGTTCAATACTTGGTAATTTTGTATGAAAAACAGAGTGCTCACTGTGCTCCATATGCTGTAATTTTATCTAAAAACCAACACTTAAGAATATCTGTGTTGTCGTTTTGCAAGCATACCTTGATAAAGTTATATCTTTTACTTTTCAGAAGAAAGTCAAAACATGCTCGTTAGCTTCTGGTTAGAGTAATCATCATGTTTTCACATCGTTTAATATAAATAGTGCCAACTAGAAAGGAATCCAAGTTAAATGTATTTAAATTTAATTAATAAAATCTATTTTACTATTAATGAGAAACATGCTAGAGGGAAAGAAACAAAGAAAACACCTGAAGAAGGCTAAACAGTCAAAACGTTGAGTGTCTTTTCTTTTCCTTTCAGCATAGAATAAACCTTGACCTGTTCCAAGAAAGCAAAACTACTCATTAGTACTGATTACAATTTGCCCACACTATAGCAAACACTATACGGTAGTGTAGAATACTGCATATGGGATCTTTTTTTTACAAATAAATCTCTTCTTTTTAGTTTAAATTTTCTGAAATATCCTTTTCCACAGACACTCACATCATCAAAAGCAGACCTGCAACAGTAAAAAAAAGCTGTGAGGAACTGCAGTATATTAATAATGGTATTGTGAGACTATACATCATGGAGTTATTGAACAGAAGTTTGGGTGGTCAAATTTCCTAAGCTCCCTGGCTGAACAAGGTGCTGCATGCACCTTTTTCTAGCACTTTGTATTTTGCTTTATTGCAGATGGACATGTTCCATATTCAGTGCTGCTGGGACCTCACTTTCATCATGTTCATTTCCTACAGCCAAGAACCAGAGTCGCTTTCTCATCTCTGCTAAAACAAGTGGCCCTGCTAATGCTATGCCATCTATGCTTTTCTTTCAGTTCTTCCAATCTTATCAAGCCTTCTCTATCTTCCTTATCAAACTCCATTGGTTGGTGGCCAACCAGTTGGCTCTCGATTCTTCCTCCTCACAACAGATATGTATGCTTCCTACTGCATACATATCTGATATTCCTTTTATTATTTTGGGGGGTTCAGTTCAGAATACACCTCCATTCTATCTAGCCAACATCAGCAAGCTCTTTATTCAAACAAGTTAAATCCTGAACATTATATGCTTTTTATACTTTCCATGCTACACACACCTGTGGTTTCTGCTAAACAACAGCTGAACCCACTTGCTCTTAGCTCAGCGGTCAAAATCTGCATGATTGTTTTGGTCATTCTTTTTGTGACAGTGCTGAATTAATGTGACTCGGCAAGATTAGCTAAAACCAAAGTAGTATGCTATCCCTTTATATTTGCCAAGTCGTTTCGTCAGTATTAGAAATTGACCACACACCTGAAATGTTGTTTTCGAACAGGTCAAATTCTTATCTCACACTTATGCTTCCCATAAAAGCTTCCTGACTGAACACTGTGCTATGCCTCTCTTTTCTAGCACCCCTCAGTCCAATCCAAAATCATCACTGCTGCATTCTCTCCCTGGCTCATTGCTTGTATGGGGGAAAGGCCTTGTAAAAAGAACATTTAATGTTCTTAAGAAGGTTACAAATAAACTGGATTATGATGCACTGACTATGTGTGTGAATCCTGTTAGAAATATTTTCTATATTAAAAAAAAAATCTCAGCACTGATTTATTATTTTTAAATTACATTTTGAATTTTGTAGCTAGCTCTCAAAAGGTCACTTCAGTTTTTTTTACAATATGCTCTTAAATGTTGCATTACATATAAATATATAATATATCAAATGATCATCATTATAGACTGTTAGTTCATACTTTAAATCTCAGTATGCCATTATATTTACCATTTTGACTATGCACTATCAAAGCTGTTACACTTATGCTTTTTTCCATCCTTCCATCATCAGAAAGCTGCTTATTCTTGGTATGGGTCACGATAACCCAAAACTTATTTCTAATACACACAGACACAGGGAGAACATCCAAACTCCACATAAACACAATTAAGAAAAAATCCAAGTAAGTCCAAATAGATAATTGCCTTCAGTTAGATAAACTTCATGACTACACAGATATAAATCCTTAAGCTATTTTTATCCTTTTGCTTCCTGCACCTGACTTTACTGAATCATTTGACAATTCTGACAATTCTCTAGACAATTAACGTGGAAGAGAACTGAGATATGGCCATACCAAAGCAAAAGTTGTTTATCTCAGTTTCCAAAACATTAAGCAGACCCCTATCCTAGGTGGTAACACAATATTGTAACAGAGATAGCTTTAAATGTATCAGAGGAAGTTTGGTTGCAAAATAAGATACTGTAGCATTAAATGGGTTTAAATATGATTAAAAGAAGAAAGGAATTATAATAAATCCAGCTCAGGTCTAGAGGTCAATTAACATGTACATCCTGTTATTATATGAATAGGAATTCAAGAGTGTTATCAAAAAAAGAAGCAATAATGTAAAAAGCAAGAGACCACACTTCTGAACGACAGAGATAAAGTTTCTTTTCATAGTCCAAAAACTCTTTCTGAACAACATGAAATTCCTCATTACACCAGGTCATTCTTTACAGCACAGTACAATAAGAAACGTCTAACCTTGTGTATCTATTTCCATTTAACATAATAAAATTACATTTATTTTATAAGTCATTAAAAAAAACTCCGAACCGAACACAACAGTACATGCACATACTGTAATACAGAAGGAAAAAAAAGGAGGTAAATCTTTGGCAAGCTGTAGTATGTGCAAAACAGTGTGCACAAATTTATAGTGAATTCCAAAGTAAAATCCAAAGTGAATTTTTATAGGATAATATTGATGTTGCGTGAAAGTTTGACTCCGTATTGAAACATTTGCTTGGGGATATGACCCACTGTATTTTATCAGAATTGTAGGGAGGTACAGTACCACATACGACATACTTATTAAAGATGACAAAAAAGTAACTGGGTTGCTTTGCATCAGGAGCCCCAAAGCGATCTATTCGTAAACAGTTCAGTGAAACCTGTTAAAATTCAATGATCTGTTTCACCGAATGAACAGAGGATGTATTCAGAGAGTGAAAATTGAACTCCCCACTTTGACATTGCCTTCCACCCTCAGGTTAACTGAATTAACTTTTCATATTGGTGAGAAACACAGGGGAAACTGAAATTAGTATGAATGCAATCCAATACTGCTTAGTCTAAAACAGTTTAGTAAAAGTCGAACTGGAAATATTATAGTTTTGCACTGAGGAATTTACTATTGAAAAATGGATTTGAATGACTTAAATTAATTACAAAATATCTGAGACAGATAATGCATTTGTTCTTAATCCTAACGTGCAATAGGGTAAAATGCTGGTGAAAACCTAAAGAGTGAATGATTTTTTCTCCATTTACTAATAGTCTGAAGTAAAACATTGATTTAAATGCTTAATTAAAACAACAAGAACTTTTATTACATAGAACCAACAGCTGATGGCAGCAAACCACCATTTTACATTTATTCGTTATATATAGTTATCCAGTATTTTCATAACCTGCCCTGTACAAGAGAAACACAGATGTTTTTCCACATTCCCATCAGTGATATTACACTTTTTTCCTTATGACAAGAGATACAAAACAGAAAATGTCCTTATCTAGGTCAGTGTGTACCAAAAGTATATAATGAATATCCATGATATTTTACTGGAGCACTATCTTTGGACCTTTTACTTTTGATTGGCAAACAAGAAATTATACTAAATGATGCTAAATTATAGCACCAATGTATCTACAGTACCAATGAAATAAAAAAGAGACCAGAACCAGGAGTTACTGTAATTAGATAAGTCAGATTTTCATACAGTACATTATCATTTGCAAGCACACTGTTTGTTAGATAAATTAGCTAATGTTTCAGTCCACCAAATCTTTGAGAAACATTTTGGTGTGTATGGAACTGTAGTTCTGGATTTAAAGCTGCTAATGCAATATTTTGTGACCATGTTTTTACAACGAGATATTTTTCTGAAATACCGTATTACTTAATCTTTAGTATTATAATAGATCCTAGAAAAAAATCCCAAACATCTGTAATTCACATTCAATACCTACTTAATATCTCAATTTTAGGCCACTATTATTAATGAAAATATATTGGTTACTGTGTAGTTGTGGTAAATGCTGTGTCTTCAGGATTGATAAAACAGCTTCCTTTCAGTAATCCTAATTCCTGTGCTCAAAACACTTAAATCTTTATTGGGAGCAATTGAGATTTTATTACTTCCATTTTTATAGGGCCCTATATACAGTCTATACAATGAAAATGAACATAGTACAGTAACATTAAAGAAACGTGTACCATAGATACAGTATGCACGAATTCTGGACATGTATCAACATGTATCAAAGAGCTGGGGAACAGGTGGGAAAATCCTAATCAGAAATAACTGCAAATTGTGCCTCAGATAATGACCTTGATCTGACTTTTACTGCAACAGGAAAACTATATATAACTATACTATATACTTTTTAAAATTTCACCTTAAAAATGCAAGACTATGGAACTTTGTGTTGAATGTACTTGAATGGGCTTCATGTAGCCCCCAGTAACATTTAAAAAACAAACAAATCTGGTGATTTTGTTGGCTTTGCTGAATTACTGTAAGTATATGGCATGGTTTCATTTACACTTGGCATTATTTAGAATCATTGTATGCTCATTTTATACACAAGAGGTGACAAAGGGCAATTTGTACAGTAGGTAGTTCAAATAGCTGCATCAGCATGCGTAGGCTGCAAAGGAACGAGTAAAGGTTTATTCCACGCTGAAAAGAGAAGAAAGGAAACAGAACGTTTCGGCTGTGGAGCCTTCTTCGGGTGAGACACACCCTTTTCTCCCTTCTCTGTGGAATAATGCATATCCCCTAATATTACATTCATCACCATCATCTTCAGTTAGCTATTTCATTTAGCATTTACATTGCGAAATTATATATTGTATATGGGAATTTATACAAATGTGGCTGCTGAACTATAGTATATAGTGGAAGCTACGCTTAGAAGTATTTGTACAGTATGCATTATGTATGTCTCATGATTTATTCATACCCCCCGTCTCAAATCTATAAAGAGTACTGCCCTGCAACATAGCGTTTTCACTTTGTTTCGCATCTGTTACCAATCATATAGGATAAAAACCATTTCAGGGAACAGTGGAAAATCATGTTTTGTATATTGTTGAGCCATAGTATAACCCATTGAGAGTCTGGTTGCAAAATATTATTAAGCCCCTATTCAGTAAAGAGCAAGGGGACAATAAGTAAATCACGCAGTTTTCTTTAATGTTGATGACCTAAGACTGTCAGGAGAAATAGATTTACTCCTCTTCCATCTATCCCTTAGCCTATGTAAAGTTGAGTTTTCTGCAGTGTCTGATCAAATTCTCTTTTCTTGACCACACACATTCTACACCATGAAGTGAGAAATCTGTGTAAAGGGAGTTAGTATATAGGATATTAAAATGCTTCTTGGAAACATTATATTCAAAGGAAGGCAGACATATCCTGGGATTGCATACTCTTTCCTTTTGTCTTCCTTTAAATCATTTTTCAAACCAAAGCTATCAACATCACTTAATTTCACTTGCACCTCAGTAAAAGATAAGCAGGCCTGATGGATAGAGGATCAGAGAGCATCGCCAATCTTTTAATTTAAGTCAGGTTTTTCTGGGGATTTTTACAAGCTCAATAAGATTCAGCTGTCTTGATTTACTATACAGTACATGTAGGTGAGGACAACACTGTTAATGTTAATTCAAGATGAAGTGTAATTTATATTAAATCATTTATTTTCCACAAGATTAAGCAATACACTTGACTGTTTAAGATTGATCAAACACAAAAATGTGCCTTACCTTTTACTGATTTAAAATTATGATGATTTTTAAAGAATGATTTTACTTCAAAGAAAGTTGCTGCTTATATTGATACCCTTTGACCTTGCAATTTTTCTCATGTTAAAGAATTTCTTTTTTCAAACAGGATTGTAATTCTGTCGTAATGAACATATCACTCAGGAAAGATAAGTGTCATTCATTATTCAGTATCATCTCATTAACCATTACCATACGGAGAGTTTAGCAAGTGGAGATTAACCAGTGTATTCATAGGAAAAAGATCTTTAAGTAAAAAGTTTGGATGTTGCATGAAATGTTTTTTATTCAAGAATAAAGATTTGGAAAAATAACCACATTTGTCATCTTTGAAAAATACAGCTCACGTTTGTAGAAACGTCTGGTAGAAACTTAAACATATTTTGCAGATGTTCAACAGCTGGAGCCACTTGCCAGTAATATTGTATATGCTTTCCATTCGTAACTATCGCTTTTGGAAAAAATGCCCGAAAATGGGCTGAGTGTTTAATCTTAACAATGTGGATGTTGAGACAGGAATAATGATCATTCATAATGACAAACAACTAAAATGGAGCTTCAGATTCTGTTTATTCATATGAACATCAGACGAAAAGTTGTGATAATGTGAAAAATGAGTTAAAGTATTTTTTGGTTCCAGTTATTTCATCGAGTGTAGAATTTCAGGCATGAAAATTGTTAAATCAAAACACAGTTTAATAACAACAGATGCTCACCTGGATGACTGCATGAGTCTTGCTCTAAGTAAGTAAAATCTAAAGTTCAATTGAATGGCTGAAAGTATACAGTACATTATCTCCCTTTTCACAAATATTAAGTTCCCCTTTTACTAAAAATGATACATTAATATTTTTGTATTAGAGCCTAAAACTTTGGATTAATCTAATATAGTTCCTCATTGGGAGAAGGTTGGAAGTTCTTGAAACAATTATTTCCTCCTTGGTAATTAACTGCTGAAGTTCATTTGTCAGCATTATAATTTAAAAACAATTAAAAAATATTATTTTAAAAGCTGTTTGAAAAGACTGATGCATTATAATTAGAAATCAATATGATAATGAGGAGAATGAAACAGTGCTGAATGTAATGTGAAGCACATTAAGTCTGCTTTTCAAAGATATTATCAAATGTATGCTAAGGAGGAAAATCAGAACATGAACAAATTTATGATGTGTATAGGCTACTCACTGTTCACCATTTCTATACACCAGGTATTGCAGCATCGAGACCATTTTTGGTAAATACTATATGACAAAGTTTCTACACTAAAATGCTCTTCTAAATCGGCACAGATCTACAGTACTATTAACAACTTTCATGTTCTATTTCTTGAAATTAAAGTAGTTGAACTCAATTCTTCCGACTGGCCTCTTCACCACTCTTTCAGAGAATTACTCTTCTTCTCAATATAGATTTTCTGCTTCAATGAAGACCTTTTCAAGACCTAAGCAAGAGTCTTCAGGTACTCATGGACAGCCTTCTTCTTCAGTGTCCACATCTGATCCTAGTTTCACTTACAGCACATCTTCTGGATGGCCTTTCATTTGATTTTTCTTCAGGCTTATTTACTAAAATCTGCTGTCCATATTAGCCACCATCACACTCAGCCCTCCATAACTCTCTCGTACTGAACATTAACAGCTTGATTCCTGGAGCATATTTTTCCCTTCACTACCATATAATAAATGATGCTATTTCCTGCATTATGCTGGCAAAGCCAGGCATGTGATTTTAAAATGATGCCTCTTGATGTATATCTAGGGTTGCTGGCATCTCATCTGGACATCTGGCAAAATAATTTCATTTCAAGGTTCGTTTAGCATTTTGGCTACAAGAGTGGCCCAAAGATTTTCAACACCTTAGCCAAAACTCTTATTTGGATCTTGTTACATATTTATAAATCCCTCTTTCTACTGGATGATTTTCTTTCAATTGATTTTCTCACAAACCTCCCGGCAAGAACCTCTTTCACACTGATCTCCTTTTTAAAAATATTGGTGAGGATCCCTCTCACTATAAAATAAACATCACGTTCCTCCACAGTCGTTAAAATGTCCTTGAATTATTCAGAAGATGTTGTGTTGTGATAAACAGTCACCTATGGGTCACCTAAGTCATACACAAAACTTTTGTCCTTGCTGGGTCGGCCTAACTATGCAATGCAAATCATCTCACAAGGCAGAGCATTCATTTTGTATCTACCCTCCATTACCACATAACCTCCACCTCTGATTTCAAAGCAGAGATTGAGTTGTGTCAGTTAATTCTGGAGAATAGGAATGGGCTACAAGGGCTTCCATTGTCTCCTTACTTCTTCAAGGTTTTTACAGATAAAGACCCTTCTATTGCCTTCATGGTTATTATCAAGGTCATTCATTCGCAGCACTCTGGCCTTCTGAGTTTCCTTGTTTCCCACCTTCTGCACATTCTTTCACCCCTAATTGAATAACTGATAACCAATCATCGTGGCTGCCTGTCTTTGGCACTACAGTTGGAAACAAAAATCTATGCTTCTTTATCCAGATAACTCCACAGTTATCTATTTAATCAATAAAGTGTGATCATCTCCAAAGCCTGTCAGGAAAGTCCTCTGTCATCTCAAACAGCTTTCTATTACTAATCAGTTCCTAATTATCACAGCTCATATCCCAGCCCATCTCAACACTATTGTTAAAGCTCTCTCTCATGTTTAATTAAAAAAATAATTATCCTGATTCCAGTTCCTTGCCCAATTCCTCCATCCAATGATCCAATGATAGTTTCAGCTGATCCAAAATGCCATTTTACTGGGATTCATACCACATTCTCTTGGTTCGAATTGGACCATCTGGAAATGTTTTTGATCATTCCATTTCTTTTCCAATGCCAATTTTCCATCTTTCAATATCTTAACTTTTGTGAGTCTGTAATACATTTACAAACTCTTTTGCTCCCCAAGGGTCTTCAATGTTTTAAAAAGTCTATACAAAGCAATGAATTAGCACTTACAGCAGATATTTCATCTGTTTGCGTACACAGATCTGGGGAGTAATTCCCTACCCCTTGACAAGACTTTAGAATTCCTCTACATGTTACTCTTTTGTTACTCTAACAAATTGAGTGGCTGTAGTAATACAGTTTTAACCACTAAATTTGCACAGGCTTTACAACTTCAATTTGAAATCTCCATAGCAGTGTACTAAACTTACATTTAGAATTAAATAAAAAGGTTAGATGTCTAAATTACACTTGGGGACCATAATTGATTACGACAATCACATGAAATCTAATTTCTTTCTGAAGTATGAGAAATGCAATAATTGTATTGCCATTACTAGTCTTAAACATCTTAAGAACATTTATAGTGTAAGAATTACTGTATAACTGACAATGTAACTACACTATTTCTAGTGTGAACACAGTTCCTTTTCATCAAGAATTTTGCATTTTATGTCAATTGTTTTTTATTGTAAATCTACACTAACATACATGCTCTTGTAAGTACATTGCTGCAAGTTTTTATTGAATTGAATACATTTTCTATAAGTGCTTAAAGTAAACATTTTTGCAGACCCTGAAATGGTATCATAAGACGTATTAAAAAACAGCCCTCAAACAAACATTTGTGGATATCACAAAAACTTTGCTTTGGCAGACTAGAGTTAATCATCCATCACTTAATGATCTGTTTCAAAGTTTAGTTCAGGAGTTTTCTCATCAATTATTACAGCATAAAAGTATCATGCAGAGTTTCATAACACAATATTAGCTAGTAAAATCACCAGGGGACAGATAATGCATTCAGCCTTGTTTTCTAAAATGGAATCTGGGGAACTGAACTCAGGACATCGTTATATTAATATAATATTAAGATATGATGATAACATAGGCACATTATTTTATTCCTCTAATGTCCTAGACAAGCCACCCCAGTAATCTTGTCAAATTAGAACAAAACTGGAGTTATTTTTTTCCGGTATGGTGTGATTTATGATTTGTCAAAATGTTCAGTTAGCAATGGCCTCATAAATAAAAGGGTTAAGCTTGAAGCCTTCCATTTGCTTGTAACTTGCCTTAGAAAAGGAAGACAAAAATTGATTTAAATTGAGTAAAGGGTATTAAATCAAGGCTAGACATACAGGGTAAGGTCATTTGTCTCATTTGCCAGGAGTCCATCTGTATTCGAAGTATCCAATGTTTGGTGATCCTTTAAAACCATTCTCATTGTGCTGCATTTGCGTTTGTTGTATTTGTCTGGGAAATGTTATAATTTCATCCTTTCAGATGCAACCAAAGCAAAGCACATCTCCTGTAAAAATTCAATACTGAGGGATTTTGTGTTGTTTTTTTCCTCCAACAGTCACTTCTTCTGTAGGAACATAATAGCTTAAAGCACCATTTTAAACAACCAGCAGAAGGATAGAAAGAAAATGCAAAGACTTCAAAATGAAGTTCATCAGAAATATTGACAGGTATACAATACAAACAGGTGTCTATGATCAAGTATTTATATTTTGCAACATGGTAAACATTTTCGTGAAGAAATGTACATGAATCACATTCTGTTTCTACTCTGAGAAAATAAATCTATGGTTTCAAATAATTGCTCAGACTATTAGCTTATTAATTATATGCAATATACTGCTTGATATTGTAGAATAATGGCACACGATAATTTTTACTCTGTTTAATATTGAGAAAAAAAAGGTCACCTCATCACAAGATATGTATTTTCCCATGAGTAGTTTTGTTTTAGAAAATGTTAATTTGTTGTCTACAGATGGTTATTATCTAGTAAAAGAAAATCAACTGTAGTAGCGGCTGATGTTTTTGGGGATCTGCTCTCAGATTATAGATCTGTATAAGACTATGAGTCCTGAACAGCAATGCAAAAAATTCTTACAATTTTTCAAGAAGTGCTGAATAAACCTGCTTTGGAATAGTGAAAATCAACATCCTTTTTGTGTAGATCTACCAATACCAGCATATTGTCTATAAGCATATTTCTAAGCAAAAGCAGTCATAGTTTGTAGCTTCAATAAAGTCATGAAACAATACAGGGATTTAAGCAGTTAATATTATACATTGTGAAAACTAAACAAACCCAAGTATATACAATATTAGGTAATTAAGTAATGAGGTGATTAACATCGGCAATATACTGTACAGTTGCACCATTCATAAATACAGCCTGTCCTCAAACCTTAAAACTTGTTGAATTCCTAACCCAAAGAAATAAATTATAGATGAGATTTTTCTTTGTATTGTATCAGTTCTAAGAATTATTGTTAGATGATTTAGAAACCTCAAAACTATGCAGTACCAAGCACTTCAGAATGCATATCTGGGGTTTTCATAAGTTTTGCAGCCTCGTGAATGATTCAGATAGTGACTTCTGACAAGTTACCTATCTCTTAGAAAATTAGAAACAATAACTTTTGGGTTATCTACAGTACTTCTTGGAATAGAACTGTAGCAACTTCTTGAACGTTATATTATTCTCCATAGATAACCTAAGAATGCAGGATAAAGCTAAAGATCTTAACTCCAATATGTTCAAAATCGTGAAATTGTGAAAGTTAAGATGTGAAAAATAATACTCAGTTCTGTATTTGCTCAACTATCCATTACTAGTGCCAGAAAAAAAGCTGGGAGCCGAAGGACTCCCACATTATGACTAACAGCTCACAAACGCTTGGATAGCATATCTGGCACTGAATTATACCATTTTGGATTAATTTGAATGTAGCACAAATAGTGACATAAACATGAAATTCACATTGGAATTTACTGTGAGACTGCAAGTAATGCCGAAAAGGGAAATGGTTGCTCATTTAATTCTCAATTTCTATTATCAACATAGAGCAAAAAAGAAAAATGACTTTTATAATAATATTTGTAAACAGCATGCAGCAATCAAACATCTCTGGCAATGCAGAAAATGAATTGCTGGAGCATGTATCTAAAGTACATTCCTGTCAATTGTGTAAGTGGGAGCCAAGTACACTTAACATGGTTATAAAGGCCTGAAGGACTGATAGCTAGGTACATGGGATTTAAGGCATGGCTTAACACCATTGCTATTGAAAGTCTTAATCAGAAAATGATGTGATAACTGGCCTTATCAGTGGTGTAAGTGAGTGGGACATGACAAGACAAGGGGTCTGTTTGCTATTAGTTACAATGGCAGTGCCATGTTTGCATTCTTTCTTTGAATACATGACTTTTATTTCTGAAGCACAACAGATGCCCACTATGGATGACTGATGATTTAAAATATACAATACCCTGCTGATGAAAGTGCAAAAATAATCACATTTGTGAGAAAAGTTGCCAAAGTGTAATGAAACAAAAAATAATCTGAAGCAGTTTTGCTCTGCAGTAAAGGATAGATATTATCTTTAGAGTTTACATGGTGAAGAACCAATAGCCGCATGCAACTTTTCAGCACCTGTCAAACTTCCCTTTGGGGATTTAAAAAAACTGGAAAACAGAGAAAATCAAATGAAAGCATTGCATATTTCAGAGATGTATACAGTATGCATATATTTCAGATATTAATAACTAAAACTACATATTTTGTGGTTGGGTGGCTGGGTAAATATGTCATATTATAATGTACAGTATTGTATGTCTTTAATAAAATGATAAATATTTCATTCATGTATGGTGTATTTATTTTTACAGTGAGTTGTCCACACAGACGCCAAACACACACATTTTTGCAAGTGTCCTACAACTATTCAGTTTGACCACAGGCCTGTACTCTTACCAGCTACTCTATATTGCTTACTGAGTGTTACTGATCCCTGATGGAAATCATCAGTAGTATTCTATTTAAGTAAAGGAGAGATGTTGTTTGAAGATCTTTACCAGAACTCTTCCAACCATCACTCAGCAAAGAGATCATACGTGTCAGATGGAAAATTGCTAATGTACTGTAGCAGAGAAAACCAAAGCAAGTAATTATAAATCAGTAAGTCTTACTTCTTTCTCAGTACATGTAATGGTAGAGAGGAGACAACTAAACTGGGGGTTTTACTGTACAGTAGGACAACAGGATTCTAGGGGATAGTTAACGGGAATTTAAAAGGGAAGGTTTTGTTAACCCTAATCTGTAAGAGGTCTTTGCACAAGCAGCAGCAAGAATGGGTATAAGCAACTTATGATCTAATACATTTAGATTTTCTGAAGGCTTTTGATAAAGTTCTTCAAAGAAGATTAACTTTAAAATGAAGGCTGTAGGCATCCAAATTCACACATGTATCTGATTAGAGAACTAGTTAATAATCGACATCAGATAAGGGATTCTCAATCTGAGGAGATGTGCTAATCAGATTTGCATCACAATCACTGCTCTTCCTAATTTATATCAATTAATTAGATTCTGAGATGCTTAATGGACTACTTTATAGGTTGGGGATAGGGTTAGTGTCATCTGGTAGATGACAATTAGAAACTGATGTCAGTATACTTTTTTTTTACCATGGTATATTCCTTTGTGTGTTAATACACTTTGCATCCTGGGGGCAATAACAATGTGATCCTTGTTGAGACAGTTTCATATGATACAAAACTGGTATTATTCAATATTTCAGACAAAAAATACACAGGCAACTGGTTTCCTCTATGTATTGTATAGTATGTCTGTGTTTATGTTCTCTATGTATGTGGCAGGTTAATAAGATGTAATACCAAAAAGTGTATATCTTTTTAGAACAGTAGTAATAGCAACAATGGAACAATTTCTTTGATGAATTATAGTGGCTTTATACACCTCACAATTACTTATTTTTACTGGTTTGCATTTCTTATTCTTAGAGGTCCTTGTTCATTCCTGAACTTCATTCTACATTTACATACAATTAGATATAATTGTTTAATGATGACAGAGAACAAATTCGTTAAGAGGACTGGGAAGCCACATTAAAACCATTCTTAACTAACTCTTCCTTAATTTGGACTATAAGGTCCCCACTTTTTGTTCAACTAATTTAACCAAATTTACAGCACTAACGTCAAGGTTCACTTAGTGCCTATCCTTTAATATATGTAAATGAGAGTAAAAGATTACATGCAGGTAGGAAAAGAATAGACTGTAAATACTGTACAAGATGGAAAAATTGAGCTTGAAGACGTTACCAGTGAGAAAGAATGTGGTGTTTATGTTGAAATAAACTAGGTTTTTGCTTCAGTCTCCTTCCTAATCACAGACTAATTGATTTCAGTTTTCTGTTCGTGACATATTTGAAAGATTTGCTTTCAGCTCTTTAAATTTTAGATGGGTGCCAGTTTCAGAACTGCCCTAATTCTGATGCGTTGCCTGAAATGTAACCATCTGGAGCTCAGCAGGAAGAATACTCATTGTGGAAGTTTCTAATACAGTGCCATTTGTCTGATCTTCATAAATGACTGCGAGAGGAAACCTACTGTACGTGAACACAGAGAGAACATACAGTACATACAAAGTCATTCAGATCGCACCTCAGATCCAGAATTGAACCCAGGGCCCCAACACTGTGAGGCTGCCCCATTCTACCGTTCAGTGACATACAGTACAGTACAGTCACTTTTAATTCAAATTAATAAAAACAGAATTTTCTTCAGAATGTTCAGAATACCAAAATCAATCCTTTAACTTTGAGTACTTTATACAAAGGAATTAGATTCAATAAATATAATTTAATATTCATAGCAAATACATGTTTCAGTGCTTAAGTGAAAGCCATTAATCCTTAAAACTTGTTCTAAACACCCTGGTGTAAAAAATCTATAAAATATCAAAAGGGGAGTAAATTATGAATAGCTTAACTTGAAGTTCATCTGAACACAAATCACGTCTTTCTTTATAACATCACTATGCCTGTGTAAATCTGGAAACTATTTCAGGCTGTTCTCAGATAATCCTTTTAACAGCATTTCACTGATTTGAAAACATGTTGATACTTTGCAGGACCACAAGCCACAAGCATTTAAGTAACTACATGTACATTTGTAAAGCAGCTATTCACGAATTGGAAGAATGATCCTCTCAAACTCACGTTCATTAGAAGATTCCCGCACAGTAAGTAGTAGCTATTTATTAAAGATGTAATTGGAAAAAAAAGAAACAAATGCCAGTATTTCACCGTGTTTCTGGGCTTAAATCTTATGTAGAAAAATCTCACTGAAAACATTTATTTCTTCTACCTCTCCAGACTTTTAGGCACTTTTAATCTGTGTGGGAAATAGTATGAGAAATAAATAAACAAAAGCCATTCTAAGTAAATTAAAATCAGAAAAAAAATATATATAGAAAGTTTTTAAAAACATTTATTAAATAAATGTTGTTTTAAAGTTATTAATAACATTGTAACTCACCACTTAATTTGTAAGCGATTTAGAGATTGATGATTTACTGTATCTTACTGTCAAACATAGTTTGTACACCAAACTGGGTACTGTAATATAGACATTGTAAAAATCCCATAGTAGGGGGATTGTATCGCTTTTAGCTGCACATTGTTCACAAGTACTATAAATATAGTAAAAAAAATAATATGGAGGCAACTTGTGATAAAATTAAAGCCAGACAAAAGAAGTACATATGAAATAGCAATGAGATGGACAATGAGCACGACTGAAGCAGAACTTACTGATGTTCTAAGACAGATTGACAATGTACTTAGTTTATATTGTATATATATAAAAATAATTATGATCAATTTTCTTAATATTCCTAAATTGAATTGAAAATTGCAGAAGTGAGCTCCCACCCAAAAATAAGCCACTCAGATTTCCTTATCACCCAGTGATGTTCATTTATATGTTATGAATTCCTTTCGTATGTTATTGAGAATGTCAAGTTTTCTGTCATATGAAATGACTTGACAGAATAAATACAGTGTTATGAAAACTAACTATATCCATGGTATTAGGAATGTTACAGTTTAATGAACAGACTCAGATAGTTTATTAACTTTAATATACCACAGATGTTCACAAAATTGCTTAATTAAAGATAAACGAAGACACATTTTATGACCTGGATTTATAGTTCCTTCCTTCAGGAAGGTTTCTGTTAACATTAAGTCATACATTTATTTAAATGAATTGGTCTTTTATTTAAAAAAAGTGCCAAAGAGTAATATTCTAAATCTAGTTGTACTGCAATAATTAATGTCACATAAAATTAATCCCATGAGCCTAATATGCACTGATTTATAATTGCAAAAGAAATTGATTTATGTTTCAAATATAAGGGATTGAATTATGCTGTACTAATATTTAAAAAGTATTTTGCTCACAGGGTTCATATTACAGTAGATGACTTTGGCATACCTTCCTTCCAACCTGTTGAAAAAGGTTCCATCTGTATTGCACAGCTGTCAAAAGTTAAAATTAGTGGGGTATAAAAATTCCTTTGCTAAAAGAATTCGCACCTCATCCAATACTTTCAATACCTTCTGTGAGACCAAATTTAACAGATCTTAATATCCATAATGGAATTAACCTTTGTAGCTGAGGAGCATTAGTCTTGTTTAAATTCACCTGAATTACACACTGACTGAACTGAAAGGTTTTTCTCAAATAATCTGGTATACATTGATATGATGCTGTTTTTCACTTTGGCATTGAGGTTTCTTTCCTGATCACTTGTGAAATACATCAACCACTCTGATTAGAACAAAGCCTTTTTATCTCCATGGGTGTTAAAAATACACTTATTTATCCTGATAATGATTATATAAAAATACCCATACTCCTCGGGCATCTAATGCCTTAAATAATATTTAATAGCTTTAAAAAAAGTTAGTCATACCACATGATATTAGAAGATGCCACATTCAGATGAAACCATGTAACATTCTCAAGATACTTGAGACTACATATATTAAGTGCATGACAAACAGAAAATTAATTTATAATATGTAAAAAAAATATCCATGATCAGAAATTACTGTTTCTTGTAAGGTTCATTTTTAAAGGGCATTTAAACACCAGCACAGTTTATAGACACTTATTAAACTAGCTAGCATGCCATTGAAAGGTGAAAGGAAACCAGAGTCCTGTGAAAGCACATGGAAACACAGAGATCATGCACACTTCGCACAGAATCACAGAAATCTAGAGGCCAAGGGCCTATGGCTACTACTGTTCCACCCACACACACAGCACATCAAGTAATGTATAAATAAAACCTTTTTGCATAACTGCATAAATAAACTGAGATAGAGTTAGAATCTGGGTTGGCGGTACATTACTTTCATTTTTATATATATTTAGAAGTAGTTCTTAACCCAGGAATGCTCACTGATACGGTGTAGGGCTTCATGTACAGGATACCAAAAACAGTACACATGCTCCTTTAGATTATTTTTTTCTCCAAAGAGAGGAGTGTGCCGATATTCTTCTGTTGTTAAAGTTAATGTACTTTTGTATGGGACAATATTATTGCATATACAATATAATGCAAGATACTAATATGGTAGGCAATATTGTTTACAAATTAACTGTTGCATTTAAATGTAATGCTATCTCATATCCAGTAAACACAATTTTTTTTTTCTCTGTGGCAGTAATAAGCTTCCGTGTTCTGTAAGTTGCATATGTGAGGAAAAAGTTTGAATACGTTTCTTTAAATCTCCTAGTCCTTGTCAGCTATCCTCTCTGGGGTATTCTCGTTAGATCATTACTCAGTGCAGGTCTGCACAGTAGGTGGTTATCTTACAGGAAAGGGTGAAGCAGGGCTATAAATGACATTATCGTGTGGCACAAACAAAGGCACACTTTCAGTATGTGGTGTTCTTCAGAGGTAAGCAATGCTCCACTTAAGCAAAACATTTTTGGACAAGCACACATTGCATGTCTACAATGAAGATAAAGGCAAATTGTGCCATAAGCATGGGACATTTCTGATTTAATTTGTCTAAAACTGTAAAAATTGTATTTAATATATATAATGTCTATAAGAGTGCTGTTTGGATCCACTACCTTTAGGAATATAAGTAGGATCATCTGCATCACACAGCCGTTCTGATCTGCTCTGTTTATTGTACTTAGCATTCTAAAAGGAAAGCAACCAAGCTCGAGTGCCAAATAGAGGAAAGGTGAAGCACCCAGCTTAGCTAACTCAGCAGGCCTGCAGTTATTGCTACTGAGTGATGCAACTGTATTTGTCATTGCAGTTGACTTAGTCCAGATTAGTTGTGTTCTCATCACGCTTTTACTGAATATGTCATACTCGCAGCAGCACGCGCTGGGTGTTTGTTTTCAGGGACTTGAAAAGTTGGCGGTTTGGAGTTGTCAAATGTCAGACAGGAATTATTCCATCTACACTTTCATTGCCAATCGGTGAAAAGATCTTTACACTTCTCCATCTGTCGGTCGGTGGATTTGCAGCTAATCAACTGTAAAGATTAAATATTTGTAATTCATTTAATTAATGGAACAAGTAAAGGTTTATTCCATGCTAAAAAGAGAAGAAAAGAAACACAATGTTTTGGCCGTGGAGCCTTCTTTGGGTGTGCCTATTTGAACTGTTTGTAGTTAATGCTGCATAAATGTAACTACTGTAATTGGAAGTGAAAAGAAGAACATACTGTAATTATACCACCATGAATGAGGCATCCTCCAGTAGACTTTTTTTTCCACTTAGTCACAGCAGTACCATAAATGGTACTATACAATGGTAATTCCTGTTAAGGCTGCTTCTGCTCCAGGACACTGAGACCTGAGAAGTGACAACCCCAATCCTGGCGCTTCCTGCAGGACAACCAGGGTCCACCCTGTGTTATTTTTGGTGGTAGATTTAAGTGGTAGTTCCAGGACTCTTTGTGTAAAAAGAAAACCACAGCCCATCTTGATTTCAAGGAAAAAAAAGCCAGCTAAATCTCAAAAGGATAAAATTAGATTTTGCACGGAATACAGACATGGAAAACCTGTCCAGAAGTGGACAATATGAATGATTATATACATTAAAATAGAAGACAGAATCTGGGAAACGGATTTTAAACAGAAATCATAGCAGAAACTACATAATCTACCAATG
Source organism: Lepisosteus platostomus (assembly GCF_059453375.1). Taxonomy (NCBI): domain Eukaryota; kingdom Metazoa; phylum Chordata; class Actinopteri; order Semionotiformes; family Lepisosteidae; genus Lepisosteus; species Lepisosteus platostomus. Next base: position 40,642,996 of record NC_142622.1, on the reverse strand, counting down.
AGACCTCACTTAAGAGTACCGTGTTCCATTTTAGTAACCATGTTACAATAAAAGTGTAATCCAGCCTTGAAGGGAATAGCAAAAAAAGTGAATTTAATAACAAGTTATATTAACAGAAAATGGACTGCTGGAGGTAACCCCTTAACTGTTGTGTATGGAGAACTATGCCTATTAACTCCCTGATCTACGGGGAATCTCAGACTATGGCTGAACCAGCCCTGGTGTAATAAAACTGTAATACAATCCCTCCCTAATATTGTCCCTAATTCTGTTTGTACAAAACAGGTTGGCAGTTGGCAGGTGAGCATTGAACTTTCTCAGTGGTTCACTTCCACTGATGACTCTTGAATATACAGTATCTATATATAATACTCACACACCTGTATGGCACTTACTGTAGATCCTGTGGGTTCTTCACAGCTCATTGGCCACTTTCATACAGACAGCTGGTTATATACAGTAGTTGTTGAGGCTAACTGTAGTAATCTGGCTGTCAGCCACCATACATGTGGGTGCTTTTTCAGCTTCACTCTCACTCATTACTGTCTATTTGCATTTATCCATTTTAAGAGAAGCTTTTCATCCTAGTGTGACAGCATTCTTTCAGCAGCTACCGTATATATCATTTATGCCAAACACATTAAATAAACAGTGACTTGTTTTTTCTGGACAAGGCCTTTTCTTTTTTATTAATGTAATCCAGTAACAAATTTATAATAAAAGACACGTTTAGATCATATTATAAATATTAGCATTCCAGACAGAAAGTTTATTTGATTTTCTTTTTCTTACTAGCTGATTGTTCATTATAACTACATGTAAAAGTCTGGAGATGCATTTGTCTTCAATGCAACATTATTGTCTTTAATTCAGCTACGTAATATCAATACAATTCACACAAAAGTACTCAAAAATTGGAATTTTGCATATAGCATGTTAAACTCTTAGTCTGAAGCTGAAACATTTGTATATGCTTTTATTTTGTTGTGATTACACTACTGTAATGCATTAGGTACCTGGCTATCTACTATTCTAAATAGGCTTCAGTATGTCCAGAATGATGAAGCATGTGTTCTACCTTTAAGTTAAACAATGCAGCCTGAACAAAGAGCTCCTGTGCTGTCTAAATTGCAGTGGGTCTTTATGAATTTGCATACTGTATAAGGCACTGAATAGTTTAGAATTGAAGCAAGTTACCTCAAGGACTTAACTACCGAAGTATAGATCAAGACCTTTTGAGACCTCCTGAGTCAGATCTTATTTTACACAAGTCCAGGCTACACTCAATAAACATTGAAGACTTTTTACTGTTCAGCACCATGTCCTTGGAACTACTGCCCAAATCCATTAAAGACTCTGTTACATCATCAAAATCTGCTGACTTATCTTTTTTCTTTTTTTTTTTAAATCTAGTTAATTTTCAGTGTCTACTTCTGTAATGTGATCACCTATTTGTGCGCATGATTGTTTTGTATTTGTAGTGTGTTAAAAAGCAGTTTCCCTTCAAATTAGTATTACTGCCACCTGAAATCTTCAAAGTCTTGCATGAAATTGTTTTTGATGGAAATAGGCAGCTTTGCTTTTTCCAATCCACTTCATTCCAGGATTTACAGTTGTTCTTCTCTTTCATTAATCGATTGGACTTTTGTTCACTGCTGCTGTTAAACATCAATTCAAGGTCCATCAGAACGTACCTTAAGCCCTGACCTTAGAAATGCTTGCCTTATTAACGATATACTGTATAGTTGAAATATGGGTCAAAATGGCTTTGTTCCCCTGAAACACTTAATTATATTCTGTTTCCCTAAGTAAGTAACAGAAGAACCATATTAGTTGAAAGAAGTGAATTTAAAGATGCTTTGAGATAGGGAGGGGCATTAAAGTTGCATTTAAACTGAAAAAGACTTATGGTACATACATGAAAGCCCATTGTTTTGTTAGGATGCTCATAAATATTTAATTTTAGTAAAATTGGTACTTTTATTTTGGTTTAAGAGCAGCGTTTTTGATCTTGTCCTCTCTCAGTTTTAAGAATTACAGTATCAGACCAGTAGGCCATTTTAAAACAAATATCTTTGTGGAGCACATTACATACTTTGCTCATGACACCAAACCAAATTAAAATATACCTGCAGTACATGTGCTTTGATTTGGTGTTTTTAAATGTTCCTTCTTGTGGATAGAATGCCATGAGATTGGTTATTCTAGTAGCTGGTCATCATCATCATCCTGAATTCAGATTCCCCGGTCTCTCTGTTGGGCAACAGTGCACACAATAACAAATGAAAAAAAGATATTATCCTTTGTATTGAACAAAAGGACTAAGTAGGATAATGCTACACTGTTTGTGCCTGAAGATCAAGTTGCAGTAGTAAATGCTTCAGAAACCACAGAAGAAACACAGATCAGTGTGGTACAAAATAATCAGGTAGTGGAAGTACTAATGGGGTGAGAAAAAAACAACTTTCTTACTCATCAACTTTGGAATTAGGTTTGTTGACCAAAGGTTGTAAACTATCCAGAACAAAGACAATCTCAGAACTCAGAAATATGTGAAAAGGAAACTGTAAACTGTAAACATATTTAATGTGAAGGAACAAGTAATAGGTTTATTCCATGCTGGAAAAAAAGCATGGAAAAAAAGAAGAAAGAAAACACAACGTTTAGGCCGTGGAGCCTAAATGGGGAAAAGGGTCTAGAACTACAGGAATAATGGCATCATAGTAATATAATCATTACTGTTAAGGATTCAAGAGCAAAGCTGGATAACAGCTGCACATAAGCTACAGTAGATCCTTCTTTTACTTTCTCCATATCTTGAGTTCATCCTTCTACCCTGCATCCTTTTTCCCTTTGTCATCTCCTGGGTAGAAGTGAACTCTAAGAAGAAGGAGATGGCTTCTTCTCATGCTACACAATTGGGAATCATGTTAAATAGACGCCCACTCAGTGGTACTGTATGTGGGGATGGAGATTGAGTGAACCTTCACTGCTTATTATGACTTGTATTTACAGAATGGTCATGTAGTGCTGGCTGAGACCCTGAATTCTGTCAATGAAGCAATAGATGGGAACAGCACAGTTCTTGGTTTTCTCACCACTTGGTCTAAGTTTAGACCGTAGACTTGTGGGTTCTGTTTGGGGCGATGAAAAAACTCACTACTGTACCTGTGTCAACACTTTAAAAGCATAACTTTGTCAGACTAAACAAAGACGATAAGCACAGTCTCCAGACGCTGAACACACAAATGCAGCTTTTCAACTGGTTCGACCTTTCAGAGAAGCTGGAAGGAGATAATTCTTCCCATTATCTACAGATGCTGGATCCCTGGAGCTCCTGCTCCTACAGTAGCTGTCTCCTCTTGAGATTAATGGATTTCAGGGCATTTATGGAGGCTCATCCAAGGAAACTGATAAACCTTACCTACAGCTTTTCAACCTGTTCTGCTATATAGACGGACAAGTCATTTTAGGGGGGTGCAAATTGTAAATCACAAATTACAGAAGCGGATGGCCATTGCATTGCCTCAGTAGTTTATTCTCAACCAGCTATAGTTAAGCACAAAGCTTCCTCCATGTTCAGGGGCAGACTCCACCGAAAAAGACAGAAACATTTCCTGATTTGCCCCGGAATTGAAACATGTCATATGGGGGTGAAAAACTCTTATTTGTATCCTCCATTAAAGCGTAGAGGTTTCTTTCACAACTGCCTGCCCAAGGCTCCATTTAATCTGATTTAAATGTAGTGATTCCTTTTTGTTGCCACAGAAGCAGACTCTGTTTATATTAAGATGTAATTCATTATGTCTCTTCAAATACTAGATTGCAGTCACAAAATCTAAACGAATTCAGAAACTGACTAATTCAGACTTGAAATGCAGCGGTTTTGCATCAATAAGGTGATCAAAAGCAATCAACAGCTTTATATATGCCAATAAAATAAACAGAGAAAAGGCTAGAAAAGGCTGGAAATCTGGAGAATGGAGGAAAGTCACTACGTATTTTGGATAACAATACATTTGGAAGTGATTTTATAAACTTTTATATTAGCTGGGTAAGTCAACAAAACAAAAGATTAAGTGGAGAGAGTCTGATTTTTTGGGGATTGGCTGGAATTCACTTAGCTTTCTTCTTCCTATATCATTCAACTTTAATCATTAAAAAATGTTTTTGGGATTGTGAACCATTTTGCGGTGGAGCTCTTTTATCTTATTCGTTACGTTGTAATGACACTTGGAAAAAAGAATCTGCATAAACAACAATTACAGTACAATAATTAGGTAAACAAAAAGGTTTAAAGTAAGATTCAGCAATTTACTAGTCCCATACTTCTCTTTAGATACACAGTTACCAAGAGACTGATTAGGCTTCTTTAGTTATCACTGACCTTATGCTAAAATGAGATTTTACTGAGATGTTTTGTAATCACCTCAAAACCAGAGAATCATTTGTTCTTTTATTGCAGTAATCAGAAACATATCTGAGAAGATGAAGATTAAGCAGCTGAAAGGCATTCATTTTATCGTCTCCAGTTTTACCTGTCAGAGCCAAACGGCTTTAGTTTCATCCCTCCTCACATGCATATGAGCCAAATTGAAAGACATGATACTAGTGATTCCCATGTCTGGAATCAGGTATATTTTGTATTTGAAGCAATTTTCCACAAAATGTAAAGCAAAGTGATAAAGACAATCTGCAGGGCTAGTTTCAGAAATGTATATTCTGGGCTGTAGTCCATGTGTTGAGAGCTTTCTTGGCAACTAGCTCACAATAAGTGAAGGTGTTTAGGATGTATTTTTTTATATGAATTCTGAAGGGTGTGTAAAATGTTTGCACATCATTTTTTGGAAAATTAAGATTGAAAACTTTGGGATGGAGAGTGCTATTTACATGCAAATACGTATTATATCAATATTGGAAAAAATAGAGAACTGGTGTAAAGTGCAATGGTTTGTACACATAATATATTAAAAGTTGGCCGGATTATCACCTTTAAACATTCTTCATTGCCATTTTGAAAGAACCCAAATGTTATTTATGACAGAAAATGCTTTCATTTCTCGTAAGCATTTTTTCAGGAGTATGCATAAATTGACCTGTGAATTGAGGAATTTGTAAATTATTTTTCAAGTTAACATAACAATTGTACAGCATACCATTAAAAATGGGTTAATCTACTGCCAATTGAAATTACACCTCCAACATATTTCAAGAACTAGATCAGGGGTCTGCAACCTATGGGACGCATAATTATTGGTTCTCAAAGGGGTTTTTAACAGAACGTGCAATAAACATTTAATAAGCCATGAAGAAAACATCACAAATAATAATACATTAAAAATAACAAAACAATACTGTATGCTTGCATGGTCTGTAATTATTTACAGTATTGAGCTCAATGAAAGCTTGGTTTATTTACTTCATTATTTGTAGAGGAACTACCCTGTTGTTTCTCAAGAAAGCTTGCAATCCATGATGCTAATAACATTTTTTACACCTTTGGAGAGTGAATCCTAAGCTATTTTGGAGAGATGAATACAGATTTGTTCAACCTAAAGACCATGTTGTTTTGCTCTATGTTGTGAGCACCTCATTTCTAACAGATCATTTGTCCAATGACATTTTCAGACTAAACAGAACAAATACTCCATGCATGAGGCAGACAAGACTGAGTCTATCAAAATTACCTGTGTCAGCTACATTGGTAAAGAGACCCAATAAGGGAAATGGCTGAAAATGTTAACAACAACAGATGCTGGCATTAAAAGATGTAACAGAATTTAGTGCTGCACTTAATAAGCGTGTGGATTTAAATGATGTACCATGATTAGCAACGCTTTTGAGATACTGTAACTCAGATGGAATTCGAGAAGACCTGTGCTGCCTAAAACCGAGATACTGCAAAAACAAAGGGGAAGATAGAGCTAAGACATCTATGAAACATTTATTAAACAGAAGGGATTAGTAAGGATCATTGGAAATCACATTATTCATGAAGAAAATCTTTGTGCCAAGATTTCGAACTATGATGTGATGACTACTGGGTTGAAAAACTGAATTTTCTGGTGCACCTCTTTTTGCCCCTCACCCCATCTCTACCTTTGTAGCTGCTCCTTGGTCACTCCTTACTCTGCATGGGGGTCCTTGCCTCTTGGTCCTTTGGCCAGGAGATTATCCCTCAGCCAAGCAGGTTAAGCCAACTTTTATGAATGAAACACTCCATAAACCTTTCAGTATGCTTAATTATTGGGTGATGTTGTTACTAGCGAAATTTCAAATATTTAATACAAACACTTAAATATGTTGGTTATATATTTCAAAATAGGACTGGGTTTTATTACCTAAAAAACACGCTGCCTTATTAAATGTGTCCTCATTTGACCCCCCACATATGCTCATAATGAGTAACAAAAATAAATCTCTTCTGTCCTGAAATACAAGGAAAGCTGTAATTAGAGCAAAATCTGGAGCTCCGAGAAGCAAGTGGAAGCTTCAAGGAAATGCCTCTAAATCACTGTAATCTTCAGTTGCATTAGAGAGACACTATGATTAATGTGACTGGTCATCACTATCATTCATTTCATTAAAACTTAATAGAGATGACCAGAAGGTGACATAGATCTTGATGCAAAATGACAATGCAATGGAGTTTTAGTGTTTATTCAATAAACACCAGAGTGGGACAGATATCTTGGAAAAACAACCTGATAGGAGACACTCCAGATAATCTCTTCTAGCTGTCACTTATGAAAATCATGCAATTAGATGGTAAAACACCAGGAATTTACTTTGATTAATGGGGACAACATTTCACAATAAATTTAATGTTTATCATAATTAAAGAGGGCAATTTGATTTAGACTCACACACTCTCCAGAATGTGAAAACCATATCTTTGCCCAGGGCAGCTCTGTTGCTGTTTTATTAGAGTTAGAAGCTGTGAAAAGCACAAATGTTTGCAGCATTTTATCAGGCTAACAGGATCTTTGTCATTTTTTTGCTGGCTGTGATGAACACATTTTATTTTAATGTATTTTAAGAATATTCATTTAATTTTTGATACTGTACAGTACCTACTGTATTAAATCAAGACAAATTTTAAAAGCTCTGGATTATTATACAAAATGTCATGCTGAATGGTGTTCTCAATGAGCACGGTTTCGGGGTTAAAAAGGTCAGAAATGCCCCCACAATTTGGGCTGTATCTCTTAAAATGTCAGTGCATTCAATGCAAAATGCAACAGTTTGACAGATTAACCACTGTCTTTCAAACTTTTACTTTTAGGGCAATTTTAAGTCAACATTCCTATTTAGGGCAATGCGGTGTATAGAGCAATATATGCAAGAAAACAAATGTGAAGATAACAATGAAATATCACTTTTCCTAAATTTCATTTCTGTCCTTAAACACAACCATGCCATCAAACATCCTCTATGTTTTCTAATAATCCTAACCCTAACCCTAGCTAAGGGTTTGGCTGGGTTAGTGTTAGGGCTCAGATTTTATCCAAAGAATTAATACAACCTACCACTCATTTGAGTGGAAAATACTCAGGCCATTAAAATATTAGTATGAACACACTAAACAACCTTGCCAAACCACAGAAAATGTATCAACTATGGTACAATTTTATTTTTTTGACAAGTATTCTATTAGAAATTTCATGTTGAATGTTGTTCTCAATAAGCATGGTTTCAGGGTTAAATAGGTTAAGAGTCAGAAATACCCAATAGATTTGAGCTGTGTCTGTTAAAATGTCAGTGCATCCAATGCAAAATGCAACAGTATGAAAAGCTTAACCCCTATCTTTTAAACTTTTGCTTTTAGGGCAATGCAGTGTATAGAGCCATATACTGTATGTCATTAACAACTAGAATACAGTTTATTTGGTATTCTGACATTGTGTGTATTAAATTGATTTTTTATGTTTCAAATGTATTTACAAGTCAATAAAACAAACATGTTTATCCAATTTTTTTAACAAGGGCTCTCCAAACATTTATCTTGCGTGCCACATGACAGATCTGTTGAAATAATGCTGGTTTAAGACATGTAATCTTCTAAGAACACAGACGCAAAGATCACGACTTTTGCCAGGAAAAGCAGAAATACTTGGCCAGCATTCTACCGCTTTTCAGTGTTTTTTGAGTGTGCCAATTTCTCAAAAATGTCACCTTTTAGGGGACGTCATGGTGTAATAGTCTCAGGTTGTTAAAGTTAATGTGAAACACCAATAATAATATATTTGTTTCTCATTTTCACGTGTGTATACAGCAGTCAGGAATGTTTTGTATTACAATTTGAAGTAATCTTTGTGTGTTGTTTTGTGGTTTTGAGTTTCATGTTTTATTATTACAATATGTTTTGTTCTAGTAAGCACTCTGTAGGAGATAGAGAACAAAATTAAATGATCCTTTTAATTTTAGTTCCCTTTCTAATGCCTGATCAAGATTCTAAGTTGTTTATATTGACTTTCCTTCATGCTACTTGAGCTAAATACCCACATATCTTACAAACCTTCCTGGTGACAGTCATTCTGGTTGTATTACCATTTTCCATTCTGAATTATGGAAATGTCAGCATGCATTATTGTCAGGGATTTAAGTACGACATGGATATTAATAACTCTTGTCAGTCTCTTACTGGAGTATACTCCTTCAACGGCAGGAAAAAAGGTGTAAATTTTGTATGTTTAAAAGCACTCCCTAGTTAATGGAGATTGAACAATGCAAAGCAACCCCTCCAATCTGGCTTCCGTCAACTTCATGGCACAGAAACCGCCCTGGTCAAAATCACTAATAATCTTCAAATAGCTTCTGATTCTGGTTCTCTTTCTATACTCATCCTTCTTGATCTCGGTGCTGCTTTTGACACTGTTGACCATGACATTTTACTTTCTCATCTTAAACTGTGTTTGCAGTTTCTGACACTGCTCTCAAATGGTTCAAGTCTTACCTCACTGATTGCTGTCACTTTGTCTCTCTTAATGGGTATAGGTCTGAAACTGATCTTGTTTAGTCTGGTGTTCCTCAGGGCTCAATACTGGGCCCCTTGCTTTTCAGCATTTACATGTTTCCACTTGGTCAGCTTTTAAGATCACTTGCCCTTAGCTATCATTTCTATGCTGCTGATACTCAAATATACACCCATACCAAACCTGAAACCGATGTGGCTGTCTCTATTCTATCTAATTGCATCTCTGACATAAAAACTTGTATGACTCAAAATTTCCTTCATAACTGTGACAAAACTGAAGTCATGCTTATTGGCAACCCCCGTCAACTTTGAAAAGCCAATCCTGTAACCCTATCTGTAGATGGTTCTGTACTTGAGCTTCAGTCTAAATTGAAAAACCTTGGGCTGATATTCGATTCTGTCATACTATTCGACCCACATGTGCAGCACGTTATCAAAACATATTTTTTTCACCTCAGAAATATCGCTAGACTACACCCTATGTTATCAATAACTGAAATCAACACATTTGTGTTCTCACGAATTGACTACTGTAATGATCTACTCACTGGGGTATCCAAATCTACGTTGAACAAACTGCAGTATGCCCAAAATGCGGCAGCTAGAATCCTGAACAGGTCTAGTGCAAGTGATCACATTACTCCTATCCTGGAGTCCTTGTACTGGCTTCCTGTCAAATTCCATGTGGACTTTAGACTCCTCATGCTCACCTATAAGGCTCTGCATGGCTTCATACCTCAGTACCTGTCTGAACTATTATTGCCCTACTCCCCAGCTCACAACCTTTGCTCTTCTAATTCTGGTCTCCTATCTGTCCCCCAAGCCCGTCTATACCCTGTGGGTGACAGGGCCTTCTCCTGTTATGCCCCCAAGCTCTGGAACTCTATCCCCAAGAAAACCAGAGAGTCACCTTCTCTAAACTCCTTCAAATGCAGACTCAACACCTTCATCTTTAGAAGAGCCTTTACTTAACTGGTTCCATTCTTTACCCCTCTGCTCCTACTATACTTATTACCATCATCCACGGTCTCCTATTGCAATTGTGTTTTATTATCCATCCAAGATCCATTTTTGTAGAGGACAGCTCACAGAAGAAGCTACATCAAGTGTCTCATCTAGAATTTAGGAAACTGTTCCTCATTCCTATTTCTTATATGTGTTTCTCACAATTTAATTTGAATACTGCTTGTACAGTACAAACCCAAGATGGACATTAAAATGTTAGTCACAACCATTCATCCATTATATAATTGCTTAATTCAATACAGGCTCGCAGGGGAACTTGAGTCTATCCCAGCAAGCAATGGGTGTGAGGCAGGATGGACAGGATGCCAGCCCATTGGTGGACAAACACAGATTCAAGCTGACACACACTGTGTCAGACACATGTTGATGCCTAAAACAGAATTCCAGTGGCCTGTTTATAATCATGAACTTTGGAATAGTAAGTGCTCCATCAGATTCCTTTGCCATTAATTTGTCAGGTACCCACCTACTGTATTTGTAATAATCACTGAATCATTGAACAGTAGCCTAGGTAATCTAAAATGTGATTGTCATGCTAGATGAATGCATGTATTGGACACATTTGATTGGGCTGATAAAAGACAGAGAAGGAAAAGACCATTCAAGACCATCCAAATGCTGACTTGCTAAAGGAATATTGTACATTTGACAGTAGTGACAGAAGTGACGCAATCCTAATTTCAGGCAAAAGCACCAAATACTCCCATTCCTGACAGTGAGGTAAAATCTAACCACCCAGGCACCAAGAGGAAGACTCCATTCTCACACAGACAAGCAACATAAGAAACAAAAGCACAAACCAACATAAGAAATCACAATAGTGGAAACTCAAACACAGCCTCCCAGCTTTGAGCGGATTGTGGAGACGAAATTTCACTGTTGCAAAATGTATCCGATTGTCTGAGATAATTGAGTTCCAGAGTTACCCCATATAGACGAGTGCAGGCTGAAATATTAAAGACTTTTGCTCTCTTCTGGGTGCCTTAATTACAAGAACATCACTGTATTACTCCACATACAGTAGGATGAAATTGTCAGCCATGTTTGAATATCAGCTTGCTAATTATTTTTAAGAAAAATAATTTGTTGAAAAGTTACCTCTGCTTCATTTGTATAGACTTGTATTAGAAATTTTAAGTTCTTCATTAAAGTTCTGTTAAATGAATTTTAAATTAATTAATTATTTATCTGAATGAATATAGAAATTTGTAGAGTGCTACAGTATATGTATTTTATAGAGTGCAAAGAAATTATTTCAGTCCAGTATTTAGATTATTATCTATAAGCAATAAAATATTTTTTTAATGAAATATGGATTCTGTTCTGTTCTTGAGTGTGTGACAGAATCAACCTTTGGACTTTACCTTATCGTTTAAGATTTTGTTGGATACAAAACATCGAAAGAAATTATCAAATTTTCAAATCAGCCCAAGCAGCACAGTTTGGGCTGTAATTAAATTCTGCATAGCCTCATAGATATTCCATTGCAAGTGCCATTGCTAAACCACAATCCAATTTTCTTTATCCCTCAGCCTTCCTTATTGTTACCCACAATACTGCTATATAGTATGCAGGAAGAAATAGAGCGTGAGATCTTGTTTTAGAAGTTCACATTGAAAGCTACAGTAAATAGCATTAAACAGAAAGAAGAAAAAATCATTACTATTTGATTAAATTCAACCAGATTATATATGTAGTCCTTGGTATAGTTGTGAATAATGGTATAAATTAAGGAAGATTTAACATTTCTAGATTTTGGTGAAAAGCAGGTAGAGTTACAAGGTTTAAAGCCACCAACAAAACACTAATCATCATAACTTAATGTTAATGGATTTATCTTGAATTCTTTAATTTACCCAAAGCCATTCCAGCAGTTTAACTCTCGCAACTTTTAAGTTTCAATCTGCTTTTTCGTTCCTTAGACCTTTCTATTGCCAGCAGTGTATTCCATTTTTAAATTAAAACGTATTGGCACTGAGTATTTCACATGGTTACATTTATACTGTTTTAATTTAAATGTGATCTTCATTTCTATGAATCAGCAAATAGAATTTTCAAATTCTGTATATGCCAGTCTAGCTTGTTTGTGGAATTTACATAACAGGAATTTGTGATTGAACCCTGCATCCATTAGGTTTGTCATAGTCATCCTTTTGTTTATTTATTCATATTGAATGAGCCAATGTAAGCAGGGAAAAGAACTTAAAATACTGAGAACAAACATACAGTGTATGCAGCAAAGATGAAACACTAAAAATCATAAGACAACCGACATGTAAAACTTGGGCCTTCAAAGTCCAAATTTGAAGTAAAAAACACATCAATAGCAAAGTATTAGAGTTTCCTCTCAAACCTGAAACCGAAAACAAAAAAACATTTTCTATCCTGCATCAGTAGCCGGTTAAATAATCGAGCACCGTTAGGTGTTGAGAAGCAGTCGTCAGTAAATTGTAAAACAAACACAGAATGTGCGATAACTGCCTGATGTGTTTGCCCATCTGTGAAAACTGGGAAATGGAGACTAGAACCAGACTTCAACTCTGTAAGCTGTTAGAAAACTAGATCAATAAACAAAACCAGCAAGCTAGGCAAAACAGTCGAACAAATGGTCAAAAGGTTAGGTACCATGTGGTGGCAGTTTTGTATGTGTCGCCATATCTATGTGATTTATTTTTACAAGCTAATGGAGACTCGAATGTGAAAGAGTCAGACTGCACTCTGATATACCTCTAGATTACTATGAAATTTCTGAAATGGCTATTTTCTAAAAAAGACTCAACTGATATCATTCTCATTGACACCGTCATTCTCTCTGTGATTTGTGATCTCCAATATTAACAGTAAATTTATGTATACCAATGCAATATTATTTCATTTTTTATACTACAGTACATATGCAGTATATGTTTTTCATAAAGACTTATGAAGTGTTCTCTGTAGAAAATCAATTGTTTTGGTTGCTTTAACTCAATAAAAGATCTTGCTGAAGCATTTATTTCTTTATCATGTTTTGATAACTCATTGGATGACACAAGTGCTTGAAGGACAGTTTGCTGTTTATTGCCAGCTGTAAACGATAAACAGGAACATACAGTATGAAGAATGCCTTCAATAAGCAGAACAAACTTGTTTACACAGTAGAGAAACAAGAGAAATTAAGAATACAAATATTTTTTTGTCACTTGGACTGTTAGGAAAATATTTATCTGGCAGTTAGCACAAAGTACCATCAGAAGAAATCAATTAGTAATACTCGCATTAGAGGTAGAGAATTTGTATTGTTCAAGGATACAAATAGAAAAAAAAACTTTTAGTTTCACGTTGGTGTGGAACAATGAAACAAAAACAACTAGATAGCACATAAAAAAAACAAAGGTAAATAACTACAGTACCTACTGTATAACAACATACAGAATGGATACAGCAATTTGTTATTCTGCAAGACTATCTGCAAAACCTACCATGACATTTGTAAGATACTGTAAGTGCTTTTGATCACATGTAGACCTACCCTTTTCCATAAGTATCCTTGGCCAACAAAAATATATTGTTTCATACTTTGTTTTTATAAGAAGTACAGAACTTTAGAGATTAAAGCAATGTATGTTTCCCTGGTTTAAAGTACAACATTTATTTCATCTGCTACTGAAGAAAAGCCTAAAAAGATAATTTTTCTTGTTTTAGTAACACTTTTATTTGTGATAACTGGATTGTAGTTTTCTGATTTTAGCATAAAACTTGAGCACTTAAAATATATTGGTTTATGATGGTGGTCCTTAAAATATAATGCTTACTGCTCCTGTTTATTCTTACCCAAACCATTATTTGATTTTGTAAACCATTTACTTACTTTACCTTTCTTTAATAATGACTGATATCATGTAAGCAAGTTAATTTTTCCATATTTTTTCTCTTCAGTAGTATGCTGTTTTACACCTCATAGATTGATTGCTTGCTGCTGTACTGTATCTATACTTAAAATCTGTTTTTTTTTTAATGAGTTGTACTCTGTTAAAAAGAAACAATGGCCCAAGTTCCTTGCTTGCAAAAAAGCCAGCAGTCTTTAAACTGCACAGTGTTTCTTCACTGGATTGAATATTATCTGGAACGATTCCAATTTGAAAATTGCCTCGCCAGTTTATTAACTATATCACAATTCCTGCTAAATCCCTTTCATTTAAAATCTAATTTCCTTGTTTAAGTGCTGTTTAACGAGATATTTTCTAATAATCCACATTTTACACGATACGAGCTCTTGTACAGGTATTTTATGAGTGTTCTAAGTTACCACTAAACATCTTTACCACATTTCTGTGACCTCATCATATCTAACTTTATAAAATATACATAACCTTTGTTAACCCTGGAAAATTGGCAAACACTGTGGCAATGATATGTTTTGAATAACATTCATATTTAAAGAATTAAAAAAGGTTCTCTATTTCCGTGTCTGGGAATGCTCAGCAGTACACTTGGGTACATCAGTTTTTTATATCCTTTAACTGAAGGTCCATAAATGTCTACCATAATAAAAAACTCCTCGTCAGCCTCAGAAATTAAACAGTTTTGTATATTTATTTTTTTATGACTTGACAACTTAGGCACGTAACCGGAACCTGAAGATAAAGATGGTAAATTAATATGAGCTTTAAAATGACGTAACTACTTTTTTCCAGTCACTTAGTCTTGTCAAGCATATTGAAAAAGGAGAGAAGGTCATTTGGCCAATTATTCTTGTCTAGTTGAAAGACGCTTATTGATCCAAGAAGCTAGTTTTTTGAGTGATACTTTTTTCCCCACTTAATAAGAAGTTTACATTAAAGAACACCTTCTATACTCAAGACAGGTCCAGACAGTAGCTTTTGAAATAAGTTTTAATTCAGTCATTGCATTTCAAACATTTGGAACCTTCATAATACCCTTTTGTGTTAAAAAGTTAATTAAATTCAGCTTTTTGGATAAAAATCCTAGAATTGCCAGTTATTTTCAATTTAGACCTATCCACTTTGAAATTGCGAATGGTCTCTCAGCTTGGCTTTCTGGCTACAATCTTCTATTACCCACAGAGAACAGGGACCATTGAACGTGTTCCTCTGGAAAACCATCTTGTTAGAGCCATTCATTTTTTTACATGCTACAAGCTCCAATTTTATAAGAAGAACCATGATTACATGAGTTGAGCTTGAACCAAATACTGCAGGGACTAGTCACTGGGCCCAAAGCAGTGCTATCCAACATTCAGAAGCAGTAAAAAAAGGACTGAATTGCAGTATTTCTCTACCGCATGTGCTCTTAAAACAAATGTTCGCACTTGATTTTTTGTTATTATTTCACCACCTTGTTGCAGTTTTGAATGAAAAATTAGTTCTTGTAAATGACTTTGTTTTTGAAAATTAAAATACAGTTGCACATCCTAAAAAAATGAATTAAAAAAAATGAATTGCAATATCTCAATGGTCCAAATGGTCCCTTAAGCATGCTGTATTTAGAAGTAAATTGTTTCATTAATTAATATTTGCAGCACTTCATTGTCCTAAATAAATTAATTGTCATGTTTGTAATGCTAACACCAGAAAAAAACCCATTCCGTGTCTTTTCGTCATCGATAGAAAGAACTGCAGATGGAATCTTTGTATTAATGAATGATATCAAGTAGACAGCAAATGTTTTCTCCAAACTATGTTGTAGTAAATCCTGCTTGAACAAGATGGATCAATTTAATCTCGTAAGTCTCAAGTCGATTTGCACGTAGTTTGGCACATGATTTATGATCTGAATGTCTCAAGTACATATGCCTTTTTCCTTCATTAATGATGAAATAATAGTGGGGATAGTATCTCAATTAAAGGAGTCCCTCTCTAGCTGTCTGCATCATCTCAAGTAATAACAGCCCCAGCAAATCCCAAGAATTCAGAAAATGGCATACAGGAATTATGCTATCAATCCCGGGACTTCCATACAGTATGTTCAACAACTACTGTGTCTCTTTTACCTTAAGAAGAGAAATAGGGCTCCAAGACCTCCTATTTCTCTGAGAGATGCAGCAGGAAAGTGATGTTTTCTGCACATAATGAAGAACACAGTACTGTAATCCTGTCAATAACATTCTTGTTATCATTAGTTTCAGTACAGCTCTAACAGTGTACTGTATTACTTTCAGTACTCTTGGAACTGATTAATATCATATACTTCTTGCATTCTATATTCATACTGTATATTTCTATCAGTCTGGGGTTTACAAAATCTACTAAATTGTTCTCAATGAACAGAATGTTCTCTTCTTAGTTGTTTTTTCGGCTAAATCTTTTAGCCCTTAGGATCACCACTTCTTTGCTATGAAGTGTTGTTGCTTGTAATCTGGGAACAGTTGTCATCGCTGTTTTCACAAAGCAGTTATGCAGTTAAATGTCCATGGCCAAGGCATTCCTGATTAAAGAAAGAGGATCTCTAAATTTCTTTTTACATCACTCTTCATTTGTTTTGTATGGATGGAAGATGATTAGAGCTTCACTGACAGGGTATATTTTATCTGTGCATTCGGATCAAGAGGTCAGTTGAGCTTTTAATCACTACTGACTTTTGGCTCATAATTTGTATTGCCTTGTTGGTCATTTCCGATATATTTGTTTTTAAATAAAATACTATTAAAGGAAAGATTTTTTCTTATCATTTCTCATCAGGTTATCACGTTTTATCACTGTTTTTTAAGAAAGTGGTGTCTCTAAAATCTGTTATTTGGTCTTCCTAAGTCATTGAGTTTTGTAATGCTGATTTAAAACTTTATTGTATATTCTCTACATTTAAATGGTTAGAATTTGAATTTCCACAAATCTCACATACAGTATGACCTATTTTATGAGAGAGAGCTGCACCAAAGGATGTTTATTACTCCTTTTTCTTTCTGTTATTTTTGCGCAACTGACAGTCTAGGAAACCAAGTAATCAGAAAGCAAATGAACAAAGAATGTTCGGACAAATTGAATGTTGCAAAATTTATTGTTTGGATTGTCAAAAACGTGTTTAGCTTGCATTTGATTGTTTATAGCTGATTTATTCAGGCCATATCAACTTACGTATTTGAAAAATAGATAAATGTGTAAATCTAAATTTTAATTAAATTCACAAAAGAAAGCAAACAAAATATGAATTTCCTGGTCATCACACATGGGATGAATCTTAAAAAAAAGCAGGAAGAGCAAAAGTACAATTATTCAAGTTTAAATATTTTTTGTTGAAGAAAATGCTGTTACTTTCAATCAGGCCTTGTACAACATATTGAATATACTGAAAAACTTATTATAACACTTCATTTATACTCTTTTCATTTATCCAATAATTACTATTGGAAAAGACACAAAAGGTAATAATTTTTCATGCTAGGACAGATGTTCTCCATTGCTTCTGAATTCTAATATTTTTACAGCACAGCACAACTTTGCGTTAAAAAGGTGCTAGGGGATTTTGTCATGTATATGTCTCAGACAGGGTAGACTGAATGTATGGATCCCACAATTCACAAATTTTTCATCATTATAGTGTTTTGTCTGCACACATTAAAGCCTTTAATGTCTTGAATCACATGAGATTTGGCAGCCATGCATTTAATATTTTAAAAAAATATTTGTGGCACATAAAACAAGATTGATTATCCTGTGCCATTGGGTTATATGGATTTACCTTCTGATATTTGAGACTTCAATATTTTCCAGCAGGTTTTCAGATTTCAAACGGTGCCAACATTATGATTGACCCGGAAATGCCTATTAAGGTGTGTAAATAGATGTTTTAGATGTAGATGTCAGTATATATGATAGATGCTTCATATATACTGTAACCTTTTCCAATTATTTGTCAGTTTGTAATTCAGAATTTCAATTAAACACCAGATATTTACATGATAACAAACTATATATGATGAAAGATGAACAATCTTTCACTGTCAGTGTGAAAAAGTAGAAATACTCCAGACATTGTGAATTGATATTAACATCCTTTGGTGTACCCATAAATAAAAAACAAAGGATTTATATTATGACATAATAAGCAAATGGTGTTCTGTTTGGTATGAACCGCTAAATCCCACATGATATATAAAAGTTATTTTTATAGCATCAGAATGGAAGAAAGTGCAGCTGCTGCAAATGCCTTATCTGTTCTGCTTCATTCTTAATGCTGAAGAGGGAGGTAAAACAAAATGTGTCATTACTTAAAAGTAATCCATGTGCCTCATCTCTTGAAATGTAGATGAGACTAAATTTACAAACATGTCTTTAGATAATCCATGTAGAATAACATCATCATAGATCCTGATTGAATGCAACACTAGCAGTGCTCATTTATAGTATTAAAAAAACAGATACAAATGTGGAAATACCAATTTTCCCATACAGAAAGAACACAAACATTACATCTCTGGAGGTTCTATTCTGCAGACCTCACTGTGAGCATACATGCTGAATTTGTCCAATTAGATATGCCACTTAATCTCACACTTTATTCCTGATAGCTTTGGTGCATTGTTGTTTTTTGCCTCTTCAGTGTCCTGTACACACATCAGCTTCTCTTGCTTGGTCTCTTTGCATGGTGATCAGAGCCTTACAAAGCCTACATTAGATTCTGTAGTTTGCCAGATTAATTAGATCTACTTAGGCTGATCTATTTTACCTTTATGACAGCCTGTAAGATTATGTCCTTCCCTTTTTTCTTGGATTAAACTAAGTGTATTTCTCCTTTGTGGATTATTTTTTTAACCTTGTGGACTCCAGAGGGTCTCAAGACCTTTGAAGTCATCAGCATTCAAGGACAGTAGTGCTCTCAGCCTTGCTAGGGAAAATGACCTTGAGAATGTTGGACACTTCAAGCTTCAAGAACACTCGATCCTCAGTCTTGATTTACTTTGTGAATCCTGTCCTTATGTACAGTGTTTATTTGGAACAGATACTGTACCTGTACCCTGATTTTTGTGGGCTATAGAAGACTTAAGTGCCCATAACACAGCTAAGAGGTCACCTCACCAGGTACCGCATCAGGAAATTCTAGTTGGAAACTTTCCTATTGAATTATGTACTTCCAGCCCCTAGCAAAGTTACCTCATGACCACTGTCTCAAGCATTTGTTTTGAGGCTTGCTTGGAGAAATAGCTCTTTGTGCTGTTCTTGTGCACGCCCTTGCAACTGTGCTTGCTGCAGAAATTTGTTGATAACCATGGTTATTTTACTGAGGATTCCTTTTCCTAATTGTATCAAAAGTGGCTCCAGTGTTCCCCCGATATGGAGAATCCATATTATCCCTGACTTTTTAGAAGAGATGCAGTCATCTTC
Organism: Lepisosteus platostomus; assembly: GCF_059453375.1. NCBI lineage: Eukaryota > Metazoa > Chordata > Actinopteri > Semionotiformes > Lepisosteidae > Lepisosteus > Lepisosteus platostomus. Next base: position 40,623,673 of record NC_142622.1, on the reverse strand, counting down.
AGAGTCTCTAGCTGACTTCCACTCATTTGTCACAGTGCAGGCCAATGAGTCTCCACTTAAACAGTCAGACAATCTGGGCATCAGGGTCCTCTCACCCCTTTGCACTATTATTGTAAAGCTTTAGTATCTTACTCTGTGTCAAAAGATAACAATGGAATTCTGAATGACTTATTTTTGGGGCTTTCAAACCAATTTCACAGGCTAAATGCTTGAGGGATTATATAGTATAGTGTATATTGGGCTCAGAGCTAGCAGGCAAGTAGGTTTAAATTACTGACATAAAGTAACTCCAGTTGGTCTCCACACACCTTAGATGGGTTTTATCTCTTGATAAGATAAGATAGATAGATAAGATGAGGCAGAGAGAATCGAGTGAGCCCGACTGACGCAAATGCAGATTGTAAAGCTTTTGTAGTTACCACAAAACATGAACATACAAAACAAATGTTTGATGTGTTGGTTTTAGATATTAGCAACTATAGACTTTTGGCTTTATATTCTTGGTTTAACAGGTGCAGTATGGCAATAAGAATGAGGTAGACTGAATCCCCTAGTAGTGAACTTACTTTAAAGGATTTTCCACCCACCAAAGCAGAATATGAATGCTGAAATTACAACAACAATTTACAACATTACAGCATTAATAAAAAAAAATGAAAAGCATTCACCACTTGCAGATATGACCAACCATGCAACTGCAAGAAGACAGAGTATTTAGATCACAGGAATGAAATTGTCTAGCCATAAAGACAAGATAGTCTGACTTTCAAAGGGAGCAAACCCCCATATGCACTACTTCCAAATAAATGCATAGATTACACCAACACTTTAAAAAACAATCAATATATGATAACATTAAGATTTGAAGTACTTTGATGGACAGCAGCCTGTCCACATGAGCTGTCTCAGCAGGTGCTCTAAAATACAAGTCAAGTAGGTCTTTGAAGGAAGTAAGTTAATACAAAGAACAATGAGTGTCTTAAATACAGTAGCTTTAGTATCAGACTTGATATAATATTTGTAAGTTCAGAATCAAATGATCAAGCCATTCTCTTTGGGCAACTGAAAAAGCAGCTTACTAGGAGGGGATTGCAGAACCCATATAAGATTCCTGTGTAAATGCTGGGAAATGCACCTACATATACAGTATGCTGGAGCCAAAATGACATTTTGAATGCCTTTGATATAGGAGCCAATGAGGAATAAAAAGACATACAGCTCAAGCTTGGAGCAATTGAAAGGTGAAAGGTGAGTACCTCCAGTGATGTATTGATTAAATACTGTCAGTCATAGAGCTCATCTTTTCAGTTTTTATTTCAAGAGGAAGATTGTACTTGTTGATCCTTCGGTAGCTACTGTGAAAATACAAAAAGACAAAATACCAAAAACAAATTGAAGGAGGAATCAGATGGGGGAGGAAAAGAAGTGTGCACAACTGGTCATTCCATTGCCAACCATTTGCCTTTCTAACAGTCTATAACAAACAAGCTCGCACCCGCACAATCAAACTTCCCGTCTTCAAGAACTAACACACAGACCTACAGTAATGGAGGGAAATTCCATTTCATTGCCTCACAGTATACATTAAATAATACAAGAATAAGGTTTTATGGAGGCTTATGAAAGTAGAAAAAAATCTGTGAAGAATAAAGGAAGACTGACATGGAGAGTGTCTCTTTAGTAACAATGTGAAACCGGTTGAGTCTTACAGTATTTAGTGTCCTTCGTCACTTTGAGCACATTCAAATGTCAACACAAGATCAAATGCAACACCAAGAATTCTCATTTGTCAAAGGCTTAACTTCTGTGGTTGTCAAATCCCAAACTTTAGCTGATTCCATGAGTCTGTGAGTATAACCTTGGTTTTGCTTAAAGTGTCGCTAAAAAGTTCTGTTGCATGCAGGAGGCAATTTGCAAATATGGTAAATCTGTAATAAGAGCTTTTTGAAATAGAACACGATAAAGGTTGTCCAAAACATTAAATACTGTGATATTTTGGCAATCGGAAGTAGTCATCCTATCAGTACAACATGAGCAATATTACACAAACAGAATCCTACAGCTGGATACTAAGCGTTAACTTTTATATCCTTATCAAATTCGAAAACTGATGTATAAAATAATGGATTTGTCAGAATGTGTGCAAGAATTATTTGTGTTTTAATCATTTAATTTGATTTACCAGTAAAGTTGATCATTTGTAAAGTTGATCATTTGCAAACATTTATTTTGTAAACAAAAACAAATCACGTGGAGGTCTTTTGCTGCCACAATAACTAGTGTCATTTCCATCTTTACCACAAAACCTGTGAAGAATGTAATGTAACGGCAGGAATGTCTGGCATTCAGCAGGACTCTGCCAGCTGCCCCATTATGTTTTACATGCTGAGGTATTAACTTTAAGGGTAGATCACAAACTTCCTGTCCAATTTGCGTGATCCTGGAAACATAGGTTTCTGCTCTGTCAGTGTTTTCGACAACAAGCACTGAAGATTTTTTAAGTAGGATTTGATCTTTTAACCAGCTTTATTAGGCACAAATCCATTGACCATGTTACAATTCACCTAGAATGCATTAGAAAATGCAACTAGCTTCTAGAGTTATAACTCTAAGTTGAGGAACTATCAGTTGAGGAGGAAGATCTTTAACATTTGTGTACAGAGTATTAGTACATATATAATATTTTTAAAAATGTCATATTTTCTGCTTGTGTACAGCAAATAGTATGGGTAGCTACTGATGTCACATGTGACTTGTGTATAGTGCAAAATATTCATTACCTGTGTGTAGTTGCTGAAAGAACTTTTTTTTATACAGCTTGTGCATCTACTATAACTGAGGACTGTATGTAAAACTAATCAGCCCATCTTTGTTTTCATTACATTTTGTAAGCCTACAATTTCTAAGTTTACACTTCCACAGTATGTTGAAAAACATATCAAGTGGGGTGGTTGTTTTACTGCCAAATTTTCCAGCTGAATGCTGCTGAGATTGTATACTTTTTTTACTCATTTATTTGCACAGAAGGTCAGTGAACCTGTTGATTATAAATTAAAAGCAGGACTCCAATCTCACCAATGAGACTGTTAAGTGACAACCCTGATAAAATTGTTGATTTTCTAATTTCACATGACTGCTACACAAAACCAGTTTTGCATAATACCAAATTATGTTTAATTTAATTTCCCCTTATTCTATGCATATTGCTTTTCCCTACTGATTTGTCTTTAACTTAATTTTTGTATTAGCTTTTAGTTTCAATTCATAGTAATAATAATATACTTACTAGATAATTTTGTTAATTTCAGTTTTCCCCCCCAATTCTTTTCTGCTCATAATATTTGCTATGTCTGAAAATTTATGAAAATGTCCTTTTTTACACTATGAAGATGCAGTGCATTTCTGTATACATGCATTGCAGGTAAATTAAACATTCATTACAAATGGTTATTAAAGTTCTTTTCCCCCTTTTTAAAGATTGTATCATTATTCAAATAATTTGCAAGGTCCTTTCATTCTGTCATTTTCCTGTTGCTCTGGGGATTGTTTGCCACTACTATTTTTACAATGATCTAAAATGTTATTGACCTTTTCACCTCTGCTACACTAAACATATGCCCTGCTGTATGCTCTTACAGAATACTCCCCAGTGGCATTCTTCAGAATTGGCTGCTTCTAGTCTTAACTGGATTAAAGTGACAGGATAGCGCTAAGAAAGATTATATTGGTCACAGCTTTTTCCAAAAACAGGACTTAGCAATATGAGCTTATAAAGGACAGTGAGCTACTCTACAGATGCCTAGTCTTGTTTTTTTTAATGTAATACCTAAAACAAAATCAAGAAAAATATATTTCCAGATCATATAATCATAGTCATTCAGAGACAACAAGAGAAGACAAGACAAGAGAAATGCCATGTATCTTTTAACAAAAGTAGCACAAAATAGAAGAGGGGAATGGGATTGAACACAACAAATCTAAATGTTTTGTATATGTATGTTTAATCTAAATGTATGTTTTAGGACAATTGAAGTATTAAAAAAAAACCTCCATGAGTGCATGGAGTGAGAAAATCTCAACTGCTAATTAAATTGTTCTTCCAGAACTCTTGGCTCAAAGTTACAAGTTTGGAACAGTGTTATTCAGTGATTTAAAGCATGTATATACTCATTATTTAACATACTTTACACCATCTGTGGATGACTAATGCTGTTCACTTCTTTCTGGATCCTTGAAAGATCTTTGAAAGATTGAGCAATGTGCAGCCATCAGAACTTCTTTGCTCTACAAAAAAATCCATGCATGGATGGCAGTAGTTTTGGGAGAGGCAGCCTCTCATTTATTCATAATGGCACTAATTCATTCATTCTCAATGGGCAAAGTAGTTTAAAAATACCTTGAGAAAACATAGATTTGACAAGATCTTAACATTTCTGTTGCAAACATTTATATCATTTTGTTTTTGCCCATGGATAAAATGTCATCTCACAAGATTATCATCAGAAGGTGTATTCAGGAAAAAAAGTTGGTGGAGCGCTTCTTTCTGGTTACTGATAATGTGGGTTGGCTACTGTAACCCTGAAACTAATTCTAAGCGCTACAGCTCAGTAGGCAAGATCTGTTTTGATGAGCGGCTTTTGGGATTCAAAATGGGGAAATTGATCAAATACATGCTGAATACATCTAACTTTTGTGGTAAATATTATGCTTACTTGCCTTTCTGTGTAAAGCCATCTGTAAAAAATGGTGGAAGTTTACATATGTATTATGTTACTGAACAACAATATACCAGTGCACAAGGCCAAGGTTGCATGTCACATCTGATGAACATCAAGAAAGAAAAACACCAATGTCCCACTTGCCAAGAGAAGAATGCCTTTAGGACACTGGTATACTGGAAGTTGGAATAAGTCAGTACACTGTTACTCACCATATGGGGTGTTCAAATACTCTGCCAATGAGAGTGTGGGGGACCAGAAGTCATGACATTGTGACAATTTCAGCACATTATCATGCTCCTTTGCAGACCAGATGACCACATTATGAGCCCAGTTGTCAACCAGTTTTTATTTACACAACAGAATGGGGTGGTATACACACTGACGAATGACAGCATATACAGTATGACACAAATGTGTAAAACGATATGGTAAATATTATTTATAACAGACATCCAATGTGGAAGACCAAGTGTGATGATCAGAGCAGAAGCTTCTAGCCATTACAGAACTATTTTTATTGTGATCAATAGCAAACACACTCCATGACATTACAATAACAAGACCAGGGACTTCACTTGCAGCTATTCTTGTGGGCACATCCTCCCAATATCCTTCAGCTGTTTCTGTGACAACAGAGGTTTCCTTCAAGATGAGAAACAGCTTTGCCATGGATACTCTACTTGCCAGACTTTTGCCCCATTTTGCATTTGTGAGATGAACTAGGACAATGTGTGGCATCAAGAACTCAGAGACCAATGAGCAGTGAACAGGTACTTCTTTTCCAGAATCGTGAAAGCAACAGAATCCCACAAGACACAATCTGCAACCTTGTGTATATCATGTGTCAAAGATGCGCGGGTTGTTTATTGATTTTGGCAGTGGGCATGTATAATATTAACCTGTGACTTTCACAATTGAGCCCCTGGTGATCAACCCTATTAATGATAAAATTTAAATTATAATAAATTTACCTATAGAGTGATTGCTATTCAAAAATGTTAGTGCACCTGATTTGGTCATTTCCCTTAAATTGTAAGTACAGAAAGCTATTGTAAGTTAATGTTGTAAGAGCAAAAGCCCAAGAAAAAAGGACTCAAGTATTTTTATTCCTGGAGACAGATGTAGAGGGATAGTTAAAGATTCTTTATACTGTATATAAACGTTAGAATAGTTAATTGGACTACATGACCTAAGTTACAAAAATTACCTTTCATGCTGTTGTTATTGTTGTAATGGAAAAAAAAATCTTGCAGTTTCATTGAAACTCTTGTAGGAAATGGAAAAAGCAACACTTGTAGTTTTTAATTTAGCTTGTCCAAGCAGAGTGATGGATTTACAGTTCAGTTGTAGAGTTCTCTGCATCTGTATATATCTTACACACACCTCTTCCCACATTTTTATTGCATTCATTCTACATGTCGACCATGCTCCAAACCATAAACAAAGAACGACAAAACAAGGCAGAACAAAAGAGAAAAGTATGCTAATTATCTTGCATTCACTTCACGCTTTGCTCATGAATATGTAGTCTGTGCTCCAAACAACAAAAAGCAGAAATAAATCACTAACTGTATCTTCAATACATGGATCATGTTCTGTATGATTAGATAAAATGAAAATGTTTCAACTAAATAACCAAAAGGACAAAAAGAAAAAAAAATCTACTCATGACTCTACAGAGTTTGAACAAGAAATCAATTTAAGAAACAGCAAAAAGAAAGAAACTCTGCTGTGCCCTTTTTAAAATATATTCTTTCCTATGGATTTGCAGATTTGCTCAAAGAACTTTTGGACTCTTCAACTTCACATTATCAGCCAGCTATTTACTCTTTTCTGCTCTTGTATCATTCCCATTTCGTTTAACTGCAATCCCTGAATCAAAGACTGAACTGTAGCATTGTGTGCAGGTTGCAACATTTAATTATATATTTTTTTGCATTCTTAACATGACATATTCCACATCTAATAGCTTTTAGAAGGAAAATGAATACTCACTGGTTAAAACAAAAAAAGTGAGGAAATATCTCATTTTCAATAAACTCACTGATCTTACCATAGGGGGTTCTTTTGACACTTTTGATATAAGATAGACTATTGCTGAGGTCTTACATCTAGATATTTGAATAATGGGATGTGGCTTGAACTCATTAAATTTTAACAACATTCTAAATAGAATTTGGGGAAGATTGTTAGATCATAATCTTGCACACTTCTGTTCACATTTGTATATAATTGTGGTACCCGGGACCACCTGTAGCACATACATGTCGTAAAAACACTCTGTCGCTGTCAGTTATGTCTCATATTTAATGTTGGCATATTTAATGTCACGCTCATCCAGGACTTGAGTCACTACTGCCTCTTCATCCTCAATGCTTCACTCAAAAGAAAGAGACATCTACTGTACACCCATGCAGCAACTCCCTGGCTCATTCCTCACAACCAAATAAACTCTGAATATCTCATCTCTCTCTCTTGCATAGATGTAAATGTCATTATTAATTTATATAAATAATGGTAACTTACTTATATAGCTTAGAAGTTTGACTTTTAGGATAGTGTTAAATGTAAGCAAAGATGCATCAAAAACAAAAATGAATTTAATATGGCTCTTAGGCCACAGATAGATATAATACTATGGACATACAAAATGCAGCCATGTACTGTAGCTTTGTAGAACTATAATTCTTTTGCATTTTAATTTAGCTAGATAACATGATATTACAAACTGTATATCTGTACTTTACAATATCTACCCAATTTTATATATGATGTACAGTATGTAATTAAGCTGCTTTTCTGAAGCAATTTTTAAATTATCCAGTTATATTAATGGTGTTACATGTCTGTCAAGTACAGGTTCAGTAGTTGTTAATTTTCCTTGTCTCTGCCACAAACTGCGTACAATTCTTTATTGTTGTAAAGATGCCTGAATAGTATTTTAAAATGTAACAACATTTATAGCAAATATCGATTGGTAAAACTTTCTTCCATTCCCATAACAAATTGTTTTAGCTATATTGTTTTATTGAAGACATCATGACTTTACATAATATTATTGTTGCCTTTATCGCTCAAGTTTTGTATAATATGATACTTCCTCTAATTTCAGTTAAGCTAAAAAATGAGCTCATTGTGTGCCAACAGAGCAAACACAAGAGGTACCCTGCTCTATGAATGTTACCAGTTCAAAAATGCCTTTCAAATCTACTTTGTTTATGAGCTATTATACAGTAGTACATTGTACCATAAGTTCCTAAAAAATGCACAAAAACAATCTTATCACGAAATGTGAGAAGAATGTAATATAAGACACATAATAGTGCCTGCAAATTGACCATGCAAATGGTAGAATGTAAAACCTTTGTCGACTTATGGCACCAATTCAGCATTGCCATGACAAAACAAGGAATTTGCTATAAATTCTCAGCTATGTTTTCCTTGTATAAAAACAGCTGAGAGTTAAATGGTTCACACAACCATGTAATTCTCTAATCTACCAAAGAACCCTGACCATTAAATAAAATACACTTGTAAAATTGAAGCGTCTTCTACACTGTGACAGATTCTTGATTCTATGAAAGGCTTTAATGATTAGGAAACCCATATTGAGTTAAAATGTTAATCAGAGGTACTATATTTTCTTGCACAAAGCTTGGTGAAATGAGAGATGTGCAGATATCTTATGCCAAGTACCTTGTGTTCACCAATGATGTAATCATTGTGTAAGGCCTTCTTAAAAAAACTAAGAAAGGCCATTCGGCCCATCAAAGCTGAGGTCCTTTGTAGACTAGGTTATTTGCACTCAAAAAGGGAGCAGAGAACTAAAGGTTACCGTGAAAGAAAGAAGTCTGAGCAGACTAGCTAAAAATCTTAGAAGGAACGAATTTTCAAAAAATTGTCTATTTCTTCTATAGGTTTAAAAAGAGTTCTCAAAGTTCACTGCCATGGAGTATACAAAGGGATGTGAATGAATGCTAAACCATGACATTCTGTTAGCATTGTTCTTATAATGTTACATTGTAAGACTGTTTTCCACCTCATTTCTTCAGTATTTAACTTAGTTTCATCAAATCCTATTTATTTGAAATCGGTAGTGACATAAAACAACAGACTTGAGCAGAAAAAAGCAGTAATAAGAAATCAAAGGCAAGGTTATCAAAACTACATCTTTCACAAATGAAGGTTTTTATTTTTTTATTTATAAAAATTATTTTTTTGGAGGATTCTTGGTAGAAATCGTCATTTTTCTGGAGTCATAATTTTCTCATTAGACAATGAAGTATTGAAATGACACAATCAGCAAAATATTATATTACTAAAGCTAATAATAATTTTATTCTTCTGCCCTTTTAGACAAAATCATTTTTTTAAAGCATGAAGAGCATTTTAACCCACATACTGTATGGTATACAAGGTGAGTTACGGTCCAAAAAAGAAAACAATGACGATAGGTACATTAAACAACGACTATTGCACTACTCCAATAGAAGGGTTAATTCTAAATATACAGTAAAGAAAAAAATAAATCTAACAATTCTACACTCTGCTCTTGTTTTCCTTGAACAATTAGACTAATGTGTGCAATGGTATCATTTTACGTGATGTATAGATGACAGCTTGTAATAGATGTGGAATGTAAGTTATTCAGCAAGATTTCTTTAATGCAATTAATTTGGCATTCCCACACAAAACACTTTATTAATGAGCCAGCAGGTACACAAAGTAATGACAGACAGCAATTGTGCTACATTGCACCACGAGTATTTATAATTTCTTCCACAGTCGGAAGCCCCCATCAATTTCTTTCTTTGCAAATTGAACTAACCACTAGTTCCAAATTACAAGCAGAATGTCCACTACTTTGCTACTTTTTAAGTTCTTAGTGGCTGTATATGGTGCACCAGCAGCTTCCTGTGTTCCTGCAATAACACTACCATATTCAGAGCACAACTGCTACAGAGTCAAAGGTATTCACTATCCTTGGACTTTTTCACATCTTATTGCATTACATTATGGAAAGCAATGATTAATTTTATGAATAACACACACATGTTTCAATTTTTGCCTTTTGGATTACATCCCTTTAACTTTTAAATTAGAATATTTTCCATTTATATAATTCTTGTACAGTTTGTGATGTTATGTTGTTTGTGACGGTGGTGGTTTTATTGTATGTACTGTAGTGTTCTACACTTCAGCACCACAGTATTAAAAAGACCTGAACCTTATGCATCAGACTCATTATTTAGTAATGTGAAATAATCCACTGTATTTAATGAATGAAAAATTAAATCGTGTTTTAGCGAAACCTGGTAAATATTATTTAGAAACATCATTGACTCCTAAAGGCATTTAAAATAACTCTTAAATGCCTTTGTTGGTTTAAATATTTCATGTTTGAAACTTGGAGAGTCTTTTTAAATCCTGCAGTTTACTTATAGTATCTAAAGTTATTTAGTGTTAGGAAATGGTGCTTTAAAAACCTGAAATTGAAACTTGGCATTGAGATATTAAATGTATACATTCTAGTAAATAAAGACAGCTTGTACATAAGACTCTGTAGTCTTGTAAATTTAGTCAGTGGAACAGCCAGATAACTGTCATGTTTGACTGATTGTTCAAATACCACACCAATGAATTGTAGATAGCTCCAGGCAGATTGCCTCTAAATTGGCATTACCACTTTCCTAAACTTTTTTACATCCATTCACCTTTTTCCCTGGACATTGGTCATTTTCCCTGGACATCTCTTTATGTGCTTAAGTTATTCTGTGATTTGGATTGCTTTTGCTGTTATGGATTACGTTAACCTTCACTTTGGTGAAGAGAGTGGCAGATTATGGAAAATGTTAACAGTACAGCTCTAACCGAGCAGTTTACAATATACCACATTTTATTTTTTGTATTTAAAAATTGGAACACAATGAGAGGTGCTTACTTTGCAGCACAAAGGCTTGATCTACTGGATGCAAATAATGCTGTAATTGTTGGCACAAGACAAACTAGAGTGTAAATTTTTTTCCATTATAATAAGCGTTTTATATTTCCAAATAATGTTAAGACACACAAAAAAGCTTTTCCTTGATTTTCTGTAAAATAAAGATTATTTACTTCTTTTATCTAAAAAACAGAATTCACAACTTTTATTAAAAACTGTTCATTTTAGAGGAATTGCCTGTAATCTAAATTAATCAGTAACTTAGATTCAAAGTATTTTCAGGTATTACACACTGAATTTTCTACTTTTGTAGAAGTGTTCACAGTAGATGAAGCAGACAAGCATTTTTTTCTACATTTACATATGTAGGCCTATGCAGAATAAGGATAAAATATACACCACCTCTGGCTGCAAATGTCCTAAATTGCACATTTTATGCCTCACTGTATTTTCACACTTGTCCTCAATTAGATCTAACACATCCTCATCCTGTAGTGAAAGTAAAATGCAAATCATACCCCAAAGAATATAATAGGATTAAAGAATATTGCATTCATTTGACACTTTTCATCACACAAAATATGACATTTTTAGAAAAATATTAAACCAGCTTCACTGTACCACTAAACTGCAGCAGACAACAGAGTGATGTGTGGGATCTATTACGCAACTACTGTCCTTATAAAAAGCAGATCACATCAAGCGATAATTTGCTTTGCCGACTGAATTAGTGGGAAACTTCAGGTACTGTAGATCAAATTGTGCAAGCCCTGAGTGAAATTTTTGTCATAGCAATTGGATCTTAACGATCTGAGTTGTCAGTACCTTTATTTTCTCAACCAAAGGACAGCACCTCGGACAGCATGGTGGTCTCGACAGTAAAATTTGATTTTCACTTTATTTTTTTGGAGTGGCTCTACATAAATTAAATTACGTTATCAACAAAAGTGGGAATGCAGGGATGAAACCAATAAATTGTGCTTTTGTTGTATTACTTTTAATATCTAGTTCTTTTCATTTTGGTTACATACTCTACAGTACAGTCCATCCCTTTGTGTACAAAGGATGAATATAGATACAAGTTCTTTAATTTTTCTGGTGGAAAGGCACTAGGCTTCATTTGTATTTTACTCCTTAGTAAAATGTTAGGGTAATATTTAACCTTCTGTTAGAATGTGGCTGTGTGTCAGTTGAAATATACATATTTCTTAGCATCCATAACACTGCAGAATATACTGTATTACAGTATATGCTGTATAAGCTACTGTACAGTACATTTCAAACTCCCTGCAGATGTGTTGCTGCTGGAAATGTACATGAATTCCACTACCCCAGTAAATTAAATATTTAATCACTACGCACTGATTAAATTGGCGATTGTGATGGTCAGATAGTGAATATAGTTCCTTGCTGTTTCTGTTACACAGGGGGAGCTCCTCTTCTATTTTAGACTTGCCACCAGGTGTGACATGCACTGCTGGACAGTGCCAATACTTTTAAGGTTTAAGCTAACTTATTAGGCTATTAAGTCTTATGAACTCACAGTACAGCTTTAATAACATTTGCTGACAATGGAAAGAAACACTAGAGTTTGTAAACTGTAGGCAAACCTTGCTAGCTGATCAAAATATTTTAGTTCCTAAACTTTCAATGAGTCAAAATGTAATTTCTTTGTTTCCACGTATGTCTTAAAATATCTGTAGAAGAACAAACCATTCTTGATCTTATTTCTCACAAGAATTTCACCTTTAAGTGCTAAAGGCAGTTATTCTCATGACTTTAGCTTTTGCTGTTGTTCACAGCTCAGAAAATCTTTTTTTAATAGCAGTACTTCCTACTGAACAGTGTCTGGAAGAGCTGGTGTAATATCACCATCAGCTAATAAATAATATAGGAGTCTAGCTAGCTAGTGTGTATTGACGAATAATGGTTGAGCTTTCATGTACTACACACTATTATGTCAAAATTCAAAGCCTTTTGCTCTGGTGGAAAAAGTGCTCTTTCTAATTGTAAATATACAGAGTAATCTGATATTTAAAATGAAAGTCCACCATATCTTTTCAGTTTTGCCCTCATACATTTTTTATGGATACTTAAAGATGAAGGAAAATATGCTTTGGAGCAAAACACTTTGGAAAAATGTCCCTGTATACCCAAGCATTCAACAAGTGTTTCAATCCCTCTTTCTAGGATCATGTCTTAAAAGGAATCTTTGTCTTTAAAAGAACATTTTTGCTCCTGCTGTAAAGCCACTTTCCACTGTTAAATAGCTAGGAAAAGAACAGAGATTCAGGATGTTAAATAAGTTGTTTAGGGCTACCTATCCCCTCACAGTTGTAAGGCACGGGGGCTGGACTACCACACATGCTTGAGGGTCATGCAAACCACTCGGTCTGTAAGACGATCCCCAGCAGAGGTTGATCACACATCCTCAGCACAGGGGCACACTCGCATACACATTCTTCTCAAGTCAACGTGTGGGGAAGGCAGGGAGTCTGCCTCAAGCCTGGCTCAAACGCGCAGCCCTTATAAATCTCACTGAGGACACAAAGAGAACTGCAGTCCTAAAAGCTATCTTGGAGAGGAGCTTTGAGACTTCTGCACCGTCCACGGGGGAAGTTACCAATCCTTCAACCAGGACGCCGGACACCTCATTTAAGCCATGCATTTCCAAAGGCAGCTGTGAATATCAATGTTCGCCTGCACAAACATTTTGGATTTTTGCTTTATTCTCATGGGGGTATAGGTACCATTCAGGTTGTTATGACATTTTCACTGTTTTCTAATTGAGAAAAAGGAAAGGCACAGAAAGAAAGGACAGAGAGAGAGAGAGAGACCAGCAAAGGAACAAGTCACCTCAGCTGGTCATTGTTTGTTTGTTGCTTTTCATTACAATGATCTGGGAGATGTTTGCCTATCACTTCCTCTCACTTGTCTTTCTGGCGGTGTTGATGGGGAGCGCCAGCGTGGTGGAACAGCGGAGTAGGGGTGCCGATAGCAACGGGAGGCGATACAGCCGTATCCAACATGGACAGTGCATGTACACCTTCATCCTTCCTGAAAATGACAGCAACTGCCGAGAAGGCAAAGCAGGGCAGTACGACACCAACTCTCTTCAGAGAGATGCTCCGCAGGTGGACCTCGAGTTCTCCACACAGAAGATACAGCATCTGGAGCATGTCATGGAAAATTATACACAGTGGCTACAGAAGGTAAGGAGCATGTTTTTGTCTCCTCCAACAGGATATAATTATGCTGTTTTTCTTCAGTGTATTAGGATGTGGATTGTCTAGACAGCACAGTATAAGTGATACATCATCACTGTCTTTCCTTTTTTTCTTCCTGGTAAACAGGATTCTCGTTACCGTAGTATACTGTCAAGCATGTATTGAATGTACTGAACAGTTTTAAGTTTCTTTTTGACTTTCTTCTTAGGGGGCTGGAGAAGTACATTTTGGGCAAAAATCTGAAATCTGTGTTAAATATCAAAGCACAATTTAATAATCCCCATGTAAAGAAGCAGTGAATTCATGTTAAAATAATGCATTCATGGCCAATTATGTTATGCTCTGTGTTATTATGCTCATGTCCTAGATTCATATGCCTATCACTATTGTATATTTAAATTATTTTTCTTGAAAATGACATGCCATTGCTGTGTTCTTCTCCAGGATAAGTGACTCTCTGATAAAGGTCTTTAGAAGGATTTTCAATTAGTGGATAAAGCAATGGATACTAAATTCTGTGTGACAGACCTTTTGAAATAGGAATATTATTCACTGTAAAACATTTCTTAATTACAAAATCAGAAATGTCCTATGATAGTTAATAATAGGAGAAGATAAAATATTTTTTTTCTTTTTGTTTTAATATAAAAATCTAAAATCCTAACAAATGTGTGAACATTTTTATAATATAGTTGCTAACTATTTCATTTAAATCTTGACATTTTGATTTTCTTTAAACATGTACAACTCCTTTGAGATGCAGTAAAGTTAATTCTATTCCCTTTACATTAATGGACATACTCGACTTCATTATACCTTGTACCATAGTGCTTCATTTTAAATATAACACACACTCCTAAATGTAACACTCCAGGAAGATGCAGGAAATAAAAAGAATCCTCCACAAAGCATTGAGCATATGCTTTAAAATAACATTGAAGCGGTGCAGATACATGAACTACTAAGTTTCTGCTGTTTCTTGGCACATTAATTTGGCAAAGAATTTGCTTTGGTGAAACAAAATCATACCTGACATCATCAGTAGAATTTATTGGATGCACATGCCAAACATGCCATACTAAGATGTGCTAGCATACAGAGTATATACAGTACGGAACTGGTTAAATAAAAACACATCTAATATACTGTAGGAATGTTTAGGAAACTGTTTTTGAAGTTGGTTTAAACAGCAGAATGAAAGCCTTATTTTCCCCCATCCCCTCCACACTTTTGTGATGTCATTATAACTATATTCTTGGCACATTTCATCGTGTAATACATACCTGTAGAATGTTTTTGCCAAATCCTTTTCTCACCCAGCAGTGCCAAACAAAGTTGTATCCTCAATCCTGTTCTGTTGTTTGGTTTAATGTTTTGTTTTTTTGTTTGGATTTTCTATCTGAGAAATTTTACCCTAGCGGCTTTTCTAAAGATGTTACAATGAACAGGTGTTCTGCTGTAATAGTTTTCATTTCATAAGATATGAATTTGTACAGCATGACAGTAGCACAGTGGTTAGCATTGCTAGGGGCTTGGGTTCAGTTCCTTCGGTGCTATCTGTGTGACATTTGTACAGTATGTTCTCCTGGAGTTCAAGTGGGTATTTACAGTATATTGCACATACCCAAAGAAGACTCCACAGTGGAAACGTTGTGTTTTCTTTCTACTTATTCCTATTTAATTTTATGTGTAGAGAGGTGCAATCTTACTACTAAATGTGACGCATTAACTCCTGGAGCAATACATGTCCCCTGCTCATGTACTGTACACTTTACCTTGAGTAATTGTAATCAGGTTATACTGTAGATGACTCTGATCAATGAAAATTATTGATACAGTACTTTAAATTGCAAGATCAGTTTATTCTCGCTGAAACTAAACTGTATTTAATAACATTTAAAGCTAAATAAATGAAGAAAACACCAGTCGAGACTTAATGATTGTTATCAATAGCAATAATTCATGGGCTGTACCTCATTGTCAAGTATTATCTACCATGAACCCCAAAGTAACTTTTGGGAGCAGCACACACTCTCTGGCAAGCTGAGCGGGCGTGGTCTCTAGAGATATCAGGTCCTGTACTGTGCAATCTGGCGAGAGATCTTTTTGATGTTCTCACTTTGCTTCCTCTTTATTGACATTTTTGGGTTCTTCCTCCATCTGGTTCATTTAAGCGCTAAAGACTCCCCGGGAGTTGATATCCATGTTGCATTTCTTCATATTTGCTTTTATCACACCTTTAAAGAGGTTCTTCTGTCTTCCTCTGGTTCAACTGCCTTTACTAAGCTGGCAGAAGAGAATCTTCGATGGGAGCCTTGAGTCTGTAGTTGTTTCTAATGTTTTTTTTAGTTGTGGTGCATTTATTGTGTATACTGTCTATATTTTAAAAATCCAAACTACATTGAATTCAGCTTAAAATGGAATGAAACAGCTTTTAAAACCTGTTCTCTCACTGATATCAATATTGACAAAGCAAAACCTACTCAGTTAATCTGAATTATATGCATTCAATAACATGCTGACTGCATGTCTTATTAAAATTCTGTCATATGAATTAATACTTGAGAAAGTTTTCCTCAAGCAAATTCAGGAACATTTTGACGGGTGTTTATGGAATGCTGTCTGATGAACATTCTTAATTTTTGTTGCTGATCTTTGCTTAAGAACTGATAAAAAGATGGTGGAGAGAATCTAAATCTAGCACTTGAAATTCCTTTAAGTCTGCATTATGGTACGCTATGGATTTAAAATAGTTGTCCCAAAAATAAGAACTAAAAGACCGAATCAAGTCATAATAAATTGGAACATCATATTAATAAAATGTGAGGAATAGGAATATTTGTAGAAGCAGTTTTTTTTCCTATAAATGACAAGATGGACGAAATAGAGATTTGGTTGGAAGCATCACTTTCTCTCTACTGTGTTTTACTAAATTAATTCCTTGGGAAGAAAGTAAAGGTTAGTATACCTTCAAACTCCAAGCTGTTCAATTATTACAGACTTGATTAAGTTGTCACGACAAAATAAATATAAAACTGCTGTTTATATACTGTACCGAGTACTAAAAGAACAATCCTTAATTCTTTCTAGCATTGTTTTACTCTAGTCACAAAACATGAAGGATGTCTGCCATCACCAGCAATCTGATAACAGCACACTTGTCCCCTCATGTAAGAATCACTAGCATGTCAAAAGAAAAAAAAACCTCCATAACAAAACCGAGGCAATCAGATCCAGCAGCACCATATTCCTGATGACTAGTGACGACAAATAATGCTTGTTCCACAAAAAGCTTCCAGGTGAGCTTTAAAATGATCAAGCTTGAATATATATATATATTTTTTAAAAGTGATTTATCCTATCTTATTGAGTAGAACATTTCATACACAAGAACACACATACACAAAAGGGATTGCTAGGGTGCAGCTCTGCGTGAATCAGCCTTCTGCCCTCAGTCTGTCAAACAAGGTTTAGGGGCATGAAAATGGGTGCATTGGGGTTTGCCCATACCTGTGGAAGCACTCAACCGATAACTCAGGTGTGCTTGAGAACAAGCCAAATATTCTGTATAACAAGTACACATTATTCTGCGAAGCAGTGTCTTAGAAACAAATGAAGCTGTTGGGCAATTAAGTCTTTTTTTGTGGTTGTGTGACATTGCCAAACAATGAGGTAATGAGGGCAGCTCCCTCTGTTAATTTAATAGGGAGAACAGGGTAATCTCTGAAAGCCAGTGAGTGCCTTTGACAGTCTGTCTTACGTTTCCATGATATATTTTGCAGAGCAGCATGTTAGGAAAGCAATTAGCCCTGCTGCCTCATGCCTCTTGGATCCTGAATTTGTTTCCTGACTGGGGCACCTGTGTGTTTTCTGTGTGTGGGTTTCCCATGGTCTTACCATATGCACGTTGGCTTTCTCTGAATGTTTTTCTCTGCTATGGGTTTCTCCTACCTTCCAAGGAGAAAGTTGTATTTAATTTGTATTGTTGTGGGGGGGTCTACCTTGAAACGGACAGGCGTCCTGGTTGCTTAGACACTTCCTGTACTGTGAAGAAACAGTTTCGATAAAGGACATACTGGGTTTGTTTTGTCATTGAGCACAAAGAGACAATTAATTCTACTCAATAGTTTTAATCAATGGAGATTAACAAAGTATTTAAAAGTGCATGAATTGTTCCCCTTCTTTTCTGGGTAAAATGAAATGCAAAATGGAAACAACAAGAGGCAACAAATCTATAACAGTAATTGCAAGAACATGTGCTACTGTATATGGCTTTGTGATGCAATAATGTCATATTCAAGTGCAACAACACTGTAGTGCAATGTTGCTGAGCAACGCACTACTAATACATATGAGGTTACATGATTATGGAAAAGTTACCCCACACTTTGAAAAATGCACAGAACAAACTAAAAACTTGTGTTTACCTTGTGGTAATTAGGGAAATAGAGGCCATTCACAGTGCAAGGACAAAAAATGCAAATTGGAAAAGAATTTGAAAAGTTTTTAAACATCCTCCTTCAGAACAGAGATGGAAAATAATGCACATTAGGACCATAAAAAAATTATTTAGTTCAGAGCATGCAAAACAAAGTAAAAACTATTTCCCTAGTCAATGGCCCCTGAAAAACAATGTAAAGACAACACTGATTCACTATTTTGTTCATGATAATAAATCAGTACAACAAAGTAATTTAAATAGCACCCATCTCGAGCTTACTTGTATGAAAGCACAGTAAAATGACTCTTTTGTTCTTTGCTCCTTTGCTCTTAGTTTACAAATTTAAGTGATTTGTGTCGACACCTGTCAGATGTTTAATGTACAGAAGCTCTGATCTGCTCTATCAAGGGTAATTTATTGTAAAGTTATTAAGTAAAGATGCATATCATAGTTGAAATATTATGTAGACGAAACTGAAAAAGTGTTTTAGATATTGGTACTTTTAGTCAGTTGGTTACAAAATTAACCATTACAAAAATAGAAGAAAAAACAACTTCCTTTGCAAAAACAAAAGTAGAGGAAACAATGTAATTCATGAAAACATTCCAGTGCAGTCAAATGTGGCTTCTGTTTGTTAAAAGACTGTTCTTCTTGTAAGAAGAATGATTTCACAAGATTCTTTTGATCTTTTATTACTTGAAACTGTCCCTCCAGTGCCTTACCTTGTGAACAAGTTCCATAGTTTTATGTGCATAGGAAAAACCTTACAGTTTGACCTAATCTTCTGTGACAAAATAGTAAAGAATGTAGGAAGAAGATAAAATATATTTTTGGTAGCTGGTTTCAGACAAAAAAATGCTAGGTTCTCCTACAGTGTTTAGAAACGTTTCCTACACTTTAACCAAGTATCACTAACCTTCTTTATGAGTGACTCGATTTGAAACCTCAAGTTAATCTTAAACGTTTATACTCATTTGCTCCCTTTCTTTTATCCCCAGGACAAGTAATTGAAGATTTTTAGACCTATCTAATGAGCAGCTGGCCTTTAAAGGACTGCAGACCATTTATTTCTGGGAAATATAGGCTTTTTTTTTTTTAAAGTTGGCATAGGAAACCAAGAAACCTCAAGTCACATTCTTCATTTTTATCGAGGAATCTGTGAAATTGCCTGCCAAATACTTTTGTAGTGTATGAGTAGGCATACCCATGTTTTTATATTTAATTGTATTTATTCCATTTCATTCTAGTACACTATAAAACACAGAAACTGCAGGACCAATGAAGACAACAAGAGATGTGCAATTCTTCATTATTTGAAAGGTCATTATGAGATAAGATCACTTTATTGGCCATATACAATTTCTTGTATTAGGAATTTGTCTTTTCGCGTACCCCAGCTTGCTCTCCATGAGACACAGACACATAGACAGGGGGAGAAGCTTGGGGTCGGAGTCATTTATACGGCGCCCCTGGAGCAGTTGGGGTTAAGGGCCTTTCTCGGGGCCCAACGGAGTAGGATTCCTCTACTGGCCATATCCTGTGGCTGGCAGAGGAATCCTACTCCTACTGTACTATAGTGTTGTGCGGCAGTAATATCAATGTAAACAGCAAAGTAATGCTACACTGTGGCTGGCACTGACAGCCATTTTGACAAATATATACAAAAAGCATTTGATAAATTCATTGCCGACTTCCACTAACAAACAAGGTGGAAGTGCAGACTGCAAATCTAAAATGAGCATCACGTAAAGCTTTCCAATTATTTTGACAAATAGTTCAAGTTGGTTTTTTTTTCTGAATTTTGCATTCTAATATGATATCATGTCAGAAAGGGGCAATTTTAAAGCAATCCTTCTTATATCGCTGTCAGATGACCACACAGAATTAGTGAACACTGGAAAAAGAGCTTGCTAATTCCAGCACAACTTCCTTTGCATCAAAGTTTGTTTTTGCTGTTGATATGGTCCAAGACTAACAAATTGACGATGCAGTACTGGTTGACGGTCAATCGACTGAAAAGCTTTTCCTTCCTGTCTTCCTTAATAAATAAATAGAAATTAAATGGAGTGTGTTGAGCAAAAACAATCTTCAACCCCTTTGTACCATCAGTAACTGTGAAAAAGCAAATACTGTCCAACACTTAACACCTACAGTATACCTATTTATATGTGAAATATAACTAAACCAATAAATACATTGTTGAAGCCTTTACCAAAAATTGAAACATTTCTTATTTCGAACATTAAAAATGTTACGAACAAGAAGAGGCCAGAAAGACATTCTAGTTTGCTTGAATAATAGCTTGTTACTGATCTGGAGATATCAGCTTGTTTCCTGAGAATCACCCATCCAATTAAATCAGTTTATACATGTACTGTACAATTTGTGTGGGCTGTATGTGTCAGACATGTAAAGATTTCCTTTGTATTTTCTGTCCTACTGTATGTACAAAACCTCAGAATATTTATTTGTGACAAGGTCCTTTTTGATTCTGAATGGGATGTGCAACGCCACCAGTCTTCATGACTTTTAACATTTTGAATAAAGTTGTACTATATTGTTAGAATGGATTTGAAAAATAGATAATTACCTCCAATCCATTGATATTTCTTCTTACTTTTAATAATGTTGTTTCTGGCTTTTTTGACATTTGACAGTTTGACATTTGACATGTTTCAGCTATACCTTACTCCTTAAGCACAAAGTAATGGGTGGGTTCATTTTCTTCTATGTAAAGGGAGTGTTGAGTTTTTGCCAGTTTCCTTGCAAACGATGTATTCTTTAAAATATCCTGTACAAGCTTAATTAATGACCCTCATGCAAACGCTGTGGACAAGATTGATTCATTTTTAATTACATTTATATTTAATGTTTTTTTAAGTGCTTTATATATTTATTTTATTCAGTTTTTAACATTCAGCTTGAGGCAATATGCAATTGATTATGTGTTTTCAATAAATTGTGAATTTCCTGCAATCTGTTTTACTTGTCCTTTACCTCTAAGCAACATTTATTTATTTTTCTATTAAAATATGCTTTCAACAGGTATCTTCAGTACAGTATATGTCATTTTTCAATTAGGGAAACAGATTATTATTAAAAAATAATGTTTAAATAATATGTTTATATTACTAAAAAGAATCTTCATACCTGCATCTCTGAATTGGATGAAGTGGGTAGAAAATAGATAGATGAATAACCTTTATAGATGTATTACGAATATTCAGCATTTTGTAGTTCCAGACATTTTTACAGGACAAATGTTAAAACAAAGTAAAACAGTGGATGAATGGAATTAGCCATGGATAATACTTTATTATTAATTTTAAATCAGAAAGATTTCCCACCTATGTCCAAATTCATATGCATAACATTGTAAGATTCCATGTGACTATTATTACAAAAGATGTGGCAATTAATTATCATCTGGAGGAACACTCAGTTAAATAACTTTAAAAAATAATACTTATAAAATATTAAAAACACAAGTGCTCTAATTACTTGCATCATTTTATTTAGTGAGACCCAGCTGATATACTGTAGCAATAAAAACAAATTCATATGTTTTACATTATACTGTAGCAATAAAATTGTGAGCTACTGTACAATATGTATGTAGTCCTCTTCATAAATGTTATTAGATTCTAACACACCTCAATCAGCCATGTTCTTCTTAATAAAGAAGCCAATTAATTAAATCTCAAACATTGCAGTCATCTTAAAAGTGTGACATCCGGAGCTTGGGTTTGAAAAATAAACACTCCTTTTGTAATGGCTACATTTATACTCTCCTGTAACATTCAAATTAAACTGTCATTTTTAATAAATTAAGATTGTTAAACTGGCAACTAATTTTCCCGTTTAATAGAGTGCAATAAATTGAAAAAAATAATCTGGTCTGATGTATGGAGAGTTTTTTTTTTTAAACAAAAAATCAGTAGTGCAAGTAAGAACATCGGTCACATTTTTACTGCCTCTCAACGTATGTTTAGCTGGCGATATCAGAAATTAATCATAGTCAACTATTGCACACCTCCGTTTAAGCACAGAAACATTTACACATACAGGTACAATTCATGATTTCTTTAGGCTGCAGTGGTCACCAGAACAAGCAGACTGCAAGTGGATGGATGGAATCAGTTAGCTTCTGAGTGAAAGTTATCAAACTATCGACTAACAGGAACAGGTAAGCACAAAATTCTACAAGCATCTAAAACTGAATTATACTGATTCAATTGTGAGTGCAAATTGCATGTCCAACATGAAACTCCGTTTTGTGTCGGTATTAACGGCATTAAGTAGACCTAAACTCACTTAAGTCTGCAATAAACATAATACAGTTAGCCTACTTGTATAGAGTAAGTATGTGACAATGTTAAATGAACTTCTGCTAGTTGATATTTCCCATCACAATTCCTGCAGTTTTTTAAATTGAGATTTTCATGAAAATATAAAAACCCATACTGTTACTTCAGACATTGCATATGCTTTTTTCTCTATGTGGTGTATAGCTTTTGAAAGATTAGCTGTATTAATGCTTAGTCCGGTAGTGTCTTTTGGAAATCTCTTCTAATTGGCAATTGTAAAACCTTGTGATAATATCTGAGTTTATTACCCCAAAGAAAGGAAAGGCTGCTAAATCTTAGAGCTCTCAGCTATATTTAAAAACAAACAAAAGTATTTTATGA
Organism: Lepisosteus platostomus; assembly: GCF_059453375.1. Taxonomy (NCBI): domain Eukaryota; kingdom Metazoa; phylum Chordata; class Actinopteri; order Semionotiformes; family Lepisosteidae; genus Lepisosteus; species Lepisosteus platostomus. The sequence continues at coordinate 40,600,655 of NC_142622.1, read as the reverse complement.
TCAAGTATCCCTTCAATATTTCTATGCTCTGTAATAAAGAACAGAGCTGGGTTCTTCAAAACAGTTCTGTCTGTCCACACTGGAAACTTTGCCAAAGCTATCCAGAACTCTCTTTTCTTATCTTGAGAACTACTTCCTAGACTTCCCTGCTGATTGCAAATCAAAACACCCCATTTGGAAAGAACCAAAGGCCCGATTTAACGCAAATAGTGAAGAGTTCAATGAGGAAAGGCTAATAAATAATGTGCAAAAAAATAAACATAACTGGAAAAACTGAGCAAATGAAAGTAGAATCTGCATGTGGAATATCCGATTACAGACAAACAGTTTTCACTCCCACATACCTTGTAATGCTTTCAGATATTTTTCCTTGTATGACAGCTAAGCGTTGCTTTTCCAGAGCTTTTACAGCAGTGCCGTGTGGGACAGCAGTTGTAAAACTTCAGGCAATGGGTGCTACAACCAGCCTTATGTCATTTGATTCACAAACCAATATAAGAACAAGGGATTCACTGTGTAAATCGAAATGCATTTACTGTTTACTGTTCTTTTTAACACATACCACGATAGGTGAAGTCGTATTGAAATGAATTTGAAAGACTTGCTATATATTTGAGTTTCTGTTCAATAAATGTATTCTTTGCAAGAACCAGACGTCCATTATAGCAACTGATTATTTGTCTCTAAAAGGCTGACGGGTTTCACTGACAAGCTGACATTGTCACATTTCTGTAAGTTCTGTAATTTGTGCGCATTGAGATTGTGCTTATGTGCCATCAATTGTTTCAGAGATCATGCAAGTGAAGAATAAGTGTGTGCACATGGTTCAATGTGTCAATTCATTAGGAGAAACAGAAATTCTCAGACTGTAGCCTCAAAGGTCTATAATGTGTTTTTGTATAAACATTGGATTTTGGACTTGATAACGTCAGGCTAAAAAATTAACTTTACATTTTCTCCTGAAAGACTCCAGAATATTATTGTCCTGTATGATTTGTAGAAAACCAGATTGAGGATGTCAATGATGGTATTTTATTAATGGTCTGTGCCTGTTCATGGTGAGCACTCAAGCCTCTTTCAAATGGCTTGTGTTACAAAAGGGCATTGTAAAATACAGCAGTAGAATTACAACTTACGTGTTCGAAGGTCTGTGTACTCAAGGTCATAGAATAAATTACACATCTTTACACGCGTTTAGTTTTTTTAGCAAGAAAAATAGACAAATGAAAAACAGGATGTCGCCAATGAAATGGAGAACACAGCAGTAGTTTAAGAATATGAATATCTGTAGTTTAAAAAAGTTCAATACTACAAAAGGACATCTTGCTTTTTGTTTTTTACCCATGTCTCAAAAGAGCTCAGAATCTTAGCTTCAGCAGCTAGGCTGAATACAGTAGTTTGCTCCATGCCTATGTCAACCTCTTATTCAAAGAAGTACTGATAAGTACTGACAGAAGCATTGCTAAATGTAGTCAAATTGTCCAAGTGCAATTCCTTTAATTTTCACACATGTTCTTGTAACCTTGTTTCATTGTTCTGCTTGAATTAGGTTTAGGTTTGAAGAAGGACAAGGAAGAGCCAGATTAATAGTTACTAACAGACGAATCAAGAGGGTAAAATGTCCCGAGAAATGCAATTTGAAATACTTAAACAGGTGGCTGCAGTAAGATCTTACAGGGCACATTTGATCATAGGAAGTCAGCAGATCAGAGACTGAGAAGAGACAATATTTCAGATGAAAGAAATTAACAAGCTGAATTCTAGCCAGTATTGCTGGCATTTAGCATCAATGGCTACACCAATTTCTATCAGCTGGAATCTACTGAAAGTGAACAGTACACATTTAGTAAGTATAACATTATTTTAGTCCAATTGAGAAAAAAAAATGGAAGCAATTTGAATCATGTGGAGAAATGCCTTTTTTCTGCTACATATTTTTTAAATGAGTTAATTTATTAAGTTATTCATCTGTACAATGAACATTGACTATGCCTGTGGCTGATTTTTATTCTTTCACTGGATTATTTTATTATTGGTGTATTTTATTATGCAAAGGATTAATTATCAGAAATCTATTGGTGGCTACGGTTTGTATAAAGTTTGAAAAATAATGTTTTGGTTGACTTGAATTGCAAGCACAATTTAATCACATACTCTTGTGAGAAATGGAGCTCTGCTTCAACTGAAGTAATCAATTACTGTATTCCTAGCTCTGCCAATGACCCTAGAATAACAATTCAAACTTTGCTGTTCAATTTTGCACTGAAAATATAATATAGTTTCCAATGTCCTGGATGTAAAAGGAATGCAATACTCTACTCAGTCATTGTGTGGAAAAGTGAAAGGTTTTTTTTTACTTACTCCACATGCCCAGAGAATGATCAGTCATGTGCACAGATTGTAACATTAAAGTGCATTTGAACATGGAAACTTAATGCCTGCCAAATGAAAAGCTGTTTGAATATTTAGTTGTTTTTCCTTCATTTGTGAGGAGGGAGGATTCATACCAAGCAACAAGAAAAGTCTGTGTGATTTGAAAAGCTAAACTCATGATTTTGTAGATGAAAAAATAAAAGGATCAAAGAAAAGTTATATTGCTGTACTGAAACATTAACTGAACAGTTGATTTTGACCATGAAAATGGAAGCATGGGAAATCATCCACTCTCCATTCAGGTGACCAACATTAAATACTAATTGAACAAAAATTACAATTATAAAAAACTAATGAATGCTATTTGGTATAAATATATATACAGTATATGATATAATCATTATTGGAAAATAAGATTGCTTCAGTTAATCATTAAAAACTTTTAACCTTTAAACTTTTGCCTGTCCAATTTAATTTTTAATAATTAAGATTTTGTTCTCTAAAGTGTAAAGAGAAGATTATAGGGAAGTGCAGAAAATAACATGATTACTTCTGCTTTACGTCACATGAAAGGGATTCTAAAATTCTTATATTTTTTTAAATATTAGCAAGTCAAAGATTCATTGTGTTAGTACCCCATGCCCAAGGGACTCCAAAGACTGATTTATTTTGCAGGTCATTGGATGTGCTAAAATGTATCGGTTTACCCAGTTTTTGTTTCGGCGTGATGAGTGTTACTCTCTGACTGCTTGTCCTTAAGAAAACATCCCTGCACCTCTTCTGTTTTCACTGCTTGGCTTAGTGTTAGGATAAACGGAATGTTGTCCAGTGTTCTGTTTGCCTTGTCTGGGACACAGGCCAGCATTCTCACATTCTGAGGAATAACATGTCATGGGCAAAGTGGTCCTAATTGTTACGATTCAGATAACCAAAAGACATTGCAGACTGGTGGCATGAGAGTTCTCATCCTGATATGTGATTTACTTAAAACTAAGAGGGTATTTGTCGGAATGTCTGTTGCCTTTTGTCTTTATCGGGGTAACTCTTTATGCTGTTTTAAAAAAATGGAATATTATAGAACTCCCCTAAAAAAACAAAACAAAGTGCATGGTCTTACCTGAGATACACAGTAGTAATGCTCATGGAAATGCTGGAATTCTCTGTGTCTTTTTCAGTTTGTGACAAAATATAGAACCATGCCATAGCAGTTACTGTAACTATTATAGACTCAGAATCTAGCATGGTCTCTACCCTCTGTAACTTTACCTACTAAACCTCTGTGGTTCTAGGTGGCATAAAAGGAGGAAAAATCTCTTTCCTTGCTTTTCATATACAACTAAGGCTAATTGGATATTTGCTCCAAGTTAATTGTGCACAGGTGTTGTTAATAAAGGGTTGTGATCTAGCTGTATAAGGGTGTACTAAACAAGACCTGCGTGTCTCTTTCATAGAGGCTAGAAATGTAGTGTGAGGCTGCTTTGCTACAGTTTGTTGATTACATAAGGGAACAAGACTACTAATAAGAATTGGTTTGTTTGTGTCAATGTTATAAGAGGATTAGCCACTCAAGCTCCCAGGGGAAAAGCATAAATAAAACTCTTCTAGAAGGAAAAAGCTTTCTTCTGTGTGAAGACAGAGGTTATTTTAAGACCCAGAAAACTCTTCTAATAAGAGTATGAAATACGTGGTTAACATCAAAATTAATATCACTGGTGTGCAGGGGTTTCTCCCTGTGTATTTTTAATCCATATGATTTGCTTTAAGGTGTGCAATTGACTTAATGAGCCAAACATCTAGCTAATGAACAATTAACAAAAGTTAATTGACCTCTGTCTGAATGCAATAATAGTGGATCACATGATTTACAATAATTCATTCTTTTTTTACAAAGTCTCTCAATCAGGTAGTGAATTTCAAGCAAAGATTCAACTGTGATGACCAAGGAGTTTTCAGAACAACTTGGGGACAAAGCTATTCAATATAAAACACAGATAAGGAGAAGGGTATACAACATTTTCAATGCATCTCTTTGAATATGCTGGAGTTGAAGTGGAAGACAACCAGATAACTACCTAAATAAGCTGAACAGACTTACAGATTTTAGTGGCTGAGATAGGAAACAAGGCATGGCTCAGCACTATCCAGGTACAGTACCCCCACAAAGGTCAAATCATCATAACACTTTTTAATTGCCATTTATCCAGTTCAGGGTCACAGTGGCCCAGATCCCATCCTGGAAAGGTGAACAAGGTGAAATACACCGTGGACAGCACCTTAATAATACTGCAAACGTGGTAAATGGTTTTGTGATCAGACAAGACAAAATTTGAACTTTTTTTGTCTACAGTAGGTGCAAAGGATTACATCTGACATGAGCCCATCATAGTGCATCAGTCAGTGAACACCATCAATACTGTCAAGCACATTGGTGGCAGTGTGATTTTATAGTTCTGCTTCTCATCAGCAGCGATTGGGAAACTTGTCATGACAGATGTGAAGAATTGGCATTTTTTAGAGAAAAAAATCTTCATACTTAAAACTAAGCCAAAATCTCACCTTTTGGGGGGAATAATACAGAGCACAAGATCCGGAATATACTGAAGTGGCTTAAGAATAAGAAACTTAATGTCATTGAATGGCCTAGTCAAAGTCCTGATTTGAATCCTACTGAGAAGGTTCTGAGAAGCTTTTGTCGACATTCATTGTAATTGAGTTTGCCTTCAGTCTTCAGTATGAGAATGAGGCTTTTGAATAAAATATGAAGTCTAAAAATGTCTGCATCATTTTGTTATTTCACAAAATGGGACACCATGAAAAAGATCTGAACATTTTTATGTCACTGTAACACAAATGTAAAATGTTACAAATGTTATTGTTTTGACATTTTGGAATGTTAGTTTCTTCCTTTTTTTCTTTTTTTCTTTTTTTTGTAAAAACAGCATTCTATAAACTGATATATCAAACTGTATGAATACATAGAAAAAAGCCATTTTATTTCAATCTTAAGAATATTGTTTAATAGTAAATGACACTAATTGGAAATGTTTACCTAAAGTTTTCTTTTATTTGAATTGAGTTGATCCAAACCATGAGTAATAACAGTAAACACTAACAAAGTGACTTTCAGTTGTTTAAAACCCTTGGGAAAAATAGTTCTCCACAACAATGCATTGTAGCCTGTTTTATTTTGACCATTAGTCTTTGTGAAGGTTTTTGCAAGGCAAATCTGTTCCCAATTTTCGTTTTTTCCTTAATTGACTTGAAACTGCCAATCCAGCAACTGTCAAATGACTCTCAACATATAGTACATGTAGATGATTATGATTTACTGAATGTTAAGTAAAATAAAAAAGGGAATATATAAAATTAAAACACTTGTTCAGTCACATAGGAAATTATTTTAAAAGCTCTAAATAACAGCAAGTGTATCAACATGGAAAGGTATTGTGAAATAACTTTTTGCAGAATGCAAGCTTCACCATGTTTAACACTGTTCGTACATTAGAAATCTTTACCATGTACCAGATATCACGCTCCTCAGATTAATTCAATTGCTAAGCTTAAAGGCAATGAAGATGTTAGTTGCAAATGCTACACTTCCCTCTGGACCACAATCTCCAATCTAATGTCCTAGTATGATGACCAGAGAGAGGTACTGTAGAAGGTCCTTTGAATGAGATGTTTATGAGGATCAAACTATATCAGTCATTAAAGATCAAATGGCATGTTTTGTAAGAGTAGGGATATTTAGGGATACACGATCCTATGTCCAGAATCTTTGTGCTGTCACTCTGTCCTTGTACAATCTGGCTGTCCTAAAGATCACCATTAATTTAATTAGGAAAATATTGGATTTCAGCATTTTCCACATGGTATTCTTTGTAATAGGACTGCAGCCTCAAGCCTCTTAGATTGGTGTTGCAGTTTACAAGGAGAGGACAAAATTAAGGGGTGTTTTATGTTCCTTTGAAAAGCACTATGTCAATACAAGGATGTATGATCAGTAGTAGTATAGTGGTAGGAACAGAAGTAGTAATACCAACAAAGGTGTGCTTGGACACAACTTGAATGCCTCATATTAGACAATCTAATAAATTACAAAATTTACAAGAGGAAATGTGGTTAATGTGTGTTATGGAGATACAGTACCTGAACTGCCTGAAGACCAATCCAAAAAAACTGGCATAATATCAGACCCATGGGAAGAAGATGCTTTAGATACAGGCAGTGGAAAAGTGTGATTTATGATTGAGCAGGAAAGCTTCAAAACAAAATGAATCCAGCTGGCTGAAGAGAGCCTAAAGCAAATGAATGTACAACTCTTAGATCAGACAGTTTAGTCTACAGAAATCTTGTTCATTGTGGCGATCCCATTACTACAATCAATGGAGATTAATTTTGGACTGCCAACATAAACAAAATTCTTAGCCATATTTATAAATTTGAGTGTTCAGTATTCTTGGCCGTGAAGTCTCTCTCACAAATTGATTATATTGAAATGGCAATTAATCTGATAATTTGTTGTTTCTGAAACTGACTGACTACCCATTATTTCTCAGTGTAGTGTAATTGTATAAATTATATTATAATTAGTTAGGATGTTTTGTTCATTTGAATATATTTTTAGAAGCAATGACAGATACGTTTCTTTAACATATACTTAATTACTCCTGTAATTGTTATTGTAATATACTATTCATTGAAATGCCACCTTAGTCCTTTTTATCTATCACACTGAGAAATGCCTTTCATAATCCTTTATAACACATACCTGTATGTCTTTATAGTTTAATCTTTAAAATATATTTCATTTGTCTGATGTCACATTTAACAATACATTTTAAAATTATGGGTAATGAAGTAAAATTTGGTTTTTCAGGACTGTGTAGTGGTGTAACAAAAAGTGGAATACAGCACAGACCTCATGTTATAATAAGACACAGGGAAACAGAAATACTTTGCTAAATGCAACATGGACAAACAGTAAATAAGATAAAAGATTTTGAAACAACACATTGGGATTGGGAGTGTTCCTAAGATCAAAGGGTTCGACAAATGTTGCTTGTGATCTTATCTTCTCTAGTGAATATTACCAGGCACGCAGTGCTGGTGATAACTGCTAATTGTTTGCAAGGCAGAGAGACAGACCATGGGACCTACAGGCACAGTCTGATAGTGAGTTTTAAGGAGGCAATCAAATGGGATCAGACTTGGTGCAGACTTGGTGCTTACAGACAGCTTTTAACACAATTAAACACCACAGCACATCCATAAACCCAGTTCCAGTTATCAGACAATAAAACCTTTTCTACAGTATGTTTCACATTGTAACCAGACTGTGCCACTGCTATTTGCACATCAACATGGACAGCATATTGTAGGACATTTGCTAAGAAGGTTGTGTTCCAATGAATCTTAGTTTTGTGTTTCATCTTGCAATAATAGAGCATATGCACTGCACACAGCAGAACCTATGAAAAGTGTGCTGAGATCTTTGGAAGAGAACAGCATTTTGTTTGTTGGTGGTCATGTAATTGTGTCAGGAGTTGACTTGCTGTTCATAGTACATTTCTTGGTGGTCCTTGGTATACCCATTTTTATAGCAACAAATTAGTATCAACATAATCTTCTCTGTCAATGTGGGAACAAACTTCTTCCCAATGTGGAAAAGGTCATTCAAGTCTTTTAAAGTGGTATCAATGTCATGCACATGTCAGATTTAGTTACAGGTTTAAATCCAAATGAGGGCTTTCTGTCCTGTTGGGCAGAGGATATCTGCCAATTTTACAGATTGAATAGAGAAGCATTCTTTATACAGTACAGTATGTGAGGGTGTAACATCTCATCAAGTCTATGACACCATCAAGTCTTTATTTTCTTGCGTCTAGTAATATGAACACCTCATACTGATGATTTGTGTAGAGTTTCCTAATTGTACAAAGTATCATAAGAGTCTTACTAAAAGGAAAATTGGAATTCTCTTGTCAGAAATGGTGTAATTTAACCTGATTTATCCCATCTAATGTTTTTCTTAAATCTGGGAGTTACATTTCTAAGGTGTTCTAATACATCTTGTCTTGGAGGTCTCCCATAATGTAAATATTCACTTAGAATAAATAGAATGGATTGGCTTGGTGTTCTCCACTTAAATAAAGTTCAGGTTGCCACTCCACAGATTGGAAACTAAAGACTTCAATCATTTTGCTTAAAATTATAGTTTTAACTGTAGCAATCAGACTTTTGAAAACACAAGACATACTTTTCCCTGTTTTGCAGATTTATTTCTGTTTGCAAGCACTTCTTGACGTGAGTTACAGGCATATCATTTTCCATTAAACAAGCCAATAAGCAATACTGCGTAATGTTGTAAAAAGTTTTTTCATCCCATACAACCGTCCTTTGTGCACATTCTCATCTCTCACAGACACTGCAAATCAGTTTGAATGTGAGTGTGTGCAGGTTTGCGTCTCCCTTTTCAGCTAAGCTTTTCAGTAGTAAAGGATGATATAGTATTTTGATCAATGTATAATTTGTGCCACTCTTTATAGGCACATTTTTACACACAAAATTAATAATTACTGCATAGCCATACTGTATATACAGTACTTTCCAGTTGTTGTTTCATACAGAGAATTTTAGTTCACTGCCTCTTTAAGTTACAAATACAGCAAAATAAGGATATATTGCTTATTTTATAAATTGTCAAGGGAAGTTTATGGCTGACAATGTAAATATAAATTCAATAAATGTAATAAACAGAGGATGATTGCTTCATCTTACGAAATGAATGACTATGGTTAGTCCAGAACATATGGATTTTTATTGTTCCTCTCTCTGTCTTTTGAAAGCACATAAATAAAATTACTATCTCAGTTGTATAAGAAATAACTTGGCCACAGTGAGTGTGGCTTTTTTAACATTTGAGCTGAATCAGCATTTAGGCCATGTAAACTCTTTTTCAGTGATGAACAGTTAAGATCATCTGAAAACAGGGAAGGAAGATCGTCCTTTTCAAATACACATTCATTGCCCTTCAGACAGAAACAGACCTAATCTGTTCCCGATTCTAGAAATTCTCAGCCAAGCAGTATCCGAGAAACTGTCCTTAAACGCAAACAACATAAAGACAAAATTTATTTTGAGCACTTTATGAGATGGACTCCAGCCTGGATATCTTTGAGGATAATCCTTAACTATTCTGGCAAGACATTGTTTGGAATGCTGTGAGCAATACAGAGCTTGATACTCAGCATGCCTCAGAATCTACTGCATTTCTTTAACTGACTTGCATTTTCATCTCAAGGCCAAATCTAGAGCTAAAACCTCTTTTACTTGGATCACAGATTATTTTGGTATTTTACCAGTTGACTTCCTTTATACATTATATAATCAGATGGTTAAATGGTAGGTTTGCCTCATCTTGATAATATTTCTTTATCAGGTTCATATCACCTGTAGACTGGAATAGTCAAGATTATAATCCTTAATACCAAATGGACGTCAGACATCAACTAATATTTTTTTCATTTAAATGAAAATGATGTAAAACTGATTTGATCACCAATACGAAAATTTGTTATTTTTCAAGCATGGCCAACTATAGTACCTCCAACAATCTATCTCAGATTCTGAGGAAAACATTTTTGTCCTTGTAATCCTACAGTAGTGGGATCTTAAACAGTGTATGCTATCTTATGTCATGACAGCTCCTGTATTTTGCAGCTGTTAGTTTTTGTATACTAAATTTTACTGCGTTTAAAAATAGATTTAAAAAGGCAAAACATTACAACTCTGCACCATGTACACGTCATTCAATTTATAGCAATTAAAATTACAATTCTGCACCTATGAGTTGAGAAACACTCTAGTATAATGAAAAAATGAAAACAACTTTTTGTTAGATTCCTATTTCTGTAAAAAGCTCTGTCATGTTACTGCCACAGCCAGTCCCCTGCCTGCTCACTGCCCTGTCGCTGGCACTACTGCCAGGAGTCCCCCACTCCAGCGGCAAATCCCCTGCCGGCCCCGCCGCAGTACCTGGGACGCGAACCTCCACGCTGTTGCTACGGGTGCTGTTGTACTCATCATCAGAAACATTTAAAGTATTTTGTCATGTAGCGTTCTTTCAGGACCCTATGCAGACAACACAATCCCGGGAGGAGTGAGGAAAACACGGGGAAAACAGCATGCAAAGGGGCTGGCAGGAAAACAGGGGGCATGTCCATGGTGTGCTGGTGTTCGGAGGAGGTGTGGCCGAGGCAAACAGTCCAAGGGAGTCCGAGGCAAATCCATGGGTGTAGCAAAAGTCCAAGACCAGGTGATCCATCCTGACAGAGTTAAAAGCCAGAGCGGGATCTGGCGGAGGGTCGGGGGAATAAAAGGGGGTCATGGGACCAGACGCTCCCTAATCCCGGACTCAGAAGGTCAGGACGCCGTGATGAAGCCTCTGTCGTCCAGTTGCTCCTGGACTCGTGGATGGGTGGGCTTCTTGGTATCCATCTTCCAAAGCTGAGCCCAGATTGGCAGGAACGTCTGGCTTTTATAACATGGGGGGCTGGAACCGGAGGCAGGTACAGGAGATGAGTATAAAACAAGGAAGGGCTGGAACGTCTTTAAGAGGAGGGGTTTACGAGCGTGACAATTACATGCTGATTTTTCAAAAGGAAAATTCATGCTGCTCATAAAAAGTCAAGAAATGTAAAGACTAAAATAGATAGGTTTTGAAATATAGGCTTTTAAAGTAAGGGAAGTAAGAGTTAAATGATTTATAACCAGGTCAAAGTTTTCTGTACACCATGGAGAGAAGTGACCCATTGGAGAGTAAATTCTTCTTAAAGCTCATAGCTAAAAGATAAACCTGCAAAGAGCTTCTGCAAGCGTTGATTCATCTGACATTGTGATAACAATGTAAATCTTTGCTGCTGAGTCTGCAGTCTGAGACCGAGGATAGTTATTGACATAATAGCAGGATTTAACCCACTGGGACATAGTTTTGGTTTCTTTTCATCTGCTACAATGGGGCTCCTTTGTTTAAATGCATTCTAGTAACTTTCATATTTATCATGTGCATACACAATATTATACAGATATATATTTAATAATTATTCAAAGTAGTTTTACTGTACTGATGAGATTTTAATGTAATCTTGAAAAAATACAAAAGTTATACTGTAAATGGAGAGACATTTTTATACAGTATTATACTTCACAGTTTTTGACATTGGTTTAGGTGTACTGAGTCAATCTGAAAACATTGTTTTGCTCATTTGTTTGAAATACAGTACCTTTCAATTGCAACATTCTTAAAATATTCTTACAATTCTTGTTAAGCTGAAAAGAATTGAATTTGTTTGTACAATTTAGCTCATATTCTCAAATATTTTAAAAAGAAAGAACAGTACTAGATCACTGAATATCAAATATGAAGGCATTCCTAATGTCAGCATTGGAGGTTTGAATAAGTTAAACAAGGCAGATGAGGGATGCAGGAAAAGCAACCAGGAGAAAGTTGCATTTGCCTGCTCTAGAGACCATGACTGGAAGATGAATAGAAAAGGCTTAGTCTGTTCGATAATGTTAGGGCCAGCATATGCTTAGAAAGGAAGTACTGTATACTCCTTGACAACAAGGTTAATGCAGGCCTCCCTGAAGTCCAAAAAGACACTGCCAAAGATCTCAGAGATACAGTATACAAGAGACAGAAAATGAACGAAAAAGACCTTGAGCAATAGTTTGGTCAGGAGGAATGTGGATGGCATCCAAGGCACTGGTTCAAGGCCTCTGATATAGGGGAAAGAGGCTGAGGTCAGGATCAAACCAAGGGATGAAAGAAGGCAAGAAATTAAAATGGGTATAAATGGACTGTTGAATAAAGGGGAAGTGTCTAAATACATATAGCAGCAAGGCATTCAAAAAGGACCAAAGCAGGGGGACAGAGGTACCATAACAGAAGAGGTCAAGAGATAGAGTGAGCCTAAAATACTAATCATGCCTTTTTGTATTGTCTGATAGTAATTATTTGCCTTATAAATGTAAATGTTTTCTTGTTATTGCTTTGCCAATAGCAGTACACACTAACACATTGGCCATGCCGATAAAACTCAATTTCAGATTGATACAGGAGATGTTGAGATAGGTACTGCAGCTTGTGCTTACAAGCCTTGTGGATATTACAGTCAGGAAAGGCTGAGCTGGAAAGAGAATAAAGAGAAATATTGGCAGTGGGATTTGATGGAGGATTGGATGGTGGAACTAAAAGGAGATGAGAAGGAAAAAAGGATAAAGATGGTACAGGCCCAGAACAGAAGACAATGTGAAACACTATCTTTCTCTTAATAGAGTGCAGCCTCCCAAAAGGTAGAGCACAAAACAGGGCACCCAGGGCAGAGTAGGTATTGAACAAGTTCAAGGGGTGAGAGAATGGATATAAGGTTAATGGAAAGGAGAAAGAAATCGTGCAGACAGAGCCACTGGGTGGTGGGCAAGGTCTAGACACACACCGTTGGGAGTGTGACCATTTTTAAAAATACATTAAATAAGTTATACTGTAACTGAAATAGAATTGTACACAGGAAAATGATGTTTGTGATAATTAACTGAATTTCAGAAAACACAAGGGTCACACTTGTTAAAAAGTAGTCCTTTAAGTATAATCCATCAAACAAATCTAAAATAACATTCAGCTATGGAACTCAATAGAAGATTCCAGTTTCCCTAGGGTATACAATTGGGTAACATGCTTTAAGGCTACTAGTATAGTGACAGCCTTGCCAGGAAGTGGACAAAAGTATATCTTTCCACCATGAGTTGTGAGATAAATAAGTATGGAGACAATTTCATATCCTTAAAATCTACAAAGGCAAGAGCTGAAGATCTCATACATAACATAAGCTGTCAATTTACAGATATAAAGTGTTGAAAACAACCATTTGAAGTCATTTGCATGAATGTGGCATTCACTGATGATTCACTAATCCAGGAAGATTACTCTTCTGAGGGTGAACCATAAAAAATGTGCACAACTACATCTGTATCACGACTGGCACCATGTCTTATGCTCAGTGAAATGAAATTTGAGTTTTTGGACATCTTAGATTTAATTTTAAAAAGATTAAGCTCATGCTGAGAATACTCTAAAGGTTGCTGTGAAATATGGCATGGCGGGGGGGGGGGGTCTTTTGTGTTTTTTGGGTTGTTTTTCAGGCCCTTGTTAAAATAGAAGGAATCGTGAACGATAACACATCAGAACATGTTGGCCAAATACCTGGTTCCCTCTGCCAAGAAGCTCAAGCTTGGTCAAAAATACGCTGATCAGCAGGAGTGCTCCCAGCATCCCAGCTCTTGGTCTAGCCCAAGGGCCTACATGGTTCCCCTACAACTGAGCAGCAGTGAAACCTTGCAGCTACACCTTTGTAAATAGTGGAATTACACGTTAGAGCTGTCACCCTTCCACAGTCACAGTCACAGACTATCTGGAAGTCCTTTCAGTGGAAGTGAAAACTAAATCCTGTCTCTCCCTTGATCTTAAACTAATCTTTAACCAGTAGTTACCTTAAGTTCCATTAACCACTAGTAAGTGCTGCATAAACCTTTAAGATTTCACTTATACAGTACATCTTCCTAAGTCAGTACTTGGTGGGAGCTCTTTCAGCAACAATTATTTGTAAAGGTGCTTCCTTTTATCTCTATATTTTGAATAGGATCACTACCAGTTTTGCTTCCGTGGACTGAGATCCATTAGCCTCACCATTTATTTATTTTATTTTTAGATTAAATCAGGACTTACACTGTGTTACTGCTCAATGGCATTCACTCTCTTTTGTTAGAATACTTCCATGAGGCTTGCGCCTTGTGACATAAATGTGGGTATATTCAGTCTGCGCTGTACAGCACATTAATGTCATATTAGTAACTACACTAATAAGTAACCAGTAACTGTACTGACAAGACCCTTAACCCTAGAATTATTTTCAGAAGCTTGTTCCATATTTAATAAATGTATTATAAATGTATTCACTGGTGATTTCATATCTTATTACTCATTTACGAAGTTAAATTTTTACATTCCCTAATCTGAGTAAGACAGTTCTCTGTATTATTAATGAACAAGTACAATCAAAATGAAAAAAAAAATATTACAAAGTATTTAAAGTATGTTTAAAAGGCCAATTTTGAGGCACAGATGCCAGATTAAGGATAAATAATTATGTAATTAATAAATAAAATGAAAATGTTATAGTCACAGTACTTCTCACATTGACATTGTTATCTCCCACAATGATTGGCTGGCCTTTTGCGGTGGTCTGCTTTTCTGCCTTATGAATATGCTGTATGACTTGGGGGCTGGGAGTTGCTATTGGGAGGATGATTGAATGTGCAGGAAAGCACATATATGGCACACAAGCAAGTCACTTACAGTATAACTACTTTGGTTGTGCTACTATTGTTGTGCAATGGTTTTGTGGTTTACAGTATAATCTTCAGATTTCATTATGTTAACTGTGGGAAATTTCTGCCCAGGATAAGCAGAAGGTCACCTTATTAGTTTTCTCTCCATGTACTTTTGCCAGACACGCTTAAAAAAAATCTGGGAAACAAAGACTGAAAACAACAAATATCAAATAAAGATAATATATAAATGTATTCTTCCCCATATTCGAAAAAAATAAAACATGTCAAAAATATATATTTATTTAAATATTTAGATAAATATATTTAAATAAATATAAAAAAGAAGGTCAGACGGTAAGAACAATTGTGCCACTTGGGGTCCAATAATCCCTTTGGCATGGCTGTTTAGTTTCTTTTAGAAAATGCCTTTCATTCACCATATTCAAACTCTGCTTAGTACTGTGAAGATTTTTGTTTTCATTCATCAAGAGGATTAACACCACCCTCCTTAGGCCATATTTGACAGTAAGTACTGTTATTATATTTACAAAATATTTCCCTGCAGAAAACCCCAGTAGTGTTTCGGATTTAAGATTTTAATTTTCAGTTGAGGGAGGACATGTCTTTTACTTTCCAAGTAATGGACTCATGATAAAGTACATTCCTTACTCCATTCATCTCGTTTCTGGGCCAACTTTAGTTTTAAACTCAGTGTCATAGAAGATATTGTTCCTAAACTTCTACACCAAAACCACGTGCTACGCCGAAGAGAAGAAATGTGTGCCGATTGAAATAGCAAGAAAAAAAAAGTACTTGAATCATCTTTTGGCACAAAGACAGTATTGCGCACACTGCAAAGGCTTGTAATAATGCATTCATCTCATCAACCAAGGAGTGATAGAGAGTGTACATGCTTATCATGAACATGTACAGCATTGCCTTGATTTCAAAACCAATTGAAAGTTTCAGGCTAATTAGCCAACTTCCTTCAGATGCAGACTCCAAGCACCAAGGTAGCTATTATGAGGAAGCAGGAGTGGAAATTCTTAAGCTCCCCCACCTTCCAGCTAGCACATCAGCTCAGCAGCAGCAATCTGACATGAATACTCTCTACATCATGGTTAAATTATTTTGTGATTTGCTCGTTCAGAACAGCAATATGAGACAGAAACAAGAAAGACCAGCTCTCAATGGTCCCAGGAAATTCTGTTGTGTCAAGTCTCAACTAACCCCTTTGATGTCCTTTATTTTGGTGACAGCTAAATTCATTGAACCAGGCAAGGGGCACCAATTGTTTGGAAAATCCAAATGCAGCTGCACATAAAACAATAATGTTTTCTGATGTAGAATGTCAAGAACAAACGAGCACAAAATTGTTCATACGTTCTACCCTTGTATTAATTCTGGAGTACAGCTGGAGCTCCCAAGAGCTCTAAATGGAGAGATATAAAATATTTATGATGTGATACATTCAGGATTATCACACTAAATAAATGTTCTTTGTGATACTGCAAAGCATTCAGGATTATCACACTAAATAAATGTTCTTTGTGATACTGCAAAGCCTTTTGTTTAAATTGAAAAAACTGGCATGTACTTTCTAAACCTAATGTATTAATAGTTGTGTAACTCCATTTTAGCTACACAAGCTCTGGTGTTCCTGCATTCTTTTCAGCTGGGCATTTGCTTATTAACTGACCTAGACATAACAATAATAGTCTTTCTGGGCACTCTCCCTGCTGCCCAATTTTTCTCTCAAGATCTAAGATTCAACAGGCAATCAGACAACACATTAAACAGGAAAATATAAAGGAATTGTTTTGAGACAGGTACAGAAACAGAGACTAGTTCTTGCACTTGATGTTTCCATTTATCTAGGAAGGAAAGGCACTACATTTTAATTGTGAATTCAAGAGTTTTAAATGATTTTTATGTGTACAGTATATAATATTAATTGGTAATTATTGTGAATGGTGCTTTACAAATGATTGAAATAAACAATTTCAAAAGTACTTGTTTTTTTTATAAATACATGAAATTCTATAGTCTATAGTTTTATATTTGTTCAATGAAATGTTATGTTCATTTTTATTTGCTATATATTTGCTCTCACCCAAATTATATTATTTGATGCACATCATTTACAAGTTAGTGTACAAACATAGTCAGAACACTAAACACCCTAATCTGTTAGATTAAAATATTTTTAATTTAAAACCTCTCCTGTTCAATAAATAGGACAGCTAAGCCCTTTATGTCCTTTGCCAATTCTATGCCAATGTGAATATGTGAATATCTCTCATACTGTACATAATCAAGAACCAAAGGTTTTTGAAGCCTTTTTTTAAGTGTATACAAATATCACCCTAAGGGTGCATTAGTTATGTGGGGTTTACATGCTTTCTGTGTTATTGCTTTTCTTTCAGTGTTTCATGATCATCTGTGTATAATTTTAATCTCTACCTCACTCACAGAACAATGGATCTGTATTGTTTAATTCTTATATTGTAGGAACACAGTAGTTGGGGACTTTGCCAGACCCTTGAATATATATGTATCTATTACTGCAACGTTCTCTTTCTTTCACTTAATTGGGAAATACATAATTGTTGCAAAATACACACCACATGGTTCTACAAAGAAAGAACAACTTAACACATGGGCTTTTCAAAAATGTAAATATAATCAAAATATCAAGTGGTTGTAATTTCATGACAGTCCCACCAGGGAAATAAATCTGCTATTATTGTATTGCACGGGACATGAGCAGAACACAAAATGTGCTTGTAATTATGACTTGGAACAGTAGTGATGTTTATTTAAAGTTGTCTCTTCTGCTAGTTGGGCTAAAGATGTTTACTTAGCCCAGTCCATTCAAAGGCAATGACAAATAACACCGGTTTGTGCAGTTACAATACTGTTTATCCTGAGAAGATAAAAAGTGGCACATAAGAGGCTGTAAAGTGTACTTTAATTCATAGCAGGTATCACCTAGAAATCCCCTAGATAAAGTACATGCTATTTAACATGAGTTATTAACTAACCTTAGTTTGTAGTGACTCATAGATTTACAAGACACCACTGACAATGATATGTTGGTAGAAATTACAGCTGGAGTGACCACAAAACAAGTATCCAGTGATAGTACACTAACTGGTCCCTCTCAGGCTACAGTTTCTGACCCACAATCACAGTGCTGCCAGTTCAAAAGCAAGCTATGCCACTGCCTGGCTTTGGTTGGAAGACTGCTTACCTGACATAGTGTAGAACATAATATGAACTTCGTTGTGGTGCTGCACACTTCTAAACAATAGAAATCTTATAAATAATGAGGGTGCCTTTATCTGAATGATTACAAAGAACACTGAACCAATCTTAGGATTGATACTGTACAATAACCAAGATACTGCAACCGTATTTCAATGTGAAAAATTAAATGATTACAATGATCTCTGCACAGAGAGTGAAGTGCAGTCTAAGACTTTAATGCCTATTTTAAGAAAACAGATTTCTACAAAAATAAAAATGAGCTTTCTTCCCTGAAAGTTAATAACGTCACTCTAAAACAGCTGTAAATGCAAAGCGAGCACACTGCTAGTCCTGGTGTGTGTTAGCTACAATTTACTAGTAGGTTTTGAGTTATCTTAAAATTATCTCCACAGTATTTCAAGACAGCTGAAGGGCCTTTTGCGTTTTCTTTATATCAAAGATTTAGTTAAAACAAACTTCAAAAAGAGTCATCTGTATGGTTAATTACTGTCTGTTCTTCTGTTCTCCTTTTTGATGCACTTTTATCTTGATCTGTGTGTACGAGCTAACTTCTGAGAAAAAGAGAGGCTGATAAACAGGCCTCTGCTGCTGTGTTTTGGCTTCACCAGAGGTGGTTCACTTCTGTTTAGTGCTGGCTGACTCCAATGCAAGAGTAGAGAGATCTACCACTGTACAATATCTGCCCCTGCTGCTGTGTTTGATCTGTATTGAGGTTTGTTTTTTGACTCTACTGCTCTTCGCCAGCTGATACAGTCAGATAAGAAAATAAAGACTACAAATGAGAGGTGCCATTCTGCTTTTCTAGGTTGTTTGGATGTTATTTGCTAAATAATCTCGCCCTGCTCTTTCTTGATAGAGTTAAGGATATCAGCTTTGACAACATGGCTGGGTGGCTTGTTCCAGATTACCACAACCTTTTGGTAAAATATAGTAAGTGCCTCCTGTATCATTTTACTACTACTAATTATAATAATTGCTTACACTTATACAGTATAGCGCTTTTCTGGACACTTCACTCAAAGAGCTTTACAGGTAATGGGGATCCCCTCCACCATCATTAGTGTACAGCCCCATCTGGATGATGTGACGGCAGCCATAGTGCGCCAGTACACTCCCCACACACCAGCTCTCAGTGGGGAGGAGAACAGAGTGATGAAGCCCATTCAAAGATTTCCCCCTGAGTTTCCATCTGTGTTATCTGGATTGTACTGTATATTACTGTTCATTCTGAAATAGCGTTCTTTGTCAGTATCTTTATGGATTTCGAACACGTCCCTTCATAGTTATATCTATTCAAGACCAACTGTAACTGCTGTGTCAAGAGCACAGGTATAACTTAAGATCCCTGGCCAAACAGGATCAGATGAGTAAGTTTCACTTTGTGTATCTTCTTTGCAGGCATTAATGACATTCAACCTTCCTTACATTTAATAGTAATCCGTTTGATTACCAGTCTTGAAGAAAAAAGCTTAATTTGAAAAAACAAATGTATACATTTCTTGCAATTCAGCAGAATGTAATATTATAGGAAAGAAGGGGAAATACCTTTGTAAGGTACTGTATACAGTATGTACTGTACGGTATATAATTGATTGTAGTACAAAGCAGAATGACCTCAACTGCCTTAATTGTTTACATAAAATTGTTTTCCCATGATGTGTCTTGCATATTCTGTGTTTAACTATTGTTCTAGAATATTTTAGCTGCAATGTACTAGAAACTAAAAGCAGCCTTTCCAAAAACATTTATGAAAGCAGAAAACAGATAAGCAATCATTCACTTAGCTTAAATTATTTTAGCTAATAAGAGATTTAAGTTAACTCTTACATTACTCAATTCGCCTTGAAAGCTTTTATTTAGCAAAAATGGCTTGATGCGAAAATAGCACCCTAATGTCATTCTACACAGAATATATTAGACCGATTTAACACTTATATACTATAAGGGAATACATTTACTGTACATGTTGATTTCAGATACTCTAAAATTGATTTCAGTACCTACAGACCCATACAATTGATATGCAACAACAAAATATTAGAAAAAAGATTCATGTGAATTTCTGAAATGTAAACAAGAAAGTCTATTTGATTTTCAGGCATGACTTTATACAGTAATTTTATTTTAAATAATACACACCACATTTCCTGGGGACAAAATAGTATATACAGTAGACTACAATGACAACCCATACTTCCTTAACTAAAAACAAACAGATACCTTTGCTAGTATTTGTGGAAGTAGCTTTTTTAAAATAAAACTACTTACTATAACATTTTAGTTGTATTTCAATAAAAAATATATATATTTCCTGTATTGTATTCTAAAGGAACATTTTTTACAAAAATGTACTACATTGGTTAACATTAAATATATTCTGTTTTATATTTAAGGCCACAAATGGTTTGCAAAAAAACAAACATTTATACATTTATACCTTTTATTTAGGGTATTGTGGTTTCCATTATCTTCTGGCAAACTGGAATCTTTATCTCATTATTTTCCAATTGAAACTTTCTCCTTTGAGCTTTCAGAAACGAAATAGGATGGATTTCACAGATAAAACATGATTCCATAAATTCAGTATAAATGAATACAAATGCTGTATTGGATTTCCATTTCCCCTAACTTTGTCTTTGAAGGTGGTTTTATTTTTTTCACACAGTTATGTGCATGATACATACAATACTGTATATATGTATGGTTGTTAAGACCTGAACTAATATACAGTACTGTATGATACATACAGTACTGTATATTAGTTCAGGTCTTAACAGCCATACATATACAGATATACAGTACTGTATGGATCATGCACAGCTATTTGCTATGTGAAGTTGTGAGACTGAAATTAATGGAATATATGTGGCAAATCAAATAAAATTTTGGAAGGAAAAACATATGTAATGGTTTTCAAAATCAATATGTCCTATGAAAACAGAATGTGTGAACAGAGTAATGCAATAATATACTTCACTGAGTAATGCTTTGATTAATGAACACATCCTCTTAGGAGCATGTATCATAATGGGAAAATCCTGCATGGAAATAGAGCTCAAACATATGACACTCTCTCATAGCCCTTTCCAAAATCTGTCAGTTGATATATCTAGCTCTAAACAAATCTGTATACAGTACATACTGTACTGTATGTGTTTCACTAAAACATGGATTTGCTTTGTATATGTTCTCCCACAATTACCATTCACATTTAACCAAATCAAACACAGGACATGTAAATTTAACCTTTACATTGCGAGTATAGTGCATACACTACATTAACATTAATCTCAAACAAATCTGTTTAAGATGACTTTTGTTCATTTTAATTTTAGAATTATTTATTGCTTTTTGTGAAGACACACCTCTTGCTCTCCCCAACAAACATTAAACCAAAGCAACAAAAATGCAGTTACAGCAACCAGAAAATTTAAGAAGTTAGAACAGTTAAGAAAAAAGAAAAATAAGAAAAGTCCTGTTCTAGTGAATTCTTGCTTAAGGAAAATTGCACAGACATGCATCATGAAAGAAAATGCCAGTTCTAACAGCTGAAAAGCTTTCTTTCAGTTCTGCTGTGAACAGTTTTGAGAGTTACTGTAACTTACACAAATACAAATACAGCAGCACAGCACAGGAGTACTGTGAAATATTTACAGATGTGTATCAGATTTAATGTTGTTTAGGATAATAGTGGGAATGATCTTAGTGGGATACCTTTAGGGCACTTCCATTGTTTGTAGTACTGAATCACGCATGTAGTTCAGTTTGGTTTTCTGTTCAGCTAAACTAAATTCCTGTTTTCACATTTTAAATTATTCTTTACTTTGTTAAAAAATGCTACCTTTTAAAAAATTATAATAATATAGATCCTTTGCATATTATCCTTTGATAATAATATAGTTCCTTTGCAGCCTACGTATGCTGACCCATCTACCCACCTGAACTATCATAATCTAATTGTTCATGTATATTTAAATGAAAGTTCAATTTATAGAAAAATTGTTTTACTCTGAGTAAAATCTGAGTGGTTCCAAATGGACCTTAAGCCTAATTGGTTGAATCACTGTTTCTGGTCATAATGGTCACTAGGGTCAGAGCTAAGAACTAGACTTTAGTAGCTTCATTACAGTAGTAAGGGTAAATGACAAAGAAGGAAAGGAATGGATTATTTGCCAATTTCTAAATTTTTTAAACCTATGATAAATTATTATTATTTTAAGCATGCTCCAAAATATTGTACTTACAGTAGATGTCTTCATGAGATTCCTCAAGGCTTTCCTGTTTTTTTATATAAAATGAGGCAGAGAACAGACAGTGCTTAGTAGATGTAGATCTGCCCCCACTGCTTTCAACCATATCTCACAAGGGTATTCACAATCTGAATTTCAAATAATATCATGCTTTTTTTTCTAGCGTAGTATTGAGTTACATTGCTCAGCGTGATCTAATTGATATTAGTTTCAGTTAAGACAAATTGACAGAACTTTAATAGCATGTTGATAACTCTACAGTAGGTACTGACCTCTACTAATAACTGTACAGTTATTACCATGTTATTACCATATTACTGTTATTACCATGTACAGTGATAGTGAATTCTAAATATAACCCATCCTTAAATCACACTGTTTGTTTGGTCATTGTTTGGTCAACCAGATTTTTGGATTGTAAGACAATCCTGTTCCTACAGCAGATATGTACAGTATGTGAGTATTGGTGAGTTTTCTCATCTTGTTCTTTATTTTTAAACTAAAATGTTTGTTAAAATGTTATGAGTTCATAAGATATTTGATGCATTTAGAGTAATTCATATGAATAGACTTTGAACACGAAGTCGATGAAAGTTTTGGCTTAAACAGAAAATATACATTTTTTAGTTAGAAAATTGCAAGTTCAGAAATTGAAGAAAATAAATGTTTTTTTCCATACAGTACATTCAGTACAGATTTTCCTATACTATAAATATGCATGAAACTCACATAATTAACATAAAACTCATGCTAAGTTTTGGATTCAATCTACATTGGCATCTCGTGCATAACAATTGAGTAACCTCTAAATATTTTCATATTTCTCTTTTAAGTACTGCACTTAGTCACAGTCATTAGAATGGATAGGAAGAGCTAGAAACAGCTTCTTGATTAAGAGAGGTATGTTTCATATTTTTTTCTTTTAATCGTTTTTTTTGGAAAGAATCAATGCTGTGATGTTTTTACACAATAAAATGTAGAAAAAATTGATACAATTACAGTACAATTGTGATGATTTTTGACTGGTCTGAAATAAAAAAAATCTACAGTATATTTTTTATGAACATATATTTATATACAGTATTATATATGCACTAAATATATTCAAAATCACTTCCCTTAGGACACTGAAAAAGCAGCCTACAGTTTGCTGATCAGGTTCTGCACTTAAACAGGCTTTTACAAAAATCTATACTATGCAAATCTTTGACCGATAGATAATAAGATAGATTTCAGTTCAGTTGTTTACTCCTTGGTTTTCTGTGCTACTACTGTACAAACAGCAGAACTTTTTTTCTGAAACATCCTGCTCTTTTGACTACATGTACTGTACATGTGCGAGAAATTCTAAAGAACCATCAATGATTTAATATGCAGTACATTCCTGTCTATTTTATAGAAATGAGTAATTTCCAAAATAAAAAAAAAACAGTTTTTTAGTTAAATGACCCTTCTTTCTTACTGAATTCTTCTGAAGGGACATTTTCCCTATTCACATGCATTGTGAAGTTAATTCAGATCAGAACATTTCCCCTTCTAAAATAATTGAAAAATTTGTTTTTCTCATTAGTATGTTACTGACATCAAATTTAATTTTCTAACAACTGACATAAACACTCAGTGGTGATTGCATTATACAGCATTGATTGTTTTTAAAATAAAACTGTAGCAACATTATGTTATTAAATCATATACAGTACTGGACATCAGTTAAGGACATATTTTCATTTACAATGATGACCTAGCCTAGAGACTTACACTACTATGGCATACAAGACAGAGCAACGAAAGAAAAGGAGCAACAATCAATACAATACAATGTGAATTACATAACAGGGCACACCATTACATCATGTGCAAGTGCTGACAGTTGCAAGTTCTGGCCAGAAAAGATTTAATCATGCAACTGAAAACATCCTTAGATATGAAGGATGATAGTTTAAGTTTACTCTACAGATTGTTCCAGTCATTAACAGAGTCATTGAAAAGACTAGCACCCAAAGTCAATAGTTGCTTTTGGGGAGGTTCACTTTCTTAAAGGTATTGCTATCTAATAAGTGCAAGATAGCAAAGAAAGATACAATAAATTATAAAAACATGGAGGCATTTGCACCTGGTTTGAAACCAGTGAAGCATTTGTCTAACATGGAGTGGCGATCAATGAAAGAGTAAAGACTGCAAGTCCAACATTGTTGTGGCAGAATATGTATAAAACATCAAGTTTTCCAAGAACAGTTTTAGAGGCCATTTTGTAAACAACATCATCATAAACCAATATGGGAAGTTTGGAAATGTGAATCACTGTTTCCCTAGAGAAACATTTAAAACAAGACTTTCTGCAATAAAGGAAGCCAAGTCTAGACTTGACTTTAACTTGTAATTTATAAACTGTGACTTTTCTAAATAAGTTATTCCAGCAAGGCGTTCGATAAGAGCAATCCAACAAAACAGACATGGGTATGTTCAATTCAATTTATAGGAATCAATTATATTCACATAATGTTTTTCAAAATGCAGTGTATGGTCTGTAAAATTTACAGTTTAAAATGTCATTTAACAAAATGTACTGTTATCTAAAAAGTGAGCAGCAACAAGCTCATAAAAAAGATTGGATGCATATGCTTATGTTTCTAAAGAGCAATGGAGTTTATTCACTGGTTGACAAGTGGAAAAAAAATGGTATCTTTCAAAAACGTCAAGACTAAAACAGATTTAAAAGATTTTTTTTCCATTTATTTTTCCCTTTCTTGTTTTCAGTGTTGTCCTTCTGTCTAATTTGATATTTAGATTTCTGTATAGATTTTGTTGGGACACCTCTCAGAGGCACAGTGTGTAATAGTACAAAACACCACTTACAACTAAGAAAAAAAAACGTATTCCAACCTATTGTAATTTGCCCTTAGAGGTGAGAAATTGAATTATTATTTTATCTACACAGTTGTGTTGTATACAAGAATAAATTCATTTTACAGCAGGACAGCAAGATATGGTTTATTTGACCTCAAATTAAGTCTTTTAAGAAAGGTTCAAGTCTGGTAACTAACAATGGCACAGTCAGTTATGGTATTAAAGCTGTAAATGTAATAAAATGTGGGTTACTCACTGCGCTTGTTAATGTTGAAACAATTTGCTGCAAAAACAGTTACACGATAAAGTGCTAAAATCTATTTATTTTAACTGGCAAATGCTTCACAGTCTTGTGTGTATGTAACCCAGTCAAGAAATTCAACCTAGTCGAATTATTGGGAAATATACTGTAGGTTTCTTGTGTTTTTGAAGAACAGGACAATGCAGTGCTGATGTAAGAAAAAATAAGTTCTTACAAATAAAATGTTGAAGTGCACATTCCTCAAATGGTACATTGATTGAAAAAAAGATACATCTTAAATGCAATTTGTTTCATATTTCAATAAGGAATTACATGATTGTTATTTATTCTAGAGGGAAACAGAAAACATCACAATTCAAAGCTACTGTGGGTTATTATTCTCCCATCTTTACGTGAAAGAGATCTTTTAATTTAAATTCTCTAATCCATGAGCAAATGTCACTTATGGTTTGTTACTACTACTACCAATTTTTATTCTCTGACCATTTTTTTCTTGTAAATGTGCAAAATACAGTAATATCCCAATAGAAAGTACTATCTATTCATCTAAATTGTACAATTGGAATTTTGACTCTGCCTAAAATGTGCCTGTACATAAACATATTATTATTCTTAATTAAGCAATCAAAATTTCATCAATTGTTTTGTTAGCCTGTCAACACACATCTACAGTATATTACATTAAAGCAAGCAATTTCAATTTGAGTAATTCATGTACTATTCATTGTTTCTATTATTTTGAAATTCAATAAAACGATCACACTGTAAATACACTTCCTCTAAAAGGAGAGGTGCAGTTCAGTTTGAATTATAGTTAACAGACTTGCTACTCAATTATTTTTTACAAAGTTTTGCACTTGATAAATATATTGAAACATCATCAATAAAAAAAAACAATTCCTTTTCTGTATACTGTATACAGTATATGTTTAAATAAAAAGTGGCAAGAAAATGCAATTTCAGCCATTTCAGAATATCACTGTATTAAATAAACATAATAGCATTGAAAATATTGTATTTTAATTATTAACTAAAAGTAATAACAGGGAGTGTACTTTTGTGCTGCACACCACTATCTCATAACAAGGAATAAGGGCTTCTTTCAAGTTTATATCAAATGTAAATATGACTGTTATTTGACAGCGCACATGAAATGCTCATTGTTCTTTTTTATTTGGAAGTACATATAGTATTAGATACCCAATTCATCCAGCCTTTTCTTACAAGAAGCAATTTTATCTGTCCAAGGACATAGTTGAGTAGCTTGTTCCATAGTCTTTGTACATAGAAGTATCACCTGTTCTCAGTTTTAAATGTATTCCCCCTTAGTTTTCATTTGTATCCTCTGGTTCATGTTACACCATTGATTCAGAAGAAGTCCAATGTGTTAGCATTTCTTTTCTCTGCTTTTTGTCAGCCCAAAATAAATATTTTTTTTCGGTCCCAAATTTGAAATATGACTATTCTCCTAAACATACATTTTAAAACATGTTCCTTTTTTAAGTTGAATAGTATAATTTTTGGCAATCCCAGTGGAGCTATTTATTTTATATAAAGTATATTTTAAATGTTAAGTTTAGATTATTTTTCATAGCCATTGCAAAAGTTTACTTTTTTTATTCTTTTACTTTGTTGATATTCTAGACAGTGATTGGACTAGATCATTAAATCCTTGATAGAAATCATGGTACTTATAGTTCCCAGTGGTTATCTTTTTTTCAATTATTTTAGATTTTATTTCTGGCGGCTGAAGTTAAGTTAATGGCTAATATGCATATAGAAATGGTGAAAACATATATTTAAACTAATATATTACTCTCTCAAACATCTTTTCACAACAACTTCATTAATTAATTACTGGGCTACCTCAATGTTTTGTTATTGATCAGTTTTGTTTTTCCACTTAGTATTTTTAAGTAAGCACCTAACATTCCAGAACACCAACTTTTTGCAGCTTCAGGGGTTTTCTTTGGACCACAATATGCAAGGCATGAAGTTGTTTATCCACAGGGAAGTTTATTTTTTCACTTTGCTGTTGATTGGAAGCTACTCACCATAAAATGTTAATTAATCATTGTCACCGATGCAAGCCCCACCCTCACTGGGTGAACTCGTTGTGGGTCTGCTCTGTACATAAACTCTCCCACACTCACTGCTCGGTCCCCTTTCTTTCTTTCCACAGTTTTCAATTCACGTCCATTTCCATTATGTCACAGCACCCTAACACGCCCTTGCGGCCCCAAAAAACATTTCACTCACTATTCTCTTGCTAAAAACATAAAACTCAACTTGTGACTACTGACGTCCCTCTCCTCCCTCCGTTCCCTTATGGCCCAATCACCATCACATTCAAAACCAGTCTTCCTTTTTTTTTAGATTACCACAACAATCATGCCCCATCTCCCAGTCTGGCGTGTACTCCGTCTTGCCGGGTCCCTTTTCGGTCCCTGGTGTGGAGCCATGCCAGACACTACTCACTGCCAGAGAGCCAGCCAGCAGCTAGACTCACATCCTCCGCCATTCAACGTATTGAGCTTTGGGTTCTTCCAGCCTTATTACTGCCCTCTGGTCTTCAGCCACCTTTAGATTCATGTGGGATAGATCATCCAGGCGCAAGGACCTTCTGCAGTCCACCAGACTATCAGGGAATGCACTCCGCCCTATCAGCTCTACCTTGTGCTCTACCAGCATATCTGCTGTAGTCTTGTCCTCTTCTGTCAGAACCCCTCCAGGCTCCTAACTCCGATCTGTTGTTCCCATTCCGGCCAATACTGCGGCCTCTGCAGCCTGCTGTCTTCCCGCACAACACACACTGTCATGTGTACGTACAGGCCATGGCACCCTGCTTTGTAGCTCTGCCATATCTACCAACTGTTGCTGGAAACACGTCTGCGAACACCTGACCCTCTGCCAGACCCCTGATGTCGGGCGTGGACTCCTTTCAGCTGTCTATTACCACCACCATGGCATTCATGGACTGTCAGAGTCACTGGCACCATGGCCGGACACAACCCACTTCTCACACGTGCCTGAACCTCAGTAGCTGGGGACCTGCTAGACCTGCTTTCACGCCTCCAAACGTGTCAGGTGAACCCACTCAGAAGCACACAAGCAATTTGGGGAAGGTTAGACCAACTGCCATGACCCACATGTGACAGCTGAGCCCTCTGACAAATACACCCTTAGTCACAACACACTTATACCACAATTGCCCTGGGATGAGAGAGTGCTCCACTGAAATAGCACTCTGGAGATGTGATTTTTCTTCTCTCTCTATGTAATCTACACAACAGGGAGGCCTCAGCCTCTGTCAGAACAGCAGGGCAAGCCATTTAAGCTGTATCTCATCAAACCTGCTGTGGGTTCTTAATGGTACAGCGACTACCGGCATGTCACCATCATTCAATGATACTTTTCTCACGCTTGTTATGAATTGTATTTGTGGAAGGCAAGAGAAGCAGAAATGTTAGATTTTGGTTTTCAATAAATTCAAATATGAAAACAGGAACAACACAGCAAAAGCCTCCTTTTAATATTGCAGAATGGGTTCATGCCTAAACCCATCTGAACTGATCTACAGTAGATTGTGCACCTTTTCTTCTTATGGCTGGCAATCACAAATGGTCTGAGGTACAGTGTAATATTTAGACATCCAACAAGGTTTATTTTCATGACGTACTTTGGCATAGCAATGTGACAATGAGGTTGTGGTCAAGCAGATGTTAGTAGTCAAGAAATGGTGTACTGTATAAGATTTACGTGTCTTCAACAATATGAAAACCATGACATGCCAACAAAAGTCTTTGTTGAGATATTTTGGTATAGCAATGTGGTAGCTACAGTACGTCACTCTAAAACGTATGTTTATTGTTATGAACAATGTAAAAAAGTGTGTCTTGGGTAAGAAACTCATTGATATCAGATTAGTTTATACTTCTAATTGAATTGGCTTCAGCTTCAGGACTGACAAGATCTGCAAGAATTCAAGTTCAAACCTTGTCTGCTTCATGCCAAGGACACTGGCTGTTACAAAACAAACCACAATATGGTACTACTGCTTTATATACAGTAACTACAACAGTACTGAATAAATATTTTCACTTTAAAGTGTGTAAATATGACACTTAAGTTAAAGTATGAGTTAAGTTATAAGTATGAGCATTGCAATCAAGGAAGTTGAAATGTTTTTACAATTATATTGTATGATTTACATATATACTGCATATGTATATACTGTATACAAAATTTGGAAATTATTGCTTAACCAGTTATTCAGCTGCAACAGCAGTTTGATTTCCAAGCAAAGTTCTGATCTTTGTCAGTGCATCTGTTACACAGGAACACAATTTCAGAAAATGTGACTATATTAAAATCAGAATTCAAGAAGCTACCTCGGTTACGTTGATATATTGACACTTGGTTTACTGGTTCTGAAGAAGAAAACTTTCAAAGGGTTTTGAACACACAGTTCAGAGTACCATCTTGTTTGACACATTAGCAATACCGTCATCACAAATCAATTAGCAAGTGCCTGAGATAACTCCTTCAAATTTTAAAGTTCATGGCTACACAATCTGTTCAGAATGCATTGATGCAAATAACCAATGACAGTAAAATGACCATCTTGATTAGGAGTAAAATTGTGCCTTATTTTAATTGAATTTTCCCCACAATTATACCAATCAAATTTATATTAACTGGCTAAGCAGTAACAGACATATGTTTGCCAGAATTCAATCAGGTCCAATGGTTACATTGTGTTATTTTGGACAAAGGTTTAAAAACTGTGAATCTCTTTATGCCTGCCAGAGATGGAGTTAAATGCCTTAACCTGTAACGTATTCCAAGGGAAAAAGGTAGGGAAAAGACCCTGTGCGAAAATCGTGAGGCTAGAGCGAGGTTGGAGATCAGAAGCGGTGGGTCAGAAATCCAGGGGGGTCACAAGAATGAGCGAGAAGTCAGAGTAAGTCGCTAACTGGATATGTAGCTCAGGATGAGGAAACCTCAATAGTAAGTGAGGACAAGATGCAGAGTGGAAGTTTAAATAGACAAGGTGAGTGAAGTTAATTCGTGAGTGATCGGATGCTCGTGAGAATGTGACGATGTCTGTGTCCCTGCGTGTGGTTTGTGACACAACCATTTTTAACAGAGGCTTGGTGAAATTTGAGAACGGGTCGGGAGGCCATCTTGGTTTGCGCAGAAATCGTATTTACCAAATTTTATTTGCATTGGTACTATAAAAATACTAGCCAGGTTTAGAGCTTTTTGGCCCATTTGCTCATCAGTATAGCAGTTTCCAAGAAGAACATTTTGAAATGTATTTCTCTGAAAATGCATCATGCAAGTCCACGGTTTTTGACATGTCAAGTGCAATGTCTGCACCACTACAATGCATTTTATATATACAGTATACAGTATATGAGCATTACATTACCTGAGAATAAAGTCGATCATGAGTTGATGTTGCACCAGGGCCAATTTGAAAGGTGTGATTTAAACAAAAACAGAAAAAAAAATCTTACAATAACTTGAGGTTTCCATGTTTTTAAGTCTAATTATTAGCAAAGTGGCCATTGTGAAAAAAAAACAATAAATTTAATCTTGCAATGCTGTCCGTCCCCTCAATATATATACTGTACTGTAAAAAAAAAAAACATTTCCTGCCTTTTAGCTAACACAAAACTAAAAAAATCCCAGTAGGCCATTAATAAAATCCTATCATTCACTCTGACATCTTAACAACACTTTGTAATCCTCAGCCATTTCTTCTTAGCACAAACATTTCAAGCTAGCTTCACAGAAAATGTTTGAGGAGAAAAAAGACAAAAGCTATTAATCAGAGCATATCTTACTTGTGCTCTCCCACAGTACAATCTGAATTACTCCTCCTCAGTACTTTAATGTTTCATGATTACAAGGCTTAATATGATGATGCACTATACTTGAATGCGCTAGACCCAGTGTCTCCTACAGAAAAAAGCTCAAAGATATGCAGTAGCATTTTCAGTATAATAAGGTTTTGAAGTATTTCTCTATGAAAATAATTTGGCTTTTCTTTTCAAATATATAATTAAGGTTTGGTTAAAGTAATTATGATAACTTCTTAGAATGTGATGGACAAAAAAGATTTATATATACTGTATATACACTGTATAAACATTATGCAGGGATTTACAAGTTTGAGGTCAATAAACCCATTTTTCTTATAGTCTATCTATTAGATTTTTGTGTGTCTGAATCTAGGTCATCATTTAAATTGCCAAAACGCTTAGGGTATTGTCTTGTTCCAAAGAGGGTTGGAAGAGGTTTCTGTGGTTTGGATAAAGCTGAGTATAAACTTTATTATGCTGTTATATTCTTAAATAATCTCCACACAAAGAAGTTTTATCAAAATAAAACTCCATTCCTACATGTTTTGTCTGCCATATTGTGTAAATACCAGTTTCATGAAAATTATGTCACACTTTCCGTAGCAGATAATGTATGAATGCCTGAATTAACTATCAGCCCTCTGAAGATGTAATGAATAAAAAAACAAAATTACAAGACACTTTGTATAATAGGAATTCTAAACGTTTTTTAAATAAAAAGTACAGAGATGATAATAATAGAAACAAGAATGTGAATGTGTGTATGTGTGTCTTTGTAATTTCACGAAGCCAAGCATAGCTGGGACCACCCTTTAACATCAAAGTGTGCTTTCATATTTAAGAGGCTGAGGGCAAACATAAATTAGTTTGAATGAATTAGATTACTTTTCTAAATCAGAATTTATTTTGTAAAACAAGCGTACAGTGTGTAGACAGTGACATGGATGCCACAGTACCGATTTCTAATTTAGTTGTTTGATCAAATTCAAAATGAACTAATGAACATGCAGGGATAGGTGGCTTAATACATTGGCTTTAACTCCCTTGACTAACAAAATGACAGCAGTTTTCAGAATTCAGTGCTGCCATGTTTCACTTCAATTACTAGGTATGAATCTGGGAAAAGTGTCTCTATGGTGATTCTGGGGTGGAGGAAGGGGTGCTAGAAAAGATGGGTGCCGTTCCATGTTCAGCCGGGGAGTTTTTATGAGTAGGGAAGTGGAAGTACAAGATTAGAATTAGACCTCCACCTATACTTCTGTTCAAAAATGTCATTTCAGTTGTGTAGTCAAATTTTAATGATAACTAAATGAACTGATGCATGTAAAGGGATAGCACACTTAATACTTTGGCTTTAATTCTGCTGACTGAGGAAATGACAGAATGACTGAAAAGCATGTATGATGTAATGACTGTGTTTGTTTGAATGAATAGATTTGAATATGCAGTGCAGGAGAAGCACTCAAATGAAATAAGTGAGCGAACAGGTGGCACCATTAACAGCTAGCAAAACGTTGGTGTGACCTGAAAGAGTATCCTGATGCAAAACCCAAAAAAGAGCAACTTTCTAGGTGGAATGGATGAGAATGTATTCCAAGCCGATCCCCCAAGAAAAATAATATCAGATTTGTATGTGACAAGAAGGTTTGGGAGGGCAAGGGCCAACACCATACCTGTTGGACGCCAACTGGATGAGGGGTAAATGGGAGAGGTGGGCAACACTGTAGCAGCCTAGGCCATGGGCACTAGTGAAAGTTTTTGGGATGAATGAGGATGCCCAAATCTGGAATACAGTGGCACCACGGAGTCTGTGACTGGGAGCTCCAGTGGGAAAAGCAAAAAGAAGAATTGGACAGGGTAGAGACAAACAACTTACAGTATATGGACTTTGACCATAAGTGAGGTGGGTTGGATGCTCAACCCGAAATGGAGAAAAAAAGAGGAAAGAAAAGATAGTGGAGCGAGAGTGGATAAGAAAAAAACAGAGGGCTTGACAACATCAGGGAACCTGAAAGAAAAACACAAACTGAATGGCAGTGGCAGAGTCACTTAAATTCGGGAGAAGGCTGAGGTTGAAGGAGCAAGAAAGTGACCCAGGTTCTTGTGTATATAGGAGATGAATGCCGTTGAAGATAGGTCCCAGCAGTGCAGAATGAGAGACACGTCTGTAACGACGCAAAACATTGAGTGACAGACACTCTACAGTATGTGCAATTCCATGGTCAGCCAGGAGGCATTCATGCCTAGGGAAGCAGAAGTTCCAAATCAGAATTTGAACTACACCTTTACTTCTGTTCAGTAAAAGCATTCATAAACTTTATTTTATGTATTGTCTTTCTGTCTTAAATCATGTTTTGGTTTTCCTATAGTGTTATAGAAAAAATTACACATGAGCAGGATCAGATGTCATTGTTTGGACATATTACAGTATGTAGATTTTTTAAGATGTCATGATTATTACTTTGGATAGAAGTCAACAGAAACAATTTTCTAAATATTTTAATTTCACATAAAAACTAAACTAACATTTTACAGGGCTGCTGCCTGTTCTCATTAAGGTTAAAAGAGTGCAAAACTTGAAACAATTAGAACTAGGCAGAGACGCTTTAGTTTATTACATTGAATTTGTATTATTTTTTTTTTCATATTAGAATAAGACTAAAGTCTCCTGGTTAACTCCCAGGAGCTTCTATGGGCTTTGGATTTAGAACTTAGAATTCTAATATTTTTAAGTAAAAGCAGAAATAATTTTGACAATAATTCCTTGCACTTACTGTATATTGTGCTTTTCATCCTGGAAGATCCTAAAGCATTTTACACATACTGTACCTGTATAGGGATGCCCACGTCAAAGCAGATTAGGTGGAGAAGCAAGTACCAGACATATTCATGGATAGTTTCTTGGTACTATAGCTTTTTACAAAAGTCAATTACATATTGTTGGTTTCGTAACACATAATCAGATTTTCATATCATACAAATATATAGAATGTGTGTGCCCTGTCTCAACATCTTGTGTTGACACACCTACAAATGTCTGATTTATGTGACATATCACAAAACTATGATGTGGGACTGATCTTTAAAATTAAATAAGAAATTATAAATATGACTGCTCTCAATAAGCACCTAACAAGTAAATACATTAAACATGATCTCCTCTTTTATAGAACTTACTATATTATTTTGATTAGCAAACAATTGCATTATTTACTTTAGTCCACCATCTCCTTATATAATCTAGAAATAAACTTAGGTTTGTGCAAATGACAGTGCCACATTCTTCTGATACTTTTAACAATTTAAAGTAGATATTAACAGTTTAGGAAGCAGTAACCCCTTCTGTCATTGCTCTATAAATACATTCTGTTTTCCAGTTTGATGGTGGTCTCTTTGGTTCCTGACTACATCCATTAGTTACTTCAATTTTCCTCATGTTTTCGGAGAAGACATCCAGACCACATTGAGGCTGGTAGATAACTCAGCAGTTTTGACATAACACTTTCAATAAGTGTTACGTAGTCCAGACTTAGCTGGGAGTTCTGCAGTGAGGGAGTGGCAGTAAAATAGTTATTGTTCTGACCCTGAAATTAAAACCAATTGAAACTTATGGTTGACACAACAGGAAAGCTGTTTGTCTTGATGCACTTGAAAGTAGTACATAGCACGTCTATCCCCATTAGTAAATCAAAGAAAATCTTTTGTACAGTACATCATAAAGAATATTAACTACAAAAGTTTTTTTAGACAGTCATGAAGTGCAACAGGGATTAGTGGTGTGCACATCCTATTGTAAATTGCATGAAATGGAGGATATCCATAATTATTGCATCATTTGTGTAACTATTGTAGAATTGAATTATTTTTGGCAACAACAGTACCGTATAGCAGTGGACTGGGATATTATTTTTCAGCAAAGTATTAAAACAAAAAAGAGTTACTGTATAATGTATTTTTAAAAAGTGACTATAACAGCTCAGTAGTACAGTCTTAGTTATCTTATCTTTTCTAAGACGATTACAGCCACTCTGCCACCACTACACCAAGCTAAGAATGGCTCAAGATGTTTTCTTTGGAAATGCCATTTCATGATAACATTCATCAGATAAAAATAAAAGCAGTAGCGCGGAGTTACCGATTGACATTAAATTAGTCAATGCATTTCTTATTATTTAGTGAGAGTTTTGACTAAATTGATTTTATTTTAATTTTTCACTGCACGTCTACCGTTCCATAAATTTGCTCAAGGTTTTGTTTTTCCTTTCCTCTGTACTTTTGTTTGATTTATTTGAATGATTTCTTTTTTGCATTAACTTCATTTATTATTTTATGGTGTACGTAAGTCATCTTGAATAAGTGCATCGGCTAAGCAAATAAATAGGCTTAATAATAAAAAAATGTGGGGTGAAGTCTTCTCTTTCTTTTTCCAGATATGCTCCAGGGTATATCTGGCAGGTCCCAGGAAGTAATTGGAGATGCTAAATGACTAGTGGCAATCACTTACTGTTGGAAATTAATGGCTATCATTTGTTTATTTTTTAAATTCACAATGGGTGCTTAACAGCTCACAAGTGGCCCATAAAGCAATTAAGTGTCATTTTGTCCTCTTTCTCCTTGTAATTGCAAACCTATGCCTTTCAGTTTATTTCTATTAATCAGTTTATGGATGGAAGCTTCCGTATAAATTAAATAGACCATTTTCTTTCACAAAATCAAAAGAGATTGAACTAAATTTAATTTTGATTCCTTTATTTTGTAATTCGGTTTTTTGACAAGACAGGATAATTTAATTTAAATATTCCTGTAGTCAAAAACCCTTTTATTTTGTTGTTGGACTGCTTTTTCCTTTCATTTTATAGTATTTCAATTTTACTGAAGAAAGTACTTGACACCATTATCTCTAAACAACCTCACGACAAACACTTCCATTATAATAAGATAACAGCTGCTAACCTATTTTACCTTTTTATTATATGGCTGAGCCATAATTCAATTCTCAGCAACTGATTTCTTTCTGCTTGTAAAAGTGCTGGTGAGAAGTGATTAATTAATGAAGAATAAAGAAGTGACTATACAGATGACACAGTTCAATGATAGAGGTACATTATGGAATGTTACAAACTTTTTCAAACTTTACAGGTCATAATGTCAATCTCAATCATTACTTACCTTTGAAAAGTCATAGGTGGTCTTGGTGTACATTAGTCAACCTTAGGAGATTCACTCAAACATTAACAGCTTTTGTCAAGTAGCAGTTTGGGAAACATAAAATTCTGTTTATATGAATATCACTTAGGCTAATGGTGATTAAATAAAAGCACAAGATTTACTGTTTTTTTCTAAGCAAGGGCATAATGTCTGGTAGCTTCTGGAATTTCAGATACATAAATTAGTGCTGTCATCTACAGAATGGGACAATTCTTCCCCCACACATGAAAATTATTATTTTTTAGTTGAACAGAACCTACTTTGTAAATGTCTTTACCTTATACTAGGGAATTGTTAGAGACTACCTACATCTATTTCACCATCACTGTTATTCTTTTTTGCAGTTTCCCAATGAATTTATTATACAGTACATTTGCCTTTTTACCATGCCTCTCCAGATTTTGAATTATTTGACCATGGTTTTAAACTTCATATAGAAATAAA
The DNA here is from genome assembly GCF_059453375.1 of Lepisosteus platostomus. Classification (NCBI taxonomy): domain Eukaryota; kingdom Metazoa; phylum Chordata; class Actinopteri; order Semionotiformes; family Lepisosteidae; genus Lepisosteus; species Lepisosteus platostomus. The sequence continues at coordinate 40,563,741 of NC_142622.1, read as the reverse complement.
ATATTGTTAGGGGATGTCAATGAAAATATGCTGTTGCTAGCAATACACTTTTTTCTCAGTGTATTCTTATTTTCCTTAACTACAATTGAAGAGCACTTCATCTCCACAGCATCTCCAATTTTAGAGGTTCTGAGATGCCTCAATATAAGATGTTTTATTTTTTAAGTATTTGAAAATAAATCACTTTCATTAGTCCACAATATGACATGAACTGTTCTTAGAAAGATGCTAAATTGATTCATTTGTATCCGAGATATGCTTTTGTTTGTTTGATTGTTATTGAAATTCCATTTTGTTTAAAGTCACAATAGAGTGTTCTTAAAATAAAAAGCAGCACTGTGAAATGTGAATGTCCACTCTGATTCCCCACTCCCCAAAGTCCCCCAAATAATCTCTTATTTCTAACTTGTTAACAAATGGCTGTAATCAATCTTAAAAATGCCCCTTTTCCTGTATCTCTAGCACTGAAATTAATAGGGACTCAGCTTCTTAAATGGCAAATCTCAACCCTGTGAGATTAGTGACCTTGCTCATTTTAGGTGACCCACAGTTGGTGGTCAGTAAGTAGATTAAATAAAACTCTCCAGAGACCAAAAAAGGCAAGGCTAGATGCACTGGATTTCTTTTTTCTCAGATGATGTTAAAAGTCTGAAGTTCCTCAAACACATAACCAAGTTATTTTCTCAGAGCACATTCTGCATGAAAATGTTAAAGTGCTGTAGTAATAGAGTTTTCTTATACAGTATATTGTATAAGACTATTTCCGATATTTTGAGGCTGGTTTTCATCATTACATACAGAGTTTGGCAAAATTATTTAAACATGTTTTTAATGATTTTTTTTCTTCTTTTCTGGATCATTAATTCTAAACTGTTACATTTTACAATAATATCACATGAACGTTTTCTGTCGATCTCATCATTGCTGTTCCAGAATATACTGTATTTGTGTATGTAAAGATTGTTGGATTTTTACAACTGGAATCAATCATTTTAATCATTGCTAGCATCTGCCCCGACAAGGATACAAAGGCTCAAGTTAATAAAAACTAATTACATGTAAAAAGGAATGCACTTGATGTGCAAATGCTCTTTGCTATTGCCATTGTACAATTTTCCCATTTATTTTAATTGCAGTCTCTGCAAGTAAGTGAACAAAGACATCATTCTCTGACATGATCTTTTTTTTAGAGAGAAATCAGATATTTACTTTTATAAAATCCGAACACAAAAAAAGTCTAAACCAAGGTTCCAACTGACATCATTAAAACTTACGGCACACAATCAGAAATATTTCAGAAAGGTGTCACTCTTTTTCATTTTTCCTCAATTTGCGTGCAGGGACAGAAGGTTAAAGTGTTCCTAGATCCCAGCATTGTATTTGAGATAGTGGATCAAGTCATTAAAATTTTTCCATATATCAATTCTCTCCAGGTCTTTCAAGCTCAAGACATTCTGTTCTTTCCATACCCTCTTACATTACTTATCCAGAAAAATAACAAGTTCAATCTGAAAGAGTGCTAATTAAAGGACATCAAACGTTTGGAGCCCTTTTGTTTTCCACGAGAATTTTTAAATGCTTATAAAATTCATATTATACAATTACTGTACCTACATGTATGTAGAAAACAGGAAAATGTGTAAAAATTCTACAGATCTGTTGCCGTATTTTAATGAAAACTGTACCTTATTAAAAAAAGTTTTGCTTGTGATCGGTGACATCTCCTGAAAGTGAAAATACAACTTGACTCCTGGTCACTGCTGCTTTATCTCTTGTCATGTTGTCTTGTATCCCTTGAAATGTTGCCATTACTTCACCAAATTAGTCTTTTGGTACAAGCCCTAATTTTAGTAGCTTTTTGGAGGATAAGTATTGTACATCCATCCATTTTCTAACCACTTCATCCAGTACAGGGTCTTGGGGGAGCGACAACATATCCTGGCAACCAAAAGACACAAGGCAAGATAAATCCTGGACAGAACCCCAGTCCTTTGCAGGGACATAAACACAGACATGCACACACTCACACCAGGGCCAGTTCTACCAGCAGCTAATTAACATACTGTAGCAATATGTCTTTGGACTGTGGGGGAAACCAGAGCACCCAGAGGAAACCCACTCAAACATGGAAATAACATACAAACTCAATGCAGCTGTGCAGACAGCATCTTAGGACTGGAATTGAACCCAGGTCCCCAGCACTGAGATACTGCAGTTCTAACTACTGCATCACCATGTACCACCTGATCTAATGTCAATGAATTCTAGTTCCAATTGGTCCAATACAATATGCCCCAAGTGGTTAAAAGTGTTACTTGTCCTATATTCCCCATGTTTTACTTACAGTAGTTAAGTTCCCAGCAAAGCAGACCGCATTCAGTTCCCCATCAGAAAGCAGTGTTCTGCTAGAGCTAGTGCACAATATTCAACAACAGATGTACGGTACCAGTGATACATAATGTTTGAAGTGCCAAAACCCTGCACATAAATTGATTATTTGAGCTTTAATTGGGTGTGTACAAGTCAGTCATGGAGAGGAGTCATGTCTTATGGTCTCATTTATCATGTTCTAACATTATCTGATTGTTCTTAGCTGTAGTATCTTGCCAAATATTGCTATCGATATCGATATCGCTGGAGGCAAACAAAAGCCAACAAACGTGCAAGAATTTAGTACCAAAAAGCATTGTTCTCTTAATATACAGGGCATATTTTAATATACAGGGTAAATCAAACTAAATTATATTTTTCCGGGCCATTAATACTGAGCTGTAATTAATTTCTGCATACATACTGTATAGACTTGCTGTATAGGGCATTGAGTTGTCTACTGCTGATGAACAGGGCAAAGATGGTTTCACAAGTTCCAGATTATTAGTTGTTGCTGCTAGCTACAAAGGAAAAAACACAGTGTATTGGCTAAATTTGCTCACTTTGAGTTACCACGAAACAATGTTTCCTTTGCGAAAAGAAAAATAAAGAAATCTATACAACTCACAGATTTCATTCAATGAGAAGTGTGCATTTGTAAAAGGCATTATGTAATCTGTACTGCCCAATGATTGAACTGCAACAAAAACTATAAAGAATTCTGTGAACATTTGTGAAGTTCATGTAGCTGCAGAGGATTTCAAATGTTCTGAAAAATGAAAGTGTTTTGAAATACAGAAGCATCAACTAATGCCCTAGCTGTATCACTTTCTTTTTAAGATGTTGTATTATTTACTTTTTTTTAAATGTGTGGAAAAAAAATGCTTTCAATCAACAAGGAAGAATGAAAAAGGAAATACCTTGGTATTATTCTTGCAGTTGCCAACAGCGTTATACAAGAGTCTTTGAATTTTGATGAAGCTAGCGAAGAGTTAAAAAGAAAGCCTTTTTTTCTTCTTCAAATAACTGCAAATTCAGTTTCAGTAATAGTACTATTAGATTACAACATTGCTTGTGCACTGGTCCAATTTAAACTCAGAGTATGAAAGGTATTGTTATAAAACCAATTATGTTACATTCATATTCCATCAGTAGTGTATAATAATTTTGAGCTGAGAATTAATTCAATTTAAAATATGGGATAAATAGCTGCAGAGCCTAACGTACTATTGTATGCTTAAAACTGCATCGATATTACAGTGTAGTAAAGAGAGGAGTGTGGGGGCAGCAGACGCGATTGCCTGGGGCCTTAACCAATAGGTTAATCAGGCCCATCTGGCCCATCTGGCAACAGAACATATTCAACAACTACACAACAGATTGCAAAATTAAATGAAAATAATATTTAATTCCATTACTGTATATTACTATCACGTAGTTCATTCAATAGAAGTTCATCACTGAGGACCAGGAGAGATGACAACTTCAAAAGCCCCTTTCTTCCCAGCTGTTCCAAATCATATCATTCCTGATGTCATTGCTTGAGAGCTACAGTACGTACAGTATAATACACAAAACCCCCTCTCTTTTGGCATTTTGTCATGAGGATTTGATGGTTTTAGGATCCTGCTTCTTGTTTTTCTGGAAGGATGCTAGCCTCCTCGTCCTATGGCCAGATCTCAGATCTCACTATACCTAAATAAACATGCTCAAATGCATATAATTCTTGGGTGTCAGTGTTCCTTGTGAAATACAATACTCAGTATGTGCACTGATGGCAAATTAAATTGTATTTCAAATTCTAACTTTTTTTGCGTTGTCCTTGAATGAAGAACTACTGGAATCACAGAGGTCTTTGTGTAGTACCTTTTCACTTCAACGATAAGTGTTACTGTATGTTGTCAATCTTTAAATTTTTTCTTGAACTCAACTTTTCCCTGCAACCAAACAGGATCTGACATGTGATTTTCTACCTCATTGTTTACTTGGCCCATGACCCCCTCAACTGGTCTTCCACTTCAGCCACAGGGTGTTTCGGCAGTTCGGGGAAAGTAGTGGCAATTGGGCTTGCCAGTTGGTTTTCAGCCCCTTGGCTTTGTGAAACATCTCCAGTTGCTCCTTTGGGTTCCTCATAGACATCTGAGATCTTTCCCGCTTTTCAGGTGGTTCTTTATAGAGCCAAGCTCTGGCATCATTCATGTTGACTCGTCTCTGGTCAGAACTCTCCCTTCTTACGGGAAACGTTTCTAAAATTTCCCTCAGACCATTCACATTTCCTTTGTTTCAGTCCATCTAGTAAATATATCTTCAATTCATTTTGCATCACTTTGGGAATTCTAAGTCACAAACAGGTTGTCATCCTCTGATCAGGCATGTTAATAAAGCCAGTCAAGCAGAAAAGTTAATAATGACCAATGAAGTAAACTAGTTCAACTCTCGTCTCTTCTCAATCATGATTAAGGTTTAACCAAACTACTGAATTTTTAAAATGTTTTTTTTTTAGTTGCAAGTGCTCCAGATTCATGCCGGGCTGTTTGATATTTTATCATTACCCGATGAAAAGTACACAAATGTGTGTTTAACATGTCTGAATCTATTGTATTTTCATACATATACAAATTTCATGCAGTATTTACATAACTTTTAATTAGTTTCCATAGACACCTAATCCTTTCCTAAGATGTTTTGTAGAATTCACACGGATATGTAATTTAAGAATGAAGTGGGAGGATCACTAAGAATAGTTTAAAACTATTTTTTAAATGTACATATTGTTTAATGGAAAAAATGAAATCTGCTGCTTTATCACTGGGGTATTCATGCAGTCAATTACTCTTAAAAGAAATTAGATAGTCCAGTTTCAAGATTGAATGGATTTCTGTATGCGTAGTTCACTGCCAGATTAGCTTGGGAATGCATTTATATTCACTTATTTGATTAGAGAATAGTTCATTTTAAAATGAGTTATAAGAAAAACACAGCTCAGTTTACATTAATATTTAATTTCATCCCCTGATGAACCTGAGACACTCTTTGTTCTAGTTTAGTGTTCAAATTCCAGTGTGGCATTTTACTTTACTTTCTGAAGCTAATAAAAAAGGAATCAATATTTCTTCTAAAAATACACTAAACTCAGTTTATTTTCCATTTTAGTCATTGTTTCTGAAAATATATAAAGCAACTTGCTCATTCTGAGAAAAAAAGGTTTTGGTTGGCAAAACAGCATGACACCCACACTAAATAGTTTTATGGCTTGCAAATATGTATTTTAACATCACAAAGCATGTTTGTATGCCCTTGGTTCTCCTTGGTACTTTCCATTTATGATAGTCGTGAATGTTAAATATGAGTCAGACTGATTCCCATTAGATCATAATAATTGCTTGTATTGTCTTAATGTACAAAGAGCGATATATATTGCAGATTGAAAGCAGTGTACCTCACTAATATTTTAGAAATGCCTTTCGTCTTATTTCTAAAAATCCCACATCAAAATATTGGTTGACAAAGTAACTTCCTGATATTGATGAAGACGATATTACAAATCCCTTTCGTATGTTTCACAAGCTGTTTATAATAATAGCCTTTGAAGGTTCTCCATATTAAATAAATTTTATATATGTTTTTGTAAGTCTCAAATGTATCTTAAATCATATAATAAAAGGTAAAATAATATTCCTTCTAGACTTCAGACTGTTTCCATAAAATATTTTTCTGTTTTTACTCAATCACTTTAAGTGAATCTATTGGTATTTGAAATCAACAAGTAACAGAAAAAACATACTACACATACTACAGTCATAAGCCAGTGTATTTATTTAGTTTGGTACCAATTTTTTTAAGAGTGTTATTTCTTTCTGTTAATCATTATGGCCGAAAAAACATACTTGAAATGAGTACTTTTATTAGTTTATTTGCTTAGCTAATGTCCTTATCCAAGGTGACTTCATAAATACAAGTTGGATTTAATGCGTAAGTACAAGGAAAACACTATCATATTAAAAGAATCGGCTATTCTAAATATATAATTTGAATGATATGGCGGAGTCTACATTTGCCTTTAAAAAAATCTGGAAAAAAGTGGTCTTCTTTTGAATAGAGAATTTGGTGTTTTTATGTTCTTCATACTGAATTCTTAGAATGGTGAGTCAGAAATCTGTCTGGGACGACACTCTGGGCAAAATTCAAACTTACAAATGTCTTTTTACAAAGTGTTTATGCGCATTTTTGTTTTGTTTTGTGGTTATTTCTGTAAATATTAATTTATCTTTTTTTAATATGATACATTATAATAATCGATTTATTTTCTCATTATAGTACATTGTGATGTTAAATATACTGACTACAATGGGTGATGCTCAAGCCTGATGTAAAGTTTTTGAGTCTAAGGCAGAAAGTGAGAAAAGCCAAAAGGCCGTGGTGGAGTTAAAGCAGTGTAGGGAAACGGAGCAAGGGATAGGCTTCAAAAATTATCCTTGTATGTGTGCAGTGCGATTTCGTCTAGATTGTATCAGAGCTCATGGTTTGGCAATTAGAAGATGTATTGTATGGACTCCAAACCATGATTTTATCTAAAGTGCGTGACATTTATATAACATTATTTGCAACAATTAAGTCTCTTTCCACTTTTTCTTTGTCAGTTATCCAGGAGCTACAATCTGACAATGGACAGAACTTAGTGCCATCTCCTACAGTATACAGTAAATGGCTGAACTCCATCTAAGATCTTAATGTGCCTTAATCCACAGATACCCCAAAAGGACACTAAGAAATACCCATAGTGTCTTAATCTGTAGTGCTTCACTGGGTGGTGAAAGACAAGATGAGTTTCACACAAGTGGAGAAACAAGATCAAACATGGAAGAGAAAACTCAGAATCATATAGTATAAAAATGTTGATTTGGGTCAGCTGATTCCGGGTTATGATAGGATTGATTTATTGGTAAGTACTGTATGAGATACTGATGTCTGCCCAGTCCAACCCATTTACTTCTGATTTTAAAGATCCATCTGATAACCTACCAGGGTCAGACATAGTGTATGTTAAATTTGTAATAGATCTTTATTGACTTTTTTTTTGTAGGTCTGTCCAGACATAAATAGTCAAGAATTCATTGCTGTCACAATTGCTTACTTTCAACATACTTATGAAAACCACACCCTGAATTCTGGGCCAACAAGTGGGTTAAACTCATAAGATTTGAACAAAATCTCAGCATGTAGACTCTGCATGATGCCATTTTTTCTGCCAAGCAATCTACATTGCATAGTTCATCAAAAATGGACCGACAATATTCAAAGCACACTGGCAAATGTTCTAAAGATCAAATGAAATCTCTGGCTTCAGATAATCGTAACTGCTTTGTTAAGTACGACATACATAGGAGGAAACTTTACTGCATTTTCGAAGGAAAATTCAAAAGAGGTTTATAATACAATACGCCCATATTTTAGAAAAGGAAAACCTTAATGAAACACTAAAGAGTGATACATTAAAAAACAACAAACTTAGATCATTCAGCCAGTGATAACACCTCTCTCATTGATGATATGTTAGTAGTTTAAAAGTGCTGTTGTTGAGGATTTAAAATTAAATTATTTAAATGATCTGCTTGTAACCTTGACTCACTAACAGTTTTATTAAACTGGAGGTCAGAAATCTGACTTGAATGAGATCATAATTAATATAAACTACATTACATTTGCATCTACTTAATTCCTTGACTTATTTCTTTTACTGCTGCGTCAGCATGCGTAGGCTGCAAAAACCTTTACACCCGAAGAAGGCTCCACAAACGAAATATTGTGTTTCTTCTCTTTTCAGCATGGAATAAACCTTTACTTGTCCTATTGTATTAATTCGACAACCTTATTTATCAAGGCCAAAAAGGTGCACAAATGATCCATGCAACATTTGGATTAATTGAAATGTATTTCCCTAATATAGTCATTTCTTTCAAAACATTTAAACATACAGCAAATGTATCTTTATAATGGTGGTTAGCACGGAGATTGTTTATTCTCCCCATGGCTTTCACTGGGTACTCCAGTTTCCTCTCACAGTCAAAAGAAAACTGGTAGGGTAATTGGCTTCTGAGAAAACTGGCACTGATAATAATAATTCTTTACACTTACAGTATATAGTACTTTTCTGGACACTCCACTAATAGCGCTTTACAGGTAATGGGGACTTCCCTCCACCAATGTGTAACCCCACATGTATGATGCGATGGCAGCAAAGTGAGCCAATGGATGGGGACTATTAGGAGGCTATGATTGGAGTGATATGTAACACCCCTACTCTTTTTGTAAAATACCCTAGGATTTTTACTAACCAAAGAGAGTCGGTATCTCAGTTTTACGTTTCATCCGAAGGACAGCGCCTTCGGTTCCAAGTACTGGCCAGGCTCACGCCTGCTGAGCTTCAGTGGGTTGCCAGTTGTGAGTTGCAGGGTGATATGGCTGCTGGCTGATGTGAGTGTGTCCGTGTCTGTGTATTTATATGTTCTGTGATATAATGGCATTGTTATTTGCTGGGATAGACTCCAGCACCCCCGCAACCCTGAACTGGATAAAACAGTGAGGGAAGAAATGGATGGATGCATATATAGTGCAGATCCAGTACTTTTAAGCGCCATAGAGCTTATTCTTTTCAACAGTTTTAGACCAAATGCCCAATCTAACAAAAAAAATTTGAGAAAATAAACCTGTAGCTCTAATAAATGGATATAAGATATTATGTGTATCTGAATCAAATTATTCATAATTTTGTCTTTTTTTGATGACCCTAGTACATTTTGTTTGCAATACAGATTAGATCTTATAGCTGTACTGTTAGTTTTTTCTTTCTGCTTGAGAATATGTCCTAGATGTCTGAAACTCTGCAGTTTTATGACAGCCGTAAACTAGATTTTAAATGGGTTTGACAGTAAAAATAATAAAGGTGCAGTGTGGTAATATAAAATATTGAGTGTTGAGCTATCTTTCAAAACACGTAGTGACATCTCAAAGTTGCAGTTCCACAAGTGGTACTGTCCAGTTGGCTGAGAGCCATGTGGACTGGGTGGTCTTGAGGTGGTAAGCCTATCCTAGACTTGACTTACAATAGTGACTCCTGGGACTTGCCAGGCACATTTTTTTGTAATGCAAGTGAGAACAGCACCATCCCTCCAAACAATTTTGATTCGACTTTACAGGAACTATGGGATTCACAATGTGAAAACTGTCAGATGATTTGGAAAACTGCATGTCTCCAGAGGAAAGTGTGCATGGTTAATGTTTCACCCCATGCTGAAACAAGGGCTTCATTAACGTGTGGACCGGATCAATCACAACTTGGGGAAATACAAAGAATAGGATTTCCAATTCAATAAATCACTATGGAGAAGAGCACAACAAGACTGAGCCCTATTGCAAAGACTCTAGTTTGTAGTTCCTGTCTGTGTCCTCTGGTTGGTATTTCCCTTTTCATTCTGAAGAAGTCCACAGTCCAGGGTTGACTTTGTCTATACATTTGAGGACTTGAGATATTTGGATCAAGTTACCTTGTAATCCTCTCTCTAATACCAAAAGGTTCAGTTCCTTTAGTCAGTCAGTGTAGGTCATTCCATTTAGGCCTGGTATGGTACAGTATCTGGTTGCTCTTCCCTGGACTGATTCCATAGCAGCAATATTTCTATAACATGGTGACCATAATTGCACATTTTCTAAATGAGGCCTTACTAGAATATTGTATAAATTCAGCATAACATTGCTTGATTTAAATACCTTCAATTGCTTCCCCACATTGTAAGTGATGTGTCAACATAAACATCTAAGGCTTTTTCATAAGTAGCCTCTTCTATCTGTATTGATAGTTTATGTGTTTGCTGCCTGTACACATAACTCTTTGCTACATTTAACAATCTTCCAGATGTGTTTTCACAGCCTTGAATTTTCTGCTTCTATATAGTTTGTTAATTCCCCTAATTTGATAATCAGACTGATTTACTGTACTAACTACAGTATATCAAAATATACTGTAAATCACTTATATAAATTAAGAAGAGCAGTGGTCCTAGTACACCACTAATAACACCTCAATCTGAACATTCACCTATTATTTGCACTATTGTTTGCTTACTCAATAAACTTATTCTCAGTGCAAACACTCAATTATCCTAAATATCTACTGCCTGTAATAATTTCTAACAGACATGGGCATAACCATCTTTCATTTTAAATTATTAACAAAAATGCAGATTTTAATAAATGTAGTATTTTAGAGATGTTATTTTGATAAACTAATTTTCAGTTTGATAAACCATTATAGTGTTATAATGGTTGTGTATAATAAGTCATAATGGTGCAATGTGCAGGCATAAGATAAGAGATATACCTTGTTTTGATTAGACCATAAACCACAGATCATATTCACCCAATTTTGCATCAGAAGCATTAATTTTAATTAAAAATAAAACTGTTAATAATGCAGGTTATGGATTTGTCTAAATAACCTTTCTGTATTTTTAACTTAAATCTGAAAATTGTTTCAAGGCATACAATATTGTAGTAAAATTATCATCTTCTTCTGCAGTGGCAAATAAAAAAATATATATTTATATTAATCTGTGGCTAATCACACTGTTTTCCAGGTATGTTTGGAATGTTAAAAAAGACAAAGTATTTGTACGTTAGTGAAGTAAATGAATCATAATTCTTTTCTCCCATTTTTAACTTCATTGGTTTTGGTGACAGTTCTGTGTGGCAGTGTCAGCCATGCTGCTGAAAGATATGAAGTTTCGCCTATGGAGTTGTCATTGCTGAATATTCAGCATCTGTCTCCTTTTGTTCTTTAGCGAATGACTTACATCTGTTTTCAGCTACATGCTTAAACACTCCCTTCAAACCCTGGGTGGCATGCTGTGAAACTGGCATATTATTGTGCTGTGATGTAAAATTTTATATTGCCCCTGAGGAATGACTGAGTTCAAATTCAACTCAGAAATTAAAGGACTAATCATTCATTTGCTAATTGGCTCTTCTGTATTCCCCAAAGTCTCATCATGATGTGTTTTGTCAAAGGATGGGGAAAGCTGTCCTTTTAAAATTTAAACAGTTCCTATGAATAGGATGGGTTTATTTATTTAAAAATATTAACATGTATCACAAATGTTAACTTTTATAGTATTTTTAAAGTCTCTAGACTTACAAGGCTTTATTAACGAGCTTGCTAGATTAGAATGATCTTGATCCAGCATAGCTAGGACTCACAGGGCACATTTTGTTTTGTGTGGCATGTAAGAATGTACTGCAAGTATTTCCCTTTTTTCACAATATTCACAGTTACTGTACTGGCATGCACTTGTTCTTAACAGAAAACACCTCCATTACACTTTTATGCCTCTTGTTAAATCTCCGTGTACTTCCCTTAAACTATCCAGGCAATAACAAATAATGGATGTGTTACTGAATCAATAAAAGAATTGCCAAATTCATGGTACTAGATTCCTCCACTGTAAATTACATAAATCCTTTGCCTTTTTCTAGTTTGTGGACATTTTGTTGTTATTGCTGTTCATTTGTTTTAGCCAATTCCAAGTGATATTGAATATGCTTGTCAAATTGTAAGGAAGCTTTTTTTCCATTATTTTCTCCAGACGTTGTATAGTTTACATAATATAAAAGTGTATAGAATTTAAATGGGGCCTTACATTTTAAAACCTGTATGCTGTATTTTCTGTGCAGTCATGGCATACTGCACAGTACCTTCTTAATATATCATTTTTAACTTTTCTTATTATGGGTTTAGAGTTAATTTGACACACATTGGAAGTTAACAATTGATTGTCATTTGGTGTATAGCTACGTGGCCCTGGATGAATCGGGAAAACTGTTTTTCCTGGGGGAATATCAATTAGTTTACAGAATGTATCTGGTAGCAGAATCATGACTAACACCACACCAATTGAGAATGTGATTGTTTGGATACTCTTGCATCCACTTGTTAATGATATAAAACAATGTTGCGTTTTGTGAGAGATGTAGATGGTACAATTATCTTGCCTTTACAGGGAAATAGTATATGTCAAAGGAGGTCCTTACCATGTCTAAAGTGCGTACATATGCCTGATTTTACAGATTGAAAACTACATTCAGGAGAACATGAAGACAGAGATGGCACAACTACAGCAGAATGCGGTCCACAACCACACAGCTACCATGCTGGAAATTGGGACCAGTCTGCTAAGCCAGACAGCAGAGCAGACACGTAAACTGACAGATGTTGAGATGCAGGTATGTCCCCAAGGACACATTCCACACTCCATTTATTCAGCTATTTCACATTTAACGACCCAAAAGCAGAAAGGATTTTGACTGAAAGGTCCAAGGAAAATATTTGTTCAATTACACATTCATCATAAAAAACATTTAGAAAAAGCTTTCCTAGACAAAATTAACTGTATATTTTTGGAGTTGTTCATATTTTCTGATTAACTTTCATTCAGTTTGTTGATGTCACCCTTAGTATTTGTTTAGAAAGCCATTTGGGGCTACCACACTGTAATATCTATGTAATTTTGTATTTTTGTGATCCATAAATGCAATGGGGGCTATTTTTATTCCCTTTCATGTGTTTTGACAGGTTTTAAATCAGACTTCTAGACTGGAGATTCAATTGCTAGAGAATTCGTTGTCAACAAAGAAGCTGGAAAATAAGTTACTGCTACAGACAAATGAAATCAGCAACCTACATGAAAAAAACAGGTACAATTAGTTCATCTTGTGCACTTATCCCATTTTATATATATATAAATATATCATTTTCCAAGACTTAACCATTTAAATTAAAATATGGATGGGTTGTATTTTGTAAAAATAAGTTTTTAGCATTTTCAAAATAGTAACAGAAAGGTTTAGTTTGTCAAATTGCAATTATCATGTTATCACTAGTTCTCTTACACTGTATGCTAAGATGTGGAAGAAAAAAAAGTAAGAAAATGGTTCAGAATACGCACAAAATCTTAAATTAGATCATTGGTTTGATTTAATGCAAGACTTTAAATGAATGATAAAGCTGTTATCAACACTGATTAAATGAATAAAACCTTCATCATCTGTACAAATAAAATGAATAAATTGAACAAGGAAACTGACAGTTTTGGCACTTACAGAAAAGAATGGATTATATTGATGAGCATCTAATCATCACATCTATATGTTTCTTTGTAAACCTGGCCTGTGTAGGGGGAAAATAAGATAGATTAGCTTAATTTTAGTTGCCATAGCATTACACATAATATTTGGCGACATAAATGCCTAGTGACGATTAGATAATATAAGTTATTTTTGCCAGATTAATCAAGCTGTTTGTACAACATTTTATGAAATTGTGATCACTTGATTCTGAAATTCACCTCAGAGCTGCATCTTTGAAAATGATGTTAGCAGCTGTGAGCTCCATTCCACAACTTGTTCATTCGTGCAGTACTTTCAGGCAGAAAGGATGTCAAGGTACTCTCCCAGCGACCGGTGTTGGGGACAGTTACAAGTGATTACTTTTTTTTAATTAATAAGAAGGTATGGAGAATGGGTATTAACAGCTAATTAATTACTTTATATAGTAATTACATTGTAATTATAAGTGTAACTGATACCTTTTTAAATTATGTTTCCCAGCTTCTTTTTAATTAAAAGTAATCCCTAGCACAAGTAATTTGTAATAGTAATAGATTACATTTTAAAATCTCTACCCAACTCTGCTAGCTATACATATGGTTCAGAGAAGGATGATTATATTTGGTTAATCCCAAAGAATGTTACGTTTCCTATTAGAAAGAAGTGTTCAACAGTCCTGGTAGCACAATTGTCTTGAAATGTCTGATATTATTAATGTTATACTTATCCTCCCCCCTCTTTTCCAGTCTAATTTACATTTCACTGCATGTTCCAAACCCAGAAAGAGACTGAGCTTAGTGGTTCAATAGCTCTGGACAGACACTGCAAGTATTAAGACATTTAGTGGATGAGCAACTTGAGATACAGGTTTCACTTTAACCCACTTGGCTAGGGGAAAGGTGGCCTGGCCACAGGGATAAGACTATCGGAAGTGCCTCATTAAGTTCAACAAAGAAAGGAGTTACTAGTGTGAATGAGAAAGGAATGTGAAAAAATGAATATTAAATAAGAAAGAATAAAAAAGTACTAAAAAATAGTATCTGAAATATAATTTATAATAACAAAAGAGGAACATCAGAAGAGAGGGCATTCGTAGATGTCGTACTTTAAAACAATAACATTTTCTGCATTTTTAATGCCTGTTGGAGTATGTGATTTGTAGTGTAGTCGCAGTCAAGTCTAATGTCAAAAGATAATATCAAATGAGCATCCCCATGCAGAGTAATTTCTCATTACAAACCTACTGCTGCCAGGATTGAAGCAACAGAGGAGCATGAGCAAGCACGTTGTTAGGGCCTAGGTCACTTATCTAGCTGTCTGTGGCCAGGATTCCCCAAGTGGCAAAACTCAGGCAATGACTGATTTTCCCGTGACATGTCAAAAGACAAATGACTCAAAGTAGCGTCTGCCTGAGGAGTCTGCATACAGCTCCTCATGCTCCCCTGTGTGTGGTCTCAGAGTTTGTTTTGGCTGTTCCAGATTGGGCGGGTATAACAAAAATCATTGTCAATTTATAATACATTTATATAAAATAAATATATAAAATATACCATTGTCTAGCACAATGCAGTATTTTAAGTTCAATATATCTGACTCTGGTGCAATAATTTGTCCAAACAAAATGAAAATACAGCTGTAACTGAAGTTGGCATACAAGTTTTGTTGTTTTTTTTTTTTGGCTTTTATTTTGTTTTGTTTGGAAAAGAAGCATGGCCCTTTGGTAAAGTGTTACACTTATTCGAGACATTCCATACAGAACAAAACAAAATCCCTGCTGAGATTGTAATAAAATTCCCGTGGCACCTGTTTGAAAAACAAATACTTTTAAATGTTGTTTTAAAATCAGATTGCTTTTGTATTGTAGTTTTTTACTTGGAACATAAGTACATTATGTTCTGTAAGTACTACCAAAGAGAAAATCAATATGCACCGTAAGTACTGTATAATTAGAAAAGGCAAAAATTGGTTGCTTTCATTAAGACCTATTTATTTACAATGAGATTAATTTATTAATTCAAAGCACCATGTTTCTTGTTTCGCAGAAATTGAGACATACTGTATGCTTCCTTCAGTATTAAAACCCTTCAAATGACAAGAACAATCATTTTAATAGCCAGAATCTTAACTTTACGCATTACAAAGACATTGTTCTTTGTATAGAAAAAAAAATATTATTTGATTGTGTGACTTGACCAAAAACATGGAAGATATTTGTATTCTAACAAAATAACTGTTTTGTGCTGAGAAACCCCACGATTAATAATGAGAATTGTCCTGTTTCACTTGAGCAAACTCATACTAAATCCTATTTGTTTTTTAGCATTTTAATGAATATATTTTTTGTTTTGTTACTTTGAACAACAGGCATTTCTTTAAACAAAACATATCATAATGATGGTAAATCATTCATGATTTGCTCTGTGAATAAACTTGTGATTAATGCCCAACTTTTTCAATTTAAGTAGTGTTTTACAGAGTGTACATTTTCGCTAAAGCTTACATCCAGGAAAAACCTACACATTTTCTGTAAAGGAATGAATTATTAAAATTGTATCTCAAATTTGTGATTTAATTCAGAAATGCCTCCACTAAAGTGCTACTGATGTATCTCCGAGTATGGATAACATGCTATTTGTTTATTGCTTAGAGGTAAAATAATAGGTGGACTTTCCAAGCAGATTCATGGTTTGTAAAGACATAAAGACATAAAATGTCTAAAGAAAAGGTTGAAAAGTATTTGAATATGAAGTCAAATTGTTAGTATCATCATTGAAGAGAAAAACAAGACACTACAAATAACCTCTTTTCAGCCTCCTGGAGAACAAAATGTTAGAGATGGAGGACAGGCACAAGGAGGAGCTGGAGGTTCTGAGGAATGAGAAAGCCAGTCTCCAGAACTTGGTGGGACGTCAGAGTAAAATAATCCAGGAGTTGGAAAACCAGCTCAACAAGGCCACGGGGAACAACAGCATCCTGCAGAAGCAGCAGTTAGACCTCATGGAGACAGTCCAAGGCCTCGTTAACCTCTGCTCCAAAGAAGGAGGTAAGGCATGGCTCCCTTGTTTCCTTTGAAGGAGCCAGACTAGGGTCTAGCTCGGGTCATAATGTGCAATTTGCGTTTCCCATACAAAACCAAGAATGTTTCAGCAAAGGTCTCCTGTTTCCCAAATAAGCAGGCATTATCGGGAATTACTTTCACTCTTCCAGTGACACATGCCATTAAAAGAACTGAGAGCCATTCATTAACACTAGTGCCATGCGAGACGACACTTTTTTGTATTTTATGTGGCATGCGTATTTCAGATTGAATGCCAGACTTAGTGATACTTAGTATTCGTCAGTAATTTTAAACTTAATAAGGATATTTTAAACATCAGTATACAACTGTCCTACTGTTAGTTTCTGGCAAAATACTGTGTCACTGCAGCCATTCCTAAAAGCAGTTCATATAGCTCTATACATTCCTGAAAGTAAAGTATTTCAATTGATCTTGTTGCATTTTAAATCTACTCTGCGGTTTACTAATATTATATATCCTACAGAACAATATCTGAAAAGTTCCTGTGAAGCAACAAACATTTTTGTGGTCTTATACTGTATTGGACCAATAGCTACATCTACTGTAACATATGCTGGCATAATATGCATGTTTCCCTATATGGGTGATCATGTGGGAATGAGGATTTTCTTTTTTGTCCAGTTAAACTCAAGAGGCAACAGGAATTGAACAGTAAGGGGTAGTTAAAACTATAATCAATTTGATTCGCACTGTCCATTAGCCACATGTGATTTAATAAGGGTTGGAAGTAAAGTATCTTCATTTGAATAGCAGAAAAAGTCTGGGCAATCATATAGCTGTTTTACAGCTTAATTAATCTTCTTAAATTGTGTTAGGTTTTTTGGGTGTCTTAAAATGTAAGGGAAATGGACACAGTTTCTATCTATTATACTGTAGACAATCACATGCAAATAAACACATATCCAGTCCTCAACATTAGCACCCTTTCTATACTGCTTTGTAAATAATTTAAAAACACAAAAAAAAAACATAATATACGATTGAAACTGAAATTCTAAAACTCCCCTAAGGCAGGAAAATGAGAAGACCCCCCTTAAGGTAAAATAAGAACCTGTCGGGTGACACAGTTCAGCCTGAGCTTGTCCAAGAGTGCAGAGTTTCTGTTCAATGTACTGAAAAGAACAGTTTAAGATGAATGGCTCACTTAATGTAGGGAGAGTGAAATGAGACATTGTGACTGTCCCTTTGAGGTCAGTCATTATTTCCAACATGGCAACATCAAGCTGTGTGGTGTACAAAGGTCACAAGTTCATCCCTTCTAAAATTTTTCATTCTGGATTTCAACTTTGGGGCAGTGGCCTCTGGGAGAAAGATGTCTGATAAAGTTAATTATGTAACATGCTCCTTGCATGATGTTTCAGTGAGTTGATAGAATTTAAAATACTGATTGTGTCTTTCAGTAACTGTCATTGAAATCAATGCAGAGCATGCAACATTCCTCAAAGAGAAAAGTTCCTCGTGCTTTTAGTTTTAAAGTGAACGATATTTTAAGTAGCCATCATATCGTTGTGTTAAACTATAATCACCACACCTCTACCCAGATACAATACACTGAAGTTCTGGATGAAAAATGTCTTCTAAATACGGAGTAATTGCATATCTACTTTAAATTAGATTTAAATGAATTGTATTTAAAAGAATAGTATTATTTAAAATTGATTGGCTAGAAGAGACCATGCTGTAAATTCTCTACATGAAAGTGTATATTCAAACAAAGCATACAGTACATGAACAGGTTAAATAAAAACAGCAGTTTTTGCTTTACAGTTCATTTAAAATGAACAAATATAATCTGGCAACAAAAACTAATAGCATTAGTTTAGTTAGCTCCTGTAAGTTCAGTCCTACAGAATGCACTGAGTGATGTTTCATCCAAAGCAATGTACATTGTCACCCATTATTCAGCTATGTAGTTTACTAGAACAGTTAAATGAAGTATGTTGTTCAACCTTAAATGAAGTTTAAACGCATTCAGTTACAAGGCCAGGATCATAACCAGTCTCTACATCTTGTCCACACAAAAATATACCTATATGTACAGTATACTGTATAACACAATATAACATATTAAATCAATGTAAAGAATATATACTGGGAATACCAAAAACAGCCTGTGATCATTCAGTCCCATGTTTGATATACAAACTATCCCCATCTTTCATAACATTTGCAAGCATGTAGTTCATGTTTTCTCTCAAGACAGTTTTGCGTTGAATGATGATTTTTCTTGTTCGTTTGAAGTGCTAAGGAAAATTACAGCCGCAATTTTCACTTAATTATTACCAAAACTTCAATAACACATATGAATCTTGTTCACAATAATGGCAACTGACCTTTACCTTTTACCTCTCTGGCTGCACAATATTTTGGAATATTCGATTACTGATCTAATAAAGCCCATTAATCACATTAACAACCAAGTTACCCAAACCTCAAGAGATCTAAATGGTTTACTGCTATTTCTGGGAGTGGCTTAGTGAATTCATTAAATGATCTGAAAAATACATTTTCTGAGTTCTTTGTAATCACTCAAAGGAGTTGTTTATATATTATCTACATTTCCGCTTTGTTTTAAACCCTGTTATGCTTCCTACCAAGTCTGTTGCTTTTGTTTTCTGTTGCACATTTCTATTTGACATGCAACATTCAAATTAATATTTTAAAATGATTTACAGTAACAAAAATTAGAGAAGAGAAACACATTTGAGGAATACAGTATAAGGTTCTGCTATACTGCTTTAACAGCGGTCACTATGAAATAGTATAATACTAATTTACTGCTTACTATATACCCAGATAATAAACATATTTATGTAATTTTCATGTTTTTTTATTGTTACTATAAGATTAACTTAAAGTGATTTAACAAATGATATTACTTACAATAACACTAAACACATATGAATTAATGATGAATAATGAAAACCAACATAAATGCTAACTGAATGAAGTTTTAAGGCTGATATAAAAATGTAAATCATTATGTACAGTATGTCATTTTCCATACTTTCCATACTCTATAAGGAAAAATCTCTGAAATCTAGGGGAAAATATTATACTATATAAGTTGATATATTGTATTTTCTTCTTTTAATATTTGTTACATATTAAAACTATTGCTAAACTGAACCTTATTTAAATGAGTTAAAGTTACATTTTGCCTTCTGATACTAAATTTGAAAACCTCTTGGTATATTTTGAGTGACAGTAGAAGCTGATATTACCTGACCAATGTCCTGAGAAAGTTTTCCAGGACAAACTGTAGGTTGTCGTAGAAGGGCTCAATAGAGAGTGAATATACTGTAGGCTCACCATTGGAAAGGTCAGTAGGGCCATGTCTCTATTACTATTATTAAATTATTACCTACAATAAATGCAGGTATTTTACAACAAATCCAGTTTAGCTCTAACTCAAAACTTTCACCAAGCCTTGAAACAATTTATGTATCTGAATGAATCCATTGTACATTTTAGTTGTACCCTTGTCATCAAACTCCACAATGCAAAGGTACACTCTGACAGCCCAACACTGTTTTAAATTCTTGTCATTGACACTCAATATCTTGTAAAATCCTTAAAACAATACTTACCGCATTCTTTAAGGAATCTCTAGATCATAAAGTATCAAACAATTTAAACAAGGCTGACATATTTCAAGTTTTGGATATATCTCTCTTTATAAGCAGTTTCAATAATAAAAACAATAGTATGACATTGAGATTAACAAACTTATAAAAATCAGAGAGAATTTCTATGTAAAAAACGGAGACACACAAGGTAAATATAAGCCACTTGTTATAACAGGATCTTGAAATTTATAGCTTGTAATATTTTGTCCTTAGCTTAGTTTCAAAATACTGAAGCCATAATTATACACAGATGGATGTAGACTAACAGCTGTTGTATTAAGGTCCTGTCAACGTTAGTGATTCCCTTTGCTCTGAGTTAAAAGATTTTACAGCTGATAAACAGATTTTCATTGCACTTGTTGTATTACCAGTTTTACTAGTCAGATGTGCATTTGCAACACTGTGTGCATTTTGCCATGTGCATGCTGTGCACATTGAGATATTTCAGTGAAAAATCAAAGGATACCCTATTTAGTCTGGAGGTGAAGTTATGTTTATTATTCATATTGTTTTAAATTAAAAACCGAATGACAATAATTTTCTTAGTTTTTGTTTTTCTAAATTCCTAGGCCTTGGTTTGCTGTGAACTTTATAGCAGCCCCACACTTATACACTTTACTCAAACAATGATACACAAGCAGGAGCTTGGTAACCTCACTATGGATATCATTGATATCATTGAAAATATAAATTGAAATATCATTTATTTTTCAACAGTGGTACCAAGGAGCACAAAAAGAACAGAAGAAGAGAAGAGATACAGAGACTGTGCAGACATTTATCATGCTGGTTTTAACAAAAGTGGAGTCTACTCAATCAATATCAACAACATGCTGGAGACAAAGAAGGTAAATTGAAGTGTTAAATGATGCTGAAAAAATGCAGTGAAATTTAGCATTCATCAATGAGGTTTGTTTTCCCTGAAATTATAATTAACGTCGTTTCAATAACACAGTGTGATTTTAATTTTGTGTACATTTGATGTATTATTTTTTGTATCATTGTAACGATTTTTGGACTCATTGATGCGATTGTCTGCTTTTGAATTCTGCGCAATTTTCTTTTTTAGAATTCTGAAATATCATTTTCACTGAAATGCTCATTTTGCATGCATTTTCTATTTAATTTTTTTTTTCCGAAAGCCACAGTGACCTTTTGGAGTCCAGCCAGTCTGGGGGTAGTTATTGGCTCTTTCGGGATTAATCTAAGGCCTGAAATATATCTGGCAACCCTGTATGAACAACAGGTGTTCATTGACACAAGCAACTGCCAGACCACAGAATGTTGGCAGTCATTTCTAATCTAGTTTCAGGAGGTCTCCTGTCAGTAGGACTTCCCTAATCACTGTAGTATGCTTACTGTTCTCAGCAGAGTTTGATCAGGGAAAGTTCCTGTAGCTCTCTTATTGATTTTTATCGTATCCAGGTAAGGGTGATTGATCCCATTAATAATGTAAAGCTTACAGAGTATTGATTTTGACTTCTGGTCAAGGGAACAGACCCTATAAAGTTGTTTTGTCTTTTTCTAGTTAACAAAATTCCACAGTGGTTAAATCCGGTGCAAAATGTGTTTTTTTCAGACTAATGTAAATTAACACCATCTTCCTAAAAAAGATAACAGTGTGATCGGCATTATATTTTTAAATTTGTTTCTCATAAATAAGATTTCGTTCGCAACAGAGACCTAAGAGAAAATCTGTGCTTCTCAGTTTTGCTCTTTGTCCCAGCAGGTATATTGTAACATGGAGGCAGCAGGAGGGGGCTGGACAGTAATTCAACGCAGGGAAGATGGCAGTGTAGACTTCCAGAGGACCTGGAAGGAGTACAAAATGGTGAGATGGAGAGAATTAATTTCCCTTATATTAAGATAAGGTCTGGCCAAAATACTGATTAAATGTTATTATAGTGCATTGTGGAAATTTAACAGGAAATTAACAAATATACTACATCATTATAATGAAATATTCTCTAGCAGATCACTTAGTAAAATTAGAAATCGAAAAAGACTGCTCATTTATCATTTGTTTAGAAAGCTTAAATTTTGTAGTACTGCATGTTACAAAGTGCAGTCCTAATACAAGAATCATTTGTAAATAGTAAACATTTTACACAGGTTAAATGTTGGTTATATTTGCTGATTTAGGAGACTTGAAAACTTTATTAAATATTAAGAAATTGCTCTGTAATAAAAAGGTATAACCAGAATACATAATACAGTATGTTTCAATCTTATTACACACATCAGCTATCCTATTTTATACACAGTAGCCAGGATATCCTCTATTGTATCATGGAGAAACTCACTTTTGGATACTAAGGAATCAGATTAAGCCAAAATATTACCACCCAGCCTTCACAAAATTGCAAATTTCATGACACAGGATGACAGGTTTCTGTTTCAGTGTATTCTTGTATCTGTTCAACTAAACGCCACCATTAAGTACATGTTTGGGACTTTGCTGTTGATATCCATTTCACTTGAGGTCTTGAAATCGTAATTGACACATTACAATTAGTCTGGATATCGAAGACTTTTTCCTGGGTAGAAATCATAATATATAAATAATGTTTTCTAACTAATACTCATTCTATAGCTATTGATTTAGGAACCAGTCTTTTGCAGCTGACTAAATTTCTGTATTTTGATTATAAAACAAGATTGTTTATTTGATTAAAGTTGAGAAAAATGCCAAGGGTACTGTGGTTGGGGTTGGAGTACAAATATATACTCAGGTGGACCTGTGCACTGTTCATGTTAATAATAATTGCTTACACTTATATAGCGCTTTTCTGGACACTCCACTCAAAGCGCTTTACAGGTAATGGGGACTCCCCTCCACCACCACCAATGTGCAGCATCCACCTGGATGATGCGACAGCAGCCATAGTGCGCCAGAACGCTCACCACACATCAGCTATCAGTGGGGAGGAGAGCAGAGTAATGTAGCCAATTCATAGAGGGGGATTATAGGAAATTTGGCCAGGACACCGAGGTTACACCCCTACTCTTTTCGAGAAGCGCCCTGGGATTTTTAATGACCACAGAGAGTCAGGACCTCGGTTTTACGTCTCATCCGAAGGACGGCGCCTGTTTACAGTACAGTGTCCCCGTCACTATACTGGGGCATTAGGACCCACATGGACCGCAGGGAGCACTCCCCCCTAACACCTCTTCCAGCAGCAACCTTAGTTTTTCCCTGGAGGTCTCCCATCCAGGTACTGACCAGGCTCACACCTGCTTAGCTTCAGTGGGTTGCCAGTTTTGAGTTGCAGGGTGATATGGCTGCTATGGCTGCTTAATGGTGTCAACATCATGAACTATGTTAACAGTTTAACCTTTAAAATGAACTTCAGAGACCATTTTAAAGAAGGTGAAAGTAACAGCTGATACAGTATTTATGATTAACAAACAACTGTGTGTATGCCTTTTTATATCTTCCTAATGGAACATGTAATTCTAAAAGCAATACACATAAAAAGCAAAAGTCCTTGGAGTTCATTCAAGTTCTGAAAGGATGAGGTACTCTCCTGTGTTACATTTACAGCACATGGGGGGTAGAGTTGTGTTTTCAAGCATTAGCACAAATCCAAAAATTCAAGGTGTACATTTATGACATGTGCACATTATTAAAATATATTTACTATAACTTAGTGTATTTATTGAGGTTTAGCATATTGGGCAGATTAACACTATCTTTTGGATAACGTGGATTAAAGAGTCCTGTGGTGTGTTTTAAATCTTTGCCTTCTAAATAAAAATGAAAAATTAAAATACAGCTAGATCTTAGTGATTCAGCTGTATTACAGGTTATATTTTAGAAACTATTTTTCAGAATTAGCTTTAGTGGAAAGTGATATTTTACTTTGTTGCCATTACTGCACGAATGTAATGCTAAAAAATACTATCAGACAAAAACTCCACAAAAAGACATGGAATTGTTAGTTATTATCTTTTATCTCCTTGGTTATATGTTGTGTTAGTTACATATTGTTACTGACTGCAGTAAACAGAACTTTTAATAGAACTTCACAATAGAAGTATTGACAAATGTTGTCTTAATGTCATTGAAACTCACTACAGTATTACATCTTCTTAACAAGTTAAATTAATCACTAGACACAATATAAAATGTGCTGGATTTGAGGGTGGTGCTTTAATCAGTGTTGTGAAGAAACATTGAATCTCTGTAGAATTAAGTTTATAAAGGTTTGCTATTGCTTAATCCACATGATGCAATACTTATATTGCTCCCCATTAAATGTTTGAGTAGTATTTTGATAGAATAACTAGTTCCTGACTGAAATAACAAAGTTAGCTAAAACAATAATGGAAAATCACTCAGAAGACATGCATTAGGCCATGCAACAAGAATGATCTGACATGAAATGAAAGTGCAGATGATATAAAACATAACTTTGAAACCATTTCTAATACAATTAGCTAAAGTGCCAAAGCATTGAAAACAAAACGTTGGCCTCAGGTCCAGATTGCCAGAAACAGAGTAAGTTTCCCTAGGTCCCTGATAGACAGAATATAGGTTAAGAAGCAGAATTTCCCAAGAGGAACTTAACACCTTACAAAGAAGACAATGGTGAAAAGTGTGTGTGTGTGTGTGGGAGGGGGTACCTGCAAAACTCTTCTCACTCACCATCACTGGAACTAAGAGAGAATTACAGTTCATAGAAATACAAACTATTTTTCAATAATGTCAGAATCTATACTACCACAAATCAAATTAATACTATTGTCCATGATAACTATCCTGTAATATGACATTATATGGGATAAACTGTTTAAACACCCTTCTTTTATCAATCTATCCCTTTTCTAAGCCCTTCATCCAATTGCGGGCTGTAGAGTAACCGGAGCCTATCCTGGCAAGCACCATTCTTTAATATGAATTATTTTATATGAATCAATGATTAAATAATATACAGTAGCTAGGTACTGTATCTTGTTCCTTACTCCGTCTGCCCTTTGTGTAAAGAAATTCTCCCTGTACTTTTTTGTAAAGAGATGTTTATGTTTATAACAATAACACCAAACCCCCCCCCCCCCAAAAAAAATATACCTCCCCTCTCAGTTGTATATAATTCCGACTTTCTATTTAAAAAAATCCTAAAATATGGTCAAATGTGGACCATATCTACAGTGGAAGTCCAGCATTTTGACTACATCAGTTGTGGCACTGCACGTTTCTGGCTTCCCCCCACTGGCACCATGAATTATAGCAGCTCCATATAAATAATACTAAGATGAGACAATATCTAATGATGCCAGGAGAGGGAATGCAGAGGCTCCACCAAAAGTGCAGTCAGATATGTCAATCAGTAACAAATCTGTTTCTGTGAGAGGCTCAGATTTTTCAGTCATGATCTAACCGTAACACAAAGTGAAATCAGGAAACAGTCCTTCTCTGTATGTACTGTAATGGACAAACAAACAAAAAAAAACCTGATTCCAGAATTCAACTACTATGCTGTATACTGTATCTAGTTACTCCCAAAAAGTACATAAATACTTATCAATGTGCCTTCTGAACATAGTATGCAAAGAGGACTAGAAACTCATTTCCTATGATATCTTTTTTTAAAAGGTAAGGCACATTTATACTTACTGGTGAAGCAAATATAAGTGGATTGTTCAATAGTAAGGATTTTTGGAGGCGGGATTTAAACTTTTCCAAATATTGTCCCATGATGTGAAGAATACAACATCTATAACAGCACAGTTACAGTAGATCAGTTTTGGAGAATATCTGGATCATACTGCTTTAAGAATTTGACATGTGTATTGAAAACAATTGAGAAAGAACATAAAATTATGGCTTTGGACTCTGATTTGAGGCCCAAAACTGCTTAAGACTGCGGTTGACCTCAGACTTGGGATAGTATTTGGTACTGAGTATAGGATAGCGCATGAGAAGTAAATAAGAGGGAGATCTTTTGACTACCAGAGACACTTTCATACAATTGCTTCTTTCTTTATATTTCACTGGAGAAAGGTGATTATTAGTATGCTAAGGACTATATCTGGTCAGTTTCAGACAGCATTGAACATTCTGGGTGTTTTGAACAATTCAATACCACAAGACATGTTCTCTTGCCAATTAATATATTAATACTCACCTGATGTTGGTGAGTGTCAAAAATCACTTCAGGCTAGGTCAGTGATTAAACCCTTTAAAGGGTTGATTGGATCAGTGTTTATTTGTGTTTAACACAAAACGTTGTACATCAAATACACTATTGAGCTCACAAACGTTCGGCAACCAAGAGTGCACCAGAACTTGCACCAGAATAGCCCTGCCGAGAAAAATTTCATCTTGACCTGCAAGGTGTCGAGAACCCTTCATGTATCCAAAATTTAACAATATTAGTGTGACAAACAGATTAAATAGATTACATAGATCAAATGATTAAATAGATGATCTCTTCTTTAGTATTTAACTTATTTTGTCTCTCATTATCATTTATATTTGTCCTTTAAACTACCTACAGCACCTCTTGTCGGTTCTGAGATCCTGCTTTGAAAACAGTAGCAATACCATGGGGATGCAAGGGATAGCATTGGCTCTCCTGAAACATGACCCCTTGTCTACCCTTCTTGTAATCCCAACTGAAGCAAGGAGGACCCCTGGAAATCGTACAAGCTAGCCAAAACTTGAAAAACGTAGAAAGTGCTATGAATGTAAAAGAAAAAATGGAGATCTCATGAGTGTGCCCCTTGGTGCTCTTCCTCTCTGCCACATTGTTTCATCAAGTCAAGCCCTGCCCATTCTGTTTTGAAAGCTACAATATGTTAAGGGTATAGTTATTTCATACTGTACTTCTTATACGGTGCCCTTCAGAATTATTCATATTCTTAATCACATAGGAACAGAACAGTGAATTATAGATTATAATAGATGTGAAAAATTCTAAAAATGTTCATTTGTAATACCATTTCACAGAACAAAGTCATATTTTTAATTTACTGAATTCCAGAAAACATATAAAAGAGGTTTATGGGTTTTTTTTTAAATGCACTCTTACAGAAAGCCAGCCAAGTACTTCATATACAATCAGTATAAACATGTTAAACAAACATATGGTCCTGTTTTAAGATAAAAATCTAGATTGCACTGGTAGACAATGCTGTTATTTTCTATGTATTAACAACAAACACTAATGTTTATGTGTCAGAAACAGTGTAGTTCATAATTGTTTCAATTAGACAGATGTACGCGCATAATATTCTATTTGATCATAGTTAATGCCTTAAACTCTGTAAAAGGAAATGCTGTTTTTATTGCAGATGAAAAAAATCACAAATGAAATATAAAAAGTTGATGCTTTATACATAGTTTTCATGTGTTCTTCATTTGTGCACTCATAAAAAGGTCTGGCAAGGTCTGTTCAATGTTGATTTTATTTCTGTAGCAAATCACTTCAGTTCACATGTGAATAGATTTATTTTAAACTGCAAGCAGCTTAATGAGAGAATTTTAATGACATGTATAGTAAAGGGAGACAAAACATTAATAGATTGAATTACTATTTCTTTATTAAAATAAAGACCAAGTTTCCTGTGTTTTAAATGATGATTATGATGTTAAGGGGGTGTACGGTGGTTTACTCAAAAATATATTGATTATGCGACCTTCTTTTTTTAGGGTTTTGGAAGTCCTTCTGGTGAACACTGGCTTGGAAATGAATTTATGTTCTTGCTTACGAGCCAGCGGCAGTATGCACTGAGGATCGAATTGACAGACTGGGACGGAAATCACGCATTTTCTCAATACGACAGGTTTCATCTGGGAAGTGAAAAGCAAAAATACAGGTAAAAAAAAAACCTGAACCACAACACCTGAACCACACAGCTAAATCTAAAAATATGTAATCACAGACTAATCTCAGTACTGATGCAGTCATACTTGCTTCCCTTGATACAGTTTTTGTCTGAATTACTGGTTTTCGTCTGAGCCCTGATCAGATTTACAGTACTGAGACTGTAGAAACTGTACTTAGTGACTTAGTAATGTGGTGGTCAGTATTAAAACCACTGTAAAAATGGAAGTGACCTGAATACTGTCTGTGGTGAAAAGCAACACTACGCTTTGGTACATAAATGTTTTTTACTGTGAGTTTTCTCAAAAACTATAAAAACATCTAAAACTAAGACGTCCTAACATATTCTTTGCTCATACAGAATGTTTTGTCGTTGTATTCATTTATTAAATACACACTAAAGAAGTTACCTTCAGTCAAACATAAAAATAAATGTACTGTTTCTGTACCACTATAAATTCCTCCTGCTGTTTTAAGATGCACAATTACGATTACTAAGAACCGTGCTTATGCTTTACTTCACAAAATAACTTTCGAAAATCAACTTATGACATGTGCAGACAGTGAAGTCACTCTCTTAGACTGCAGGTTGAACCCAGTTCTCCAGATACCCCTTATCTGAACCTAGACAAAGTTAGTAGCCAATTATGATCAGGATTCTGAAAGAGGTTGCAGCATTCTCAAAATATTGGTGGGCATGTCCACTGGTATTTGGTCTCCCTTCAATGGTACAGGTGCTGTAGCTGTAAAAGGTGGACTTTAAACACAGGTATTAATAGAGCATAACTGGGGATTCCCGATTCAAACAATAGAGGACAATCGTAACAACTGTTGGTATACTATCAATGTCGTTTACAGCTATATCCTTTTGTGAGCAATTACTGCCACATTTTACTTAAATCATTTCAAAATCTGTGGTCTTACATACTTGGGTAAAATAGAGCAAGGAGCTGTAATTACTTTGTCTATAGCAGAACTGGTACAGTAGATAGACCACATAAGCGGACGATTCTGGAAAAGTCTGAACAGACTGAGGCCCAACAAGAATGATTTGAATTCAGATTTAGACAGTCTCTCCTGATAAGACTCTTCAACTGCAAATAGACTTGTATATGTTTTTGTCTTAATGCAATTACATGCTCAAGTCCTATGGGGACAGAAAGCAGTCAAAGCAGAAAAAAATCCACATACCACACCATTGTTTGGTATTTAACAGTGACTGGCAGGTTTTCAACAAAATAATAGTTTTAAGACGTAACCAATAACAGGTATGTTCATACTTTTGTCACTTTTAATTTGGGTAGTTACGTTGCCTTGTTTCATTTGTTACATTTTGAATCCAGATTTTTAAAGAGTTTTAAAGGTAGAAGAAAATAATTGATTTTGTGTATGTCAAATACTGTCCTCTAAGTAATCATTTGAATAATTAGACAAACATTGATGAACAATATTTGAATAGAGACCTTTTTTAATGTATTAATTTCTATTGAAACATTTAGCATACAGAAAAATAAAATAATTTTAATTGGTGATTTTCCCAATTTAATACAAGGATATACAATACTGTATATGAAATATACTGTATGAAGGAAAGATAAAGTAAACATGGACATTTTTTCTTGTGATTCATACATGACGTGCGTGCAGTACATTAGTATAGGTTCTCATATCATGGATTATTTTTAATTTTGAAAAATGATATCTATAAATTTCATTTCCTGTTAGGTTTAAATTAGTGTAATATGTGCAGATGGTCCCAAATGAACATTTATAGTCATACATTAGAACTACCACTGTCACTTTTTTTTTATTTTCACAAGCTTTTATCGCAAAGAAATGTGGAGTTTTCACATGGATTCAAATGAATCATGAGCGCCAGAAAACATTTATCTCTTTTAAATGAAAATGTATTTTCTGTAACTATAATTTGACAAATATACAGTTTAACATTATACATATAAAATCTACACAGCTGTGTAAAAGTCTAGACACAACGAAGTGTTGGCAATATATATTTTGTATCCTTAGAACTACTTTGAAGCTTTATCAACACATCTTAGTTGGTTTCTGCTCTACACATCCATAAATCTAAATGAATACATTAGGTATTAGATTACAGATTAGGATTGACTATTAGAAGTAGTACATACTGTATATATAAAAGAAATAGTGTAATCTAACAGTGTCATCCAATTCAGGGACTCTGGAGAGCAGCAGCCTATCCTAGCAAGCAACATGCACAAGGCTGCACCAACGAAGGGACACCAGACTATTGCCGGACACACACAAACACAGACACACTCGCATGCTATTCACTGTGCCACCTTATTACACCAATTTAAGGTGTCATTGTTGCTACACTTATTTGATTGTGACTACTGTATGTTTAAGAAAGTACAATGTGCTTATCTGATGTGTGCGTTTGTGTAATACAGTGAAGCATATGAGAAATTCTGGAAGTTGCAATCACTTTCTATGTCTCTATGCTGTAAATAGACCTGCTCTCTCAGATGTCTGCAGTGTGATAACCTCCTGGCTCCGAAACAAGCTGAAAAGCTCCAGTATAGATTAAAGGAAACTGAGAGCACCTGCCTGTGCTTTGGCACTGGTGTTTTCAATCTTAACTATTCAGTCACATTTTATTCATATTGCAGTCATGATATTTCTACTAATTAAATTGTAAAGCCATTCAGTTTTGAACAGTAGTATTGTTAATGTTGGTCCTATCAAGTTGAAAGTTGAGATATTCTGGCTGGAATACTGTACAACACACAAAGAAGCAGAAGAAATGTAAAAGTTCACTGTATTATGTTTTAAGATTATTCCCATTTATTGCAGTTAAATGGATATATGCCAGTTAGGCTATTTGCTCAGTGCTGCCTGATCCTCTCTTAAACCCAAGCCTATCTATAAAGATTAAAGAAAATAACAACCTTGGAATGAACATAAAAGTTTAAAAAAAAACAAGAAACTAATTCCCATAACCAATCATGTCAAAATCTCAATGTACTGTATATTGTTTCCCGTCTTTTTCTGCCTTTTTTGTGTGTATCACTATAGAAAGAGTGATGAGAATAATCAAAGATATCTTGGTGCAACAATTTCAGCCTAATCTTTCTGTTTACATGGCAGTGAAGACTTAAAATCTTCCATGATTCCATCCTAAGAAGTTGAGGAAGAACATGGATATGTATTTAACCTCTTCCTTACCACTATTCACCACACAACGTACAGTATAGCATAGCTCTTTAGCCAGAGTCCTCAAAGACCACTGTTTATTCATTGTATAATTATGACTCATTTTTGTCCACTTATCTAGACACTATTTGATATAATAAATTCAAAGGAAAGTCTGTACAGCATGGCATAATCCATGCCATAATCCTTTAATTTTCAGGGAAAAACAACACACTGGAAACTATAGCACAAGCAGGCTATGTACTGTAATTATGATTCTGGGTTACAATACAAAACACCTGAGCAAAATGGATAAAGGTCAGCAAAAAGCTTTAAATCTTCATTAATGGGCCGCTGTCACGTACTGCTGATCGTTGAAAGACAGTGCCATAGATTGTAATATATAAAGAGATGGCCTAGAAGGGGATTAGAGATGATATGGTCCCAATGATTACAGGTACAGCAGCTCGTTCCACCAGAGCAGTGCAAGGGAGGACAGTGAGTGCACGCAGGATGTACAGTAGGAGAACAAGGGGAACATAGAAAGTCATTTTAACAGAGGTCCACTCTTCCAAAGAGACTAAAGGCCACACAAAATATTTAACACAAAAAAGATTATTTTTTTAACTACACCTTTTACCATCGCCTTTGTTAATTGTTGGTTTAACTTTTGCCCGTAGAACTGTGGGGTGAATACGTTTTTATTTAGCTCTCCATACATGCTATTAGTATATTATTATATTAATATAATAATAGTATAGTAATATTAATAAGTTATATTAATATATTATATATACACTACTGTATATTAGTATGTATTATAGTATTAGTATATTAGTACAATAGTATTAAGTATTAAGAACAAGTAGTTCCTTCTTGTTGCTGTTTAATACAGGCATGTATGAAATGCAAAATGGCTGTCAGAATTGTTTTTAAATGCAAACAATATTTGCCCACTTTGCCTAAAATACGTGACACATCCTAACATGACTGAACCTTCTTTACTTGTAGTACTGAGGTGTATTATACTGGTCATAATCTCTGTCTGAGATTATTTTTTGTCACATTTGTGATTGCCATTTTTCATCAAAAATCCTGACAAGGACCTGGTGTCTTTAAGAGCAGGAACAGCAACCAAATCCTACTCAGGGAACTGAGTTTTTTTTCCCCAAAAGATCTGTAAGTGGGAAATGTGTAGAAAACAGTTCTCAGAACTCAATTCTATTTCAGTTTGTAGCGCATCCACACAAGTCAATTAATTCAAAGGTTTTTGCTCTTTGTTTCTTTAACAGCTCTATAAGGTAATTTGAAAGGACAAGTTTAGTGGGGTGGAAATGTCACACAGTCCACAGACTGTGTAGTTAAGATCACTGATCTAGAGATTAGATTCTTCTAAGAAGAACACACTACAGTATGTAATGATGTGACCAGTCTCTATGGTAACCCTTTCCATTACACTTTGAAAATAAACCATTTCAATTGATTTCAGCCCTTACAAGATGGAAAATAATAACGTTACTGCTAAAATAAAATGCCTAAGAGATCAAAAACATTAAATAAAAGAAGCCTAGTTAGGTCACTGAGAGCTCATTTGGCATAGATCCAGAATACAGATCCAGGTTAAATCAAAACTGACCCACAAATGTCAGACCAGTACATGATGGTGGCTATATGGTTCACAGAGACATTTTGCTTTTAGTCACTAAAATGTAAGCTGTGATAACTGATATCCAGTTAATTTTGCATCGTGAACAGGAACAGTGAAAGCATGACACTGTCCCAGTTTTGAGGGGCGGCAGTGCCTGGGAATGCACAAGAAACTTTATTTGTAAAATAATACAATAGTACTCTTGGACACAGAAGGAAACCCCAACCTCCCCTTCATGTGGATACCAACCTCACCCACATAGCTAGCTCACATTCACACACTGGCATCCACCTTATCCCAGAGGTGACCTTTGGAAATCTGGTACCCTTAGTCATCAAGTATTTGGTTTAGAAGTGACTAGTGAGTGGGCTTGAGTCTGGAATTAATCCAGGCCCCAGTGTGTCTCGGGGGCTAGGAGTTGGGAGATAGAACAAAGTGTCTAAGTAATTGCTTCCATTTTCCTTTGATTATACTTATTTTGTTTTAATAATGACACATTGACAAATCAGATCTCCAAAGTCCACATTTTTTAGCAAAAAATGTTTTTTTTTTCATTGCTGAAGTACATGCCGGGGGATGTTTACAAGGAAATCTCTTCACCAACAATAAACCACAGAGTAAAGTTTAATTGCAGTTCCTTCTTTGCAAAGTAGCCACTGTGTTTCACTAGGATCCCACAATGGCATATCTTTTTATTTGACAGATGATCTTTATAAAACTACTGTGCTGCAGAGACTCTATAGAGTCTTCTCAGGGGACTCTATTGTCCTCAGTTGTGTTGTTGAGCAGTCAGAAAAACAAACCTTTATACTGTATTTGCACGACATTAGATTTTCAATTTTTTGGAGATTTTCCGTCATCAAAAGTCAAAACAGAAAGAAAAAAAATGTGTGCAAAATTCTCTGTTAATCCTTGTTTCTATTATCATTTCTCATACCAGCTAAAGCTTCCACAGAAATAAACATTTTTATAAAGATTTTCCAAGGATTGTTGGAAGGAAAAACAGAGAGAAGCAAATCTGTGCTCCACAACGTTTAAATTTGTGGACAGAAGGGTCGAAGGCTCAAACCCCAAGAGGGATGTGGCTGTTTTACCCTGGAGCAAGGTTCTCGACTCAGTTCCAGTAAAAGTCCTGGTGTATAAATAGGTCTCCAGGTCATCATTGAAAATGTGAATTTGAGCTCAATCCCCTTACCCAGTTAAATCACAAAAATAAAAATGTCCCTGGTGCAAATCAAGACCCATGTCCTTTATAGTACACGCATATTTCATTTATTCATCTTCTAATGTTGCTAATATATTCTTAGCTATAATGGCAACATAATAATATAAGTAGAAGTAAAGTAAGTAAGTTTTACTGAGCAAGCAACTAATAAAAGAACAGGAAATGGTACACATACATTAAAAGGAAATTATCACAATACCATTGCTGCTTGTGTGGAAATGAATAGAGTTTGATTTCTGCACTCTGTTATTCTTATAGACAATTCTTAGTTTAGAGAATTATATAAATAAGTATTCTGGAGTACCATACCATACATGTGGAAAATTCAATTTTCTTTATCAATATATTTATAAAATTATTTAAACTGAGAAACTGTAAGTTGAGTAAGACCATCATAACATTTAAAATTCAGGCAGTTGATTTTAGATCTGTGAAATATTTTAATCATATTACCGGTATGTGATCTGTAATACTGAAAATAATGTAAAAGATATTCACAGATGTGAAAAACCCACATCACATACAATACTGTATATAGGGCAGCTGTGTACTTAATACTCAAATAGCTTCACAGTCTACATTCTCAAAATAAGTCTGGGTTCATTGAAGCACTGTAAGACAAAGTAATTTCCATTATAGCTTACATATACTCTATAGTGATCTACTAGTTCAAATGGAAATACAAGAAATTTTCAAAAACTCTGATAATAACAATAACACAAAATATGAGTTGAAAAATTAATAATGCCATAAGTGTTAAAATCACACAATGTGCCTCTTTAGTATCTTTTTCAGTATCTTTGTAAAATGTTTGTGTTTTGAGTGACTGGTCATTTTAAAATATATAGTAATGTTTAATGTTATCTATTTCTATGGCTCAGATTACTTTACATCATTTAATCGAACCTTCAACCAATTGTTAGTGGTGTTCAGCTTGCCAAAAAGCAAGGTGTGTCTGATTTGCTTTTACTCAGTAAAAAAATGTCAGATTTTATGTCGGTCTTTGTTGTATAAAGGTAAAGTCAATTGTTCCCTTCAGATAAACAAAAGTGCTGGTCATTTTGAAAACAACAATTTTGAAAGTTTTGATAAAACTTTGGTGCATTTTGCAATTTTAGTGAAAACTTGTAAAAACAAAGAAGCTAAAGCATACGGATGGAATAGTGGAATATGGTGTTTCACACAATTATGGTAAATGAGACTGCAAAGGCAAATTAAAACCACATGCAGCACTATATACATTGAAGTTAAATAAAACTGCAAACGTGTAGTTTTTCAATCCAATGACTTGTTGGAAAGAGAAAATGAGTGTATGCATAAAGTGATTAAAACGTGAATTTCTGAATGTCTCTTTAAGGTCATGTTTGGAGAAACCACTGATATTAGTGTAGTAATAAAGAAACAAAAACTACAATGCATCATTATAATAAATGAAAAAATAGCTCCATGAAACCCTGTTAAATTAGAAAGCATTTAAATATAATTATCAAGACTAATGTGTCGTGCACGTATTGCAAGAAAGAGATCTAGATGCTTTTCAGCAACTGCATCTTCAAATTATTATTGTCATGAAGTCTACACTACGTAGTCTGACCTTAGTGTGTTGGAGCTTGCTGGGACAGGCTCTCGCTCCCCTCTGACTCTGTTGGATGAAGTGTTCAATTGGATGAAGTGGTTAGAAAATGGATGGAAGGATAATGTTGGACAAAGGCATTAGTGAGGCTGCCAGAGAATTAAGAAACTCCTTCTACATGATACACGTGCATGTAATTTCATTTTAATAATCTTAATCTTAATAATCTACTTTGGAAGTAAAGAAAACAGGAGGGTAACAATATTTACACAAGTTATCATCCTCTGCAAAATTTATGTTTATAGTTATTAAAGTTCAATGCTGCAAGCCAAGGGATTTGTTTTCATATATTACAGCAAACACCATAAAGTCTCTGACTCTGTCTTTTCTAGGGAAGAAGAGTATATATGTTTAAGGCCTCTGAAGGAAAATAAAACATTTCCTTGGTTTCAGCAATTACAAGATACATCCTTATTTTAACACATAAACGAGGTCAAACAAAAAGCCTTTTGGCCGGGCTTTCGTGATGTTTCTGTGCTGAATTGTGAAAAAGGTAGTGATCCGTTTCCTCATATGTGACTGTTTATCAGCCTGAAGCGACGCAGAGGGAATTGAACTATGTTTGGACAGTACATTTGTATATTTTGTCATGAGTCTTACTGCCACATAACTTATCTAGGCACGTGGTTTCATTAATAGGTGGACTTGTAAACCAGACAAATGGGGAAAGAGATATTTATTTATTTTAAAGCTCAAGTAAAACCAACATTTCCTTTTTATGCCTATTCAAAAGCTGCATAATGTGACAACTATTTCTAGTTTTTAACAGACTAGACTTTCTGACCCAGGAAGTTAAAAAGACTAATTGCAGAACTTAAATAAATGACAGTAAAAGCCAGGGGAATTCTATTTGCAGTGCATTCAGATGAAAATTATTCTTTTTCTATAGTGTGCATATTTTTTTTCTGAATGACAGAACTGTACATCTTTATCGAATTTCCATTTCTCCCATAAGCCAATTCATAAATCCTAGAAATCGTCAGTCATCTGTGACATCTTACCAAGTTTCTTTTTGGGGGGAAAATCTGATGAGGAAGATAAAATGTTTTGCAAAACAAAAAAAAATTGTGCACACATAAATTGAAGTAAGAAATATAGTAATATACTGTATAAGGTAATACAGTAAATAACTTCAGTGTAGTGAACAATTATAAATATAAATGTCTGTGATTGGTTCTTTAGGATATGCCTATCTATCCTGTCTAGTACTAAGTGGCAATTAAAGCAAGGATTTCATTGAGCTATTTCTTGAAAGAAGCCAGGGGATCAATTTCAGTAACAAGGGTGGGTAGTTTGCATACCATCTTTTATTTGAGAATTAATCCTAAATTACTAACTTTTTCCAAAAACATTGTGCAAATTTAAATCCACCATATGGTGTGCCATGTGGCTGTTTCTTGTTCAAAGAACTCTAGCAAGTTAGTTAAGCAAATCCTACCTTTTCTAAATCTATGTTGAATATCTACAAGGATCCCATTTCTATACAGGCGATCCATTTAGTTTAGTTCTGATAGTGGTTTCCATGACATTATGCAGTAGGTCATAGAAGACATATGAGTATACAATTACAGTACTTTGTTCCTTCTCCTTTTTTATTAATTGACGTTACATTAACAATTCTCATGGGTGCTGCCCCTGTCTTCTGTGACTGGTTTTGGATATTTCGTCAAGTCTATTTTATAGAATACCATCTAGCCCTGAAGATGTATTGATCTTCTGCTACCTGAAACATTTGGTTAACATTGTTAATACCATTTAATAGAGAATGTTATCTTTCCTCTGTCTGCAGCATGTCGTTGTCCTTTTCCTTAGTAAATGCAATACCTACTGTAAGTAAATACTCATTTAGTCTTTTCCCTAACATTTATCTTTTACAACATATCCAGAAGACAGAACTGTTCTGTAGATTCTGAACTAGACAGTAGATTGCATTGCTCAAGACCAACAGAGTACAACCTTATTGTGAAATCAAGGGTTATACCGTATGCTTCTGTTCTCTGTTGCTGCATTTCCCCTTCTATCTGGACAAGGTAAAAAACAAAACTAAGTCTCACAGTAGATCCACTAATTTGAAATTTAAATAGACCTCTCCAGGTTTTCATCTGTTTGGACAAGTTATATGGGAAATTATCTATTTTTTTCTAAACAAGTTCTCACCAAGATTGTGTTCTCCTCTGATCAGGTTAAAGCGCCAATCCAAATATGATCTGACGAGACCTTTTTTCGAAACTGAGCTACCAAAACACATTTATTTAATAATGGCACGAAAACAAATGGCATGAGACTAAGTATTCGTTTGCAGCTTGTTCTGTTCCACTGAAATGACAATTTCAAAGGTAAACCGCTAGTAGTTTTATTCTAGTGTCTCTGTGGTGGTGAGCAGCAGAACAAAGACACCGCATATGTTTGATCACTCTTTGGATTTGGAACTCAGAAAGAGAACGCAGTCCAATTTGCAATGCTTGAGCCAGTTCGTGATAAGATATAATATCAAGACAGCTTCCCGGAGGTTCCAGTTCCCACCACTCATATTCCATTAAGAAGAACTACAGTACTAGGTGTGTGTTCCCTTTTGGGATATAGCCATATCCTGCATGAAGAGGAATAATTGAATTCTGATCCAAAAATGGCAACTGCTTTAGCATGCAGCTCTTCAGAACGATTTCTGCTGTGTTTACTGATAAAACTTGTCAAGCTACTGTAGATAGGGCCTTTTGTGTGAACAAAAGCTACAAGTAGCCCACATTGTGAAAAAGTCTACTATTTGGTTTGGTATTTGTACTTACTGCCTTCATCCACCTATGATGTATGGAGATTATCACTCACTGATATTGAAAATGTTGAAGTGAAAACACTAATTATCACAAAGTCAGTAATACAACCACTGGAATTCTTCTGTACTCTCATTACAAAGTAAGCAGTAAGATGTCCAATGTACAGTAAGAGTGGATCAACATTCTCCTTAATAAGCTTCCAGCTGAAACTTTCATCGGCTCTCTAAAGGCTGGGATTTACAGTAATCTTAAATGTTTTCACATTTCAGGATAAACATGCAGGCATAAGTCTTGTTCTGTGGCGCAGTAGTCTGGCTGGTCTTGTAGGTTCCTTTAAATCATAGCTTATTCAAAACTTAGAATAAAGCCTAAGTTGTTCATTTTAGCATTGAATTCTGTTAATTCAGAAAATGAAAGAAAATTGCAAGATGACACATTTTTTTAACAGCAGGGTTGCCCACCGCCCCCATAAATACCTGAAACGCAGTTTCCTCACATTTGGGAATTTCTCATATATATTTCTCATAAATACAGTCGATTCATAACTTACTGTACAAAGGGGTTAGGGATTTTGAGTAGCACGTAATGTATTTTACCCTATATCCCTGATAAAAAAACCCTACTAACCTCTTACAATAATTCAAGATATTAAATATAACTATAAAGAAACTATAAAGAAAGCAAATACAATTTAGTACGGTGGCTGTACAGGCTGTGTATAGGGTGTGCTTGATGCTTTTTTTCAGTATTTTTTTTTCATGAGTTGAGAAACTCATATATCCTTAGTATCCCTCCATCCATTCATGACAGGGTCATGTCAAAGCCTTATACCAGCAGCCATATCACCCTGCAACTCACAACTGGCAACCCACTGAAGCTAAGCAGGTGTGAGCCTGGTCAGTACCTGGATGGGAGACCTCCTGGGAAAAACTAAGGTTGCTGCTGGAAGAGGTGTTAGTGGGGCCAGCAGGGGGCGCTCACCCTGTGGTCCATGTGGGTCCTAATGCCCCAGTATAGTGATGGGGACACTATACTGTAAACAGGCGCCGTCCTTCGGATGAGACGTAAAACCGAGGTCCTGACTCTCTGTGGTCATTAAAAATCCCAGGGCTCCTCTCGAAAAGAGTAGGGGTCCTGGCCAAATTTCCTGTACCCCGGTGTCCTGGCCAAATTTCCAATTGGCCCTTACTAATCATGGCCTCCTAATAATCCCCCTCTATGAATTGGCTACATTACTCTGCTCTCCTCCCACTGATAGCTGATGTGTGGTGAGCGTTCTGGCGCACTATGGCTGCCGTCGCATCATCCAGGTGGGGCTGCACATTGGTGGTGGTGGAGGGGAGTCCCCATTACCTGTAAAGCGCTTTGAGTGGAGTGTCCAGAAAAGCGCTATATAAGTGTAAGCAATTATTATTATTATAAACCTATCCCAACAAGCAAAAGGGCCAATTTTACCAGAAACCAATGAAACTTTGGACTGTGGTGGTAGACCAGAGAACTCAAAGGAAACCCATGTGAACACAGTGAGAACATACAAACTCCAGCTGTGCAGATAGCACAACAGGAATTGAACCCAGGGCCCCAACACTGCAAATCAGCAATGCTAACCACTTTCCACCACGCCACCCTCATAAATATTATATTCATTTAATTCCTCCCTAAGTCTAACCTTTTAAAAATACATTTATAATTGAGTTGTTAGGATAACTTAATGTCAGCTAAACAGGCGGCTAATATATTGAGAGACGGATCTTGCAATGAAGTGAGGGAGATTTTGACAAAAATGTCAGACCAGTTATTAAGAGGAAAACAATTTCAAGTCATCTTTTATCAGCATGGGAAAAAAGTAAAAAAGAGAGAAGTTAAAAAAGAGTTCTCCGAACTTTGATAATAATTTATGCACGGTGCAATTGCTGTGTTTTCTTAGTGATCCCACTGTATTTAGATATTTGCAGCTCAAATGCAGCGACAAAACACTCTGGCTTTCCTCAACTTCTGCGTTTCCAGACTCTTATATGTTTCTTTTTTCTGTATCCTTCTCTCCTGGGAAATGAGTTCGGCTGTGTATTCTGCTTACAAAACATCATTTGTCACACAGAGCCTGCTAGACATTTTCTTTCTTCACTCTGCTGGCATCCTTGCTGTCTCAACTTGCTGCCTCAAACAAAGGCCTACATTAGGATTTTACATGTGTATGAGCTACATATATTTGCAAATTGGTAAAAAAAAAAGTAACTATGCAATCTTGTTGCATTCAACGAATTCACAAATTATTATGAAATATAAAATCTGGTGAACTGTGGTGCATACAAATGAAGGGAAGTTTAAAAAAGACAGAAGACAGTGTTATTTGTATGTACTAAAGTTTGGATGAGTATAACAGTACCTTATTGCTAGTAATCTAATGGTCTTAAAGGTCTGTACTTCAATCACAATCAGTTACCAGACATTAGGGTTTGTTAATTTTCCAAACTTTCATTACAAACTCAAATTTGTAAAACAAGTGTAGTGCAGGTGTTCTAATTACATTTCTATAAGACACAAACTAAAACTAATTAAGTTTTAAATTGTCATAATATTTTTAAACATGTTCAGCTCCTTGTGGAATTCACAGTTGAAATCACATACTGTATATATGCTGCAACATTTTGAAATTGAGTTTGTTTATTTGTGAACAAAGTGCTTAGTGCTACTCAATGATTCTGTTTGTGTTTAGTAATTTATGTCATGGATCTTTCATTTTATACTTAAAGCTGTATGCACTTTACTGTGTTTAAAATGATTGCGGAATATAAATAAACATGGACTTTTTTTTTTTGCTTGGACCCCTTTCCTTTTTTAGGTTAAAAAACATGAAATGCTGAGATCAGCCAAAAAGCCTTACAAGAAAAGTGAAGAGGGTTATCATGCATTTAAAAAAATGACTGCTTTAAGAAAACTGAACATTTGCATTGCCTGTGGTAGAAAGCTAACACTGATCTGTGAATATTTAAGTTGAGTCCAAGTCAAAGTTAGTTTAGTCAAATAATTATTCATGATTTAAATAAATATATTAAGAAATGTTGTTTTTACCAGAATGGTCCCTAATGTATAAACAGCAGAGGCAAAGCCAAAATAACTTATCACTATAAATGTCTTGTTCCCATTACACTGTAGTTTACTAATAATTTCTGTTCCAAAACTCTGCGGTATTCAAACCAGTGTGAAAAAATCAAAACATCTACAATGGACTTTGATGTCCAATTTATTTTTTTTCTGTGAACACTATAAAACTGGTAGTGCTTAACTCAAATGCATTATTTAAATGAACCATGATTTCTCACAGAGCTCATATTAAATTTTAAAATAAACATTTTGAATTCCATGTTTATAATTGCTCAAATTGACTGTTAATTGATGTTTATTTTATTATTTTAGTCCTATATTTACTGTATACACTGTATTGTAGCAGACCAGCTGAAGAATGGGCTGCAGTTACAGCCACCCTACTAAGAAAGGCCACTTCATGGCACCTGGTTACTGTAAATAGCCACAGAAGGGGTGATTGGTTTAATTATTGGATAATTGCTAAAGAGCTAAGAATTTCATATTCTCACATTCCTGTAATTAGGCTTTTATTTGTTGTTTGTTGGTATTTAAAGGGTTTTTGTTGTTTATTCTGAAGGAGGACTTCAATAAAGCATCTTAGATTTAATGTTTTATCAGCTATTGCGACTTTTTGTGCCTGTAGACTTCTAGACTTTTGTGACCACCCTGTTTAAGGTTAGAGGCTGTTCATGTTTAACGTCATAAAGAACAAAAGGTGTGAAAGGCAGTGAATCTAAAGAGGTGAATAAAAGCTATTTTGCAGAGAAATGTTTTAAAAATAAAAATGCATTTTAAAGATATCTCACAATAATACACAGTGATATCACATTTACAGTGATAGTCTGACAGTTGAAAGTATTATTATACTAAGCAAATAGGTTAATGTTTTATTAATAAAACTTTGAATAACCATTATAAGATAGAAGCCCCAATTTCTTCCTGTCACTGGCTCTAGGGTATAAATATACGTCTCCTTACCACAATTTACCAGCTTTAATTTCACCACTCAGTTCTGCCAATCTACTGCTTCCTGACAGTTTCAAGAATCTTTGTTGAACTTGTCAAATTTGTGGGCAGCAAATTAGGTCTTCTGAGATCCCTCCTCTTTCACATTCTATTGATGTCGCTACCCACAAATAATTTCAAAAAGCAGCTCGTGTGGAAATAGCTTTTCAACTCCACAATTTATTTCTATATTTGATTGGAATCAAATTATTCCTAGCTACAGTATGATCTCTTTCCTCTTTGTGCTTCAAATGATTAAAAAGCCTTCACATGATCACATTGCTGATGGAATCTGAAATGTGTTCATTATTTCAAAGTTAAACCCCATTTGTTAACTTCTGCCACAATTGTAATTTTTACTGGCACAGAAAAAAAAACATCTTTGGTGTTATGTCACCCCTAAATCTCAAATATCTTTTAGACACCTTGTTAGATCAAAAACCACCCTCCTACCCAATATATGTGCTTCTCTCCTCATTTCTTTGTGTAGTAGCCGAGTATTGTCTTATAGTTCTGTATAGGTTGTCCAGATTTAGCACATTGTTGTCTTATGGAAGTGCAATGAAGTGATGATGCTTCATGCTAGGATCATGATTTATTTTAGGTAGTGTTAATATCTTCCATCTTTGCTCTCTGGCAATAATCCTCTACCCTGGTTCCCAGAGAAACCTCTGCGTCTCCTGGTTTTTGTTCCAGGCAAGTTTTTAATTTCAATTTTCTATTTTCAGGCATGTTTTAAAGTACTGTCTGCCATCAGCTTTTCAGATGTTGAGTTTGAAAAAAAACAGTGGAGACACAGTGTTCTAGGACCACGGTCAGGAACGGTGTGGAGATTTAAAATACGTGCATCATTATAAGCACTTAGGGTTTATGGTGTCATGTCTATTAAAAACACAGCATTACCTTCCCATATTTAGTTTTAAGGGCTCTAAGATTTCCGTACCGTGTTTTATGCTTCATGTTAGGGCTGTGTCCTCTAATGCTTTAACTTTACTCTGTTTCTATGCTATTAGGTAGGTACCGTACCTGTTAT
Organism: Lepisosteus platostomus; assembly: GCF_059453375.1. Classification (NCBI taxonomy): domain Eukaryota; kingdom Metazoa; phylum Chordata; class Actinopteri; order Semionotiformes; family Lepisosteidae; genus Lepisosteus; species Lepisosteus platostomus. Next base: position 40,520,095 of record NC_142622.1, on the reverse strand, counting down.
TGCAAGTGTTAAGTGTTATACACTTCTCCTTCCCTGCCTGATGCCTGTTCTACATTATTTTGGACTTACCTAAACGTTTATTACCATATCTTTAAGGTCCTAATGGAAAAAAAATAAAAAGTGAGATAATCTCATACCCTTACCCTTGGTGTATGAAACTACTATGATGCTCTCGCACACTGGATCTGTAATACCTTTAGATAGAACCTCTCAGTTCCCGAATAACCCAAAGAGATTCACTGACTGACAAAAGCACCATATCTATTGCTCCAAATTCAAGCTCAGTAAATTTACAACTTACTGTAAGCCTTAAGCTCCAGTTTCTATCCCTAAGACCTCTTCTAGTTCTGTTCACTACAGATTGTCCTACCTCAAGCACAGAGTAAAGGAATGAATTATTCCCTTCTATAATCTATCAAGTTTGATGCAACAATTTTAAGGGATGCTCATTAATCTTGTATTTAATAAGTATGTGAAAGACCACTTTAGATCACTCTTTAGGGGCTTGGGCTACCTCCGGGCTATCGTTTTTTAATATACAGTATGTTTTAAAAAGCCAGAATGTACTACATATGCAATCCCATCGTGATGTTCATCCATGACAAATGAATGCTGTTTCTCTCCATAGACGCGTTACACTATAGAGCAGAGGGCCTGCATGTTTCCTCTCTTTTGGGGTCCAAAAGCCTTATTTGTACATTGCAGTATGTGTAATGCACACATTTGGGATCCATAGCAATCACATTGCTGCATTCATTTACAGCTATTTATCCATCGCTATTAGATGCAGTGTATAGTCTACTGAAATTAATGCTCTATGTGTTTCCATTATTTTCCTGTTTTGTGGGTCCAGCAACCACATCCTTATGTAAGATTTAATTTCTTATTCAGTGGAGCAAAAAAACATACAATGTCTTGTGTAGTTGTGTATGTACAGTACTTCAGTACTTTTTTGTAGTGGTGTCAGCAGTCCTTCAAACTACAGTAACTAGGTTTAAGCTAAAATAACAATAAATACCTGGCCCTCAATCATCTTATTTCTGTTTGTATCCTCTGAGTACTAAACAAACTGTTATGCAAAATAAAAATTGCAATGTTATTGGGGATGATTTCTGTCTGAAATGTAATAGCCCTGGCACATTTCCAAACAGCAAAGAATAAAAACCATAATTATTGCCTTTAGACATTTTGAAAATGTTATTCCTTGGCAATAATACACTCTCCCTTAGGGTTTATACTTACAAATCTAAAGAAATTCTACACAAGTCCTTTACTACTTATTACTCCAATCCTAGATGAAGTTTGGCTACTTTAGTGAGATATTAAACTGAACTCAATTAGATTTGGAACAGGGCAGAGGTTATGGACTCAGTATTCATTATGTGGATGCCTGACCTTTCTTTGAAATATATCTTGTGAAATAACTTATGATTTCCTACATAACAAAAATATAGAGGGAAAAAGATTAACTTCATGTATTTAACTTGTGTGACCAATAGACATTTTATTATGAAAGGAACTATAAACAAAATTATACAAGACTAACAGTAAAAGCTGCAATATGACATTAAGCATACCCTTAAACAATTAATTTGATTGAAAACTTACAGATTCTTTCCAAATCATTTTTTTAACGAAGCCTTTATTTTACAAACAAGTTATAAATATAAGACCTTTTCATTTAGCGGCAAGAGAGTGAAAGACAAATTGCTTAATTATGTTGTTTCTTTTTCATTTTGATTTAATGTTGTTTGTCCCAGGGGCCAGTTAACTATTGATAATGGACTACAGGGAAGACTTTTATAACCTTTCTAGTGTTTTAACATAAGAATAAATTAAGATGCTATTAAGATTCAGTTTCTTAATTTTTGTTGATTAATTTTCCTTTTGGTTAGTTCTGTTTGATCAGCTGCATAATGATAAGTTAAATAGTACACAAAAATGCCTCACAAGTAAAGTGAAAACCAAGATGGTGTGCTGTATTAGTCATACAGTGTGTTATGTGTGTATGTTGACACCCAGTTTTCAACTTATGAAACCTATTTTAGATATTGAAATAATTGTATTCTCTTATTTATCTTAAACAGTGCAGACTCCAGGAAACATCTATACAGTACATCCCATTGAAGGCCATTAGTTTATACATAGCTAAGAAATTTACCAAAACATTGCTAAAAAATCTCTTCATTCAACAATAGATGTATTTTAAAGTACCATTATACATTATTTTTATTAAACTCTACATTCCATAAAATGTTTCTTGTTAAAAACCACATATTATATCTAACTTTCCCTCCTGTTATTGCTTTGGTGCCTGTTTCGTTTTTTCCAAGTCTGTGGAATGCCATTCTGTGGCAATTGAGTGAGGATATTTCTTTTTCTGTGAGACTTTTTAACTACTTTTTAACTACTTTGAGAAGCATAATCAGAAACAGTGCCAAAACTTCAGAATTATAATGTCCTTTTCCATAAAATGATTAATCTATAGTGCAGGGTGTATGTACAGTATCTCTAAACCTTAATAAACTGAGGTATTTGTCAATGTCACAGTACACCTCCTGATAATTGATGGTAGCAGTGAAATTTCCTATCATTTCCACCAAAGGTCAATACAGATATCAATAACTACATTAATTGCACGTGCTCATCTTGGTCATATTGAGTAACAAACCTTATTTTCTTAAGGAGATAACATGAAAAATCCCTTTTAAGACACTAGACGGCACACATTAAAGCTTTAGATTTAGGAACTACAAGCTCTGATATGAGAACTTAAAACTGCAATAATGGGGCAATATTGCTCATCATGAATCTTCTGTACAGTACACTACAGTACACACTGCCTGTATTATTGTATAGTTCAAAATCTCTGGTTGTAATAAGAAGATTATCATTTCAATTCTGTTTCCAGTTTTGACACATATACAACATCTTTGAGCTCTGAGCAACAGAAAAGGGCTCATTGCCCTGTTATCTATCACAGTATTATAATTGAATTGAACAACCTTATTTAAATGGCAAATAAGAACACTTGTTGCATTTTTAATGCTTCTCCGTACAGAATATTTTCAATAATTTTGTTATGAAAAAAATTCTTCTCCCTCTCTTCTTCCTTATCTAAACCTAGGTTGTTCCTAAAAAGTCACAGCGGAACAGCTGGGAAGCAAAGTAGTCTCGTGATACATGGAGCAGATTTCAGCACAAAAGATGTGGACAATGACAACTGCATCTGCAAGTGTGCTGTGATGCTAACAGGAGGTAATGCAGCATGCAAAAGATATCAGTTACACCCCATTTTAAATAAGTGACTTTGAAAATGCATGAATAATGTTGAATATCAGCCACTAGATCAAATTCCTTGCCAGCAGGTTACAGAAAGAGAAACTAACAAAAAGACCTGCCGCTAAACCAGTATGTACTTTATGAAGTATTGATTTATGCTAAAAAGGAAAAGGGTTTTTTTCTCTACACAAAAAAGTAAAAAAATAAATTGCTAAAAGGGATTATCTCTATCCTTGTACTTTTAAAGTGACTGTGCAAATGATAATTAACTGAAAACACACACTGATGTCATTTCTGGTTATATATTTTCATTTTGGTTATGGTTTGGTTGTATTTCATTGAGGCACTGAACTGCACTGCATTGCATTCATTTATTTTCAAGAGGCTGTAGCTATCTTTTTCAATGATCGCTGAGTTTCTATAATTGTGCACTCAGCAGCAATTATCGAATTGGTCTCTTCCTTACTTTTCTTGGTATCCCAGTGTTGTAGGAGTGCTTCATAGCCGTCATTAGGAGTGACACCCAAGGCTATCTGGTGAAAAGCATGTGTCACAATATACTGTACATGCTTTATAAAAACACAATGCAGCATAACAGATTACAATTCTCAGCTTACCAAGAGCTCTGTAAAACTTTCCAAACAAGACCAAATACAGCGATTACTCCCAAAAAGCTCCTACCACCATAAGTGTAATTCACAAGACAATTTTATAAGAACTCTTTAACCTGGGGTGGGGGCTATCTACAACAAGCATATATCCACAAATTATGTTGCGCAACAGAAGAACTAGAACGCAAGTTCATAAGATAAGGGGTGGAATAATGTAAAATAAAGGGGTGTGTTAACAATTTGAAATCCTTCATGGAACACTGTCAGTTGGATATTATTCTTGGCAAAGGAAGAGGCTCAGGACACAATCCATAAGAAAATAATGAAGTCCATACGGATCATCACATCCTGTGCACTCTGCACCTATTACATTCAGGTTTGAAATGCTCACGAGATGCATTTATTATGTAGAACTGAATACCAAGTTATTCAAAAGTTTTTTTTAAAGACTAACAAAGTAATATTGCTGAATTGAAAACAATGTCCCTGTGGCTAGGTTTTCCAAAGTTGCATTGAAATCACACACCCTAGAGTAGTTGATTGTGAAGGTTTTCCTTTCAGAAGGACATAAAACCAATACAGAATGAGAATAGACACTTTGACCCGTCATATAAGTGAATTATTGAAAGGACATTAATTTGGGAAATTTTTAAAAGGGTGCTGTCTGAAACAGAGGGAACAATTTACTAGTGAATTCCTTCTGTTTATCATTAAGTATACAGCAGAATTAAGGCTCTTGAAAGTTAAAAATTGAATAAAGCTGAACGTGTCACACTTGAGGTAATAACTATGTGAGTATTTAAAGCCAGATGTATTCTGGTTATGTTATGAAATTGTCAAAAAAATAATCTTTCATGTGGGAAAATCATTGACTTCCACCTGCAAGAAAACCAACAGTAGCTGGTTCATTCTAAAGCATGAAAAGCAAAACATTTGCTGCAAGAACAGACTTTTCTAATTTCAGATGTGAAGCTCTCCTACTCAGTGCTACTGAACACTGTTTCAAACCTGTTATAGAAATACTGCATGTGCTCATATTGGCATCTTGTCACATGGGGAGTGCTGTGGTTTCCAAAGGACAGCAAATGACTTTAACATGGGAAGAGACCAACATTTCCAGGCTGTCTTTTAGTAGCAGCATTGAAATGTGAGTGCTGTAGCTGGTATGTCAAACTCCTCAGACTGTAGAGTATGTGCACTGCCATATGTCAGTCTGGCAAATGTACTTCACACGAGTATTCTGCCAGTGTTTCATTTGCTACTCAACACCAGAACATATTGACACGTTTGTAAGAAGAACTTAATATCTCTGGCCTTATCAAGTGTGAAAAAACTGTAATAGATCTAATAAAAGCAAGAGATGATTCACTGAATTAAAAACCATTGTTTCACAATGGTTTACAAAAGTAAACCATGGCACTCTCATAAGCTTTTCAATACTAAAGCAAGTAAAGATTCTGAATGCCAAATACCATAACAAACAGTTACTGTAGAGAATCTGGAATAGGTTCCCTCCTAAAAAGAAAAAAAAAGGTTTTTATACTGTATGCTCTTTAGAAGTGTAAGGTTTAAATGTAATTCCCATAGAGTGAAAGATTTATTTGTATTTTATACAAGTCATTTGAATCTTTGTCAGTGGTACACCTGTCCGAAATATAAAGTACATGGTTAATGGGGAACCAAAGTTGCAGGCAAGTTGTACAGTCAATCACCTTTATTAGATAACTGAAATATATTTGGCTATGATGAGATCCATGCCACCAGTTTTGTACAGTAGGTATAGGCCATTGAGAAGGTGGTCTTTCAATGGAAAGACACAAGCAGTGCATGGGTTGAAGGTTACGGATGATGCACAGGGAGAGCTGAGGCAGTGACTTTTGAACATGGTCTTTAGTGATGGCAGCTTGAGGATTTTTACATCATTCTTTGGATAGACTCAATGTACAAAATAAGACTGTAGAGCCTAAGTGCTCATCTGGGCTGTGTTCTGCCAGTTCCAAACTGCCTGTTGTGACAACTGTGAGTGTAGCATGCTGGGAAACCCACTCCCTGGGGAACATTCAGACAAGGAAACTCACCCTCCCTACTGATGTCCTAATCATCCAGACCAGGGAAGGTACTGTATGTAAGTAGTTGTACAATATAATGACTGATCAAACATCCACTAATATCTGACTGAATGTTCAGTAGTCCAATCCAGGGGCGTCTACCTGAAGCCAGTGTGGTGGGTTTCCATGTGAAGATTGACTTTAATAAGTGTCATTTGCTTTTACAGTTGATTGTTAGTGTAGGTTCTACAGACATTTCAGGCCTTGTGTAGATTTTAACGCCACTCTCTAGTTTCACAAGTCATCCTTATTTTTTACACAAATGTAAAACAGCACTGTATTAACCTACACGGTATTTAGATAATTGTTACACATTATGAAACAGTGTCAACATATATTGTATTTCTCAGAATGTTGTCTCAAAACCTTTAGCTTTAATTCTTATTTCTGAACTTTAGTAAGAATCAGGAATTTTCTGTAATACGACATTCAGGTTGGTAGACTTTAATCCTTTCCAATAACATTGAAGTAATATCAATGAGCTAAACTACAATCAAAGAAATAGCCTTTTCATGCTTGAACATATTGCTTTTCAACCCAGTTTGCAGATATTTTGAACTGTTAAAAATTTATATTACTGTATACAATATGTCGCAGAGACTTACTGACTGCTCCACTTTTCCAGGTTGGTGGTTTGATGCCTGCGGACCATCTAATCTCAATGGGATGTATTACACTTTAGGACACAATCTTGGCAAACTCAACGGTATAAAATGGCATTACTTCAAAGGCCCCAGCTATTCCCTGCGTGCAACAACCATGATGATTCGACCTTTGGACTTCTGAATTTATCTTCACATGAATGCTGTTGACACCAGTGGCATCTACAGAAAGGACCGTGCTGTGCATCTGCCCTGCAATGACTAAGCAGTCTGAAAAAAAAACTCACTCATAGAGCACAATGATGACTCTCAAACATTTTTCAAGTTCTTAAATCAATACTTTTTGAGCCTTACATTAGCTGTTGGACTATGGACTTGTTGACTGCTGTTTTAGACATATCCATGAAGGAAAACCATTGTATCACATTATCAATATTTTGACTTTGATAACTAATAACATGTATGTCATCTGAGACCTTCAGTTGTGTTCGTTTTGATGGCTGAAAAAATAGCAATAATGTAAACAAGACAAATTAGTAGCAATTATGTTTAAAATGTTTCAAGTTTAGTAATCACCATTTGATTTTGCATAGTGTTTCGGTATGATCCAAACAGTAATGTACAGATGTTTTGATTGTGTTACAACATATAAGGTATTTTTTGCACTATACCCATATACTTAAATTTGTATTTGACATATTTCAGAAATATCATGATATTAAATTAATCCCCTTCTAATAATACAGTCTCCACATGACATTTCATGCTGTTGTAGTACATAACTGTACTTGTGCTTATGCTTGTTAGTATGCCTACTATTTTAAGTTCACTGTAAAAAGTAAAAAAAAACTCAAAATGTCTCAGATGCATCCATGTACTGTACATCACATTTGGCTATATTATTTACTTCCTCAAATCAAACATTTATCACTTACAGCAATCATTTTCAAATTTAGATTTAGTTGAGTACATTACTATTATTTGCTGCAGTTTCCTTTTTCATTTGACTTATTTAGGGGTCTTAATATTAGTTTCTATTTTGGAATCTAGTGACAAGTCTTTTATTACAGTATCTGCTACAGGAGATTAATATCTACTTCAGTTTCTTTTATTAAAATGTTTTAAACTAATTAAAGAATTCTGGGATTTCTAAAAAGAAACCATTTTTGCCTTTGAAATGCATTTTGCCATTTTTTCAAATGTAATGTGCCTGTGGAAGAAAACCTTTACAGAAAGTAATATAATCTTATTGTTATAATAAATTTGAATTATCAATTTTTACCATGACAGAAAAATAAGTACAGCAACTTCAAAGTACTGCACGATACTGTATCTTTCAAACATACAAGTGAAATATTAAGAAAAAAATGTATTTCTTTTATATAAGGTACAAAAAAAAGTGAACAATTCACTTCAGAACAAATCTGGAATGCAGAAATGTCAGTTTAGTGTTTATAAAGTTTAGATTTATTCTCTATGACGTATAGCACAGTAGCTTTGAGTCTGCGCTCTGAGATGAGAGCTCTAAAAAGCTGCCATCTTTTTAGTGTAACTACTAGTACTTCAGCTGTATGACATAGCTGAAATTCACTACTGACATTCTGTTTCAGTAGAATCTCGCTTTTCTCCTTTCCATTTAAAACACATTTACTATGTCCGTAAAGGAAGAAAATGAAACTACTTGGTGATTATATACATTAGGTCTCTTGAGCAGTCACAAGTTTTCATTTTACACGTTTTTCACATCTGAAAATGTTCTTTTTAAGGTAATGCATATAATCCCATAACAATCGTGCAAATAGTTTTTGACGCTATAACCAAAACAGTTTGAAATACATGCTAAAACCAAGGTACTTAATATTGTGGTATTCTAGAAATCATCAAAACGAAAGTAATAGTTTTCTGTTTCTACATTGTTGTGGTTTTAAAATAATGTAGTATAAAATACATATTAATTACTATTGCAATTACAGTCTCCTTAAAACAAATGTACTTTATCAGAGATGTATAAATTTGTGTTTCAGACTGCTACAGTACAGAATGGTGGTTCACAAAGTACTTAAATGTATTTTATTTGCTCCAGTTGATGTGGGTTGGTTGCTGGTTAGTCTCATAATTCCAGGTCGTGGGTGTAATCCTGTCTGTGCCAAGTTTACAAGCACTCCTGTTTCTGTATGGGCTTAGGGTGTTTTAGCTGCCTCCGACTTTACAAAACAAAATCTTAATTAAAGTAGCTAAATTTAAATTGCCTGTCCCCTAGTGGATCTAGTGATATTGGTTCTTGCTCTCAGTGCAAACAGTATTGGCTATAGGACAGAAAAAGAACCACATTTGCTTGATGGGCTGAATTGTGTTTGGTCTTTCTGATGTTCTAATGCTTAGTTCATTCCATTGATGTCCAGTTCATTAGGTTGTCTCCATTCATAACTGACAATACCATTATTATATTCAAAGTTACTGACAATACCGTGACACAGAAATAACACTCATAGGGCAAAATGTTGGATGGCTGAGGACTTTCAGATCCATCCAGGTCTGCACAGAAAACTAGCTATGGATGGGATTGCATGGGTGGAGGTGCCGTTGCTAAATATTCCAACATCACATCTCTCAAATACTGAAAAGAAGAAAGTAGGAACAAATCAAAAAGGAATTCTCATGTACAATTCTGAGTTGCTGTATAGAACACAAATACTCACAAGGCATTAAAGATGTTGCTTACTTCAGGTAGGGGCAATTTCATTTACTACTTATGTGATGAAAGATAATTATACGTCAGCATACTATTATTGAAAACAGGTACTTGTGGCCTTAGAATCTTTTAAACTTGTAAAACCTATACAGTACATTTTGTGAACCTACTAAAAAAAAAAAAATATGTAATTTTGTTTCTATTTAAAAGAGCTTTCCTAAGGAAAGCTGTTGTCTGCTTTGTTCCTCCCCCAGAACATTTAAATTATGTTTAAATAATACTTTTAATGTCACTGCTTTCACCTCATTTAACTGTAGATCCCCCCAAAGTTGTTCAATTCTCTTGTAACCAATTGTCAAATCCTGTTATGAACTGCGATTAAATAAAAGCATGTGATGCACTATTTCTTTAATTATCTGAGTTTCAGATGAAAAAGTTGTAATATTTTCTAATGAAGGTTTCATGTAAAATAAAAATATGGTACTAAAATATGTAACATTGGTGAACAATAAAAAGCTGAATATTTTTGTACTGCAAAAAAATTGAAAAAGTAACTTTTCACAGTTACAGTACAAATAATTAGGACTCATGAATAGGGAAAACATGAAACTACTCTTGCCTGGTGACTATGGTTTACAGTATTTCAGTAGCAGTGGTTTCTCTTCTTTTAATGTCAGACAAGATCAGGTGAGATCTCTCCAGAATCAATATTGTTCTTTTAATTTGGTTTATTCTAGAGTCTGGAAAAAGATTAATTAGAGCAGTGGTTCTCAAAGTCCTATGGTCCACGGACCACTTACACCAAGTCACAGATGCAGTGGACCACCAATGTTCACTTCCGACCCTGTAAAAAAAAAAAAAAAAAAAAAAAAAAAAGAAAAAAAAGAAATTGAATTAAATTTTATGAAAGTACTAATATTTGTATGAACAAAATGCCTTATGCTTTTAATACTTAAAAAGCTCATGTGACGAACGGAGCTGCTTAGACTTGCTGCAAGATGACTAGGACAGTCCGCAGACCACCTGGCGCACGCTTGTTGACCACCAGTGGTCCATGGACCACACTTTGAGAGCCACTGAATTAGAGTATTAATTCAGCAGCTCCCCTAGCAGCTGCCTTTACAAATCAATCGTTAAAGATTTCAAACTGTCAGTTTCAGTGTACATTTCCTTTGTGATACTGTGTATAATGATAAATGTCAAGGTCTACTCTATTGCATACGATGTTAAGGCATTAGAATTTTACTTCCTAGATCTTAAACATACCTTGTTTGTACATTTTTATTTTTTTTACACCACACTACCCCTAACTAGCCTGTCTTGCCAAAAACATACATACACTTGTTAATTTTGTATTTGTCCCTACCATTTTTTCTAGTCTTGTGCAAGATATTTCTATCTCAGTTACCTATAAATGAATTTGTGAGTTCTTGCATTTTATTTAATTTAGGTATCTGTAGTATCACATATTCATTAAACAATTCTAGACACTGTAAGAATGTGTAAATATTGTTTTACTGTTTTTATAGATGTGTATTACAGCTTACAATGGATACACATTTCTAAAGTGAACTTTAGAAATCAAAACATGACTTTGCAATTTTTACTTATATAGATGTTATCCCCCCTCCCCAATAAACAACTACTGCATATGTAAACATCTGGGACAAGCCAACAGCTGATAGAGGGGACATTTGGCTTCCATTCTTTTAAATAAGATGCCTGAAAGACAGAACAGGGAGAATGCATGATAAGCAAGTTACCATTATTTAAAGATAGAACACACTGTAATTACTCATCACCACAAAAGATGGCATGCCACTATAAGTAAATGCAGAATGCAGACAATAGTCAGCAAGTTAACAGCCAAATACTGTAAGCAGTGGACATGGCTGAAAGCTAGGATTGTCACAAATGACCCACTGAGCAAATGAAGATGAACCCTATGCGGTACCTTAGGAGGGCTAGATGAGAGTCAAGTTCCAAGTCCAGTTCCGAGGTTAGTAACCAAAGGTAGGCAAGTAGGTTTCCAATCCAGAAGAGGGCAAGGCTGAAGTCATAGTCAAAAGGCAGTTCCGTGATCCAAAAGGTGAAGGTCAATGGGAAGGCTTCCAATCTAAAAGGGCCAGACAGTAGACATGGTTGAAGGAAAGTTCCAAGGTTCATAAAGAACAAGTCAGATACCAAAACAAAGCCAAGGTAGAAGCTCCAAAGAACAACCAATACCAGGTAAAGAACAGAGGCTCCTGAAGGGCTTAAGTATTGTGCAAGGAAGAGGGTGCATTGATGGAGTGTCGTGGTTGGCTGATTTGCAGGAGCGGTGTCGTTTGGCAGAAGTGTTCAGGGCTGGGGAGTAATTAGCACAAGTGCGTTTCCATGTGAGAATGTGGTAGGCAGAGGGAGTGACAAGGATGACCTGCACTCAAACGCTGTAGTCCAAATTCCAAATTAAATCTCTCTATAACTGGTGTCTCCAAACCTGTTCCCAATGGAGCCCATCCATTGGGTTTTATAGGAAACCATTACTTTGAATAGGAATATAGGAAACCATTTTTACATTAAATAGAAATGATCACTGTTTAAAGACCAGAGTTCCCATGACAGAGCAATTACATGCTCTTTTAACCTGCTTAATTGAGTAGTACCTTACAAGTGTTCCTGGTCTTTAGAAACAAGTGCTTTATGGTGACCTACTGCGTAAGGCACTCTGGATTCAGGCTTTCTAAGACAATGTAGCAATAGAAATAGTAAAATGATGACTTCAAGAAATTTGTATAATGAGAAACACAGCTCAAAAATCTCTACTGACATGTGGGGGAGCTCATAAAAAGTCTAAAATGGGCTATGAACCATACAATTTTATTCTCTAAAAGCAAATACTAAAGCTAAGAATTTTTCTTTCTTCCACACATGATTGTAAATGTTCTATTCTTCAACAATTGGTAAACAATTGGCACACTGTGTCTGCTTCTGTGTATACAATGCCGTTTTTGAATTTTGAATTCTATACTTTGAAGCAGATCTGAAGTTAACAAGACCTAAGATTCAATAAGAGATTGTTACTAATGAGGTGATGATCTTAATCCTTTGCATTTATTAGATTGAAATGTCACTACCACCACTGTCAATCAAGTATTTGCATGTCATTTCCTGTTCTCCTATTTTATTTCCTTCAAAAACACTCAGAATAAAAGATCATTGCATGTTTGCCATAAAGCAATATTCTGTGGTCTGTTGTAATTGAGAAAGTGTTAAGTTAGGCTTAATGTGAAAGATGAAACGGTAAAAAAAATGAAGCAACAGTAGGTTTTCAGTCTGCAATCAGAAGCAAGCAAGGTTAAATCCTGAGCACGTTATTTCCATTGATTGGAATTATCTGTAAATAAAGATTGCTGAGGTGTCAACTGATGCTGTCAGGCCTGAAGCCTAACATTCCTGGACCTAATCAGAGGTTAAACAAATTATTGCTGGCTGTGAAGTCAGTCTTATCTTTTACTAACAAAAGGACTAGGACTTCAGGTGGAATGCCCACATAGGGGTGTAAATAGAAAAGGAAATTCAGAACAATGCCTTTGCATGTAGCAGAATACCGACAGTATGCACAAGATAAGACATGGCAAGTTCAATGTTATCACAAATTGTGGGATTGACTAATTCAATACATTCAATATTCAATCTGAATACACTGATGTATTCCAACCCTACTCCAAGCCCCAATATTTAATATATCACTAATCCTAAAGCAAATCACCCATTTGTCTATAAATGTACTTTAGTGTTTTCAATTGTGTGCCAGCAATGTAACTGCATGTACTGTATATGGATTTTTTTGTAGCTGTAATATCCCTTCTCTTTCCAACAGTACCATGGGATCTTTATTGACAGGTAAACACAACCTTTTTAAGGGAGATACTCATCTCCCTTAAAATAGATCCTCCTGTGAAATGCTGACAATTTCAATTTTGCAAACACAATAAAATTATGATTATATAGTGCAATTCACAACTAGGAAAGAATAGATAAAAAAGAAAATTTGGCTGATTTTACTTTATATTCTGTAAAATGACTTTCATTGACCTAATCACCTTAATGAGTGTCAATTTTTATTATTAAAATTGTGAGATTTGTTTTCACATTAAATTTTTACTGTATGTACTGAAGTAATGTACAGTATATTAATGAAATTAATTGTGAAAGAAAACTGCTTACGTGATGTGAGATGCAGAACCCCGGAGCACAGAAACAATTCTGTAAAAATTTTAATATGGCAACGTAACGAGACAAATCCAGCCAGTTCAGTATTCACACGCCCCTAGGATTCTGAGAAGCTTGAATCAAGACTCGAGCTCCATTGCGCTCATTTTCATGGGCTGTTGACTATTCCTGAGACTGATCATTTCCTCTTCTGCAAGCTTAGGGACTAGTGGTCTTCAGGGATGGACAGTTTGGCTGGAAAAAAACAATTGGCTCTAAGTCTTTATTAGATAAGACTAGAGTTACCTGCGCCATTGTCATTGGCCGTAACTTTGTGTTACATCATTTGTTTAAACAAAATAACAAAAATCAAGGTCATGCCGTTTCCCTTTTACAGATTTGTTCAGTTGACTACTGTATCTTAGAAACACTGAAACAAAGAAAAACAAACATATCCAAAATAATACTGCATGAATTCTAGGAAAGCATATCATGTAGCAAGTCTTCGTATTTTACTTGGTTTTTACTGATCTTTTTAGTAGTACACAAACTTTTTTTAAGAGAGTATGCGAAACCCCCCATTGTTCCATGACCCTAATAAGTATGGAGGTTGAGGAAATGTTTTCAGAATATAAGCATTCACAGGCAAAAAATAATGGTGATGGGCCTTCCTATTGGAACTCTTTTCCCTGCCAGTCAGCTGCAATAATATTATAGCATTAAAAATATATAATTATGCCCTTCCTTCACATATGTTCCAACGTTTCAAAATTAAAGACATTTTATTCACATTATTCTCACACTACTTAGCAGGTTCAAAGAGCATTTTATATTAGCAGGGCATAGTGGTCAGGCAGTTCGTAATGCACTTGAGAACTGTATATGAAATAGAAGAATAGTTCCCACCGCTAGATTAAAAGTGTATAGATCTTGCTTGTTAGCCACTTGGCAAGATCACCAAGTGACTTGGGTCTTTATTTTCCCTCTGGGCAAATTGCCCATTCTACAGTAAATGCGCTAGATGGACAGACCACAGAGTTTACCCATGGGGAAAATCAGACTGTTTGTCTTGTGGGTGTGAAGAAAAAATGATGTCAATACAGGAGTCATATCTTAAACACTAATTAAGGGAGACATTTGTTTTGAAGCATTAATATCCCAATAGCTAAACAAGGTGATGTGGTTGATAAAAATAAATATAATTTTATGTTACAGTCTTGTTCCAAACAGCTGCTTGCAATTTAACAAAGGTTAGGTGGGAAGACAGGTATTAAAGAAAAGAGTAAGGTATAGTTGTTGTTGGCAAATTTAAAAATGCAAACATTACATAAATAGAGATATAATTTTTGTTATGGGTAATTTATATCCTTTGTTTCAATTTTCACGATGAGCTCAAATAATCCTTACTGCCGAGGTCAATATCTAAGTGTTTAAAAGTAGTTGAGATGTATTCTTAACTCTTGTATATTAGCATTCATCTACAGTTACAGTATAGTATGAGATTTAACTACATTGTAATAGTTAGCTTCTCAGAGACATGTTTATGTAGAGTGCTTCAATATGCTTGTGATTTAATGTTACAGCAGAAAACAGTACAATTACATAGAAGACTTTAGGTGCTACATCCATTCCCACTATTTTTTTAATGTCACATAGGTGATTTCCAATTATGTTATTTAGCAATTACCATACGTTCTAACATTCTAACGCCAAACTCATTTTCCCAACTGGACCTCTTTTCTCTTTTCTAAGCCTAAGGTGTGGTCAGTTTGAATCCATAGATATGTTTCAATATGTATGTGTTTCACATATTTAAAATTCTTCCTGATTCCATAATCCACCTTTCAGGTCCTGCTACTGTATACCTTTACAGATTTTTTTGCTTTCAGCTTGGTGTAACATTGTATCAAATCAGATTGTGGTTACATAAAGGGTATACCAGAGGTGATCATATAGCTTCAATTTAAGACGAAATCCAAAAAGACATTATCAGACATGAAGCTTTCCATTAATACTGAATACATACTGTGTAAAGATGAAGTACAAAACAGGGGTATCCAACCCTGGTCCTGAAGAGTTAAATCTTGCCTGATAGGTTTATACAGTAGGTAGCCATTAAATTAGTAACTTCTGGAGTAAATCCCTGGAGACCTGAATACCTGTTTAGTTAAAGAAGTGATCTGTTCAGTTAAAGAGTGAATTACTTAACTCTCAATTAAGAGGCTGCTCAATTAATCGTGTGGTTCCTTAAGATATTTTTGCACTTAATTTAACTTTGCCACCTCAACGTTACAAAAGTATAATCATGATTTTTCCACTTTTCTTTCATTTTAGTTATATAATTCTTTCAGTGTGTTTTTTTTGCTTTGAATGTGCGGAGTAGGTGAATATTTTTTTCGAATCACTGTAGCTCACAACAGAACTCTTCTTTTAAAAATCGGAACCCTTTTCTATTATTCTTTTAAACTTGTAAATATCTGTTGTCATCTGTTTTTCAGCACTTTGTTATACAGTATAAGGCAAACTAATCTCCACTGAGCTTCTAGGATATGACATCCATGTTTTTCCAACTAACTGGAGTATATTACATGTTTTGGTACAGTAAATATTGACTCACAATTCCTAGAAAGCAGTTGATTGGCCTCCACCTGTGTATGACTGTAGTGATTTCAGGATAAATTCAGCAGTTCCTGTAGATTCCCTCAGCTGGGGAGTGATACAGATGAGGGACCACCTGCACAACTACAGTACTTCTCTTTGAGACAAGAATACCATATCTTCAGAATGTGCAAACTGCGTAAAAGACCCACTGCAACTCTCAGACACAGAAAAGAAAAATTCTTACTCAACAGAAAGTCTTGTTACTCCTTACCCCTTTTGTAGAATCTTATGCAGAGTGGGCCCAGCAAATTATGTGCATTGTCTGCCTGGGAGGTGACAGGAGGAACATTTTTATCATATGAGAAGAGCTACATCTTCCTTTTCTAAATGCATGCAGACATTTCCATAGAATCAAGTGTAGAATGACTTGCAAAAGTATTCACTTTTCTTTTATGATGTCCCACGTTGTTTAATTGCAAACATTGTATACCCATATTTTTAATCAATAAAGTTCATAAAATGAATTTACATTTCAGCAAAAAAAACAAGGATAAAATTGAAAACGAAAATAGCTTAAATGTGCAATTATTTGCCTCCTTTGTTGTGCCAAACATAAGTTAGTTCAGGTGCACAATAGTATATTATCGAGTCACATAATTAGTTGCCTCTGAGCAATAGTGGCTGACAACATTACAGAACAGATATACTTATGTAAGGTCCTTTACAGAAAAGAAGTGTATCGTACCACCTAGACACTGCCAAGATCGGGCTATCCTTCCAAACTGGGAAGCTGGGCAAGCAGGAAACTGATTAGGGTTGCCTCCATGAGCCAATTGCATCGGAAAAAGCTACAGAGGTCAATGACTGAGAAGAGAAAAGGGAAGAGGGAAGAGTCCATGAATCCCAGTCACTCCACAAAGCTGACATTTTTGGCAGGAAGGAAGGCTTTACAGAAAAATGTATCACAGATCTAACAAAGAGTTTGCGACAAAGAATTTAAGTAGCACTGCAAATCTTTGGTAAAATGTGTTGAGGTGTGACGAGGCCAAATGAGAACTTATTCGCTCCAAATGCAGAGCATAGTTTCTTACAAAAGCAAACTACAGTGCATCACCTAATAAACCTCATCATTACTGTCAAGCATTGTAACGGCAGCATTATGTAATGGGACCTCATCTAATTAAAAATGGACATGAAAGCTTGTCAAAATTAAAAGGAAAATATATGGAGCAAAGCACAGGCAATTCTAAAAGGAAACCTTCATCAGACAGCTAAAGCTAATTAACCTATCATCCGGACAATGACCCAAAACATAAGACCAGAGCTGTACAGGGGAATGTGAAAGTTCTTGAGTGGACCTGATCAGACTCTAATAGAAACATTTCCATCAATGAATGATACCAAATGAGCAAGTATGCAATGAAAAAACCTGATGTGCAAATGTGGTACCAATCGAAAAAGACCAAAAAAACTCCACCACCATGTGTTCGGGGGGAGAGGGGTAACTTACAGTATGCAATCAACATATTGTAGTTTTAGGTTTTACTTTGCAATCTTTGCTTACATTTAACTTCTTTATCCCACAAAAGTGTTCAGTTTTGGTGTTCCAATTTCAATTGAAAATGTTCCCTTTTGTTGGATTTTCTGCCCCATGCAAAACTGGTTGTTAATGTACTGTATATTAATAAACACACACATTCTTAACGAAATAGGGTCATGGGGATTAAATAAATCAGGTCTTTGTTCGCCTTTAAAATATGTGTGCTACAGAAAACTGTCATTAAACATTCCAAAACAGCTTTCATATTGCTTAAGAATTGGTTTGTCAAAGGTAACAACTATTTTGATAACTGAAAATGACAAACACATAGGAATCGTGAGCTGAAATGATGGATGTTTTGCAGTTGAAAAAATGACACGTAGTTACACACATGTGTAAAAGAAGACTGCTGGCTTGAATGAAGCTATTGATATGTGGATAAGGGCTGAGATTAGCAGATTGGATAAATTACATTAATGCTGCAGGGCACCAACAGTTGAGCAATTGTTTATTAGCTCTTTTTCTCAAGTTAGCAGCAGTATGATCAACCCCAGGGGAACTCCCAGGAGCAATCCCACAGCAGAGTTTTTTTGAAGCAGCTACTGTGAGATTCTGCAGATATTTCTGAGGGGCTGATTTTTATTCTTCTGTGGTATGAGACTCGGTACAGACAAGTAAATCTCTCTTGGGGTTCTTTTAGAAAAACACACCTTATTAATATATTATGCCTTGAATGAAAAAAGAAAGATAAAAGACAATTGTAAAGTTACCAAAACAGTATATTTCTCTTTAAAATCCATATAATGTTACTTTTTTACTTATGTAAAGAGATAACACAGGGCAATTCAGTAAACACACGTAGTGCACACAATTATAGTGTGTTCCCCCAGTTATAATAATTAAGAAAGACAAGTAAAAGTTATTAGTTTAAAGAGATGAGCTCTACCATTAGGAAAGTATTAATTTTCTAATAATTCACTTAATTTTTTCCTGTGCTAAAAGCAAATACTTTACCAAAGGTACTTTTCGCAAACAGTCCCTGGTATTTAATTTACATCCATTGTGTAAAACAGCGGTGCACTAGTATGAGTGCATATATTGTTAATGAAACCTTAAGTATATAACAGTAAGACCTAGTATCTTTTGTGTCACTGCTTTTTTATCCAAAGTGAATACTTGTTGCTGTATATGATTAAGATGGCTCTTCAGAGTTTCAGACTGTAATACTTGATTTTGTTGTAAAAAATTGTTATTTTGCTTCATACAGTGAAGGAGAAAATGGTGAAAAATACAGAATACAATCCCTAAATCATTACATTTTGCAACATTTTGGCTTATTCAGATCAAATTCATACCAGCTTTCAAGCAAAATATCACACTGTTGGCTTTGTTGTAAAACACTTTACTGTAACACTGGAGTCATATGAAACATATATTTAAAATGTTTTTCCTGTATCTAAAATTAAACTGTAGTCTTGTGACTAGATTGAACATATCCAAACACACATAGCAGATACAGTAGATGTAAAACAAACAAACTGTTTTCCAGTATTTTCATGTGAAATACAGTATAATGGGACCTAGGGTTTTGTGGGATGAAGCCAAACTTCTGGATAATGTTCCCTATTAATCTGATCCAGAATCTAGGCATTAGACACGGGTGTGCAAGGTTAATAGGCTTGATTAAACTGGAATTGTGTTTTTAATCATAAAATAAATCATTTAATGTTAGAATAACAAACACTTTAGAGCATTCCTCAGTTTCAATAGTCCTCAAACAGATTGGACTCCTGTAGATGAAAGCAGCATTGTTACAGAGTGTTTCAGTTTTAATTTCAGAGCTCCAGAAACGTCTGAAGAAAATGTACAGTATTTATTTAAGTTTCTAGACCTCTGATTGTTTTTTTTTTCACTCTGATTGTTTTTTTCATGCAATTATACAACTAAGAATACATTGTGGTTTTCTGAGTGGAAATGTAAACAAAGAGCTGTGGTCTAATGATTTTGTCAAGATAACAAACCGGAAGAAATAAATCAGTTGAAGCAGTCTAAAAACAACAATAGGATGAAACCTGATCACTCATATTCAGATATATATTATGATATCTGTAATATCTAAGTACAAAACTGCTTTTTACATAAAACTGCCGAATACCCCCAATCCAACCGTAACATTGTTAATTTTCCCTAACCATGCTTGTCGTTATGCAACACCAAGTCAAGGACTAAGTAGATCCTACTCCATAAATGAGTAATATTGAGTAATATTTTTTTAATTTCTGCACTAAATGTTTTTTTCAGCACTTCTAAATGCAGCCATTATTTTTTAATTTACTTGGATTTTGCTTTTATCCAAAGAGATTTATATTAGTCCTCATTTATACAGGTGGGTATTTTTCAACAGTAATTCAGGTTAGGTACCTTGTTCAAATGTTCAACAGCAATGTCTCACCTGGGGCTTCACCACACAACTCTCCAGATATAAGTCCACTTATAACTTTTTCGATTGCTCCACATTGCAGCATGGAGCAGAATCAAATTACTCACAATTAGTCAATGGAAAATACAATGTTTTCCACAAAGAAACTAAATTATATGAAAATATAAATGGTTGAAACTTTCCTAAACTATGGACTCTCCCCAGTACAGTATTATGTACAGTACTTAATATTTAGAGGGTAAACTCTCAACCATAATTAATAATATTTTCTATTTTGTATGGACTTTTAAGAAACAACCATTTGCACAATTGTCAGTTACATTTTACGCCTTTGTTCCATGGATGAGATAGCCTGCATGAAAACAAGTCTTTTTTGGAATTTTGTCCTCTTTCAGTACTCTCAGTCCTGGTAGAGCAAGGACAGATGAAATGAGCTCATAAATGTAGAACTTCACTGGAAGTCACTGGAGTTGCTGTTCCACAGCAATAAAACAATACCCACACTGAACAAATTCCACCTTACCCCAGCAGAGCTCAGACTGGTGACACCAGTTAAAAAAATTAGCCCTAATGTTATAGCCCTAACTTAGCTAGTGATATTTTGATTAGGCTGCAAAGGGAAAAGAGAAGAAAAGAAACACAGCGTTTTGGCTGTGGTGCCTTTGATACCTAATCAACTTTTACTTGTTTCTTTGCAGCCTTTGCATGCTGACGCAGCTACCTACTTGATATTTGGATTATGCTGATTTTCAGTACTTTATGTAAGCTTCAAATGACTGCTTTCACTGGTATGTATATTACATTTTGTGCCTAGCTTTTTCTCCTCAGATTTTTAATGGTTAAAATTGCAAGATTCTTAGCAAGATTAGAATTTATGACTAAAACATGAAATGCATACCAATTCAGAAACCACAATGAATAATAATTTATTCCCCGTGTATGATGAACGAATTGTCATGATTCATACTGTCTTATGGAAAGCTAACTTTAGCAATGCCCTATTATGGAAAACTGTTGTTATTCTTATCTAAATTATTGTTGACTTGTTATGATACTGAAATGGATCGTGTATCACAGTGATGGCTAAAGTGATCTTTGTTCACTGACGTACACCTCCTGTCTCATGGTTAATGATCTGTGTCATGTGAGGATGTTTTTTGTGCACATGAAAGAACTTCAGAACTCAAATATGGATAAGCATGGCTCCATGACTAAACTACAATGCAAACACTATGTATAGAGTACATACAGAGAGATGTAACAGATACAAAGCATCTGTTACTCCAAGTATCGTCATATACTTTGAGTACATTGCATAGTTTGTGATTGTTGTTGGGAGTCACTCGGGCAACAGAAAAACACTGGAAAGGTTGAAATGGGCTTTAGCTCCCAGACACTGATTGTACTGATTATACGATAGTAGAGGTGGATGTTTCTCACGGATCCTTGTTTCATCTCCATGCTTCTTACACATGATAGTGATCTGTAGAGTTACTTTACATCCGCTCTGATGTCATCTCAAATATAGGTGGCAGAGAAGCAATTAGTTCCCATGTTTTTAGCAACAAGAGTGATGAAAAAGTGTTTTAGTGCAAAAAATGACAGTTTGAACAGCAATAAAGGTTTTTTTACTCTATGTACTGTACTGTAGTTTTCATCTCCCCTTATTGAAGTGGCCCAGTATGTGGTATACAATGGTAAAAGCAGAGTAAGCCCTGCAAACGTACAGTATTCACCTCATTACGATAATGTCCCATTTTGTTGAATTGCAATAGAAATGACGTATACATATTTTGTTTAAATGAATACTTCTAAGTAAAACTACAAGGGAAAGAAGTCACATGGCAGCCTTGCAAAGTAAAGCCGGGAAAATGAAATAAACAAAATTCAATCTGATTGCATAAGTATTCCATACGTATTTGCTAAGGCAAACCGGTACAAACTTACTTTGACACATCACAATATGGTTTTAACGGCCTCTGTCGGGGTAGTAGTTTCTAAATCAGCGGGTTTACACCAAAGATGCCACCATGAAGACCAAAGAGCTTTTAAATCAATGTAGAAATAAAGTTGCAGAAAGGCACTCTATAAGAAATAGGGTATAAACTATTTGAATGTGAAGTCCATCGTCTACAAGGGGAGGATGAATCAGACCACCTAGACATAGCCTAGGTTAGGGATCAGCAACCTATGGCACACGTACTTATTGGCACACAAAGGGATTTTTAACGGCACATGCAATAGAAGTCTAATAAGCCATGAAAAAATTATGTTAAAAAGTGATAAAAATTCTATGCTTGACGGTTCTGTAATTCTCTACAATATGAAAGCGCCTTGACATTAAAAAATGATTCACTCAGATTGTGCACTACAATATTCTTGCATATTGCATATTCTTGCACAGGGCTTGCATATTCTTTTCACTGGAAAGCTCGTAATCTGTCCCCGATAACATTTTTCACACTTCAGTGTACAGTCAAACATTGTAAAACCTTGGAAAGGCTTTGGCACTCTTTGTGGACTGCCTTGAAGCAATCAAGACCTTTTTCTTTTGTCAGAAAAAAAGTCCAAATTACTCCAAACTGCAAGATGAAAAATTGGTTCTTGCTTACGTCACCTCACATATGAATGAACTCGACCTCCGTCTTCAGGATACAGAATTAAACTGTTATGTGTTTTTGAGAAACATGGAAGGCACTTCTTTTAGAACTTTCTGTCTTGGGACACTGACACCTCAACTTTATGCTATTTCCAACATCCTAAAGATCTTTCAAAACATTACACAATCCATGTTGCTGAGTTTCCATGCTAGAAATGGCATCAGACTTTTCTTTTAGATTTCAAGATTTCCAACACTTTGGCCTAATGTTTCTTATTTATGCAGACAGTTTTGATAACACCAACATGGTATGGTACAAGTGACAAGTGGATGAATGTTGAAGATTTTTAAAAGCAAGCTTGGAGTTCAAAATTTGATTTTCATGTTTTGGAACTTCAAAAGTGTCGTATCAAAACCATGTCAAGTACAGTAGATGTCAAACTCCTTGCGTTTTGTTGAGACTGATTTGAGAATTGTTCAAAACTTTCTATCATTCAAACACCTTTTTATTTTTGATGTTTCAAATGTCAATAATTTTTTGAAGAAAATACATAGAGATCTCAAAGCACTGATGTTTAAAAGCTTTGCAATTTGGTACTTTTTCAGCATTTGCACCAGCATACTTCTGTGAATAGGTATTTTCACACAAGACGTCAGTTTCTTCTCCCTCCCTTAGTCAATTAATTGAACACTCTGCTTAAAGTGTAAAGTTAGGAGAATAACTCAACAAAGGAAAGTAAAGACAAAGATCACACTAAAATGGCGTGACATGCATATTTATTTATAAATTGTATTAATGTTTTATTTTAATATTAAATTTGTATTCATCAAACTGTAAGTAGGGCTAATATAGGTATTAAAAAGGTAAAATGGCATACTAATCCATTCCAACAAGTGCATGAGCTAACTCTTGGTATGTCCCTTTTGAAAACTTGTTGACCCCTGGCCTAGATCATACTGTCTGTTGAAACTAAACTAGGTGGAGACAGGCTAGGGATGCCACCATGAGGCCAAAAGCAACTTTGAAAGCGATACACATTGCAATGACTGAGATGGGATAAAATGTCCATGAGTTAACAATATACTGTATGTCTACAAAGCTGGCCTACAGTACATACTGTATGTCAAACCCATCTCAAATCCCTTATGTAGTCTACAATAATGCAACAGCAAATATTACAGGAAAACCTGACTCAAAAGACCTAAACTGCTAAAGACCTAAACTGGGTTAACGTTCACCTTTCAGGACAATGGTCCAAGGCAAAAAGCCAAAGCTGCAGTAGAGTGTCTTAACAACAAGAAAGAATGTCCTTCAATGGCCTAGTCAAAAGTCCTCATTTGAATCTGATTGGAAACTCTGTGGCAAAACCTGAAAATTGCAGCCCATCAACAATCTCCGACCAACCTGACAGACCTTGAGAAAGTTTTGCAAAGAAGAAAAGTTAATAGTGTCCCATCCCACTAAGCAATGTTGATAGAGACTTGTAGTTGTAACTGCTGGCAATGGTGCTTCAGGGGTGTAAATATTTCAATGTAAATGTAAATTTAAATATTTAATGCAAACCTCATTCAGTTTTAAAATTTTCTTTGCAGTTTTTGCTAACTTTCTTCTTGAATCCCACAGAAATGTTCAGTTGGAGCATTCCAATTTTGAAAATCTTTTGAAAATTTCCACTTTAAGAAAAAAGGTTTCTTTTTCTGCTAGGCCTGGAAAAAGACCAGGAATGCCACCTTAAAATTGAAATTTTAAGTGAGAAGGAAGGTAATCGAGATGTTCAGATAAATCAGAATTTGCACAACTACTGTATGTTTATTTTTTATGTGAAATTTTCAATCAGTGTATGTTTCCAGACATTTTGAAACAGGAGGTAATCAGATGTCTAAAGGAGTATTGTAATTGTGTAGTTATGAATGAACGTTTCATTTCTGAAGTACCATTATAGATAATGCTGTGAGCTACAATGTTTTCTTAACTGCATTTTGTTCGTAGTTCTACTAGTGGTCTACATTTTTCTAAACTACAGTAAATACTCTGTACTTAATCAAAGTCACATAACCGTGTACACATTGGATAGTTAAAAAAATAAGTCTTGAGCCATGCAATTAAAGCAACTGCTTACCTTTAATCAACCAGAGCTTTAACATAGAGCACATACTGTAACTCAATTTGTCTTTACGGCCATTTATAAAATATATTTATCAAATATGTTTTTCATTTAGCCGCTTTCATCCTGACCCATCCAGATTACAGTAAATTAGGATGAAACGTTTTGGAGCTAAAGCACATTTCTATAAGGAAATGTGGAGAAATATTATCTTAATTACTTAATCTGAAGAATATCTGGAAAGGAACACATGAGTATCCTTTATCTGAAATTTCTCCAAACACTTAATCACAAAAGACTCTTCCAGTGACCAGTTCAAAAAATTAAACTGAAGGGTTCTTTGAAATGTGTAACATTGGATTTACAGAATGCTAAAATTACATTATTCATCATGCTGAAAGTAAGACTGAAACATGATCAAAATGGTAAATAATCTGAAAGGAAATAAATGTAAACTTTGCTTCTAATGTTTTTACTTGATTTTGTTTGCATTTTTTCCCCAGCTAAAGGCCACATTCCTCCTTTTAATGACTTCAGTCAAAGAGCACATCTGTTCTCTACCAATTAGAATATGCTAAATTTTTCCTTAGATTATGAAAGAAAAACCTAAATAATGCCAAATGTCTGTAAAACAAAAGGAGTCGTTATGATCCTGTTTGTGGCACTTTGAAAGGAAGATTGCTCAAACGCGGTTGCCCATGGGAAACGGAGCGAGGACAAGTGCTGTGAACAAGGAGCCCAAACCCAACATGGTCTAATCCTCTGTTTACAGCAATAATACACTTTTATACTGCATAACTTCTCAGAGCTCTTTACTGAAAGACTCAAAGCACACACGGAGAGGAGACAGCAGAATTATACAATTACGATAAGGGTTAGGAATACAGTAGCAAAGCAAAGGGGCACAGAGAACCAATCAAATCAAAGCCCTTCTAAAGAAGAAGGTTTGGAGTATTGATTTAAAAGTGTGCAGGGAGAGTGACTCTCTGATATCCTTAGGGACAGAAGGAGCAGTGAGGGAGATCACCTTATTGGCCAGATACAACTTCTTGTATTAGGAATTTGTCTTTTCGCAGACCCCAACTTGCTCTCCATGAGACACACAGAGAGGGCATCATAGCACAAAGGGTCAGCCATTTATACGGTGCCCCTGGAGCAATAAAGGGGTTAAGGGCCTTGCTCAGGGGCCCAACAGAGTAGGATTCCTCTGCCGGCTGCAGGATACGAACCGGCAACCTTCCAGCCACAGATGCAGATCATTAGCCACAGAGCCACTGCACGGAGCAGCCAATGGCAGCTCGGAGAATTCCTGTGAAACAGAGGGACAGGGATAGAAAAGGAGACAAAAACAGGTTGTGAGAGAAAAGGAACAAGAGAGAGTGGGGTGGAAGGGGTAGGATGGCTGGGTTACTTTTGATGCTCAGCGGAGGGGGATGTGTTATCAGGATGGACTGAGGACTGATGAAACTTCATAGTTACTAGTGTTACCGGGTATTGTTTGGTGGTCCAATCAAAGTTAATTTAAAATAAGGCAAAATTCATTAATGTACTGTCTGAACAAAATATGTATGGAAAATGAAAGACTAAACTGTTTAAGTTATTTGCAAAGGGCAGAAGATGGAATGGCAAATATTGTAAATGATTATGTTAAAAGTATACACCAGTAAGACAGAAAAAGAAAATATTCTAGTAAGCCTTTACCAGTGTTTCTGTGATATCATATTCTAAAACCATCCAAAATTACAAAGACATATCTGTCATAATCAGAGAAGTGTTTTCAGGAAGCTTTTCTTCCTCAGTTTCTTTTCCTACTGTTAATGTGTGTTCCTTTTTATCCTTTAGTAATGTGGCAGAATTGCTTTTCTTGGCCCAGCGTAGGTGGAATTATTCAAACCATTAATTCAAAATTTCTTACATATCTTGTACTGTCTTGTAAATTGAATTGAGGAGCCAATGTTTTTGTAAAAAAAAAAAACACATTAATTTCTTTGATACAGTATCTGTGGACTTAACATTGTGATGTGTTTTAGAAAGCAGTGATGATTCCTATAAATAGGCACCCCAACAGATGTGAGAAAAATATTACTTTGTGAGAATAATTCTATTTCTGCAATATTTGAATTTAAAGTCATTCTTCCCGAGTTCAGTTTAATTTAAAATGGAATGATCATGCTGCTTCAGGAAAAAAGAGTTCAATGGAATTCTTAAAACAGTCACAAAGTAAACTGGGATTTTTTGTTTTTCTTTTGAGTCTTTTGAACTGTTTTGATGACAATACTTTGTTTTCTGGTTGGTAACGCCAGAGCCATTTCTAAATGAAATACAGGTTATTTATCCTTTGCATGTATAAATTCTTCTAACTCAAGTTTCCTTACCCTGCCTGTTCAGTAAACTTGGTTTTTCCGGCTGTTTTAAAAAATAATGGCAGAAACATTCCACCCCAGAGGTGGAAGGGTTTCAGTGCTTGTTGATTTTGCTGTGGCATTATACTCAGATGTTTTTGGCTCCTGGGTTGTGTTTAAAAAAAGAAATGCTACAATGCAAAGTAAGTTGCTGTTAAATCCTCTTGGCCCCTTCTACTTTGACAGATTTATAAAGCCCAAAAGAAATGCTGGCACGAAGCCTGTATAACAAAGTAGACAGGCAATAATGACTTGAAGGGTAGAGGAATAAAATAAATCAGTGACTTAGTCAATGGATGCATAAAGGTAATTCTATTGGCCTCATTAGATGTTTAAAAAGTAGTATTTATCAGGAATGTGTCTTTCTGAAAAATACATTCTAAAATGGTCATTACAGTATTGCCTACGTTCTCATTTGAACAAATTTGAAAATTTAGAGTGAGCCTTAAGGCATGTTGGTTATTTTACTCAGCATTAGTTTTTGATTTAGATTCAGTCGATCACAAAATACTTAACCTGTAAAGAAAGATTTCAAAAGGGCAATTTTATTATTGTAAAAAGGTACTGTACTTAAAAAGCCTACAGTGTCTCTGGTGAACTAGTGAAAAAAAACCTTACCATATACAGTATTTATGATTCTTACACAAAACAACTGAAGAACAATGAGTAATTGCTTGTTTTAATACCACCTTTGGTTTTTGAAGTTTTGTATTGGCATCTTCAACATTAATTCTACTGTTTATTTATCCTCTTTGTCAAGTGTCAAGTCAAACTCTAAATTACTGAGAAGAACACAGTCACAGCCATTAAAACACAGAAGGTTTAATAACTTTTAAGTGTGCACAGAAAAAGAAATGGATAATCATCTACTGTACGTAAACCCTCATGTGCACACAAAAACAGTGAATTGACTTCATGTAACCAATTCAATTCCACTTATATAGTACTATTTCACTGTATTAGATTTTACTGATTGTAAGTATAATGTTTTTACTGCAGCCTCTTGTAACATGAGCACCTATTAAGTACCTTCAAATGGTGCACTCACTGAAATTACGTGCTACAGGAGATTATAAAAACAGAATAACCATAATATTGTATTTCATGGGGGATAAAGACACTCGATAACTAGATGTTTATTAAGCATTAAGGCACAGTGAAGTTTGGCTGAGGGCCAACACACTGGCCATTGGACAATGAAGCTAGTACTGTACCTTCATACAAGTGACTAGTTAAACAAAGTGTAGCTGCAAAGTCAGAGAACAAGAAGAGGGTCGCAAGACAGAAATTCACTTTTGAAATATATATATATAGCTTTTGAAAAATGATGTCTGGATTGATTATGATTTAGAACAGCTGGAACAAGAAAGACTTAGTTGTCATGATCCCACCTGAACTTCCAATAAGAACTTCTATTTATAATATGTATGCATGTTCAAAAGGCTGTGCAGTTGAAAAGTATATATGTTAATGTGTACAAAAGCCTTTACTTGTGTATTGCATTCAATTAAAAAAAATATGTTCCCCTGCATAGTGTGCTCATTTTGAAACATAGTTTAACAACCCTTAGTCAGTTTACAGGGTTTTTAATACTTTCTCTGTAACTCAATATACTGTGTACATTGTTTCATCATTATATTTTTTGTACTATTGCTATTATTAATAATAATGCTCCCAAGTGACTCATCCAATGAAGGCGTTTTTTTTTTAATAAAACAGGGGTCTTCAGCTGTGGTCCTGGAGATCCCCAATCCAAGTGTATCCAGTTAGTCCTATACAGTAGGTCACCTGTAAACTACTAATGAATCCAAAAATTAATGAGTTCAGATAAGAGACCTCTGGTCCTTGAGGGCTTGCGAGTACTTGAGTTCTATGTAATCTCTAAGACTTAATTTAGCAAAATGTGTTTAACTTATCAAAATGGAACTGTTCCACATTGTATCTATTGCTTTAACCGTGAATTACAAAACCTGCTGAATCTGGGCTCTCTGAGACCAGGTTTGACTGAGGCCTACAGTATAGTAAATCTTCTACATGTTCTGCTGTATGCACTGTATATTTGTTG
Source organism: Lepisosteus platostomus (assembly GCF_059453375.1). NCBI lineage: Eukaryota > Metazoa > Chordata > Actinopteri > Semionotiformes > Lepisosteidae > Lepisosteus > Lepisosteus platostomus. Next base: position 40,490,854 of record NC_142622.1, on the reverse strand, counting down.
GCATGTGAGGGTACTTTAAACTTAATGTTAAAACACTGAAAATCGGCTAAGAACAAAACAAGGCCCGTTGCTTTTCATTTTAACATCTCTGCCACTGACCGCTTTGCCTCATCAATCCTTCAGGCACAGGTTATACTGTATGTGACAGGGATTATTAATCCCAGAAATCCAGAACTCCTTTATCTTGCTGTGACTGGCCAATTTAAAAAGGAAATTCTGCCAGATTACAGATTTTTTTCTTCCATCTGAAAGTAATACTACAAGTAATCCTTGTGTCTCCACAGCTTCTTTTTATTGTAATCAAGATGTTCTTGTTTTAATCTTTAATCTAATTAGTACAACACATACATTGTTTATCTGGGTGCCAATCTAGGCACACACAATAAAGATTCATGACATGAAGTGTGGAAAAGACCAGCTGGAAATAAGGGAGTTATAAAACAGAAGAGAAAAGAAAACGGCACACCCCCATATTTGCAATTCTCACACATTAGTAGCCCCGAGGCACCACGCAGTCCACATACAGCTGTAGCCATAGGATTATACCCATTACAGCCAGCCTGTTGTTTCCCAGACAGAAAGTAAAAGCACAAACGGTGAACTCCATGTGACGGAATTCATTTCAGTAGGAGTTTTCGTCAAACAGGTAATATCGTCTCGTCCTAATTTACTCAAGCAAAACCGCACAGCTTCGTCATCATCATTGTGCATGATGTTCGTGAACGTTTCGTCGTCATTGCCTAAAATGAAAAACAGGTTGTTGACATTTCCGTCATAATTTACACTGGACCCATGTCACTTGATGAATGCCTGTGAAGTGGCTGCTTTTCACTGAGAGCCGCAGCATCATTCCTTAAATTAATGTTTACTGTCCTATAGAGACCGTGGGATCCATATGATGAACAATGATAAGGTCATAAGATAAGACTGATAAGGACATGTTTTAGAGGCAAGGGTGTACAGTCCTGAACTACCCCCCAATCTACCCATACTGGTACTAGAAGAGTACTGTGGCTGTAAAGCAAGGTTGTAAAGCGAGGACCATTTGCTGATTCCAAACTGAGGAAGAGGATATGAAATGATTTTTGTGCTCTCTGTATTTATCTTTTTTTTCTCTGGTCATTGCAGCTGGAACCACCAAGCCTGCAATTTCCATGGCTATAGTGTTAAATAAAAACGATGAGCCGCTGACTCTTAAAAACCATGAAAGCATACAAGGAAATGTTGTTCAAAATATTTAAAAAAACAGATTATGATCTTTAAAGACTTGTGTAATTTATTGTACACAATGTGCTTTCTCCTGTAAATGCGCTTTTGACGTGCTATCCATTGTGTGTTTTGCTTAATTTTATTTTGTTTTTTCTGTTTAGATTATTTGAGATTAAAATGACAGTTTTTTAAGTTTCTTTATGGTTTGCACAGAGAAAAACAAAAACTTTTGAAATGCACATGAATACTATGCTTTTTCATTCAAAATGAAAATTGCTTTGTGCGCTATTGGGTTTTACGGCAGGGAAGATCACAATTTCCTCTGTGCAATTAAAAGTGCAACTTCAACTTAAAAGTTGCAAGGATTTTTATTATTGTTTGATATGGAAATATTAAGAGAAATGTATCCCCTTTTTTAACAGAAATTAAGAGTAAGATGAGAGTATATTATGTAAAGGTTTCTACTATTATATCTCCACCTTCCAATACAGTAAATACATACTATACAGTATGTACTGATACTGTGTCATCTAATCATCTTCAGATTCAGCCATTCAAAATGTGAGAGGTACGCTGTGTTAAAACCCAGTGGGCGTGGCGCAATATATCGCATCATACCTCATCATACCGCATGTTTATTGATATACGATAATAGTATCCTGAAGCACCTTGTTAAACCCCCAGGTGAAGCTAATAAAGCTGAAGGTCTCATGTACAGCATTAGAGCTGTCGCCAGGAAATGCTCAGTTTTCGAATCCCGGTCACTGCTGAGGAACAATCTTTTTCCAATTATGAATTTTAAGTTGTATAATCTTTAGACTTTTAACAATCTTAAACTGTGTATTACAGCACGTTAATCATTAAACATTAAAAAGTTGGTATATTTTATAAAAGCAAGATTGCTCAGCTGGACAAAAGTACACAATCTTCTACCTTCACCATGAATATTTTAATTATGCGTTCAGTATGTGGTATATTAACCTCATACCTATGAAGTGAAATACGGAATTAATAATTCTGGATAATTTATAACATTAATTTGGATGGGAATCCATAGCATTTGTAAAGAAACGAAGTCAGTTAAATTTATGTTTTAAGAAGTATAAAACATGGTGCAGCCAGGATCTTTTCTTGACTTTACTACTGTGGAATGAGAACAAACGGGCAGTACATTAAGCTGTTTTTTTTGCCAATGGAACGTTTTCAATAACAAATCGTACATCTGTTTTATTTTGTGGTCAAACAAACATTGTAAGCAATGAAGTGCTATATTGTTTTGAAAATGAGGATTTAGCATTTGTGTGGCCCACTTGGAGTACAATTAAAATCAAGCAGAGGTCATATGATTCAGATTTAGCTGAATTTCCTGGTTTCCAGGGAATCTACAAAGATTTCAGGAGAGATGAAACATTTACAGAATATCTGCTGAATAAGTTCTTAGAAGTGTTTTAACTCCATCTTAAAATTCATTTTGTTGTATAATTACAGTATATTATAATGGTAAAAATTAGTGTCACAAACCCATGTGAATCTTACTAAACAAGAAGAAAAGTGTAATTATTAGTTTGATATTATGGCCACATATGTGACGCTGAGTTACAGTAGAAGAAGTGTGTTTCTCAAGTTTGGTTTCAAAAAGATCGGGACCTTCAGGATACAGTACATACACTGAAGAAAAAAGGCACATTCACACAAAGTAATGAGTGGGTGTTTTGAGAGTCTAGACTGTAATCATATTGAACTTCTGTGGGATAACAAAGTGCTCTGATTCTGGTACAAGACGTCGGTCAAAAGGACAAGGAAACTCGCTCATCCTCTGACTAATGACATAAAACTCTAGAGTTTTTTGCACAGAAATGTTAGTGAAATACAAAGGAAAGTAATGTTATCTATGGATCTGACCACAAAAAATAATTATAGTACATAATAGGGTAGTTTTACCATAGTTTTGTCTTTCTGGGACAACTTTTAAACTGAAATAAGGGAATTTTGAAGAGGTCCTGAAGGTTACAGCTTAGAAATCTCAAAACTGTTTTGGCTTCAACGTTCCACACATTCACAGTACTAACTGTTACGGTTCCATCATCTTGCCACCAGGGGGCGCCCCCAAGCACTGGCGGCTGGCCTGGCTGCGCAACAGAGGAACAGACCACGCAGATGGCTGCGTTAAGTCTTAGCCAATCACAGACTGACCAGTGTATTTAGGACTCCACCCTTCCGTTCCTCAGCTCTATATATTCAGTGCAAACCTTCACTTCAGCACTCAGTCTAGTAAAAACCAGAGCCTCTGGTTTGGGCGATGACTTTTACTTACAGTACCTGTTTTCTCTTATTTCTGTTCCTCCTCTTTTTCATGTTTGATTTCCTAAATTGTCTTCCTGGATTCTGAACTCGGCCCGTTCTTGGAGTTTGCCTGTTGATTTTGTCTTCTGGTTGCTCTTTTTCATTCTAGTCTGCTAGTACCTGCACATGGTCTACATCTTGGTCATTTAGCTATCTAGGCAGCCTGTACACATATTGCTATCCAACACATGCCATTTAAAGGCTGAGCCATGCTATTGTAGGGCAATTTCTTTCAGTTTGTTGATTTACAGTACCTAATCAGAAATGAAGTGTCATTTTTCATTTATATCCATGTGCTAGAGTGAATTAGAAAAAAACATGCTTTTCCAAGTCCTGTACATGTTTGAAATCAACTTGAAATTACATTCACAAGAACTGGGGATAATGAAGTCAATGCCCTTTTCTCTTCTCTTAGGTAAATACATCCTGCTAATAAAAATGCTTTTACTTGCTTTAATGTTGAAAAATACCAATTTAACAGTCTGGTAATTATCCAGCTCTTACACAACTGACAGAATTGCTTAACTGCTGTAAACCTGGTTTACTAATAGGTTTCACCTGAAGGAGATTCTCACGTGTACAATGGACAGAAAATATATACTACAAGAAAGGGTACTTTATATTCTGTGTACCACCTTTCTCTTCCATTCATTAGGATCTAACTGAATGCACAAAGACAATCAATTTGAATGTATTTTCTTTCTTCTGAGAGAGCAAATTCAAACATCTGGTAGTTGTGCAAAACACAGTCTTCTCTCTGAACCAGCAAATAAAGTAAACTGGTGAAAGGTGACTGAGTGTCTCAGCTTGAACAGAAAGTATTGAAGCAAGTGCTGCAGAAGACAGCACATTGACGGTAACACAAGGGTTAGTGATTCTGACTTGTTAACGAGTTCTGTGGTGTCTTCCAGTCAGGAAGCTTCACAGGAGGTTAGAGTCAGCAGCGTATTCAATGCTTTCTGGCTTGTATTAAGAATAAACAAGAGAAAAGAGTAGTGAATCATTTCCCTACTTCTTTGTGTTTGTTTCTGAATTTTGCACAGCATGTGATGAGAGAAGCTAAGACACTAGCAATTAAGAAAAAGAGAGTGACAGATTACAAAATCTTTGAGTAAGGTTCATGTTGATCTGAGATAATGTTGTTTACATCCTTCAGAATATTATTTTCTCCTCACCAATTGCTTCTCCAATACTGCATTTTTGCATGTTCACCTTTTTCTTCTTTTGTAATGCAAATATTTCCAGGTTAGCACTTTGAATTTCGGGTAGGGGAGAGATACAGCAAGGTTTCTGACCAAGTGTGACCATTTATTCTTGAAAAAGTTTACTACAGCTTTCCCACAGGGGACACATACTGTAGTGTACTGACGGTTTAAACAAGAATGATCAGTTTAATGAATGGAAGGGCAAAGTTTTTCTCAGTCTCAGTCAATGAAAAATGTTAATACAGGAGTTGTCATTTTATTTTCACCTAGCAGATAATTTTGTCCCAAATAATATCTGGAAAACTTATAAAAATGTAGTTCAAAAAGTAGGAATTTCATTTCAGTTGTTGCAAGCAGTTTTTTTTTTATTTTAACTCTGCTTGGATTTAGGTTTGAGGTTATATTAACTGTAGTGTGATTGAATAACTCCACAGAAACAGAACAACAATCTCATATTAATCAGATTTGGGAGATTTGAGATAATTACACAATTTCTAATTGGTTGGCCTACTTTTTATCAAGGTTTTTTTAAAGGCTTTTAGATTTTTAGTATTTTATTTAAATCCATAGACCTCTTTTGAAACAACATTTGGTATATAATCCAGCCCTGGTTTGTAAAATAATAATAATTAATAATTGCTTACACTTATATAGCGCTTTTCTGGACACTCCACTCAAAGCGCTTTACAGGTAATGGGGTCTCCCCTCCACCACCACCAATGTGTGGTTGTAACATTCCTTCTGAGTAAAGACTCTCTAAAATAGTTGACCTGATAGACATAGACAAAACATGTACTAGAAATCCCCTGAAGTGCTTAGCTGCGGAGCTGTCTATTAACTCACTCTGGTTCATAAGTACTTTTTTATGTAGCCCTAATGGGAAGGCACTTTTAAAACTTTTTTTACAGCCCTAACTGAGACAGAACTGCTCAGTTAGAGCTGCAAGTCACACCAGCTTTAGAGCAGACTTCCCAGGAAACATCTACAGCTTAGGGACAGCTACACCTTGCTGAAAAAATGGTAGGGCAATTGATTGTGCGTAAAGATAAAGTATTATTAGCTACTTTAAAGCTTTTCCTGATACACAAGAGCCAAAGAGTACCACAGTCTCTATACATCCACTGCAGTAGAGAATGGGTGACCTGCAGTGAAGAGTACAACATACTATCTTAGCAACTAATTCCTTTCCGTAGATCATTCATCCAGGACTGTCAGATGCATGTACTGTACGTGCTGTCTTTAAATCCTATCTCTACTGCCCGAGACTGAAACCTCTCTTCTGAGTTCTTAGAGGCCTGGATTGAGCATAACTTTCAGCGACAGTGTCTTTATCTTTGGAAGAAAGAACTTTAAGAACAGGAGAGAAAGAGGCAGGTTGCTTGTGCTTTTGGGTTCAGCTAAGCCAGCGCATTTTCAAAGAGGACGGAAAATGAGGAGATCATCTCTGAGATGCTGTGGCGGTTTTTAGACCTACAGTACTGGTATCTTCATGAGTCAGATTCGTATCCACGTTACAAGCTGGTTCGTGATGTTTCTGGTGCTGTGGTTTCCTACTACAGTCCAAAGACATACTGGTAGGTTAATTGGCTTCTGGGAAAACTCATCCTGGTATACTGTAAGTATGAGTCTTGCGGTGGGCTTGCATTCTGTCCAGAGTGTATCCTGCTGTGCGTCCATTGCTTGCCAGGGTAAGCTCCAGCTCCCCCACAACCTTGTATTGGATAAAATGGTTAAAAAATGGATGGATGGAAAATTGGTTCCAGTACATATTTGTTCTTTTAATGCCTCTCAGCATAGTTGAATTTATGTGGTCTTTAAAGGCCTTAGAATAAAGTCCTCACTACCAGGGTTTTTCAATCTGTTCAGGGCACTTTCTTTTGAAGCACAAACAAGGCCTGAAAGTTTAAGAACCAAAACAGAAATGGGCACAGGTTTGACAACAAGGTCTTAAATTGTTAAAAAATATTTATAAAGTTTTTTAGAGATGTAAACATATCACAGTTGTTTACTATGGTTCCTGACAGGAAAGAAAAATGTTTGTTTTGTTTTTTCTTTGCTAACCAACAATGTAAAGGACAAGTTCTGCAATGCAAAAAATATTTTTGGACATGTTTATTTTGATACTGAACTAAAACCCGTGCAAGTACGTATGGTAGTTATGATTAAAACAGACCATTCCAATTAAACAGCAAAAAATATTCTCTCTATAATACAACTTCTTTGCCACAATAACGTTTTATCTTTTCATCTTTTTTATTTATGGATATAGGGTGTCCTTTTGTGTATACATACATTTTCAAGAAGAAATACAAGGAAAGATTTTTTTAGAAAGGGTTCCTTACCATACACTATAGGAGTGTAAGCTGGAATGTTGGTAGTGGCAAATGTTTGAAAAACAACTTTTAATGTTCAGGAAGACAGGAAAACAAAGGTCTGTACATCAAGGGTGTAATTTGCAAAGTAAAGCTTTAAAAAGAAATCAGATCAGCAAATGTATCTTTTGTCTTTTTGTTGGGTTACAAACAAAATGAAGCATATACATATAACAATATTTTAAAAGATGATGCAGGCCATAATAATACTATATTCTGGTGTATGTTGAAAGCCAATTGAAATGGACGTGCCTCAACATGCCCCTACGAAGATCAAAGAATTTTGAACTGACTCTGAATGGAAAATTTGAATTCTGAACTACGCAATGCTTTCTGCTTTCTAAATTCTTTGAAAATGTAATTTAATGGATATGATAATAATTGCTTGTAGCAGCATTTGTATCCTGAAGTATCTCAAAGTGCTTTACAAGAACATATGACACATTAACACAGATAATAAATTACTTCACCAAAACAATTAATAGCGAAATGTAGGTAGCCTTTCTAGAGCAGTTCTACAGTGGAATTGGCAGGTACGTTAGAGGTAACACCCCTGTTCTTATGTATTCTTTTTTTTCTAAAGCCCAGAAAATGTTGAAGTTTTAATGCATTTTCACATCCGTCCAGAAGACATCTTTGCCAGGTTAATTGATGGCTCTAGATTTTCCTTGTGAGCATACTGTACAGTACGTACTGGAGTCCCATCTCAAGTGTAGTCCTGGCTTGTGCCCTGTCCTTCCAGAGGAGTCTGTGAATGACCAGGAATAAATGGTTTACCCAAAAATGGGTGTTTACAATCAGTAACACAAATTGTTGTTTTTATCATACACCCACCCAATTGTTTCTTTTTAAGAGTTAGCTCTCTGGAAATGACTGTTGTACCCACTCTAGAGACTTCTGATATTTTATGCCCATCTCTATTTTACTTGAGATCGGAGAGATTCCTGTTTAGCTAGTGTCAACCCTACCCAACAGTAATCTGCGAATTGTGCACAGTGACACAATTATGGTTGGTGGAATGGCCTAGACTCAGACTCATAACGTCTGTGTCATTAAGATCAACGTACTCTGGTCCAGCCTTTCACTGGTTGCTTTAATTCATAGTTCTCCAGTCACAACCTTTACTCAAGCTTTGGGTGGTGCTGAAGTAAACTAGCTTTCTGTATACAGTACCAGCTCACAGAGGTGATTATTTCTCCATCCACGAAAAATATCGGTACCTCTGTTGCAGCATTCTCATAAAGTTCTCATACTTAATTTAACGTCCACAAAGAGTTTTTATATTCTCAGTTTCAATTACAAAGAAATGGTGGAAAACAGTACAGAATCCACTAAATTAAAGCCTTCAATGGAGCTGGTGCATTGCACAATGTTTACTATTGAAGCTGCAAGCTCTATCTCATTGTTCTCCTGCGGAAATTCATAGATCATTGAAGGAAAATAGATATTTAAAGTGACATTATGCCAAAGCCACCTGATTATTTCCAGAAAGCCAGTTTCTCTCAGATGGAGAATACTTATGTTTGTTTGTTTTATATGTTTGTCTTTTACCACATAATATTTGTGTGAAAACTGAAATCTTGGTAAGGAGGTGATCTCATTTGCTACTTGAAATTTCATACAGTGTTCCCAGTGATCTCAATCTTGCATGACTTATTGCACCCATTATCTACTGTAAACTCATTTCATCTACTTGTGAGTTCAAAAGCTAGAATCCGGTGCCTGTGTGCTATAGATCACCCTTAGGTGACAGTAGCCTGTTGCTCATCAATGCAGTATTCAATGATTTTGACATTGCAGGACTCTTGTGTAAATAGACTTTTAAATTTTGGCCTGTGGGAAATGCCATGTTGTCCAAAGTGTGCATGTGGATAGAAAGGTAAAATGATCCTTGATTTGTTATCTTCTGGTCTTTTCCTCCTGCGGTGATGGGGTTCAGCTATGCCAGGAAACTCAGTGGGTTCAATCACTCAACAAACCTTTAAATTAGATTTTTGGCAGATTAAAATAGAAGATGAAAGCTGAACACTAGCTTTGGTCTTCACTTCTTTAATGCTTTAAAGACAATGATGGGAAGAAAAGAGCTAAGGAAACAAGCTTTCAGAATCACCACAGAATTAAATAAAAACTTCACACCAAAGAACCATGTTTAAACACTGCAGTGGCCACATTATTGATATGATCTGTGGTATTGCCAGGCTACATACTGTATGCACACAGACCTACTGTGGTTTGGAGCCCAACTCACAGCTGTATTCATTGCTGTTTGAGAGAATATATCAAGCTGTATTCAATGCTGTTTGAGAGAATATGTACTATAACAGGTTACTTCCAAAGGGCATTTATACTACAATATCTAAATTCTGTCCTCAATATGTACAGCATTTTGTTTTATATTCTGTTTGCTCTTCTAATGCCCATTAACGTAGAGCTAATAAAAAATGACCACAGTAAGTACTGTACAGATTTTTGTACCTTACTAAGAATTTTTTTATTCACTTAGTGGAAATTCACTGAGACAATATTAAGCAAGACTTTTGAATGTGATCATGTATTATCATGAAAATTCTTTTTAACAAAACATTCCTAAGGGATTTTTAAAAAATAATTAAAGGGATTAAAACAAAATTTTTAGTTATTTAAGTGTTTAGACAGGTACCTATGAATTATACTGTATTAGGGCAAATGTTCACCAGCATGACAAATGCATATTGGCAAAACCCCAAGCTTTTTATGTTAGATTATTATAGAATAATCTGTACAACAAGACCCATTATTGTTAAAAATAATTTTAAGAACGTTTTATTTGTGATGTCACTCTATAGCATTACAGAGTCATAATTTTCACATTATATTATTGATACTTTATAACATTCTAAATTTGTTGAAGTTATTTAATAAACAGGGGGTCCTGTTACAGACACTTTGAAAGATGACCTTGAGTCTTATTGAAGGTTATCATATCAGGTAAAATCCATTTAAATACACAAGCAGTCTGTAAACGTTACACTAACAATATGTTACTCATCATATATTATATTTGATATCTTATTTCCAACATATTTTCTAGCACTACCTTTTCTTGAAAAAAAAACAGAATGAAAATGATCTACCACTGTTCACGCACCCTTGAAAATATAACAGAAATGAAAAAGAATGTATCTGCTTAACACCGTTCTGTGGGATCGACAACTGTTGCGCAATGGGAATGATTAGAACAGCAATAGACATGTTGAGGTCTCTAATGTGTGAGGTGAAGTTCCCAGCTGCTGTGCACATGCAGTGCAGCTAATGTAATCTACAAGGTCAGCAGAGCTACAACCGTTGCACAAATGTTTGGTGGAAAAACCACTGGACAAGGAGTAATAGAATGCAAAAAAGTCCCGCTAATATAATGCGGTACTGACACATAAATGGAACAGAGCCACAGAGAAGAAAACCTTTAGTGTGAAGTAGACGTGATTCTGAATATTGCAGTATATTCAAATGCAGGAGATTCAAAGAGTGACCATGTGTTCATTTGGCAGGGTCACATGCAGAACATTACTCAAACTACTGTACGTCCACTGGCAGCAAAGATCTCAAACCTGGAAACGTCTGCTTCAGTTTCGTAAGCCGCCTCTCCTCTTTTGCTGAATTCATTTGTGTCCAATAACTCAGATGTGCTCTTCCTTTGTTTCTTAATGTGATCATCTCAGTTCCTTTATCTACTTTCTCCGGCTGTCAGCATCTTTGGAACATTATCACTCTTTCCTGGATGCAAATACTGATTCCTGTTATGACTATCACTGATTTAGAGACCTTATTGATGTGCTGCTACTAAAGAGAGCCAAAAATAACCAATAATGGCAGTATAAACAGAATAAGGTTGATAATGATAAAAACTTCTGTACTATTTGGAAAGTATTGTAGTAGCTGGTCAAAAAATGTGTCTTATTGGTTCCGGATAGTTCTCGCATGCCATCGGACTACTCATTTTACACTCATTTTTACATGCTCCAAACTATCACTATAAGACACACATCAAAGAATGTCTGCAGATTATCTGCTTTGTAACTACAAACATCATACAAAGCCAAACCCATAAACCCAAAGCCTTAAAACCCTTAATAGTTTGACCATTTATTTCAGCTTCCAAAGCAAGCTCAATTACTGTCCTTTTACTGTACAATTTACGAAAAATATACATGGATGATTTGCCTAAGATGTGCGTATGTTTATTTTTGTGATAATAAAACTGTATGCAAGTCTTTATAATCCCTGAGTTAATTATACTTGTAATAATACCACTAATGGTATTTTCATCATTAAGCAGGGGAAATACTTTAACAACCTCTATATCAGTAAAACAGCTGCAGGCTGCTTCTACCATCATGTCAGTGTTATTTTTCTACATGCTCCATTAGTTACAGGCTGACTGGCTGAACACAACAGGCCATTGTTATCTACTGCATCCTTTAGCCCAGTGACATCTATTCTCAAATGTTTGTTTTTTTCTTTGAGCCCGCTTATCTCTCCTGTATCAAGACATCTCAGTAATGAGAATAAACCCTTTGATTCCCATTGATCACTGTACTCAATACAGTTTCAAAACAAACTACCCCTGAAGCTGGGTTTTACTTTCAAAGAAGAAAGTTTGTTCTGCAAATGTGTACTTTAAAATCACATAATATGCAAATATACAGTATCTAAAGTCATTTGTTTGTTTAAAGGAAGTGCAATAGGAGGAACATTTAAACATTTCATGATGTTGACTATCCCAGACAACAAATCATACCCAGCAGAAAATCCAGCAATGTATATGAAGAAATTCCACGGTATTTCAGGGCAAAAATCCTCATGGATTCCTCAAGGTCTCCTATGGGACTCTTTCAGGAATTCTTTATTGTTTTTCCAGTGAAATAAACTCCACATTCCCCGTAGGGTATTTCCAGTAATTCTCAAGTAGTTAGGCTCCAAAGTGCTATAGGAAATTGTTACGAGGATCCTGCTGATTTTTGTGCAAAATTAAATAAATTGGATAAAGTTGTGAATTATCACTTAAAAAATGAAACTGGGGTAAAACACCTCAGTTAAGTCTTTTAGGCTTAAATATTCCAGTTTTGGGGGGGAAAATATTGGTTTTGATTTTGGATTAAGGCTTGTTATTCTGTATGCAGTATGTGCATTTGCCTGGATGTGCCACCTCATTTCTGCCTATCTCTCGGCAAAACCACACCACCAATAGTTCCTATAACATCCTCAGTTGTACAGGAGAACTACAATAGCTAATTGTGGAAAGAAGTTATTGTAATAAATTAACATGCTTAAATATGCCTCCAGCTCTGTTACACTGGTCTAGGCAGATGCGTTAACAATGGCTTTCTTTGGATACAGATGTTTTTCAACCTCTCAGTGTTCATTTTCTGAGAGCATACAGCATGTACACATGCTTCTCTTCAGGCACAGCCTTGAAGCACCCAAACCCTTTAATTCAAACGATGGTGGGGTATTAGTGTTATAAATTATACACAAAATTGAATATATCCATCAGGTTTAAGTGTGGACATTACAGTATGTGCACTGCCCATTCAGAATTTTTAACGTGTGATAAATCTCCCGCTTAATAGGCTATTAATGTGTGCTTAAACTTTAGGTTTCATCCCATATGGTACTGATTTCAACTGAAAAAATCTTGGGAGTGGTATCGGGAGCAACATGAATTGTAGACTGAATACCTTGCAATGTTCCCGGCTGTTCTCTGAAAGCTTTGTCTGACCTCTCAAGGGCCTATAGTTTATTTTTTGTCCAGTGAACATTTGCCCAACAAGCATGTGTTCTTTTTAATTCTTATTGCATTTGCTTTATATGTGCTCCTTGTATCTGTACCCCGTTTACAAAACACCACTTAATTACTGTCGTCATGCTCGTTTAATTGTGATCTACTACTCTTCTTGCATGGAATCTTTTTTGCTTGAATTTACATTCAAATATTGCAGGTCTCCCTTTGCAATGGTAATACTTTAATTGGTCCTAATGCACTGCTTTCTTTGCCTTCATTAGAGAGTTTTGGATGTTTTTTTTGGTAAACATTTTGGTTAACTTAATAAAAAGAGCACACAGCTCCTAGGCCTACTTGAGCCAAAACCCCAATTTTTTTCACTTGTGTGACAAGTACAGCTCTGCTCTAGTCCTACAAGGATTTGAACATGACAGCTCGCAGGCTCCAAGCATGCGCAACGCCACACTGTAGAGTCTAGACAGCAGCCAAGTCCACCAACCCAAGAAGACCATGCTCTCCACTGCAGGAGAATTCTACATGATATAAACGGTGAGTGAAGGTCTGTTCTTCCCCTGCAAGAATTCAATCATGATCACTAGCAGACCCAGAGCCACATAGCACCACAATGTCGACAGCAAGAAACTCCACTACTGGGATAGAATTCTACACCATTCTACACCATCCAGGTATCAAGGGGGAGATGTCACTTCTGTAATATGCTCAGTGCACTGGGCCCTCTTACACTTGGAACTGTGAGTCTGGCCTGTAAAAAGGAATATATTTAATCTTTAGGCTTGACACTTCCTGTTGTTGCTACTATTCAGAGTGATAAACCACATTCTACAAAACAGCTCTAATAGAGGCGGCAATGATCCCAGCAGTAGTTTCTGGACTGTGGTTGTTGCCCACTTGGGGTGACCCTTTGCAGTCTCTACTGGATAAGAGACAGTCATCATCCACCATGAAGATGTACATGGCCACTATAGTATTTCTGCATATAATGTCAGAATACAGAGGACATCCCTGGGACCCAATTCTTGGCTATGTAGTTCCTTAAGAACCTGACAAGCATTCACAATCAAAGAGCACTTTCTTGCTTTCCAGCTTTTTTCCATCTTCCATTAGATCCCCTGAAGATGGAAAAAAAAATCTACTGTTTTTGGTAGCTATCATATCTGCAAAATATATTAGTGTTCTACAGTACATGCCCTTTCAGTGTAGAATGCTCGCCTACATCTTTCTGATGATCCTGAAGAGTCATTATGTTCTAACCTGGTATTACTCCAAAAAATCATCTTCCTTTTCCATGTGAACCAGGTCCTAGTTCTACCTCTTCCATTCGCCTTATTGACATCTTATGTGGTATATAATTGACATCTGAATATGTCGATCCCCGTGCGGACTTTCTGCAGTACATATGGTTTACTTATCAGCTATTTGTCTTTAAAGGCTCCAGGGTGCTGTTGACGCTGGGCCTTTTCAACTGGATTGACAGTATGACCTACAAGACTGTGGATCACCGACTCCAGGAGGGGGCACACTCTACAAGAGACATGGCCAAGCCATTGGACCTCTTTCAGGGTGAATCACTGCCCAACATCTGTGCTATGACTAGCTGTCTATATGCTTTTTTTTATTTTTGACCACCTGGATGCGATTGGTTCCTCAAATTACTGTATATGGCTGCCTTTTTTTGACTGGGACTATTATCTGAGAACATTGGTGTACTATCCCATTGGCGGCTACTCTTTGAAGCATTTGGCTTCTTAAAAAGTAGCCACTGAATTGCTTAGGAAGTGTAATGAATCAACTACCCTTAAAGTTCATCAAGGTAGGGGGTGAAAGTACTGTAGTGTGTTATTGCCCTTAACATGTCCTACCTGGGGAGGAAATTGCAATGGAGCTGGCTAGGTTTATCTTTAGGTAACATTTTAAAATATAAAATATACAGTACTTCATATCCTGGATTTAAATATAAGTTTAAGGTTTATAAGTAATATCTGATATCGACATTGATTTGTGAACTCTATCTGAAGGTAGATAAGCACAATGTATTATTTAAAATTCTTGAAATATTTATATTTATATTCAGCTACAGTAAATAGATAGATACTTTATTGTCCACTATTATAGAAATTTGTCTTTGGCGTCTCGCATAAAAAGTACAAAACACACAAGCAAAACATAAAAGTCACATAAATTACATTAAATCACAACAAGTGTCAACAATACATAAATAAGTGGATAAATAAATAAGTAGTGGTATGCATGGGACTACATTTACATACATTCATTGAGCAGTTTTATTGCACAGGGGACAAAGGACTTCTTGTAAGTATTTGAATTTGGTGCCCTGTGCTGTCTCTCCCTGATGGGAGCGTTATGAATTGAGAATGGGGTGGGGGTGTGGCATCAGCTGTGATGTTGCTTGCCATTCTGAGAGCTGTATTATGATATAGCTGGGGCTGCTGTTTCCCAATTATTTTTCCTGCCATTTTCACAATCCTGGACAGTTCTGTTTTGTTTTTCCAACCCCAGGTTTCCATACCAAACTGTCATATTAAATGCCAGGATGCTCTCAACAAGGCTTTTATAAAGTTCTTTTGTCTTTGAATTAAAAACAGCATTCTGATTTGCTTTCCTTAAAATGTTGTCTATATTCTCAGTGTACCTCAGCCTCTGGTCAATATGTCTTCCAGGATATTTAAAATTCTTTACACCCTCTACAGACTGACCATTGAGTACTATTGGCTGCAAAGTTTGCCCATCATTGGTTTTAGCACTGAAGAGAAGCTCTTCAGTCTTGGTCACATTTATTTCGAATGCGCTGGATTGGCACCAGGTTTCAAGGATACTGATGTGCCCAAAGTAAGTCTACTCACCTGGAGGTTGGTCCTTTAAACAGGGTCCGACAAGAACCATGTCATCTGCATATTAAATTAGACTGACTGTACTACTCTGAATCTGCATCTCATTAGTATATATTGAAAACAGAGGTGACAATACACATCCCTGGGAAGCACCTGTATTTAAAACCAGTTTGTCTGAGAATACACCATTCATGTGGCCTGTCTGACCTGCATCTGTAAGGAAATCTCTGATTCCAGCGTATAACATTCCCATTCACATTCAAGTCAAAAAGATGATGTAAAAGAACATGAATGTGTATGGTGTTAAAAGCAGGGCTAAAATCAATTAAAAGAGCCTGCACAGATTGTGGAAATATTGAGTTAAATCTGAGTTAAATACAAATGATTCCAATTAAATGAGGGGGAAATTGTTTTACATTAGGTGCCCCATTATGCTTTAAAACATCATTCTCCAACTAAAATACTTCACTAATTTGAGAAAAAAAGGAATGATGGAGCATTGCTTCGCACATCTTATGAGGTTTAAAGGTCAGTGACAGCAATACTGTAGTAAGTGAACCTTTCACCTCTTACACATTTGAGTTTTTGCCAATGACTTTGGACTTCATCATCTTTTAGTCTTTATGAGTTATGACTTGAAAATAAGGTTTTGGTTAGGCTTAAGGCTGTGAGTAATAAAAGTGAAAAATACAATAGGAAGAACTAAATCTGGAAATAAATCAAGTTTGAATAAAAATAAACATAAAGAGAAGTATAGCTTGGCTCTAAACAAAAAGCAAACAAATCAGTTTATGCCACAGAGAAAGAATAAATATTAAAAAATGTTGTTTGATATGCAGAATCCAAATTTCATATTTTCTTTCAATTTATTTACCAAATTTCATGAATGTAAGAACCTACCTCATTTCACCCTGGAAACACCCTCAAAATACATACATTTCAAAGAACGTGTTAATAAATTCTTATAATAAGTATGAAATATAGTATGAGTATGAGATATTCACACCAAACTACAGTAAATCGAAAATCTGTAGTGATAACAGGTCAGGGTTTTTCCTCTGCCATCAGTAACAGTGATATGTAACACTTGTATTGTACTCTTGTATTGTACTCTTTATTATTGTGTTATGTTTTGTTTTACAACTGTCGAACAATAACTTTAAAACTTAAAACATTTAAGAGTCTATAAATACAAGTTTAAAAAGTCTATCTGTAAATATAAGAGTCCAGATAGCCCTTCAAGACTGAATTAATTAAGTAACCAGCTATGAACAGGATTCCTCAAATGGTGACATACAATTGGCTAAGCACTGCCAGGATTTAGTTCACTTCAAGCATCGAGGATATCTTATGCTTGTCAGACGGCAATGACCCCAAGGACCTGGCAGTAGAACAGAGCTTAGTTAAGCAGAGAGCTTAAGCCTAAGTGGTCCCAGGAAGTCCCAAATTATTGCTCCAGTTGATGCTATCCTTGCTGTATGTTTACATTGTGAGAGGCAGTAGATGCTTTTACAGTGTGGTGCCATAGTGTAGCTGTTATCACATTCGCCTTATATGCAGAAAGACCTGGGTTTGAGCCCTGGTGAAGCCAATCTTTTGGCGCTTTGAGAAGCTACCTTTAAAGGTGTTATATAAAATAAAGTTTTATTATTATTATTATTATTATTATTATTATTATTATGGCTCCCATTTTGCATATCCTTTCACGAGGGACAGTTGATTGTCTTCAAATTTGGGGGATACAATGCATGGTTAGTAAGAGATTGTCACGATTATAGTCCCCCCTCCTTAAGGGTGCTCCAGCCCTTTCACTTGAGACTTAATTCTGTGCACCTGACCCCTTTTCCCAGTCCACCTTAAAAGCCAGGCGCTGACGTTCATCCTGGCTCTGCATCTGGTTTCCGCACCGTGCGAGTCCGGGACCTGGAAGCGCCTGGTCCCGTTAAGGTTTTAATCTTTGTTCCCGTTCCCTGTCCGCCGGTTCCGACCCGGTTTCTGGTTTTAACTCTTTGTTTGGATGGATCACCTGGCAATGGACTTATTCTTGTGTTTTGGATTCCCTTTATGTTTTTTTGTTTTTGGATTGTTTGCCTCGGCCACACCTCCCCCGTGCACCAGCGCACTTTGGACACGCCCCCCTGTTTTCAGCCCCGTATCCCTGCATGATGTTTTCCTAGTGTTTCCCCACTTCTTCGGATTGTGTCGTCCACATAGGGTCCGGAAAGAACTGTTCATTACAGAGATGATCTTGAAGAAGACAGAAGAAATGAATAGACACATTCATTCCCTATAACGTGCACTTCTGAGGTTTTATCATCCTTATCCATACTGTTGACCCCCTGTACCCCCTGAAAGAGCTGAGGGGGACAGACACAGCTCGTGCACACAACACAATAGTGTATGAAAGGACACACATGAGAGTTTTTTGGCCTATTCTTCTCATGGGGTTGCTGCTATAATCTTGCAGGCACCTTCAAAGTTACAGTACACTAGTCTCTTTTGCACTGCGAGTCAACGTTTCCCTGGCCAACCTGCACTGTCCTGGTCACGTGTTATTGATTAAGACAGTCAGAAACTTCCGTGTTTCTTTTAATGTAAACATGATGGAAAAAAGTTTTTTTTTTAATAGTTTAACATCTGGACTGTCATATCTACAGTACTTAGACTGTAGTTGAACTGTTGAAGAGATAATAATACATCTTTAATAAACTGACTTTTATAACTGCTGTGCTCAAGTATAAACTCCTCTTTAACCATGACCAGTACACAGCACTAACCAGTTCTAACAGATTACCATTGGTAATGTTTCCCTAACTAAACTCTTTGTATGGAAATCTTAGAAAATCACTGTGCAGTGTTCCATTCACCATACTGTATGTGGTCTGGAGCTTTCTTCTTAACACAGTATATATTAAATCCACTAAATTTACCAAAGGGTAACACTTTTTGTTGTTTATTGTTGTATAAAGCTACATTTCTTTTCCAAATCATACAGTAAATTGCCACAGAAGATTGCAGCAGGCAGAATTGTGTTTCAGTATAGAACAACAACATTATTCATTGTAATGTTTACCTTTTAACAGAAAATAGTTTTCTCTCTAACGCCTCTTTTGTTCTGTAAATTCTCCTGTGGTTCTGGTAAAGGTCTGTTGTTCTTTCCGTGAGGCCATGAAACTGTGGGGCAAAAAAAAAATAGATCAAGCTTCTGAAAAGCTAAATTGAAAGTGAGAGGTGTCATGACCCATTTCCCCAGCTCCTATCTGACCCCGTTTGCGTGTCATCTGTCTTTTGCCTGCATTCGTATCGTCCTTGTCTCCTTATCAAGCCTACTATATCTCATGTTTCTGTCGGCTTGAGGTACTCCATCTCACTCTGTCACTACCTCCCCAGTCTCCCACAAGAGTCTCATTCCTGTCTGGCCTTTCATCTTCCCCTCTCCTCTTCCACTACAGCAGGCAATACAGTATATAAACAAGCAACTGCTATCAGCTGAAAATCTGGGATCCACTGTCGGTCTGTCATTGGACATACAACTGGGGACATCTACTGGCTAAGCCAGTGATTGTGCTCAAAGGAAAATTCCCTCATCTAAAGATATAGTGGAAATACTTTGTTTGGAGGGGGAGCAGTGATGTACAGTATAATGACTGTAAAAAACTGAAGTTTTGATGGAGCACATTCATATTTTACATGGGCTACTAAATGGTTGTGAAAACAATGGAGTTTAATTCCATGGAATATGTGTTTACTTAAGTGAGATTTTTACCTTTCTTTGCATTAGCTCAACAATAGTAATAGCTGGAAATGATTCAGAATTGAATGCATTTGTACAGTGCTTTTCACCCCACAGGATTCCAAAGCACTTTGCATTGAGGAGGGAACTCATTGATCACGCAGCCCCCAGCTAGATCATGCACAGAGCTGATGTGCCAGCAGTCCCACTACATAGCAGATCAAGTAAAGCAGTGAGAAATTATGTTACAAGTTCAAGTAAGGGGGAACTTTAGGTCATATAGGTCTGATAGTTCAAGCCAAGACTGGAATTACATGTAAGTCTTGACACTTTTATGAATATGAATATGAAGTTTGTGTAATGGTAGATTTGTTTATTGAATTTAGTGAAAACTTTGGCTTAACTCGCTCAGCTGAGGGCCAACCTCCATAGGCTGGGGAGGCTAGGATCCCTGTACTTGGTGAAAAGGCAACCAAGGGGTAGCTGCAAAGGTGGAGGAGGCAAAAACGAGTGAGAAAAAGGAGAAGGTTGTATATGTGAACTGAGGCGGTTACATCAGGATTAGGTGAAAGTTACGTCAGCTAAGCTTAAGGCTCACCTCCTGGCCATAGGACAAGGAGGCCGGGATCCCTCCTGAGGAGAGGCGACTGCAGAGGCACAGATTACGTAGTGTTGGAATGCAAAAGACAGGTGTGCGAGGGTGAGATTATGTAGAGGTTTTATAATATTTAGGTGAGGAAAAGATGTCAGGATTGTCAGGATGTGAGGATGTCAAATTACTGAAAAATTTAGATCGAACTTGGCTGTTGTCATCCTTCCGAAGAGGGCTATTGTGAGAGTTCACAACTCAACTTCCGCAATTCTACCTGCCTCTTACCTATCCCTTCACCTCCTATAATCTCCAGCCACAGCCCAGGGTCAAACTCTGTGATGTATAAATTCACGTTCTAGAAACAGGGGTCATTTTTCTCTTAAAAAGGGCAACAATAAAAACAATCAATAAATACACATTTTCCCCAATTTCACAAATGTATAAAGAATAATGATTGAGATGATAATGACTAAAGAAAAAACTTTACCCCGTTAATGCATACTAAGGCCTTTTCCATCACAGATACATGTTGTGACAGAATGTAGAGCTTGGTGGTGGAAGGGGAGTGCCGTGGGACCAAGGTGTTGAAAAGCTTACACCTCTTCTAACCTTGCCAGTACCAATTTGTAGCACTTTGGAACGTAGCAAAGGCTTCTTGATCTACAACTCACAGAAGGCCCTGGGAGTAGTTGATGGCCCACTGATCATTTGGCCTGGGTCAATGAGTCACAGCTGCTTTCATTTATGTCTGTGTGTTTGTGTAGAAGACGATGAGGCACACAAAGCTATTAGTTATGAGGTATTTAATTTGTTCAGCTTGTAGCTGGAAAGCTGTTTGGCACAGTACAAGTGGCTTTAAAGACAAGAGTGTTTGTGGAAAATGTCTGTTGGTTGGTTTTGTTTTGGAGTTAATCTGAGGACTAGTCCCCTAACCCTGTAGACAACACTGTACAAAGAGTCCTGCTAGGACTCCAAAGTAGGAATACTTTTTTTATTTGAAATGTTTTTTCTGTTTAAACTGTAGGGGAACTTTGTAAATAATGTGTCTTCACATCCACTCTCTAAATAAAAGCACCTTTCACTTAAACAAATGTGATTAAAACCTCCTAATTACAGTAGATGCCAAATTTAACCTGTCACAATGTCCATATTTTAAGATTCGTATGTTGACTTTACAGGACGTTCCCTTTTGACAAAACATTTCTAGAATGTTTGACACGCCAGTCACTATATTTAGATGAGCATTAGCAACTGGATTTGTGGTAATCATCAGCACATGCTCAATCAACAACTACAGCCAAATACGTTGTGTCATCTTCTCATTATTAACAATGCTATGGTGGCACAAATCTTTTGGCCATAGCTGTATATCTTTGATAGTGAGTGATTGATAACTACCAGCTGCTTTTCACGTTGTGTACCAAGCCTCTGCTAGCCAGCTACTATAAATAAGCACGTTATGTGAGTTAATACTGTTACTGACCAAGATGACTGTGTGTTTTTAAGCCTGGGTGAGAAGTACTGTAAATACAATAATAAGCCCTCATATCAGAAATACTGTAGTAGAAAATTCACAGCTTCAAAAGTTATACCCGGAAATCATGTTCAGTTGTATCTGTAGACAGTTTTTGAGCCTACTTTACAGTATATTATATCCCAGTCGTGCACCCCACCACAAACATCTTCCCAAACCCAGTGTCTTTTTGCCTTGAGGCCAGGGTTAGGAAACCCAGCACTTTAACCCCATTCATTTAGTAAATTCATTGGTTAAGCTGATCCTGCAGCTGAAGTTCATGTCAGTTAACAAAGGACTTGCCAAATGATAGGAAACACTGTGCAATGATACTAGGGTGAAAGGGATGCAAGATTCCAATAAGCGTTGTCAAAACTGACAAATATGCATCTCTGTGACAAGTGCGAGCCATCCCAGTCGTTGGTGGGCTCTAAGCACACATACAGTAGCACCACTCCCTAGACTCTGCTATGCCAAACTGCTGGGTTCTCAAAGTACTTTACACTGTCTAAATTTCTGGGAGACATCACATGCTGATCACTGTTACATTAACTTCACCATATGTGTGTTAAAGTTACTTTTAAAATAGCAAGATACAAAAAAGTCATCTCAATGGATACATTTGCCAATGCCAATTTCAACTAAATTCAAGTATTCTTGGAATTGTTTCACATCCATTGAGACCACTTTGAGATCCAGCTAAAGGATATATCAAGGTAAACCTTTAAGTATCATATAGCAGGCAGATGCTAGGAGTTTATTTTTTTGATTTACCAGCACTTAAATCATGGCTAGTCACTGTAGAACATTTTGTTTGCTGCACATACACCTATTATCAAACAATATTAAGAAATGCATGACCATGAATTGGTAGTTATTACAAGGAGCTCATGCTTAATGGATATTTTGTGAAACGTAAAAGACTTACGTATCAGGGTCACCAAGAACATAATGTCCCATACTTCCCAAAAATATTTTTAAATCAATTCCCAGAAGAAAAGTATGAAATTCTAAGTGCTGTAAGATTTAACTTCTCTATGGCTTGATGTATGGATCAAAAAGTGGAGAAAACAAAAGTGGAGTATACTCATCCTTCATTAAACTAGAACTTTACTTTAAAGTGCTATGTAAAGAAAGTTATGCATTGTTGTAACATATTCTTAGTAATTTATTGTGCCAAACTATTCAAACACATCCGAAAAGAACCTAAACTCATCTGGTTTATGTCTAGTTGAAAGCACTTGGAATGACTCAGAGACTTTTACAGTACATGTATTTTAATGGGAATTTAGTGTTTTTGCCTACAAGCAATTGTGCTTGTAAGGCAAGGGTAAAGTGTATTATTTTCTTTGCCACCCACGTGTGTAAAAATAATATGAAACTACAAATGATTAAGTTTATGTTTAAACCAAATGTTTAAACCACATGAGTAAATGTGTAATGTATTCCTAATATATGCTGCATTTTATAAAGAGTAACAAAATGGATTTGAATTACTAATAACTGATCATAAATATATTTGAATATGTGATTTTTTGTTTCCTAAACTGCAGTTTAACAAACACAGAAAGCAAACATTCTTTAATAATGCAGCTGCCTGTGCTAATGAAAAATCGTTTTTTCCATTATCTTTAGCACTGCGAATGAGAAAGTGCCTTAATACCTAGCCTTGTTTACCATCTGCAATGGTCATTGCCTGTGATGAAACATGATCTGCGAAGAGTTTTAAGGTGGCGGTGTCAGAGAAAGATGATCAAGGGGCAGACATGCTTTGAATACTTTCCATCATCATGAAGAGCCCTCTCCATGTTTAAAACGTAATGCTAAGCCAGAGTAGCAGCACTTGAAGAAGGAGAAAAGCTGCTGTATACCCAAACCCAAAAGGGAACAGAAAAATGTCAGAATCAAATCCAAAAGCTAATCAAAAGAAGCCACCCAACAAAAATGTCAAGAAGCTGCGGACAGTGAGTATGGTGTGTAGCTTGGCGAAAAGCTGGCAGCAATGGGCTTCAGAGAACGAAGAAAGGCAGGCCAGTGAGCCATCTGGATGGACACCCTCTGAAGAGAAAAGGGAAATACTGAACCCGAAGAAGTATCAACATCCCTTACAACAGGAAACTTGTTCCAAAGAAAACACTGGGACTAAACAAACTGCAGTTCCCGATCCAGCAGCAGGAAAATTAGAAAACACTTCTGAAAGTTTACCTCTGGACTCTAAAATAAGAAGCAAGCAAGTGGTGAAAACGGTGACCAGCAAAGTGCAGGAGAAAGGAATGAACATTGGTTACTTAACTGACAAATACCAAAAGGAAAACGAAGAGGTGGATAAAATACTGAACGCGAAAAGTTCTCCAACTCGAAGGCGAAGATGCTCCAATCTGGTCTCTGAACTCACCAAGGGTTGGAAGGTGATGGAGAAAGAAAGCAAGGATTCTATGGGCCCAACTGGGCCAAAGAGGACAGACAGTATGGACACGGAGGACAGTGGTTTTTCAGAGGGCGATGAGAAAATGCAGGAGGTGGCAGAGATGAAAGACAAACAGGTAGAGCCAGACATCTCACCTGTGAGGATCAAACGGCCTTCTGTTTCCGTGTAAGTATTCTATGGTGTGTTAAACAACTGAACGTTAACATCATAATTAGCGTTTGACAAATATGCTTCTCACCAAACTATTTCAAACAGATTATGTTGTCAGAAGGTTACGTAGCCCAGAGGATAGCATATCACAAAATATTGGCAAATCATCTGAAGCCTTGCACTGCAAAAAATATGGTTCAAAGCACAGCAAGATGTTCCAACACAGCCACAATATGGAGTAGGTGTCAATATCTATTTTAGTTAAAACAAGTAAAATGAAAGTTTGGGAATAAACAAGTAAAAGTCCCAAATGAACTCCAACTGGGAGTATTCTGAATTTGTAGACGAAGGTTGTGCAACAAGGTCCATAGATATCTGTAGAATTTCAATGAGCTCTAATAATTCTTTTTTACATGACAGAAAGAAATCTGACAATAATTATCTATGAACACACAGTTTAAAAAAAGATACCTCAAAACAGAATTTTAAAAAATATGCTAAATTAAATATTTATAGAGGTTTATTATTATAATAGTTTCACTATATACAATAAAACAGCTGTGACTGAAATAATACTTTCAACAACATTTTGTTTGATAAAAAAATGTAAAATAATTCTCAATAGTCTTTATTTAGATTCTATAATTCGTTCTGCAACATTTGTAGTGAAAGTCAAACAATTTTATTTCTTATATTCCAATTTGAATGTAAAAAAGAAGCAACATTATATACTTTATAAGAAAAAAATTGTGGGTCATTCTAAACTTTAACAGCAACTTAGAATTTAGTCTTTTATTATTAAGCAATAAAAATAACCTTCCTAAATCTCGAAGTAATTTCTTTGTGGTCACAGGAATGTTTTTCACCCAATCTAAATTCACAGTGTTGAGAAACACTGAAATTCATTCATGACCATGATACACTCAAGTGACTCACTTTTGTATAAGCACTAAATCATCTGGATAAACTGTCAATGCACCCGTTAAAAAACTGATATTTCCCTTTCATAATAAGAAAATTCCAGATTTGTTGTTTTTAACTTTAAGTGAACAGGTGCTTTTGAACTGTATGGCTCAGTACAGTTATCAATTTATTAAGTCTATTTAATCACAAGCATCAGTTAATAATGCTGTTGTTTTGGTACTGGTATTATGTTCCGGTATAGCTTTGCTGTTATGCAGGTGGAACAAAGTGATTCCTGATGGGAATAAACACACTATCTGCCCAGGAAGAAGCCGTGAGTTTCTATACCCACACGTATTACCCCATTTATTGTAGAACATAACAATGCCAGGAACAGGCAGCACCCCCTGTGCTAATTCACACATACAGTACACACCAATCACCCATTCACTTACTGCCTACCCCTCTCTAAGATACAGATTTCTGATCTAGGCCACAATTCAGCCACAGTGCTTCACACTCACAATGTGTTAGCAAACTCAGAAGAGTGGAAAGAAATAAGAATATAAGAACATAGGAATGGTTTCAAACAGGAGGAGACCATTCTGCACATTTAATCTGTAGCATAATCTCAGTCCAGCCACTCATGATTTGATCTGCCTACAAACATAGGTGACCCAGAGGTCGCTGGTGACACAATACCTTAGAAATGTTTTTCTATTTCTGCTACTCCCCTTCTCTGATGAGGTACAGAACTGTGGCAGGCATGATGTAGCTGCCAGGGCACTTCCCCGTCAGGAGAACAGAAACTTTCTTAGTAATTCTGCCTGACGAATGCAGTATCAACACTGAATGTGTTGGTTCCAACACATGTGTTATCTGTGAAGCATGTCCCATCCAATTGATATCTCAAATCCTCCATCCAGTCCTCTGTTCTCACATGTGCCTTCTCTGTCTACAGCATCTGGGGGTTGCAGTGTTGTGAAATCAGAGTATGGTCTATCTGCCGCAGGTTAGCTGCAAAGACAGAGACGTGCGAATACCCACAGGAAAGAATGCCAGTTAATTGCAGGGCAAAAAACACAAAGGAATGATTTAGAGACACCAGTTAAACTAGCCAGCATGTTTTTGAGCATGGGAGGGTTACAGCACACCCACATGTGCACAGCATGAATACACAGCCTCCACACAGAGGGTGCTCCAGTCCTTTCAAACCCAGGACTCAAGAGCTGCGAGGCAACAGCACTAGGCATCATGTCATCCACTATAGTGTTTTAGATAACTTCTTCCCTTTTTTGTTTACGGAAATTAACTCAGAATTGACAGGCATCAGCGTTTAGGGATTCAACTAATTTAGCTGACCGTACTTAGTACGTGTAGAAAACACATTTCTACTCTATGTTTTCCGCAGGGTGAACAAAGACGTGGATGAAGCCAAAAGGATTAACATCATTGCCAAGAAATACAGCCCAGTGGGGAATCTGAAGAGCAAGTGGCAAAACTGGGCGGAAGAGCACAATGTGAACCAGAAATTGAACCCCTTCAGCGAGGAGTTTGATTATGAGCTTTCCATGTCCACACGGCTCCGGAAAGGGGACCGGGGTTATGGGAGGCCGAAGGAAGGCTCAAAAACAGAGGAGAGAGCTAAAAGAGCAGAGGCCCACATCCATCGAGAGATACTCGATATGTGCTACATTATCAGTACGATGGCTGATCCAGACCCCGATGGCAAGAGCCGGGTAACGTTTGGGGAACTTTTTGATAGATACGTGCGCATCTCAGACAAAGTTGTCGGCATTCTAATGAGAGCCAGGAAGCATGGGAAAGTGCACTTCGAGGGTGAGATGTTGTGGCAAGGACGAGATGACCACGTCATAATAACCCTTTTAGTTTAGCTGCTTTTTAAACTGTAGAGCATTCATGAGGCCAAAATAACAGGCGCAAAGGTGAGCCATAAAACCTTTTTTAATGAATAAAGTTATTCATTTTAATTTCGCTTCTGACTGGTCCTTTACTGACATTCACACAAATGTGGAATCATTTTATAATTATAATTATAATCCTTCACACGATTCAAAATGATCGAGCTTATTTTGGAGAACCGATACAATGCGGGCATTCTATTAAAATCCTGTTAAGGTTGCTCATTACAAACACATATTAAACAAGCAGTAACTCTGCACCGTATCTTTGTGTAAGTTGGATCGTCCCTGATGCCTAAACTGAAGAACGTCCTAAGATATAATGAAGCAGCAGCGGAAACCGGATTGATATCGTCATCTGATGACGCAGAAGAGAGCCATTTACTACATTGACACGGAGATAAACCACTACACTTACATCCACAGCTAGAATTATAATTTATAACAAACAAATTTTAACAGACTAGATTAGCACAGCAGCAACAGAAAGAGGCACTAGAGGGAACTTCTGGCTCACATGTGAATGTGCTGATTTAAACAATATGTTGTGTTGAACATTAACGGTGCCCCTGGTGGTCTGAGGGCCCTGGACAGTCACCTAGTTTTCCTAAGCCAAGGGCCAGCCATGACTGTGGGAAAGGAAAACATTCTGCTACTGTATGTACTGTAACGCATTGCTGAGAAAATAAATTCATATTTCAGCTTCTATTATTAAACATTACTATTTAAAGTGATTTTTAAATTTAATGAAACCTATATTATACATTCTAACTGTTTTCATCCTATTTGCATGGCAACAGGTCTAAAGGATGTCATCAATGACATTTCGGTACTGATGCTACAGTATGTGCTTAAAAGTAAATTAATATTGTGTGGTTAGCCATTTTAGGTCTATGTGCTTTGTAGGCTTACAGTATACCATATGGAAATATATTGTTCAATAATTTAATATATATATATAGTTTTTCTCCCTGACTATTTTCATTCAAAAGAAAATTGTTCTGACATCCCCCTTTTTACAAGATTTTGTTTTTAGGAAATTAAGCAAAATCGCAATGTTTTTTAACTTACTGACAGATTATAAATATGTAATGTGTTGCCAAGCTTTGTTCAGCTCATGTTATTGTAGCAAATTTATAAAAATGTGGGACATACTTCTGCTCTGTATAGACTGATATATTTGGACAAAGACTCAATCTTTTATTATTATCGTATTGTATTTTATAGGATCTGTATTATACAGCTGATTGCTTTGCACTTTCTACTATATTTCTTTCTGACAGCCAATTTTGAAACCAAATCATGGCTTAAGCTCTGAATTTTATTTTCTTTGGCTATAGCATACAAATTAATACTGAATAAAGACGAAAGCTAACTCTGGTGCTTTCGACAATAGTTTCTGTAGCACATTTACAATTTACAATGAATTTTATATTTCTATAATCTACAAGCGCTGTACATTTAAACATGATTAGGAAATGTAACTTGGTGATTGTAACAGTACTTTTTTTCAAGGGGAACCACCACAGAATGTCACGACACTTCAGTTAATGTATCAGATGATCACTGACACAGAAAAGCAGTAAGATAAGGAAACTGTGTCACAGGAAGCCTGAGACGAAACTTGAAGACAACAGACAGAATTAATACAGTAATAATTATACCCAAAGTGAAGTATACAGTACAAAAACAGATTTTTATGAGGGTGTTTTGAAATTTACAGGTAGTTGTACAGAGGCTTAAAAGCTTTTGCCAAGCTGGTATCAGGAAATGTGAATGGTTAAAATGCAAGACAGGAAGACCTTGTACAGAAGAGATGTACACTATTTAGCCATGTGTATTGCCTTTAGCTTTTACAATTCCTTTATATTGTTCTAAACAGAAGACATATTGTAACTGATGTGGTCACCCCAACACCAACAACTTTAAATGTATACTGTAACTAATTTAGAGGGGATACTTGTTGTTATACAACCTTGTACTCTTTTCCAACGACACCCACAGTTGAAGTCTGGGATTCTCCGAGATTTCTTTAACAACCAGGACACAATTGCCCATTTAGCATTACTTCCAGCTCACAAAGCATAGCAGAAAAGGAAAGACCCAATCTACCAGCTCATCAACACACTCTGAGTCCTGCTATGATCCACCATTGTTAAATAGTGCTGTGTGGCTCAGAGTTATGCGACACTTCACACACCACCACTGGCATAACTACACATACTGTACTGTACATACAACTATGTCCCCAGTTACACCAACACCAATGATGAATAGTCACTGTCTACTTGTATATGTTAGTTCTCAAATGCTCTTACTGTGATGCAGGCTTTCTGATTTCAGGACTGTCTTGCAAGTCAGTGGCAATATGCTGAGGGCTTTGTATTTTGCAACAGAAAGTATAGTATCTTCCATTCAATTCCATCATCATGCTCCAGCTGATTTCTGACTTTTTTGTGAATTAAAATGTGATTTTCAATAACCAAGAAGCCAGACAATTATATCAGATGGATGTGACATTGTGTTTTTGTACGACACACAGGTAAGCAGTTTGCTTTCATTACAATAGGGCTACATATAAAGTTTGGTTGAAGAATTATGCCCCCTGATATTATTTTTCCTTTTACTCTTTGTTACGACCAGAACACTAACTTTGTCAAATGTATTTACTGTATTTGCCATGTTTTCCAATAACAAATGTACTGTATTGTAAACTGGTCTCTTGTTTGGGAGGAAGTTTCCTATAGATCCTAATCTTGCAAAATTCCTCTCACCTTCATATATAAATCTACAGTAGCAAACAGGACTTCACAGATCTCTCTTACATTTCCTCCTCCAATCCATCTACATCCTTGCAACAGCTCCCTAGCTCATTCCTCACAGCAATGATGGAGGTTTGGGCAGCCTTATCCTTGTGGCTAGGCTGCTATTTCCCCAGAATCTTTGGCCTTTTGGGCATTGCTGTAGCATTGACTGATGCCATGAAAATACACTGAACCATAGTATTTTTGAAAAACAAGTCACACTACTATTGAAAACAAAGATGGTCTATTATGTGAAGTAGACTTTTTTATCTGGTAGATCTAACTTTTACATTAAGGACATGTACACAATGTTTCAAATTCTTCCATCAAATAGCTTGTTAATACTATGTCCTTCACAGAATCAAAAACTACCAACCACCAATCAGTCAGAATACTAAATAAAGTAAACCCCTTTTTGTGGTTCCTATGTTTATACTGATCTGCCTCCTACTACTTATGACAAACTAAAAATCAGAGTTCATATATATGTAATGAATTGGTTTCTTTATTATCAGACACCTTTCTCGGAGGCAGGTTTAAGTACATAACAATTTCACAGTAAACAGTAACTACTGTGAGTCACATAGTGCAACAATGAAGATAAAAAGATAATTCAACAACATAACCAATGACAGTAATCATAATCATAGTTTGAGGATTCACAAAGAATACTGTGCATGACGATGCTTCTGCAGCAGATACCAAGCAGTCCTCTCATGTTGATGAATTGTAGGTTTCTGAATACACTTGAAGAATTAAGGAAGACAAAACATAAACCACCCAGCAGAATTTGGAAGAGATGAAAAGGATGGACCACTGAGACAGAAGAACTAGCAACTAGAGAGCTGCAGCAATCAAGTCCTATAGGGTGATGGAAGGGATTCAGGATCAGAAAGAAAGAAAAATACATTATTTCAGTAGGAGAGGGATGGTTAAATGGTTTATGGCAGTGTTAAAGAGAGAGTGGGTGAAAGAATAACACAAAAAGGTAAGGGAGATCAGTACAGGAAAAAGAAAAGAAAAATGTGTCTGTATCCAGCACATCATGACTAAGGGGCTTTTAGGTATGTGTGACGAATTAGTGGACTTACATAAGAAGACCTGTTCACTTTCAACATAGAAACAGTAAGAGAAACCTTGAGAAGAGTAAATGGAACCAATAGGCAGTGCGTAGATGGCTTCACACGGTGAAGATGGAGAGTCACAAATGAAATCTGGTAGGAACAATCTTGGATATGGCAATAGAACAGTCCCTGAAATTCCAGGGTTAGAGAAAGAAGAAAGAGAAGGTCAAGGGTGCCAAAAGCAGCTGAAAGGTCAGTGGGAAGAGAATTAATAACAGATAGTGAAGCAGTTTCAGTGGAATGCTCATGATGGAAACCAGACTGTAAAGAATTGAGAAGGGAGTGTTTCAAGGGAAAAATGGATAGCTGAGGGTGAGTTACTTTCTCAAGAGCTTTGGAGATTAAAAGGAAAGTAGGAGAGTATAGAGGAGGGTAAGATCAAGAGGAATCTTTTTGAGAATAGGGGTTTTTAACGTTTTTCAAAAGTCCAAAACTAAATCTATCCGTCCATGTATCTAGTTTGCAGTTCATATTCATACAAGTCATAATGATTTAAATGTTGGTCAATTTGAGCTGATTTAGCAACTGCTCTTGTTGTTTCTATCAGCTGTCATTGCACCTGGGTCAACAGTTAGTATATTCAAGTAATACTATTTGTGTATGTATTATCATCCTCAGTCGTTGTCTGTTCACTACAAATACATACAGTATATATTTTACATACATATACATAGTACTTAATTAAAACATGTATTTGAACATTTTAAATGTGAATCTGTTATCCTAAAACATGCCTTCTCTTGTTTGAGATGACTGTTTTACAAATGTTTGGTAAAATATGATCAGTGGATTTTCTGGAGGAATGTAGAACATCACTTCATAGTTCTATACATTTTAAAAAGCAGGAAGTACAATCGTTTTTTTAAATAACCCAGCACCATTTTCCTTATGAAGTTAATTGAACGAGATTAGAAATTATGGGACAGAGGTGTAAGAACAATGAAAGTGCCACTAGAGGCCATCATAAAGAAAGATTAAAAAACCCATGTTTGTAACTGGCTCCAGTCCATGTACATAGGCTCTGTTGAGTGTACTAATAGTCTTAATGGTAAATTACATGGAATGACAGAATTCTCACACATTTATCTTTTTAAATAAGGGTGTTGGTTTGGTTCCTTGGCCTGGTGTTTGTCCGGAGAGATGGAGATAATAGTTTTGGATGCAATTAACAGTACAGAAAAGGCAAAATAACACACATTCATTATGCTACAAAGAGTCTGAGCGCTATTTACCACATACTGACTTGTGAAGCATGTCTCCAACAGGCTAGGGTGATGTTTAGACCCTGTGCAAGGTGGCAAATCTGGGACTGTAGACAAGGTTCAGGGACAAGGTTCAGGGGAGACACACAGGGTTTATTGGTGCTCACAGTGAAGTAGGGAAGTCCGTGCGGAAGTGCAGGGAAAATCCGAAGGCAAACATATCCAAGGAAGTTCAAGAGGAAGTCAGGAAGCAGTCCATAAGTCCATTGCCGGGAGATCCATCAGGAGACGCAGACGAACAGGCACATAGACAAGACGAGAATCCAGGAAATACAGGCCTCCCTTCCAAGCCCTGGGTTCAGCTGGTCGGGGAGTGTAAACAGGCCTGAGCCCTCAGGCTTCCTCCCGAAGGCTGGTGGTAGGCAGATAATCGGGCTATTTGCAACAAGAAAGTCACCAAAAAACAGCAATACATACAGGGCAGGCAGTCCTCTCTTTGAAAATAAAAGATCCAAAACACAGACCAGAAAAAAAAAAGAAAAAAAAAATCCTGACGGAGATCCAGGTAGTCAGGAATGCCATCCGCAAGGTCTTAGAAGAAGGCTCAGGAGCCAGGTGGTTCTCCCGTGGAAGGTGATGTTTAGACCCTATGTGAGGTGGCGAATCCATGAAATACGGGGCTCCCTTCCAAGCCCTGGGCTCAGCGGGTCGGGGAGCGTAAACAGGCCTGAGCTCTCAGGCTTCCCCCCGATAGGCGGGCCATCGGGCTACCGTGTTCCACAGCTGACCGGCGAAGGCAGGAAGGAGTCAACTTACATAGGGGAGCTAAAACAAGGCACACCAGGAAATAATGCAGGGAATAACTAAAAAGACTAACATGCGGAGGTTGGAGCACCCTCTGTAGGAGAGGATGGTGGCTGTAACAAAAATAATGTAAAGGTTAAGATAAAAACAAGTAACTGAGTATATCCATCTAATTGAAGTGTAAATTAATCATTCTTCTGTGGCCCATCCTGAGGTACAGTACACACATTTATTTTAGGTACATTCATCGAAAATGTTTATAATTTTAAAAGGTCTGAAATTGATAATGTTTTAGAGGTAATGCAGATTTCTCAGCAGCTTGACAAAAAACCTCAGATTGCTGAGAAATTACAGTATGTTAGATTGCTGTTGTAAAGATCAGCATAAGCAAGCTATTCTGAGTGTATTTCTGTGATCTCTCCCACCACCCTTGTTGAATTTAGCAAATTAGTCCACAAATTCAGATGGAAGGATAGGAAGGACCAGACAGAGACGTGTGGTCAGAAATGCTCAGTTCGGATGTTTTTAATCTAGAAATGCCAGCACCACAAGAACAAGTTAAGGTTAATATACTGTATGGTTATTCTTAAGTGTTGGGAAGTTAACATGCTGAATAAAACTGAAACAGTCCAGAGTGGCTAGGAAATAAGCAATAGTCTACCACTCAGGAGTATGCATATTGAATTCACCAACAAGTGAAATACCTGTACAGTTTGGATAAAGAAGTGTTAATGCTTCTACAAGTTCAGATAAAAATCGAACGTTTTTAGTGCAAACATTCAAAGGATGTGACATTCTGCACAGAATTTATATTTAGACCAGCGTCTGAGTGATGAGTGGTTGTTAAATCAGCACCCTGACTGGAGTTGTGGGATTTTTAAATATAGCCTTACCCAGTGGATCAATGTCATTCAACAGCATATACTGTAGTAATGTGATTGATGCCAAGTTACAGTGATATGAAAAAATCCACTTTCTCCTCAATAGAACACTTTTTGATCTCTATAGCATAGTATTTCCATTTATAATTTAAGAGGGAAGAACACAGTAGAACCTTTTTGGTTACATTTATGATTTAAGTTGAATTAGAGATGCTGTTTTTTGAGTATCTTATGATTATTCTCAGTGTCATTATTTCTGATGTTAATTTGGAGAACTGGGTTTAACTACTGGTCTTTGACATAATTAATGGGATTTGATTAAGAGTTGATTAGGTTACATGCCCAAAATATGCACATTAAGATGCTCTGTCTCAGAATTATAGTTTGAGTTTAGTGAATAAAATGATACTTTTTCTGAGAATAGACCCTTATTTGACAGAATTAACATTTTCTGTGTTTTATGCTATCTGTATATTTTCTTTTCATTTCTCATTACATGCTGAATTCCACGGAACAATATAATTTTCAGGAAAACTATCAACATAGTGTTTGATAAATATGTAAAACCAAGTTAATATGAAACAAAAACTTTAAAATCTAACAGAAAAAATTACTTTAAATATGCTGTATTTGTTTGAATACACCTAAAAAACATTTTAAATTGCAATATTAAGTCATGCCACCAGGTGCCACCATTTAACACAAGATACACAGGCTGTCAATGTGTCAATGCTGTTATCTTGATCAAAATTTTCTAACACTTTTCATGAGCATGCAAACCATTCTTAACCATAATACCAAAAGTTTAAATTTGATCATGATAATTAAGCTCAGTATTTAAGATATGTTATTATTGATCTCTGTACCTGTTGCACTCAAAACCCTTTGAGAATTTGATGTAGCTTTAGTCACTGACAAAAGATTACTTTTTCTACAATGTTTAAACTTAAACGAAACAGCTGGTTCAGTTAAGTATTTGATACTTTGCTTAAAAGGAAGATCAGCTGACTATAGCTCTCTGAGGTTGGAGACCTCACCATTAAATATGCTTCTCCTTCTCCAGTGTAGTGTTATTCACTCAAGAATGTTAAACATATACAGCATTTCAATAACAGCACTTAAGATGGAGTGCATCACCTTGGTCAACTCTGAAATCACTCTTCTTCAAATCAATTGAATGCTCCGCAATTAACATGCATGCATCAACTAAACAGTTTTATGTGTTGTATCACAGCTGTCTCTTGTGTGCTTCATGTTGCTTCATATCCCCAGAAGGCAAGAAGGCAAGGATAAACAATACTGGAATTTCTTATCACTGAATACTCTTGGGCTATTTGGCAGAATGTTGAAATGACAGACAAAAGCTTAATAAAGCACATAAGACTGCTGACAATATGTTTTTTTTTTTAGCACCATAGTACTACTAACAGCAGAACTATATTTCTGTTTTTTTCTATATCTTCTGCTACCTTCTTACAATTATAAAACCAGCTTACCATTTTTATGAAAAGATAATACAGCTTTTAAAAAATATACAGTATATTGGATGGAGTACACTTGTTTTAATTATTCATTTTAGACCAAAAATTGATAGACTTCTACTTTTGCTAAGTCAATAACAAGTCAGGTCACCTCACTCAGATGGCCTAGCATCATTTATTAGCTCCTTTACTGTAAATACTGCATCAAGGGAATATTGTTTTCAACAGGGTTTCAATAAATAGCCTATTTTGAGTTTTGAGTTCACGAGTATTTAACAATTTAAGCAGAATGTTATAACTCTATAAGGCATCAATGGTGTTTCTCCAATTCTCCAGTTGTGCTAGCTTATTTTCTCATTTTTATACATTGATCTTAATTGTAGTGTTTCTAATATACGTGCTTTTTACCAACATTCCCAATCATAGGAAATTAGTTTTTATCTTTCTTAATGAGCTCTACAATACGCTAATTAGGCACAACTGCACGAAAGATGTAAAACCTCTTTTATCCTTTGACTTAGACAAACAGCAATATGAAGGTAGAGACTGTCACAGTTAATCACATGGAGTCGAGGATGATTGTCTTCCGTGTTCCTGAAGGTGACAGATAAGCCCACCATAGGGTCTGCATACTCTTGCAGGTTGAGCAGATACTGTATGATACAGGAGATATAATAGGTCATGTACTGCATAGTCCATTTTCTTCAGCACTATACTTTATTATCTCATCTGCCATCTTTGGGTTTCAAATTGCTGGTCTCCTTCCAAGATATTCTTCAGTCACAAAAGTATAGGTAGTAATGTAGCACTTCCTCACGTTTGCTTTTACTATTGCTTTGAAATGCTTCTTCTGGCCTCCTCTGGGGCGATTTCCTTGCTAAACTGGGAGAAGAGATACGTCTGGAGCCTGACACCCAGATGATATAACCAACCAGACTGAGCTGATGACAGAGGTTAAGAAAGTAGCTTCAATGCTTGTGGTGGTTGCTTGGCAGAGAACACTGGTGTTCGTGCTCTTCCTCCCAACTGATATATAAATGTGTTCCTCACACAGTGGTGGTGATATGAATCCAGTCCCTTAATCTTGCTCCTGTATGTTAGAAATGTAGGAAACTAGAGATCCTGAATCATTTTTTTCAAAGAGAACAAATCAATAATCAGTGGAGGCTAAGATGCTGATTTCTTTCACTATATTTAGCTTGACGTGGTTACCAAATCATCTGGAGTATGGGAAATACTGTATATGAATGCTATTGGACTGATTTTGCTTCATAATCATAGCTTTTGAAAGTTCTTACATTTTAAACCTTGCTGGAACTGGCGTCTGATGTAAAAACCTAGGGCAGCCTGCAGATTCAGAGAAATATCTCTTTTCCTCACACTCCTCCACCCTTTTACAAACAGACAGGTCAAGCTGCCATCTTCCAGTTCCTGTTCTGGACTTGCACGATAAGCGTAAAATCCAGTCCTTGAAGCAGACACCATTAATTGGGCAAACAAGAAAAATAAAACATCTGTGCCCATCCAGATGAAACTAAAGAGGCATCGGCGTCACACATGAGCTTCACACGGAACCCATCTGCTAGTTTTTCAGGAAGAGATAAGATGGTGTTCTGAATGTCATTTGCTTCTCATACATCTTAGATTGACTTCAACTGATGTCTGTGCTCCCGGATAACTCCCTAGTGTAATTTACTTGAATTGTGAGCCCTCTGTCTTGAAAGCAAGCCTTGACAGTGCAACTTCCTTTAAATTATTTTGTTTGTGGAAGACTTTTTATCGGGTGACCTTATATTTTTCCTCTTTCAGAAGTAGCTCACTACATGTTTGATTGTCAATAGAAAAAAAAAGAATTGTGCAGAGCCAACAGTGATTAAAATGACCTCTTCTATGGCTACAGTCATTGAAGCCAAAAATTGCCCCAAATCCTATTAGATACATTTACTATAAAAAAGTTGTCTTTAACTAATTTATCAGTTGTCCCAATATGTTTTACTGACGCGATGGATGTCTAAATAAAGATTTTCACATGCAATTTGTGAATATTAGTCCTGAAAAAGTACAAAAAGACACAGTCACTTTGTTTGTTTCGTTGTTTATATACTGTAGGTCCTGGGGAGATGCATAACTGCCAACTATGTCTTTTCAAAAACGTTTTGTTTCAAGTACAGATAATTTTCCTCTTGGCAGTATTATGGGTAGTTTTTCTATATCCCCTAACATAAGAAATATTGTTTTTTTAAAGTAGTGAGCCTGTTCAACATCACTGACAAAAGATCGTCATTTGAAACTGTACACTAACTACAAACATTGCAGTGAAAGGACAGACAACAAACTTGGTAAATGCAGTAGTATGTACTGTATAACCCTGAATGCATAGCCATTCAGAGTGAACCCAAAGGAAATCATAAACAGTACTGAGACAGAGCTGTTAGGAAAAGTGATGTAAATTAAATGGTACCTCAATGTGACTGAGAACAGTTTAGTGATTCAGAATAAACAGTACTTTTGACATATGTGACACTGAACAAGCAATTACACAGTTTCAAAAAATCACAGTGACAAGATTGGTATCTGAAGTCGAGTACTTCAGAAATATCTACAGTATATGTTTAGCAATTGTTGAAACACATCTGTTCGAGAAACTTAGGCTATAGATAGAAAAACATACCCCGGTCCCTACAGCATATCTGTTTCTTCAGAAGACGTTGGTTTCTTCCATTCATCTATTTTCCAACCATCCATCGACTTTCTATCCGCTTTATCCAATTCAGGGTCACAGGGGAGCTGGAGTCTATCCCAGCAAGCATCAAGCACAAGGTAGGACTCTGGGATGACAATCCATCAGAGCACACAGAATGTCTTTGGACCGTAGGAGAAAACCATAGCACCTGGCGGCAACCCATACTCTTCTCTAACCTTTGCACAAAGCTGTGGATGCTCTTATAATAAAGAGATTGTGGCATATTCTTAAGCCAGTCCTGTACTGCTGCTTGGGACTTGTTCTCATCACAGATGTTCACATATCAGACAGCTTGCTTCACCAGGTTAAACTGAAACACGGTGTGAGATTCAGCCCTTAAGGCAGATGATTCTGTTGATTTTTGTTTTTTTTGTTTGGCACTGCTACAGTCCGGACAATGAATATAGCGGAGCCCGGAGCTGGCACAGTCACAGTGCTACAATGCCCTTTATTCTTTTGACAACAAAGTCCTGGTGTACCATGAAAAAATGTTCACAGTGTGAACTTGGAACACAGAAAACAACCTCTTCGGCCACTTAACAACTGCCTTTTGGATGACTGTCTAGCCACTCTCAAAAGCTAATTTTCTGCTTTTAGCCCCATGGCTCTGTGGTTCAGTAGCGTGAACCTTTGGCTTGTTCAGTTACTCACCTAGAGCGCTTTTGCAGAACTCCCTGGTGTGCTGCATTCACTCTCTCGTCAGCTACCTCACACACCTGCTCAGAGAAAGCATAGTGTATGTTTAAATAGGGAGGTTTAAATAATAATTGTAAGCCCTCACAGCTGGCTTCTCTCAGGCAGTGATTTGTGCTGACTGCCCGTCACAGGTACAGTGCAAGGAGGGAAACGTTTCAAGTTTGGAAGAATGAGGATAATGAAGTGAAAGTAGCAGATCCAAAATAATACACAATCACTAGAGAATTGGAATGGAAAAACAAAAAAAAAATAACATTAAAATACGGCTACATAATGTACATGACCCAAGATCCAATGTGTGTGGAGACCATCAAATCATTTTTCAAGGAAGAAATATCAAGGAAATTTTCAAGGAAGTGTCTTGAGATTTAATAAAGAACATAAGAATGGTTACAGACAAGAGGCCATTTGGTCCATGTAACCCATTCAGATCAATTAGTAGCTTATTGATCCAAGGATCTATTCCAGCTGTTTCTTGAAGGAAGTCAAGAAATCACATTAAACAATATCACGGGAGCCAGGGCAGACTCCCGTGAAATGCATTGTTAAAGACCCTATGCAGGACTGTATAATCCGGAAGAGTCTGGCTAAGGACATCAGGGGAAGATACAGCAGGGTTTGGACCGGTTTGACAGATGGGGGGGGGGGGCTGACAAAGCCAAACGGGTCCAAAAAGGGGTTATCAGGGCGCAGTCCATAATCCAAATGCTGGGAGATCCATCCTAGACGAAGACGGTTAAAATCCCCGGAAAGGGGAAACCGAGACCGGGAACACAAAGAACTAAAACCTTAACGGGACCAGGCGGTCTGAGCCCCGGACTCAGTAGGTCAGGACGCAGGGGTGAAGCCTACGCCATCGGGCCACTCCTGGACCCGCTGGTAGGTGGGCTTCTGGGCCTCCATCTTTCAATGCTGAGCCAGGAACTCCGGAGACCAAAATACAAACGAGACACACCGGGAAATAATAGAACCTAATCATAACAGAAAAGGGTAGGAGCTCCCTCTAGAGGAGGGATGTGGAACGTAACAACCAAAGGTGGGTATCATGTTCCATACTTCCAAAACCCTTTACTGTATCTTTAACTGCCTCCTGTCCTCAAAATGTATGAGGAAAATGTCATGAAAACTCTCCATTCTGAAAACAAAATAACTCGCTGAAAATTATGCTATGAAGTTATGAAGAACAAAGATCTTGTTAGTTTTAATCTATAATTGATTTTACTGCTTTTTATCTCTGCCAGTATCATTAGTTCTCTACATATGAGTTATTTATAGGCGTACAACTTAAATGAAAAGCAGGCTAATATCCTCAAATGATCTGTCCTGGATAAACAATTTTCATGAATAAACAAATAAGTTGCTGTGATATGTTGCCTAGGGAAATCAGATAAATGGCTACAGTCAAAAATGAAAAAAAGCTTTATGCTCTTCCCACTGAAACTTGTAAGCAATAACGTGAAGCAAATAACAATAACCACTCAATACAGAATTTATGCTTTTAATACCAGCCTCTTTCATTACAGATAACATTTTAAATTATTTTCAGAGATTGCTGTTCAGTGGTGTTACTGTTGCCATGGAGCAATATTCAGGCCTTTAGGTTAATAAGCCAATATTTCTAATCTCCTTTTATTTATTTAGGAAAGTAGACAGAAGTGTTCAACAGAAAATGTGTGAAAGATTTTTCAACAAAGCCTTTTTGGAAAGAAGAAACCATTTGGCTGGAATGAAAAAACAGAAAGATCCAAGGACTATAGCTGATCTCCAGACTCTTAAAGTATGTCTTTGTCTCCAAGATTTGACACAGCATACTGTATGTCCAAAAGGGCATAGAAAACGCTTCAAGAATGACCTCCAGGCCGGCATGAAGAACACCAACTCTTGACTGACTATTGCCCATGACAGACCTCTGATTGAGGAAGAGTCTGCTGCAAGGATCACAGGATTTTACAGTAGAAACTATATGATAATAACAGGAGAAACAACAGTAGGAGTAACAGAAACAGAGTGATACGGACCAGATCAATAGCCTAGATATGCCTATTGGAATCAGGAACATTCGCCCAGACTTAAACAGTGTCTGTCTTTCCAAGACTGATCTGTTAAGCCATATCCAGATGGCTGCCAGATGCCAGGATAATTGTCTTCCATGTTCATCTTATCTGCAACATCTGAATATGCTGCACAAACACCTTTCATATTATAAGCATCCTAAAGAGCTGCACAAAAAATAAGGATAAAATATTGCAAGGCCACATGTAAAATTTGGTAAAATCAAAGGTTTCTGTAAACAACAGATTACAAGTTTTGTTATAGGTTCATCCACAGTTTAACATCAGTAATACAATTTGTGAGCACAGAGACAACCACGTCAATATGAGATTAAGAGCGTTTGTACACATGAGCATACAAAGATGGATTTTTACACTTTGACACCTAAATATTATGGCAAGTGTTAGCCTCTAGTGTACTAAACAAATGAGGTCCCAGCATAGAAGCCTATGAAATTGCTTTTGTTCAGGGAGGTACTGTAGGACCCAAACCAAGTAAAGGCAGTACCAGAAGTGCCAAGTTAATCCTGGAAGCGGGCAAACAGTTAATTCACAGTGTGAAAGGCGGCACTGGAAATCTCATAAAGGTTAGAATTTATGTTTCAAAAAAGTCCAGAAAAAAGTTTGCATAAGCTTCATGAGGCCATTAGTGCAGAACAGCAGTTTGGCTCCAGCAACCAAACTGACTGTGGAAAACAGAAGCCTAGAATTATCATGTCCGTTCTCAGTAAGACAAGAAAAAGAGGCGGTTCTGGCAGAGACAACAGAATCCAATTGATGTTTCCAGGCCTCCAAATGAACAGTTTGCCTGCAGTTCCTCCCTTTATGCTCAAACCTTCAGTGGGGAGCCTTGAGAGTGCAGCTGATCCATATACAGCACCAGGAGGAAAAGCAAGTATAAAGAACAGTTTACTTATTCAGGGGCTATAATGTTAGTGGTAATGCTAATGTTAGAGCAGAAGCCTATAATCTAGAGCACCTGCTGGCCATGTCATGAATCTGTAGTAACAACTAAGTCTAGAGTATCCATTACAGTGAGTGGGGACATTGCACAGTGGAAAAAGGCTAAAGCAGTCCAAAACAGCTAAAAATTTGAACGCCAATGGGTTATGTTGGAAATCAATAGGAATATTTAGACCCACTTTAGTTCAAATAGTGTAAAAATTCAAATAGAAAATGGATAGCATTTAAAAACATTCAGGGAAAAAAAATAGTTATTTTTGCTTGCAGAATTTGCCATCCATTCATTATGAGAAAGCTTTTTATTCCCAGAAAGGGTCACAGCAATTGGGGTCTATCCCAGGAATGCACAGAGCAATTACATTCGGGCAGGAAGAGATAAGATCAGATCACTTTATTGGTCATATACAATTTCTTGTATTAGGAATGTGTCTTTTCGCATACCCCAACTTGCTCTCCATTAGACATACAGACAGGGGGGAGAAGCTTGGGGTCAGAGCGCAGGGTCGGCCATTTATACAGCACCCCTGGAGCAGCTGGGGTTAAGGGCCTTGCTCAGGGGCCCAACAGAGTAGGATTCCTCTGCCGGCCGCGGGATACAAACCGACAACCTTCCAGCCACGGGCGCAGATCCTGAGCCACAGAGCCACCGCTCCGCCCAGAAAAGTGCACAAGCCAGCTTGTCTTTGGAATGTGGAAGCAAACTGGAGCATCCAGGAGCAAATTCAAGAGGAGAAAATCCAG
This sequence comes from Lepisosteus platostomus, assembly GCF_059453375.1. Classification (NCBI taxonomy): domain Eukaryota; kingdom Metazoa; phylum Chordata; class Actinopteri; order Semionotiformes; family Lepisosteidae; genus Lepisosteus; species Lepisosteus platostomus. The sequence continues at coordinate 40,448,363 of NC_142622.1, read as the reverse complement.
AATCAAACCCAGGACCCAAGAGCTGTGAATCAGCAATGTTAACCATCATGTCCACTCTGCTGCCCTGGAATTTTTTATTTTAATCCAAATCAGAAGTGGCTGGCAAATCTGGTTTAGCAGGAAACAATCATGTTGTTGATGACAAGTTTCAGTCAGACATAAAAAAAAAGTTCAAGATGTTAATCTGTGCTAGATTCACCTTGTGTCAGTGCCTTGTCACTTAAGGAATGTGATAGGACTAGTTTGGCTCATTTATGACAAGGCTTATTTATAAAAAGTATTTATTTTTTGCTTTGTTGCCAACAGGATGACATTTTACTCCTATATTTAAATTTTCAATTCAAAAATAAAAAATGCTACAATACTTTTATTTCATCTAAAATATGCTGATATTTTATGTTTTGAGAAAGTACTATGAGCTGTAAATAATACTCAGTAGCCAAAGATCATCTCTAAAGATCATCACTTTTTCAATGACAACAAACGGGTTTGTTTTTTTTTTATTTCCAAGTAACTTAAAGGCATCAGATGTTTATATTTAAATATATCTGTTTATACAGTACCATACAGTGTACGCAGAAAGACTGGTTTTCTTTTTGCAGGTCTGTCCAGCCTTCATCGACTGCACATACTCCAAAGTCTCTGTAGTTTATTTTAAGGTTGTTTTGTCTATGTTGTAACACTTTAACCTACCTACCACCAAATGTCGTCATAGCAAACACAGATACGGAGAAAGCGCTTCCTCCTTTTTTACCTTTAAATTAGCAGCTAAGGAATCCAAATGAATTGTTGCATGGGTGTTGTAGTGTCGTCATCTACGAAAACCTTATGTATAAGAACTATAACCAAAACATTTATTTTGCGTAAAATATTAATATCACCTACATTTTCAGTCGTTGAACAGTAATTTAACACGGGGCACATCAGAATTGAAAAATCATTCGCATTTCGTACAGGCTGTAAATAGGATAAACTACAACCCCCACAATTCTTTGGCACAAAGGCTCGGTTTGTGCAGTGCAGGTTGATTTGTCACTGGCTGCGGATGCCCAGAAGCAAAAGATTGGTATAATGCATTGAACTTCTGATCTATTGCCACCACACGAATAATGAATGAAGTAAAGTAGGAGTGACAGAATGGCTGTTGAAGGTAAGGACGGATTGTAAATGTCAGTCTTCAGCATTCGGGTATCATGTCTTTAGCAACTGGGGAAAATAATGCAACGATAATATCCACCTGAAAACTAGTTGACTGTGATTGGTTAGTGCTACAGTCGGTGCATGCCGTACAGTAGATCATCACTGAGATATGGAAATTCAGTTCTGCTCACAGAAATAAATAGGCGCTGTGTCAGATTTTAACTGGTCATGTGGGTAGAGCAATATGCTTAGTTAAAGAGCAGAAACTAACCCTGAACATAACCGCTGCCGTCTTCACATGTACTTGTCCAATACTATAGGTGGTGTAAAGCTATCCAAGCTGTGTTCATTTTTACTACAGAAACTGTGCTTCTTCTGCGAAGAGACAAGGGTCGTGTTATGCGTTCGGATAGCGAAAATTACTACTGTATGTGACCTGCAGATACCCTTTACGTGTGCCCGAGAGTTGATTTCTCCCTTGGTTTGATGCGCTTTTATATGCCATATGTTGCTAATAGTGGACTGAAATAGACTTGTTACAGGACGTGCATGTCTTTGGCACTACTCTTGCAAAGAAGTCAATTGTCAGTGTTTGCAGTATTGAGCGTGCTTGGGATGTTGGGTCAGTCACACCACCTACAAATCAATGATGGTTTTTGGATACAAAATCAGACGAGAGGTAGGCATTATGTGCGGTGCCAGATTTGTGCAAATGTAATACTGTTGTAATTTTGGAAGCAGGTTCTGTGATAAGGGACAGCTTTGACAATATACTGTATAGTGCTGAGTGTAAAACCTTTTTGCGTATTTCAGGAGTCTGAAACTTTTTTTTAAGTGTCTTTGATATTTTGCTGAACATGGACACTACTGTATATTTTAAGTTGTTCGCAGTGGAATGTGGATATATTTTTGGATGTTGTAGTAGTGACCCTTTATTTTAATAGCCTTCAGTTTTCCCAGATGTCTAGCATTGTCAGGCTAGATAAATGAACAACCTAGGAGATCTTCAGTTTGACCTCTAATTTAAGGTCAAGTAAATTTGTACAACTATTGCTCAATCTGGAATTTTCCAACGTTTGTTTTATTAAATCTCCATTATGTACAGTAAGTCTTTAAAGTGACTTGCTAATTTGACTTTGTATAAGGCTTAAGAGATATGTATAATTACATAACAAGGTACTGTACTTGTGTCCTAAAGGGTTAAATGACCATGACATTTACTTTAAAGTTCTTTCAGTTTATTAAATACTCTTCAGTATAAACAGTACAGCATGTATCAGATTCCAAAATTTATTTTGCAGGAAATCAAATAACATGCCCATTGCAGAGCAAGTGTAAGCACTTCAAGTTTTAAAAGGCTCCTTTTCAGATTGTATTAAAGTATTAGTAAATGTCTGTAAATGTAGTTAAAATAAACTTTCTAAGGGCAGTGGTAAGCATCGCTGATGCCCAGGGGTACCATCTGTGTGGAATTTTTATGTTCTTCCTTTATTCATGTTTCCTCTGCAGTAATTCCTATGCAACTGTAAAAAAGTTAAATATAGTCTTACTTTTCTGTTGCAAAGATTTAGTAATTTTGTCCTTCTAGAGCTTACTGTCTTGTTGTGTTCTGTGCACTTTTAGAGTAATGCCATCAGCTTTAATGCCAATCCCGTCACACTGGGGAAAATGGACATTTAAGTTCCAATGATATAAATAACAATGCCTGTACTGTATGTATCCTTGATCTCACCTTTGTTTCAGAATAGAGCTCTATTTATCAATGCTGGATTTTCTGTTGCGACTGTTCTGGAAAATTGCCTTGAATCTTTCACTAACATTACACTAGTCACGGTTTTGCTGACTGTGTTAGACAAGGAATGTAGGGCAGATATTAAACATTAAATACAGTTAAGCATGGAGAGATATTTTGAATGGGTGGCCTCTTTCTAACTCACGGGAACAGTGTGCTGTTTTTCCCTATTCGCTTAATATAACTGTAAAAATAAGTATTATGTCTGGAAATGTCTTTACTTTTTATTGTACTTCTCTTTCGTAGATTCCTGAACATACTTCTTTAAATCACTGTGACGTAAAATTATTTACAGTAAATGTGGCTCATCTTCAAGAGGAATTTTACATGTTTTTAAGAGGGACATTTCTGTTTTTAATTTTAAGCTTTTGTGTCAAAACTATGCTCTTTTATGAGAAGTTACCATGTCTTTGTTTTACATTTAGTGTTTAGTTTGTTGAGAGGTTTATCTCCCTTACCTTCTTTGTCTGTTTGGAAGGAAACTTTTAGAGAAATGCAAGTAAGGTGGGCAGAATCATGATAAAATATTGATTTGTATGAAAAATGGCCAGCTGAAGATAAAGCAGAAGACACATTTTCCCAGTTTTGCTGCAGATGTTTTTTACACTTTGGGAATTCTACTGTACATCTTTATTAATGCATAGCCGTAATCGCATTTCACATGAGTCTCATGTTTATAAAAAAATATGGGATTTGCACTTTTCCTTTTTTCCCCTCATAGCAGTTTCACCCTATATTGTCTAAACAGGAATGAGACCAGAGAATAAGAGGTACCTCAAACCCTCTTCTTAATGTAATATATGTATGGTTGTTCTTTTGCCTGTATTCAGTGGTATTACCATTCATTCTGAAGAGCAAATCCTTTCCCTACAAGTCGATTTACTGAGAATATTATGTGGTTTTGATCAATTGAGAAGCTTCTCTACCTTTATACAGTAAATGTGCCTTCTGGAATTTATTTAATCCCTTCTGTGTACACTTGCAAAAGCAAACTAAACATTTTTTTAACCTCAGTGTTGTACTGAAACCATTAAGCAGGAGTACACAATATTATGGCCCCAAATAGATTATGAAATACAGTATGTCCAAATCATGTTATCAAAATTACCTTTCACAAGGAATGCCATTTTATGAGATACTCCAGAGGAGGTCAATATTTTGCATAATAGTACGCAGAGTGTCATCGAGAGGTATAGAAATAATTATCATTGTCCCAAAAAGTGACCAAAGCAAAAAGCAGAAACAAATCAAATTGAAACAAAGAAAGAAATGGTGGCTCAGAGCTAAAGGCTTATTAGTAGCCTTCAGTATCTAGAATCTAGCCATTCTAATTATAATATCACAGACCACTTCATAGCAAAGAAAAAATGAGTTGGGTTTACAATACACTACTGTGAGGTGAGGATTTGCAGCCTGAAAAATTGAAAACATTTAGAATAGGAACTGGTCCATAAACCTGGATCAGAAAAGACCGTTCTTCTGATACTAATGGTCACTAATGGGTCAACGATACCACATTTCTAAGACTAAACAGTGTGTGGGATGAGAAAGACACAAGACATTATGACAACTGTGTGTGGAGAATAGTACAAAACAGGTGATAAAGTGATTATTTGAGGTAGTTTTGCAGAGAGAAAGTAATAAAGGCACAAAATAATTCCATTCCCTAATATCACAGTCAGAATATCACATCTCAGAATATCACCACACTACTCTCAGAAATGAGATTGAGTACTGAAAAACAAAACTCCAGTAGTTGATATGCAGTACTGAGAAAAAGCTTGTAAACCCTCTAAATTAGTCTGTATTCTTGTATATTTAAGATATAAAATGTGATTATTTTTTCATGAAAGTAGAAAGCCATTCTGTTGTATCTTTTACTTGTATATTTAGGGTCATTATCTTCCTCCATGACCCACTTTTGGCTCAGCTTCGTTTGACAAATGGGTGGCCTGACATTTTCCTGTAGAATTTGCTAATCGAATGCTGAATTCAGGGTTTCATCTATGATGGCAAGCTGTCTGAATCCTGAGGCACCAAAACAACCCTGAACCATGATTCTCATGTTCAAGATACATACAGTACAGTATCCATGGCTAATTCAATTTCTCTGTCAAAAAGATTACAACTCTTCTAGTTAAGCTGCTTTTTGCTTCACGTCACAGCTGTTGGCTTCTTTATCTTACCAATCTTTCAGGTAGTGTTTACAGTTAAAGCTAACACTGGTCACTAATTTTATGCTGCTGATATAAATGCTTATAGTTGCACATTTATTTCTGAGAGTTAATCGATCAGACATCTGTCTGTATACTTTTCAACAGAACAGAGATGCTTGTGCAATAGTCACAACTCTGATATTTTATATAATGGTGATAAGTTATCCTAGAAAACATTCTACATTTAGAAGGCAATTAATATATTTTGCTATAGTGTGATCTAGTGAAAACAAATAGGAGTGCTAATCGTGGTTTAAAGGGGGGTAAGTCATTGTAAAATAAAGTGGCAGGCTGTTCTAGCAAGGGACCATAATAACCACTGACCTGACACTAACTGGGCATTAGGTCATTAATGGGGTTATTATAGGTAGTTTATGCTGCGTTCTCAAATGGGGATAATTAGTCTGTTGATAAAAAGAGCCCCATGTTGTTGGTTGGATGCTTGGGTTTAGCTCAGGGAGGCTGCTTTGGAGTCTACTTTGAAACAAAGCTTCCTGCAGTCCCCACGATCGCCAGCGTTGTTTTTATCCGTGTTCAAATCCCTGGAGTGTTCTTGTTTAATGATGGGGTCTGTCACGATGCAAAACACTGTTCATGTCAAATAGATAGTGAGATCCACCGAATTCAGTCCCAGTATCTGTCCTCTTAAAAGTCTAAATAACAAAATGGGTTACATAATGAGCTTCATTAAAATCGGAATTACTGCTGCGTGTGCAGTCTCCTGATTTATAATGCAGTTACCCTACTTTTTTAACCAATGCAGAGCTAAACTATTTGAGTATGAGTGGCCACAACTATAATGTTGCCTGTCTTGTTTTCAGGAATGCTGTTTGAGAATGTAAAGAATGTGGTTTCTCTTATCTAAAATCCTTAGTCATTTTGTCAACATTAATAAGAAGTACAATAATAATACAGTAGTGCTACCTTAGGATATTGAGAAAGTGGTGACATACTGAAAGTGTAATATAGACAATCTGAGAAAAGCTCTCCAAAACAGGAATTGATATTGAGGTAGCCAACTTGTCCATAAAGGCCTTACAAAAAAGCAGCTGGTATCTATTTCATATTTGTAAAACTAAGTATATGTGTTTAACAAAATGGAATCTAACTGCCTTTGTAAAACAGGTCTACATAATCGTGTATATGACCAAAGAACACTTGCAACACTCGGTCAATAGATAAATAGATAACCTTTATTAATTATGCATTTTAAAATCTCAATTGACCTGGAAGTCAGGAAGTGGACCTGTTTCCAATAAATGGATATTGAACATTGAACAATGAACAGTCAACATGGCTAAATAAACACTTTTTAATCAACATCTTAATAGTCACGGTTAAACAATTCATTTACCTTGTTGCATACTTTGTTTAAGCTCATTTCATGTGTTTGTTAATATTAAATGAATTCATATTGAATGTGAATGAGACATAGATCAGTATGTTAAATCCTGAAATGTAAATCAAACCAGTATATCCATGACAAGGAAAAGTGGGCAGATGAGTACACTGTACAAAAAGCAAAAATGTTATAATCATGTCATATCAAGTTTAAAATATACACTTATAAAAGCAATCATAATTAAATAACCCTTTGAGTGTTAGAAGTATCCTGAAAATACATCCAGTATGTTACTTTAATCTTACACAAGATATGAATGTCTCTACCTTTGGTGTTGTTACTGTATACAGTATGCATCTACTTTTCTTAAATAAAATAAATCAATAATATGTTCTCATTTCTGAATAACAGGAATAGAGAAGACCATATTTTACAGTAGTCCCCATATTCACATATTCTAGTTCTAGGTTTTCTCAGTTTCACCTGCTGTATATAAAGCAATTGACAAAGCATCACATGGAAGATATTCTGAGTTTTACAGTTAATTACCCACAAGTTGTAATAGCTTTACCTTGATAATGAGTGATAAATGCCTCTTTGGTGTATCTGCAATGAATACAATTGCCACATTTATAATTTGCAGAAGGCAATGATTTCAAAGGGACATTAAATTGATTAGAATATAAGTTTTATTTTCTAAAACCACTTTATCCAGTACAGCGTCATGGGGGATCCAGAGCCTAACCTGGCAAGCAACAGGTAAAAGCAGAGAATGGGACACCAGTCCATCGCAGGGCAGACTAACAAACAGGGCCAATTTTCCAGGAGCCAATTAGCCTACCAGCAGGTCTTCGCACTGAAGGAGGAAGCTGGGGCGCCCCAAGGAAATCCAATCGAAAACTAAACAGAGATAGGGCCCCAGAGCTGAGAGGCAGTAATACCATCCACTGCTCCACCATGCCACCTGACCTTGACTTTTTTTTTCTTTTTTGAAAAAAAAACAACAATCAAAGGCAGTTGGCTTTTACAGGGTCTGCCTTCCACAAGGGCAGTCTCCAAGATTTACACTCATAAAAGCATGCAATGGCTGTTGACGTCCAGGTGGTTGTACTGTATTTGAAGCCTTTTCAGGTTCTTATAACTAAAGAAAAACACTCAAAAACCCAATCATCTTGCCTGCCCCTTATATCAAACTATTATTTGAACCCATGTGAGAATATGCTGATTTACACTTCACCAGTAGTCTAATCAAATTATATAATCATCACCCTGTGTGTATATTTACAGTAATTAGAGGCCATTTTTGCAGGCTCTACTTGCAGATCAAATTGCAGTAGTTTCGTTTTCCCAGCCTGTTATATTGGCTATTTACTGAGTGAATTATAAGAAATAATACAGTGTCCTTTTCAATAATATTTAAGACTTTTCAGAGAAAATGTACACAGTGTTCAATGCTGTGTTGAGGGAGACATTATAGTACATTACAGTACAGTAATGATTCAATATCAAGGAGAACAAATAATATTTGTTCTGGCATAGGGCCTTTTTTATTCATTAATTTAGAAACATACAGCTATCTTTCAAGTATGAGAATGTCATCTCATGTAAAACCACTGGTTTCCTTATCAGTGTCTAAAAATATATAACCAACATCTGTGATAACGATCAATTTATACCTTTTCTGAATAAAAACTAAAGTTATTTATTTCAATTATTCAATTATTGCTGTAAAAAAATCCCAGACTCGCCTTGTTTTAACCATTTATCTTTGTAACGCTTTTTTCCCCAACAAGTTAGTCGCTTATTGTAACAAATGTGTTTGCTCCAAGGCAATTTACTTTAGAAATAACATAATTAACATAAATATTGCTTGACTTATTAGGCTGTGATATTATTATGATGTTTATTATAATTATAATTAATATGATTATTATTATTATGTTTTTTAGGAAAAGGTGTTAATTTATCTGTATTTATTGTTCATAATGCATTCATTTCAAACTGAAAAAATTCTTAATAAGAATGTTTTTTAGTATTTAGGTGGACAAATGTTTTGCTTACCCTAATGATGGGGGTAAGCTTGGTCGAAATGTCAGATTTTATAGCTAATGAAGTTGGAATCTTTTTAATCATTTGAGTATTGCACTGTTTTCTTTGCTTAAAATCAATACAATGAAAGAGATGCAACTCACAGATAGACTTTTCTGATAAATTAGATTTAAAACACTCAGAGGCCATTTAAGTGTTGATGTGTCGGTGAACAATTGCTTTGCTTTTGCTCCTTCCGTAGTGTAGTAGAATAAATGTGTTGTGAAAGTATTTTACAGTATTAAAATATGTATATTTCAAACTATGTCATTTAAATATATAAAATATACATTACTATATGTAAGAATTAAAATGTTCTAATAGTCTTTTTTATCTTGATTTTTTTAAAATGTGCTGTACCTATTAAAATTGTTTGTTCTTCAATTCATCTTCTGAAATTGTTACAAACCTATTTTAAGCTGCGTTGACAAAAACATTGAAAAGCTGTACCAGTACTCAGACAGCCCAGAAGTAGTGTTTAAGCATCTATTCAAGTGTTTAAAATGTACAAATATGCAGTGCTCTTTGAATGTTTTGGAACCGCAAATGTAAAACGTATTTAGTGCTTTTAATCATGAAGTTAATATGTATGACACGTACTGTATAATATTCATTTTATTTTTTGACAATTATAAGCATACATTTGATCATATTGGAAGTACATTTGTTATGTACAATGTATTGTCAATACAGACAAGTGCGCTAGTTTAAGAAGCTGCCATGCATGTCTGGGACATGAGATTACCTCTACTCTGCCTTACCAATGAGGAGGTGTTCTTTGGAGCAGTGTCATTCTTTCTCTACAATTTAACTTTCAAATACTTTTAGTAAAGCTTTATCCTCTTATGGTCTGATCTGTCCATTAAACTTTGTTCCAAAACTCCTGGATCATCTTGTACAGTACATCTGAAAAAATGCTGAAATCTTAATAACCTAAGTCAGAGGTTCTAGTCCTTTTTCTTCAACAAGTGTCAGGAAACATAATCACTATACAGCACATCATTTGGAGAGATCAAAACGCATCTGATCATTATTTTGCTTTTTAAAGTATCTCTTGCTCTGGTTGTTTCTCAGTCTAGATGAGAGGGTTCAGATGTGTATATGGGTTTCTTTTAAGGGTCATATTTCTAAAAGAGATTCAAATTAAATGTGCAAACTTTGAAATAAAACATCAAGGCATCGCACTGTCAGTGATGATGAAAATAGCCATTCCCGTGAGTCATTAATCAAGTTAAGAAATACTTGAAAATTAAATTCTATAATTTTACTTGACAGATTTTAGATTTCTTTTGTAAATTACTGTTTTTTAATTAATATTATATATTAAAAATAGATAATTGTCACTCATTGTCCTCCAGACATTTGCAAGTCCTCTTGCAATTGAGAACACCACTGCATAGCACATTTACAGACTTGATTTCACAAGAAGTCTTTAATGTGATTCCCTGTGCTTTTAATCAAGGTCTCATCTACTGTGTGAAACTTTTGAAAGCCTGCAATTTCTTTGTTCCAGCTGAAGCAAGTTAATTAATGCTGCCACACTGACATTATATTTTCTTGCTTATCTCCCCTTAAAGGAATATTATTGTAAGAACTTCAAAAAGTCTGTTACATTTTTAATTCACATCAGTACTTGCTTTCTTCTGCAATGTTATACTACTGTTGCTTTCTTCCAGCTACTGAAACTTACTACTTAGTTGCATACAGTAGACATTAAGGTCAAAGTCAAGTAAAAAAAAATCATTTGAAGGTCTTCTTTAGCTCAGCCGGCAATACCCCTGTTTAGCAATGCCTGTTTAGCTTTGTCCAATCAAGCTGTATCTGACTTGGAATAACCAGTTGGTTCAAGATTACAATGGTGCAGTTCTGTAGTCCATTAATGTAGAGCATTCCTTCAAGCCTGGGAATGTATCTAGCTGCTCTTCTGTGGACTATTGTCTTCTCAGATAACATTCCAGAACAGCAATATCACTTTATTAATGTGATAACCAAATTTGTAGGCAATATTCTAAATGTGGTCTTACTGGAAAGTTATCAGAATCCTGCTGAAACTCTAAATATAACAAATCATAAGCTCTGTTTGTATCCATTACAACTGTTGCTTGTCAAAAATGGTATTATTTCTTTCTTTTCACTATCTTATTAACCTTGACCTCTTTCAGGCTCTGTGTCTGTAAACAGTTTGTGGATATCCAAAGTACATCAGTTTACCGTAATCAAATACTGTCAAAATCAAATGTTGCTTTTATTTATGGTTCTTTTCCTGCTAATGGTAATATTTCTAAATAGGATTACCATTTCTGTGAGTCATTAATCAAGTTAAGAAATACTTTAAATTTGAATTAAATTCGATAGTCCTGATGACTGGATCTTGACATTAATCTCTAAAAATAGCAGTATTTCCTCAGGATAGTATTTATCCTTAGGCTGTGTACAGGGATATGCTGAATTATAATTAATTATGAATGTGATTGAGACAGTTTGAAGTAGTGTGTTCATCTTTCTTTTAGAGACATCCCAGTGAATTTGGCTTGTCACTCCAATCACAGTAACTCTACTTTTTCATCCCTACCATGTACAAGAACAGATTGAGTTCTAATGAAACACGAACAACTAAGAGTTTTGGAGGAATTGCTGAGCTGATACTAGATGTCTGATGTAAATTTTACATCAAAGCCAATGTGAACTTTCAAAGACACCCCATATTTCATTTGTGACCAATCAGGTGGATATAAAGCCAACTAAAGCAATAGATGTTCAGATGCAGCTTTCTGTTGTACATTACATAGCTAGAACAGAGATGCTCTCTTTCTCTCATCATGTACAGTATATTAGTTTTGTTTCTATCATATCATTAATAGTTGCACAACCATCCAGATTTTCTCCTGCAAATGCAAAAGAGAAAAATGTGAGGTCTCGTTTTATGGTTAAAAGTGTAATAATATACTTTCTTGTACCGTTTTTAAAACTGTCTACGAATTTTAAACAGTAGCTCCCGAGTGTTGAAAATACAGTATGTTCTTCTTGTTCAGGGTGCAGTGGTCCTCAGTTGCATTTTGCTTTGAATTGAAGGCAATGTGGTCTGAACTCTAACTTGGGTTTTTAAGCTTGAAAGTAGAAATGGTTTCTGTAGTTAAACATAGCAGGGCCTGAAAGCTTTTAACAAAGCATTTTACACACTGGATTGTATTATAGTAAATGTGGACTATTTTCAAATGATCAGGAGTAGAACTCACAGAAAGCTCATGTATTTTTTCATGTACGTGACTAGACAATTTTCAGCATGTGAACAGTGAAAAGCAAAATTAAAGGAATCTTAACTAGAGTAGCTCTTGCAACTCATAGAGAACAGTAATACAACAAGATGATTTTTGAATCCCTACTACTAGCTCTTTGAATTTTCTTGGCATAGATTTTTCTGAAATAGCACAGTAGGACCTTTAAAAAAATCCATCACAAACCAGCCCTGGCTTGGTCTTTTGCCTGACTGTTGTAACCTTTATTTCCAGAAAATTTAAGTGTCTGAGACAGCTTTTACCACTCTTTTTGTCCTGAATGGTGGCCTACCGACATGAGTCTGAAAAGCAGAAACAGAAACCAGGGGCTTTAACTGGCATTAACAATGGCTCAATTTTAATTTAAGCAGACTTTGAGTGGAAAAAAAAAATTGGAACAAAAATGCAGTCTTATTTTAGCTTCTATAAATATTAATTTCCATGAAGCACACAGTGTTAAGTACTCATATTCATGGCACTAGCAATTCAAGCAGAAAGTATTAGTCACAGTCAATCTTAATACCTTAAATGTCATTAAAATATAATAAAGGCTTGACCAAAAATTGCCTTTTCCAGATAAAGAGAGAACACATTTAAATATTTTCTTGCAATGCCACAGTATAATGACTGATTAAATTAATATATTGTTCAATATTGGTTTCTAAGTCAGTGTTAAGCTTTCAATAAAGATGCTGACTTAAATCATTCTATTTTTTTATTGTTTGGTTCAGTTAATCATGACGACGTCATAATTTGGATCACCTGAGTTCAGCTGCCGTTAAAAAATTAAAACAAATATCTTAGCTGTCATATAATCAAGGTTTCTGTTATCTTTATTCTTTAAATGTGATGTTATGTTTTTGATAGGCATGAAAATGATCAGTGACCTGTATAAAATGGAACAAATATGTTTGACAAATGTTATTCATTACAACCATTTACATCAAATGCAAAAGAAGAACATGGAAATGAAGGTAAAAGTAGTTACGAAGTTCTCAGCTTTGTTAAGATCACTAAAATTATAGGACTGTAAATACAGTATATTAAAACCTTGACAATTTGGGGTTTTAGGTGTTTAATCTTTGCAGCAATATTTTTCTGAAGTATCCAAAAAATAAACACTATTGTTGTATAGGACATAAGATTACAGAGATCTTCTCTGTGTACTGTACATACAGTACCAAAATTAGCAAAACAAAGTGTTTATATATATGTATATTATCTGGTCTATTAAGTAATAAAATTAGGCTTAAGTAATTAAAACTCTTAACTTTTACTATATAACAACAATTTCTCTATGTTTCCTTACTCCTAACTAACTGATAACTTCATCATGTTTATACACATAGCATTTACCGAAGGTTTCCAGTGGACAAGAAGCTGTATAGTAGGTCTTTGCTTTTGCGTGGTGCAGGTTGGGTACCCGAGACCAGTGATTTGCGTCCACTGAACTTGTTTTGAATGAAAAGCGTGCAGTTTATGCCTGTGTCACTTGTTCCACACTGAACAATACCAATTGCGTTGTCTTTCTCTAGGCGCCTTTTATTTTCCTTAGATGATGGTATCCACTTCCGTTCGAAGATCAGCATACTCGGGGTCCTACTTAGCTGCAGTGGTTCTGAGAATGGAGTCACCATTCTCCATTGTGGTTTTGTTGTCGTTGCTCGAAGGCATTTGGACTTTGGTGTCTGTTATCAGGGCGTCCTGGGAGCTGTTGCCTTGAGCTTCCAAGTCTTTATTATTTTTGTTATATTAGATCCTGATTGGAGCAAACCTGCTTGGAGATTTAATATGTGTAGATAGATAGAAGTCTTGATAGACTTCTGAATTTTTCTTGCCTTGGAAACCTGGGACTAGTTCCTCTCTCTTAGTTTTTCTGGATTGGCATTCTGAAGATTCAGAGTGCATACTGTATCTCCGTGAATGTGAGCTTTCTTAACTCCTTCATTTCACAATACATTATTGCAGCTCACACTCCTATATTTTCACTTTTGTTGGTAAAAATTGGGATTTCATCTATTAGTAATCTGTTAAATCTCTTACCAGATGTTCTGAGGTGGTTTAGACACTGGGATTTCTTCAGAATTCTCCACATTTTACAGGCACCACAAACTTAAACAGTGAAAAATTATTCTGAGTGATACACTATTTCACTCTGAAATAGAATACATCACTCCGTGATTGCAGGACGAAAAAAAAATTCTTGCAGAATATCTTTGATAAGAAGAAAAAAAGATTTCGGTATGTAGGAAATAGGCCCAAAGGTGTGACATATGAGGAACCTCATGTTTAAAGATGTTAAAAGTGACATCCCCAAACATGTTGTCTGTAGAAGTCTTCATTTAAATGCAGCATCTTGTTTCCAGCTTAAATTACTGTATATGTATAAAATATTTATTTATAAAGTCATATTTACATACTGTACTTCAACAATATGTAAATTCTATCAAATGTTTTATGATCTTTATTCTCTATCTTACTATTATTACTATTATTGGAAACAAAGTGAAAAAATATGAATTTACCAGTTTGCACTCAAATATTGTGCTTATCGAAGGGAAAAAGAAGTAAAGTACTGAGTAGAAACTGACCAATACCAACTATCACATTCTGGCCTCTGTCATTGAAGCAGTGATGTCAAGACTGCACCTCCCCAAAAGTAAAAAAAAAAATTGCTTTGAAGCCTCAAAGTCATTTTTTGTAAGATAATGATTTTGGCACACCTGCAAATTATGTGGTATTCAGCCACTGTTGATCCTTACAAATTAGTGTCACACAGTCATTTTAATTTGCTGAAGCAAATTACAGATCAGTTCAGTTCATCTTTAAAAAATGCATTTTCAGTTAGTCTGTTAGAATTAAAAATAAATGCACAATAATACGAAACATGGGGGGAAAAAAAGCAAATGCTTCAAAATAAGTACAATAATATTATCTTAAAGTATGCTACTGAATCAAAGGAGTATAATGTAGATGGAAGCCAAATAGATGAGGTACAAAGTCTTCTGGAAAATTGTACCTTTCTGAGAATGTAATTTTCTATTTTGCTGTTTTTTTTTCTTTTTGCTTTTTCTTATGGACTTTTTAAGGTGACTGTGTGTCTGTTAGCCTTACAAAGGTGTTTTGAGCCCTGAAATAATCCTGCAAATATCTGCATGTGCCTGGCTGTTATACTAGAAATTTCTTTAACTAAAACATTAATCTAGGTCAAAGTATTTTCTCATCTGTAGCTTAAGTGCTGTACAACCTGCAGGCTAACCCATTACCCTGCCTATTCACTCTCTTTCTTTAAATAATTTTCATGCAGCATGCATCAAGAATGTCTTTAATAGCCACCCCATCTCATTTATTATCTTTTTCTCATACTCCACACTTGTTTATTTCATGAAATAATGAACCAGCTGCATTTGTCTTCCCCATAGCGGCACACGTTTCTGTTTCATCAATTCATACCATATCATGGATCATTTATGTATAATTTAAGATCTTGTCTGCAGCTGGGCCAGTGTGGATGCTACTGTTATCTCTACCCTGTGTGTCTTGCAATTGTACGCCGCTTGGGTTCAAAGTGTCTGCCAGAGGAATAAATGTAATGCTGTTTGTGAATTGGATCCCTGTGTTATGAATAAATCTCATTGCACATTTTCACAATGCACTTGGGTGACCTGCTCTGTATGGCGGTGAATAAATGCCTGTCTGGCCCACAGCATTAGAAATTGCTTCTTAAAGCTGCTCCTGTTCCAGACCGAATAGTAATGATGTACCTGTAGTATTGGAATGTCAGAAAATAAATTTTCCTCTTCTTTCCATTTCCGCTTGTCACAAAATCTCTTCTAATACAAAAACATAAGGAATTGAATTCATTCTGAGAACCGATAGCAGGAACATTTTAAGGCAATATTGAAAAAGAATTTTGTTTAACACGGGTGTAATGGGATATAATTAATTTAGTGCCATGTTCTTGTCCGTTTTTTTAGTTCTTAAAATGTGTTGTCATAGTTCTGTTTGCCTTGTGATAACCAATATCTGTTTTGAGTTTTTTGATGTACACGTTCCATGTATAATTTTGGGTCAATAGCACGAAAGAAACACGGTCAGTTAGCAGCTCTGAGATCGTGATATTTGGAAGATGCTAGAGCAAGGAGCTGGGTCAATGTATGAGAAAAGCACTCAGAAAAGTAAAAAAAAATAGGTGTGTGATCAAGGGATTAGCAATATGAGGGTAAGGAGAACAAAATAAATAGAATTGAAAATGAATATGAAAATGGGTTGGGAAAGGTGTGACAGCAAGTTCGAAGAGAGAGATCTAGGAGATGAATCCCTACCAGGGGATTTGTGAAAGTGTAGGAAACATTGTAAGATCCGATCCCTGTGAAGGCCTGCATGCGTCCTCTCCCTGATTCATCTATGAGCTGCCCTCCAGTGGCTTGAACTGACAAATACCTGGCAGAGACAGGTGCTCCATTGCAATGGGGAAACCAAGAAAAAAAAGTTAGAAGGAAAAAAAGTTGCAGTTTAGGCCATATTTTGTTAGACATGAACCTAACAGTTTTAGGGATGAATTTGCTTTAAACCTTTAAATTCATTTGATCACCACCTATAAACTCTGCCTTGTCTCTTTGTTGTCTTTTTCTAAAATTATAAACCTTAATTTTAGACTCAAACTTTAGAGAGTTCAAGATTTTTTTTTTATTATTTCAATTACTTATTTGATTTGGATTCTCATCATATAACACTGTCTTCACTTCTTTGTTTTAATTTTTCCTGGTATTAGGATGTTAAAGACCTAATGGCATCAATTCTTTTAAATGTGTTTCTTAATTAAGGAATATATTTATTTCCCTATAGTCTTTCTGTACTCTGTTAGAAGGATTTATCTGAAAGGTTTAAAAGAACACATGCAAGATGTGAGAAGTCATTGCACCTTTTGAGTCAGACAAGATATAAGCAATCAATTATGGTTCCATGGAATTTGGCTGCGTTTCACCTTTGCTAAAGTGAAACAGATGGAGGTTTTTTTTTGCACCAGCATGAGAAGGTTTCTCACTGCTTTGAGATGCTTTGTGAACTTAGTCATGGCTATACAGTAAAATGTTCATAATTGATTAAATCTTTGAGAGTAACTAAATTCTTTTTCCTATACAAGTATCGGCATATTTATTGAAATCTAAATAAGGTCCTATTTCTAGATTTTTGTTAGACGTGCATGCAAGCAAGTTAATAATAACATAATTCAAGGTTTCTAGCAGGGTAATAACAAACACCGAAGAATTGTAATCTGTTATTGACATTGGGGTTTAAAAGGTAATTACATTCGAAAGACAAAAATGAATTTACAAAAGCAGGAATAAGACCTAAAACACAACAGTATTAAAAAAATAATAATTTGAAAATAGTCTGTTGGCATCTGACAGTACTGGAAGGGTATTGACATTGTCTAGCTTGACCATACAGTATGTCAGTGCACTAACTCAGATTTTTTAAGATGTGAGAATCACAGGGAGTAAATTTACAATTTTGACCAGGTGTACTGAAATGTACCCAGTCTCAAATTCTACTATATTCTATAATACAGTAATACCTGTATCCTTCTTGTAATGTTCCCATATTCAGGATGTGAGGGAGCACATGTTACTAATCAATTCAAAATTGTTAGCCACAAAAGTATATTGAAAAGTACTTTGCCCTACGCAGTGAAGGTCTTGCTTGGGAAAACAATCACAGAACAATTTAGAACAATATAACAATTTTAAATGTGCTGTATGAAACAGTAACTTGGATCCTCTGCTCTTTTGTGTGCTTGATAAGATTATGTAGCTCAACCTTTTTATCTGGAACCAGTCGAGAGAAGATAAAACAGATAAATTCCAGACTGACAGTCTGAGGGAACCGAAACTTTAAAGTCTTGAACAGAAAAGTCCGAAAAGTTTTTTGCAAGGAATTTGCCGAAAAGATCTGTTATAAGTATTCAAAGTCTTCGAAAGACTGTCAAAGTCAACTTGGTGGACTTCTTCAGAATCAATGATAAAACACAAACCAGAGGACACAAGTGGAATTTGCATGCAAATGCAGTTACAGCCATAAACAGGAGGCACTTCTTCACTCAAAGTATGAATGAGAGTAAGGAACAAGACACCCAGGCATGCTGTCCAATACTCTTAAGATATATCAAATATGGCTGAATGGGATCTTCGGGACAACTACTGTAGCTACTTACTACCAAACGGGCTAGATTGGCTGAGTGGACTCCTCATGTTCAGAACCATTCTTTTGCTTCAGCTCACTTGCTAAACTTGCTGTGATCAGGTTGTACTGATCTTCACTTGTTCAGAAAATGTGTGTTTCAATAAAAACAGTAACTATACTAATCAGTATTTAGACACTAATTAATAATATCATATGCAATTTTAGCACACTTGAAATCAAAGTAAAGCTGCAATTATTCAAACAGTGTCACATTTCTTGTGCCCAGGAGTGCAGAGCAAAACTGCTTTTTTTGTTTTTAATGTACATTCAGTCAAGAAGTCAATCAACGGAAATCAAACACTTTGTGCCTGAGTTAACTTACAGTATAAAGGTTTTATGCAGCTAAACTCAAACACATTTTCAGTCTGATACTGTAACGGGAGCACTGCAGGTATTGTGCATGGAGCCTGTCAGAGCTACATTAATTCAGGTCAGTGCAAACAGCAAGACCTGGCTGAAAGCAATTGGATTCGATGTGCACGATGCCGGAAAGAATGAGCTCCTAGAGGTGGTCAGAAAGCAAAAGAAAACCAAACTTCTTGTCACCCAAGTCATGAGTGTACATTTGGTTTGGTTCAGATGGAAAAGGCAGGTGTAAAGTAGAAGCATTAATAAGAGGAGTATGGGCAGCTCACCTTGAAGCACAAGGTAGGCAACATTAAAACTTGTGTATGAGTATCTCAGGAAGGCACAAATTTAACTGTAAAAATGTTGTTGTCTGTTCCAACAAGACTGCGCTCTCTAACACACTTCCTAACTCTTTTTCTGTGCATTGTACAGTAGCTGGATGCCTACAAATGACTTAGTCACATTCAGTATACTGTAAAAATAGCACGAAAATGCAGCACTGCCTGAATAATTTATAAAGTTGTTTCATCAGCCTCTGCTTCATTCAGGCTTTATGATTATGATTTGGAGCTTCATTCAGAGTGCCAATTATAGCATAATGATTTAAAAGAATCTTTTCATAAAGCTCTACCTTTTAGCGTTTTAAAAGAGCTCTCTTTCCATTATTTGCAGGAAACTGTCCAAACCTTCTCAGAGTACTGTATGTTTTTTTTAATATTCCACAGTAGTTTAATAACAGGTCATAATTGATACAGTATGATTTGGCAAGAGTAGATCCAAATGCAGTATCAACTTGGGAATGTATTTACCGGATGCATTAAGAGAAAGTTCTTATTTAGAATGATGGATGAAATCATAAATATCAGGTCTGAAAGATCTGTTAAAGAATCTTCTAACCCTAACTAAATGTATAGAGGACACAGGGAAAAACAAAAACAGGTGAGTGAATGGAGTGAAGATAGAAATCACCATTGCAAGAAAGACCACATCAACTTTTGGTGTGCTGTGTATAAATAAAAAAAAGTATCTTTAAAGGTATTATCCTAATCAATTAAGTAATGACCAAAGTTCTAATTTTTTATTTTAATGGTTGTCGTTATAATGATGGGAATTATTCAATTAAATAAAAACCTTCTTCATGTATTGTAACTACAGTGTCTTCTAATACTGTAGGACGAACAGTAAAAGGAGAATTTATTTCTAAACTAGAAGCAGTTTCTCTGAAAAAAACAAAACACATCTAAAATCTGAGCTCCAGAACTGGTAAAGAGTAGCATCGGAGCAGTAGACTCTGCATCTGAGCTGTCTGAAGCGATTTGCTCATCAAGGGATTGCATGTCTGGGTAGTGGGGACCTCAAAGATATGCACAGAAGGATGTATTCGTTGCAGGGAAGAAGGGGGTGGGGTGAATTGGTGAATTTCAAAGCACAAAAACAGGGTCTTCTTTTTTAATGAGGAGCTCCTCAGAGCAGTATCTCTGTCTCTTGCATTTTTCATGGTACTACCAACCTCCTTGTGCTTAAGATACCCTAAAAATTTTATTTTCTATATATTATTTGCTCATCAATAGATTATACCTGAAAAAGCCATAAAAAGAAAGAGAATAAATTTCATTCCATTATACGGTTTACATGACATTTAAAAAATATATGTACTGAACTGCCCTTTTAGCTGCTTTTATCTGTGTTCCGCCATTGTGTTTTTACAGCAGATTGGTCAGTAATATCTCGTGTTCATCTATTATATCATTAAAGCAGGTGTTAATCTGTTATGGCAGCTGCAATGTCATATGGTGGTGAAAGATAAAGGGATTACATTGATATGAGTGTCTCTGTCAAAATACAGGTCTCAAAATATGTTCAACATAATGCCATACAGTGAGATTACAACCAGCTATAGCAAAGCCATTCTTTAACACTGATACTAATGACTCTCAACATCACTGTGCTACTGCTAGCTGCCGAAACTGTTGTTTTTTTCTTATAGACTTTAGAAAACCCTTTGTGCTTTCTCCTGCAGACCAAAGATAATCGTTTTGCCATTTGCAGCTGATGCACATAGGAGTCAAGTATCCTAGTGACTTTGAATCATGGTGTTATCATTGTAGGCCCATCTGTGTCAAATATTGACATCTCTTCGGTGTGTGGTGACACTGATTAGTTTTGAATTCCTAACTGTGTTAACAGTTCAAGTTTGTTGCTTTGGAGATTGAATCCCTTAGGTGTTGCCGCCTGGTCATTACATACAGTTGATCAGGTCCAAGTCAATACCTGGTGCTTCTAGTCAGTCTGTCAGCATTCCCAGGGTGCATTATCTCCCTGTTTTAGAGGTTGAGGCATTGCTGCAGTGCTATTTAAGATGACAAATGCATGCCTTTAATAGTGGAAACATCACCTTTGTTCATGCATATTCGCAAGCACACGTTTTTATCCATGGATGTATCATGGCTTTTTTTACTCCTTGCTCTAAATGTAGAAAAGAGTGTAAGAAGAGAGCACACGCTTCAGGATTTTCTCCTAATATATCAAAGGCTCTCATATTCAAACAGATTAGTCAGTTAGGCTAATCAGAAACTAAACCAGCTAGATCGGTTTGAAGGGCTTCTTTTTGTTCTTAACAAAAACATCTTAATCTGAATATCATATTTAGTCTCTGCGAGCCACAACAAGAGCTCCAACAAAACATATCATGTGTTTTTGCAAGCTATTAAAATAGTGTGGTCTGGACCCATCCTGTTGTTCAGCAGGATCATCTTCAGTTGCAATAGTAAAAGTTGTAATGGTGTGGGACGGAAGTGCATGTTCTAGCAGTTTCCAACAGAATTCAAATCCATTCTGGCCATGGAAGGTGATGAAGGTCTGTCTAATGCTTCTCAAGACAGCTGCGCATTGCTTGCCACTAAGAATCTAATTTCTAACAAAGGTACAGGTACCTTTACCGAATATTGACTCAAGGGGGATGAATACTTATGCAGTCAGTTTTCAGTTTTATATTTATGATATGAGAGGATGTGTATATTTATGTTGTCACTTTGACATTATACAGTGTTTTTTGTTGATCAAAGGCAAACAAAAACAATTAAATACATTATGATTCCATATTGTAACACAATTAAATGTGAAAAAGTCCAAATGGCTGAATACTTTTGATAATCACAGTATTCAACGTAATATTTGGCCAGTACTAAACGTACTTAAGACATATTCAGTTTTATCTTTGCAGTTTTATTTTTAGATTACTCCTCAGCAGATGGTTCCTTTTATTCTTTTTCCACTGATTAATTCTTTATGACTTTCAAAAGATTTAATTAAAAATGCTCGAAGCCCTGGCAGCATATCTAGCTACAGAGCTTTAAGAATCATCTTCAGAATTCCCTTCCTTAGGATAAAGTTGAGATGTGAATCCAAGGTCTTCATAAAAACTTTCTCTACCTTCTCTTTATCCCAGTTTTAAGGTTGTTTTAATGATGTAGCTTTTATTTTGTAACCAAAAATATTCTCTCATGGGTTTGCTCTCAGCTGTTATCACGGAAGACGTCACTGTGAACAGGGGCAAGTGGTCTGTGCTAATTTTAGAAAAAAACTCCCCCCAGTGGGATGTCGTGAATAACATTGCAGTAGAGGAACACAGCTGAAGCTGTAATTTTCTATGCAGCTGGGACCCACTTCAATAATATATAATTTGTCTATGCACAACCTTCTCATGTCTCACTCATTCTGAATTTACTCTGCTTTCCGTAAGGAGCAATGTCTGGGAGGAAAACACTGAGATTGTCAAGCTTTCATTATCGATGCTGTCAGATTAGAAGTTATCATGAGTCCAACATCAGCTGTACATCTTATCTCTGTACTGACATTGTATAGGTCAGCCGTTGTGATTTTAGGCACTGGAAGAGAACATTTTCTAGCAAAAGGGCTTTTCATTTTTTGAATATGTTATTAATCCATCAGGTTGGCTGCTACCACATCAAAGAAAGATTGTTCACTTCCCGTGTTCAGTTGCCCACACCGTAAGGTACTGTACATCGCACACAGAAAAAGACCCGGAACATGAAAGATTTAAAGGATATTTGAGACTGTGAATCAATGAAATTCTCCTGAGAGAAGCTGACAAACTGAGAAAAAAAAATAATAAAAAAAATCCTGACAAAAATTACTTCCAGATCCATGAAAAAAATTGGAGCAGGGGACAAGATCGGATTTGTAGATGTATGGAAACGACACAGCTTTGGTCAATAGTGTGACAGGAGTTAAGAAAAGGTTCCGTAACCACAGTTTCAAAGCTGATTAATTGGGATAACTTAAGAAGCATTAAGTCCTTCCTTGAATCTCAGAGCTACTGTCTGCCAGGTGAATACTGTAGATTGAATGACTCCTTGTTGTTTATATTTTTTATTTCTTTACTGTATTTCAGTTTCCCTGTCAGATTTACTTTCAGTTCAAAAATATGATGTAAAACGCACATTTTTGGCCACATAGCATTACATTCTGGCTTGTTTTTGGAAAGTGTTTATTTCTGCACAGTTGTACTCTGTGTTGTTGTTGCAAGTACAGTAGTGTATTTGTAAGAACCGTAGTGAGGAAATCAAGAAATGAAAATAAAAATAAGTAGGCAAACCTACTGTAATACCAATAGAGAAAAACAATCAGGGCGGGCGTATGTTGAAGAAAGGAAATCTGATATATTGCCGAGTTCTGCTAATCTTTCGAAACTTGACAATAGCAACACAACTTACAGTGCCTTGCGAAAGTATTCGGCCCCCTTGAACTTTTCAACCTTTTGCCACATTTCAGGCTTCAAACATAAAGATATAAATTTTTTATTTTATGTGAAGAATCACCAACAAGTGGGACACAATTGTGAAGTGGAACGAAATCTATTGGATTTTTGAAACTTTTTTAACTAATAAAAAAATGAAAAGTGGGGCGTGCAAAATTATTCGGCCCCTTTACTTTCAGTGCAGCAAACTCACTCCAGAAGTTCAGCGAGGATCTCTGAATGATCCAATGTTGTCCTAAATGACTGATGGTGATAAATAGAATCCACCTGTGTGTAATCAAGTCTCTGTATAAATGCACCTGCTCTGTGATAGTCTCAAGGTTCTGTTGAAAGCGCAGAGAGCATCATGAAGACCAAGGAACACACCAGGCAGGTCCGTAATACTGTTGTGGAGAAGTTTAAAGCCGGATTTGGATACAAAAAGATTTCCCAAGCTTCAAACATCCCAAGGAGCACTGTGCAAGCGATCATCTTGAAATGGAAGGAGTATCAGACCACTGCAAATCTACCAAGACCTGGCCGTCCCTCTAAACTTTCAGCTCAGACAAGGAGAAGACTGATCAGAGATGCAGCCAAGAGGCCCATGATCACTCTGGATGAACTGCAGAGAACTACAGTTGAGGTGGGAGAGTCTGTCCATAGGACAACAATCAGTCTTACACTGCACAAATCTGGCCTTTATGGAAGAGTGGCAAGAAGAAAGCCATTTCTCAAAGATATCCATAAAAAGTCTCGTCTAAAGTTTGCCACAAGCCACCTGGGAGACACCCCAAACATGTGGAAGAAGGTGCTCTGGTCAGATGAAACCAAAATCGAACTTTTTGGCCACAATGCAAAACGATATGTTTGGCGTAAAAGCAACACAGCTCATCACCCTCAACACACCATCCCCACTGTCAAACATGGTGGTGGCAGCATCATGGTTTGGGCCTGCTTTTCTTCAGCAGGGACAGGGAAGATGGTTAAAATTGGGGGGAAGATGGATGCAGCCAAATACAGGACCATTCTGGATGAAAACCTGTTGGAGTCTGCAAAAGACCTGAAACTGGGACGGAGATTTATCTTCCAACAAGACAATGATCCCAAACATACAGCAAAATCTACAAAGGAATGGTTCACAAATAAACGTATCCAGGTGTTTGAATGGCCAAGTCAAAGTCCAGACCTGAACCCAATCGAGAATCTGTGGAAAGAGCTGAAAACTGCTGTTCACAAACGCTCTCCATCCAACCTCACTGAGCTCGAGCTGTTTTGCAAGGAAGAATGGGCAAGAATTTCAGTCTCTCGATGTGCAAAACTGATAGAGACATACCCCAAGCGACTTGCAGCTGTAATCGCAGCAAAAGGTGGCTCTACAAAGTATTAACGCAAGGCGGCCGAATAATTTTGCACGCCCCACTTTTCATTTTTTTATTAGTTAAAAAAGTTTCAAAAATCCAATAGATTTCGTTCCACTTCACAATTGTGTCCCACTTGTTGGTGATTCTTCACATAAAATAAAAAATTTATATCTTTATGTTTGAAGCCTGAAATGTGGCAAAAGGTTGAAAAGTTCAAGGGGGCCGAATACTTTCGCAAGGCACTGTAAATGGGATACACTAAATGCAACTCTTTAATATGGCTGTAGAAGCTGAAGTTGAGTGTTTTGCGATGCAGTGACATAGATCAGATCAGTGTGACAATGAGCCAGTAAAACCTTAGCACAGTGCTGGTTTCGGTGGCTAAAGGTTATTTTGGAAGGATCACAAAAAAACAGTGTCTTACCGACCTCCAAGATACTTTTTACAAAATCCTTTTCACTTTTAGTATGTCTACTTTTTTTACACTCCTGATCCTACTTCCCCGATTCCTTGTTCATCTGGGTTCACCTTATTAGGCTTTTGAATGCTTAAATAAAATGTCCTCCTAGTGACCCTCTTTCAAAACTACAGACTTGGAATATCCCCTCATTTTTTCAAGTGACGCAGCTTATTTCATTAGGCGCTAATCTCTAATATACCCATTTTCCTTGTTGGACGTTTTTGTAACCTTGGGGTTAATTGGGGCTAATTTCCCATACTGAAAACAATGAAAATGTTCCTTGAACTGTAAGTTTGATGTCCCAAAATATATAATGATGTTAAACAAAGAAGCTAGTGTCATATGACATTTAAACGGAAGATAACACAAAACTTTGAATTACTTGTTAAACTGGAGATTTCAAATTCATCACTTGATGGCAGCATTTACTGTATGTGAGAGATGCTTCTTCTTTGTTGTACGGTGTACAGTAGGTCTGTTTAGAATAGAAAGAGGATTTAAATTGCATACAAACTCAGAAATCAATATTTGGATTAAATAATTCATAAGCTTGAAATGAGCAAAACATTTTAATTAATTAGGTTTTTTTTTGCCTGGTATTAGCCATGTAAATATTTTATTCCATCCTCATAATCCAAGCTTTATGTGATTACTAGTTTTATTCAGGATAGTGTTTTTTTAGCTAAAAAGTACCTAGGGTGCACTTACATGGTAATCAGGAAGTGGAATATTTTAGAATACTTTTATGTTAATCTTTTATTCATTTCATTAATATAAACAATGTCAAATTGCTTAATTTTTAAGTTTTTATTAAAAGGCAGACCACAGATATTGACTTTGTATTTGTAATTTTATGATTGTTTTTGTTCTTTTTTTCCCACTTTAGGGGATGTCACATTTAATTCAAATGAACATCCAGTGGAGCATATTACTTATAGAACTTATAGAACATCTTTACTTATAATCCTGCAATGTTTTGTTTATCTTCTGTTTTACTGTTTGTTTCAAAATGAAGCAGAAGAAGCATAGCTTTAAATCTAAAATTACCAGGCCCCCATCCCCAATATATGCACATGCACACAAATGATGTTTTTATATACCAATATGATACATATTTCATAGCCTATATACATATATTTCAGATAATAATTGGGTGCAATTATGCATACAAATCTTCCTGATGTTTAGATTCTTGGAGTTGATCACTGAATCTCACATAAAATTCCTAGTTTACTTGTTTTTTCCATTGAGGTTCAACAGCACCATCTAGTGATCACACCATAGTTTATCAAACCCTAGAAAATTCTTTCTGGGCTGAAATGAATTTTTTAAAATAGTTTTCAAAAGAAAATTGCTGACTAATACTAAAGTAGAGACTAATAGGCTTACATTTTAAACTGTATTTCCAAATGCATATATGTTAATGTTTATTGTTTATTGAAGTCTGTATTATTATTATCTCTGAATCACATAACAAGCAATAATGAATGGCAAGGTATGTGGAAAATGAAATGTGTGCAAGACTTTATGGTATTCATAGATCTGGTTTAATCTCACATACTGTAGATGTCAGTAGTTCTTATTCTGATTGCTATTCCTTGTACAAATACTAAGGCTGACAGTCCCAAATCATGGCAAGCATTCAAAGAATAATAAAATCAATATAATAAAAATATATAGTGTACTTTTCGCAGTATAGACTATTGAAATATTCAGGTCTCATTTACCTTTCACATTTCAACATGCTTAACATTTTTAGACTCGGCATTTGAAACATTGTGAAATGTGGGGTGATCTGCAAGATTCTCCTGAAGTTCATTCTCCTGAGGACCTTGAAAAATCGGTGCAGTAATCCTCATGGATGTATCCATTGCAGGAGCCTTGGAAATCCAGACAAGATTCTAACAATACGTCATCACCTAAACTGTGATGTATAATTCTGAGTCACGTGCTCAATTAGGTAACAAACAACTGATTTACAGAATAGATGATCATTTATTTGATCTCCAGGAGCTCCAGTCCAAAACTCCAACCACCCTGACTTCGGTTATCGAACTTGAGTATGCTCCAATATTTACTTTGACAGAAATGGATCTCCAGACAACATACCTGTATTAGTGAAGCATACAGCATATGAAGACTGGACTTAGACATACTCAGGAGACCAGAAGTCTTCATCAGAAAGCACCAGATGCAGACACCCCAGTGCAAATGAAAATGATTAATCCAACCATGAGGGATAGCCAATCAATGATGTGTCTCTAAGGATTTTGCATCCGTACACGTTATAGAGCCTGTATGTGATATGCAGGAGGCTATAAACTAGCAAAAACAAAGTCCTTAACTTTACAGCCCAGTTCAGAGACGTAAAAACTCCCATTTTCATTATCCAGATGCATTTAATGTCAGATGAGATCCACTGAGTGTGTGATAGAACAAAAACATTTGACATCTACATCAACACTAGGTGCCTCCATATTTTTATTCGTACAGTAAGTATGTATGTCTTCTGGGATCATTTTGTAGAACATTTTTTAATTTTCCTGCACCGTGTTTTCAGGTGCATTTCATTGTTTTTTACGGACATAAAACTTTGTTAATTACATTCTTTTTTTCCAATATTTACAGAGCACCATCCATAAAGCACCATGCTTAGCAATAATAAATAGGAGAAAATGAATAAATATTGGTATTTTATTTTTTTACTTTCATCAGACCATTGTATTAGAATTCGGTGAAACTCATCTGTTGTCAGAGCAATCTATGCTTTTATTAAATTGGAAGCAGATGATTGCTGAAGCAAGAGTAATACAACTTCATAAGAGAATTTAGCAACCAGGTTAAATTAAAAACATAATGTTATTGAAACGGCCCTCTCAGTTTTGGATTTTCTTTCTCCAGCTGTCCACTGTAACCTGAGTCAGAATGGAATAGACCACACAGCCTGTGCAGAGGATGTCAGTGTGCACCTTGAAGCAGAATCGAGAGAGAATGGAGTCAGAAATGAGGACAGCAGTCTGAGGCTTCTGGAGAAGAAAGGTAGTCCTAAACAACAGACTTCGGAAACAGATGGTGCTCGGGTAAGGAACTATCAAGAACTCCTACATACATTTTCCAGTGTACATTGCATTATGAACTAAGTACATATGTAATGTACTAAATATAAAAATCTTGAAAGTATTAAGATACGGTAAATTAATTAAATACTTAATAGCCTCAGACTAATGTTTGCTCCCTACATGCTACTTGTGAATTCCTAATCTGCGCGTTTTATCTGGAGGTTTTCATAAGGGAAACTTGGAGCCCTCACCTTTTCTAAATATTTGAGGTTTCCAGGGCAGATACCATATGAATTTTGTGTTTCCAGGATGGATACAGTATGAATTTTCTGTTTCCAGCAGGGAGGATAAAATACAGACAACTGTACTATAATATGCTTCATGCTCTTCTACAAAAACGTCCTTTTGTTTTTGCAGCACTTTGGGCTGGGCAGAAATGCACTATTAACACATATTATACGTTTCTCTGTTAATTCTTCCCTTTTTATTCAAGTATCTGCAACACACAGGTTGTAATATAGAGGATATAACAGGATGTTACCTACTGTACCCATGGATCCATATTTTAAGGCAGTGTGTCTTGTTTTTTTACCTCAGATCACTGCTTGAGGTCTCCCATTCAGGTATTGGTCAGACTCACACCCGCTGAGCTTCAATGGGTTGTCAGTTTTGAGTTGCAGGGTGATATGGCTGCTGGCTTTAAAGCAGTACTGTCCACCAGTACAAAAGCAGCCTTAAGGTTTTCTCTTGCGTTAGGTGTCCAGAGGGTGTTTGAAAAAAAAATCCCATGTGAAGTTAAACAACACTTACTTGCTTATTACCTCCTTCTACCTTAGCCTGCAGTATGGTTTTATAAATAGACTATTCCTCTGTACTTATGTCATTTTCACCATTCAAGAACAGCAAATTTAGTGCACTCATATCATTTTGCTGAAAGCGGATAAAAATAGTTCCAGCTGCTGGATGGTTCCTCTGTGTGATGACTCAGAAACCAAGGGGGATTAGAAACATTATATAAAGTGTTTGATTTTCACCACCATGTCTGCACAGTTAGTAAATCTAATTTTAACTGCAGGCTTTTTTTATGCTCAGAGGATGCAGGTTTTTCCTTTTTTAATGATGTATGTCATGTTGCTAACAGAAATAACAAGGGAGCATAATTCAGTCGTTGACATGCTCATGTTAAAAGGTTGCAGAACAAAGCAGAAGTATTAATTCTACAGTTAACTAGCAGCATTGCGACTGATATGATATGTGAAAAAGGAGGCCATGACTTGTTTCCCTGAGATGTGAGCTGATATGACAACAATACGACACTCAATGTACTCATAATTCAATTATGTCAATGTTTTTTTCTGGGAAAAACTTGGTATTTACAAAAAATCATCTTCCTTCTTTTCAGTGTTCACATGTAGAATAAACTGTAGGAATATGATTGCCCCCTTCTGTCAGAGAGAAGACTCATTTTCCTACTTTAAATAAATAGTAGTGATGACAATAGGAATTCACATTAAATGTAAAATGAATGTTCCTGTATTTCAGTTGACTATAGCAAGCATATAAGCCCATGGCTTCACAGTCTGTGTGCAGCCATGGGGCTGTCCTTTATTCTTAAATTAAATTGTGCATCCAGAATCCTCCTCAGCTGTGATGTTTGTGCAGCCCAAAAACAGCAAAAAGCTTTCACCGTCCTTGGTTTAAATTTTGCATTAGCAATACTTTTCATTCACGGTCATGTTCTGTTGAATTAAACATATGGTCACGCCAAAAGTACTCATGGTCTCCCCTCAGCAACCAGTATTTTACTAATAATCTATTTATAATCTGTTTTGTAATCTGCACTGGATCAATATCCAATAATAATCTGAGCTCAGAACTGCTGATGAAACACCTTCCTTTCAACGTTGTCTCATTGCTTTAGCCCACTTATGAGAATACAGTATGAGCTTTTAAAGGAGTTTTCATTTCCTCCAGCACACTAGCTCACCCTGTCTTTTCATAAGAACTCTAGTGGTGGACGCAGCAATGCTATTAAACCCTGGAGACAGCGGTGAGCTCAGATCATGCTGTTTCCACCTGGCGTCCCTATGTGCGTGACTGGAGGCAAATCGGCCCCCAGCCAATTTTCTCTTTCTGAAACCCGTGAATGCAGATGCCAATCTGATGCCCCTCATAGGCCCCCAGCCAAGATTACCACAGTGCTGAGGCTCAGAGTCAAAGAGATGACTGTCTGAGATGAAAGGCACTCCTGACAAATCATGCAGGGATTTTACATTTTCAATTAGTATTGACTGTGCTTACCTACGCTCAAAATATCAGATCTGTGCCATCCCGGGAAAGAATCACATCGGGGGGTGTTTAATTAGTAGATCCGGAGAATGCTCTGTGTTCAAGAGCAGAGAGTTTCAGTCACTGATCCGTATCAAAGGTGCAGTTTTCCATTCAGTCATCTCACTTCATTCCACTATTGCTATCCTGCCTCTTGTCTTCCTGTCTTCTGCTTGCCTCCCCACTGACAGGAGTCCCATGTGATTAAGGGATGCTTTTGTCTTTCAAAACAAGTTTATTTCTAGGTTGGAAAGTATGGGAGAATCACCTGCACGGAACTGAAAGGGGAACTGCAAAACTTTTTAGATTTCGGCGGTTAGAAAGAATCGGCATTGATGAGTGCATTTCAAACCACAAAGAAAGTAAAATGCACACAGTAACTTGTAAAACCTCCAATTTACATCACAAAGTAGAGTCAATTTCCAGATCCGCGCAGCGCCATATTCTGCAATTCAGAACGAGGCAACAAAACTTCTGGTGAGGTGATGCGGTGCTATTGCAAAGTCAAGAAGCAGGCTTGTGAATACCTCTCTCTTAATCCAATAAAAATATTGGTCTCTATTTCGAGATGGTTTTGCTGCACAACCTGTTCTTATTCACTCATACTGTACATCGCCTTACGTTACGTCAATTAATTTATTTTGTTACCGAGATTTAATAACTGGTCTGAGAAACTGGGACTGCAGTTCCCTAGTAATGCCAGTAGCTGAGAGTAATTTTCTCCAATAATTTTCATTTGTGCTATACAGTAGTAGTAGTAGTATATCAAGGTACAGTATACTGTACCCGCTGATATTCTTTGGGATTAGGAACTAGAAAGTCATGCCATACTGTATAGCAAAAAATGACATATTTAGGAGAACTTTGTCCTATGAGAACAACAAAAATATGAAGCTTATGGGACCATAAG
This sequence comes from Lepisosteus platostomus, assembly GCF_059453375.1. NCBI lineage: Eukaryota > Metazoa > Chordata > Actinopteri > Semionotiformes > Lepisosteidae > Lepisosteus > Lepisosteus platostomus. The sequence goes on along the minus strand of NC_142622.1, from coordinate 40,417,039 downwards.
AGCATAAATTTGCCCTTCTGACTAAAGGTTTTCCTTTAAGAATTAATGGAGTCGGGTTAGGCATCATAAATTAGATTGAGTATGTGTTTCCCATTATATATCCAGGTTGCATTCCTAAGTAATGCAAATTACAGCTAATTGAATTAGAAAGGGGAATTAATATTCATAAAGAGCAATGCAATTATCTTGAGATACGTTCTGAACATACCATTATGACATTGTTATATACGTTCAATGTACCTATAACCAGTAAAAAAATAAACGTTGATAGTATCACCAGCTCCTTTTGACTTGTGGTCTCATTCACTGCTTCAAGATAGATATTTTCCACACACAGTTCATACTGTACATCCATAGCTAGCAATCACACCTTGATCCATTGTTGGATCAGCAACATAATGCGTGGTGGTAAGAACTCAACTTTAATACTGAGATATAACAATTCAAGTCATGTGTAACAGCAATGTCTTGAAGGAGAATTCTTAATGTTAAATTTTGCCGTTAATAATAATATTTTCTTTTCATTTCTAGAACAAAAAAATCTATAAATCACCTGTGTTCCTGGCTTTTGGTACATTTGGTTAATACATTCTTTTGGTAAAGATAAAAGTGAAGGGAAAATGCTATATATATATAGCTGGACCACCTGAACCACAAAGATTTTTAAAATTTATAGAGATCAGTCAGCCTGCAATTAGATACTGTACATCTAATCAATGTGCTGTGCATTAATGTAATGTACTGTGTAGCACCATAATTAAATTTAAAGTAATAAAAAGAGTTATACTAATTTCAGTCTTTCGGTGTTTAACATGTTAGTGCTGTATCTTAAATAGTACAGATTACAGTGTGTGTGTGTGTATTTGTATATTCTATGCTCTGTACAAGTAATTTTTTTAGAGGTTACATTTAGAGGTCGGTTTAGAAAAGAAATGTATTAAATCTAACAAACAAATCAAGCTGATGAGGAATTAAGGTATTTGACAAACTTTGTTTCTAATTATATGTTGGACAATCATTGATATATTTACACTGTGTGTAGTTTAAACGCAAAAAAACCTTCTGAAACTCCTGTAGGAGAGAATGTTTTGGGAATGTATCCACTAGATGGCACTGTGAACTTGTCAGATAAGTTCATATTTGAGAGTCAAGCTGCAAGCCAGATGTGGGGAACACGTAAACAGCCAGAGGTTTCAAAAAAACACAGCAGGCAAAAGATAAATAAATAAAAAAGAACAAATTGTTCTTTTGTTTAAAAAAAATCTTCCTTTGCAACAGCAATTTGACATTCAAAACAATGTCGTTCAGCATTTACTGAAACTACATCAAACGTCAAATAAAGTGATATTTTCTAATGTTTTGGTAGACCTAAAAATAGTTGGGAATGAATACCTTGATTATAAACTAAATAAAACCATACAGAAAACAAAGCTTTTGAATTCTGTAAAATTGAACTCTATGCTCTTATAACAAGGGCACGTACAGTATCAACTGTCTTTTACATTACATAACCATAGAGAATTTTGGCTCTAGAGTTGTATGAGAATACTTGAACAGTTCTGTTTCTTAATTTAATTGATAAATCAGTAGTTAACTGGAAGTCAAACAAAGATCCTTCTAAATTTAGTGTATGTGTCGTGAATTAGATTTGTTATACTTTACCAACATAATGTAGAAGAGCCAGTTTTTATCCCTGACCACACACAGGGGAGAATGAGGATGTGTAGACAGTAGGGTCAGAGAGGGGCTGCAGGAGGCACATCGCTCCCCAACAGAACCTCAAGTCTGCAAGCGTCTGGAAGGTCACTGGTAGACAAGAAAGACTTGGCCGAATAAGTGCAGCCTTCCCCCATCTGGACACACTGGTTTAGTGACATGGCCTAGGTTCATACCGGTGATTACAGAGGTTAACTTTTACTGGTTAAGCCACTCAAGAGTACCATAAATACTTAATGATTTAATCACATACACATTTTAGTTGTAGGCTTACTGTAGATTACTTGCAGTCTCGTTTATACTACTGTATATCCTGGACAATTACTTTTACTTTTCTAGGCAGAAGTTTTTGACAGCATAGATAATGCAGTTTCTAATCTTTGGCATTGCAACATGGGCAATCAACACACAGGAGAGTGGGGAGGAGAGTGCTTTTTAATTAATAAAATTGCATCATTTCACTATCCTTAAAAGGGCTGCTCTCACCAGCCGGTGGGAAGAAAAGCTGGTAGCAGTAATGCCCTTGTAGCTGCTTGTAACATTACCATGTTTGAAAGGGCTATAATTTTCCCAAAATAACAATTAATGTAGTTTTCCTGACCTCCGAGGTCAGTTTATGGCTTAGTATGAATTTTATCAACAACATAAAGGCCATAGGCTTCTGAGTGCACATGTAGATAAAAAGTCAAACATTACTCCTAATAGTAGTTACACTTCTGATTAGAGGTTGTAGGTCCTATTCTCTGCCTGACAGAGGTTTAATTGGATGGTTGATCAGTAGAAAAAAATCTTTAAATATGAAGCTGCCAGGAAAATATGTGGAAGGGAACTCTGTAATACTGGCATGCACTCAAGGTCATTTGGAAGCCTGAGCTTCTAGCAGCTCATGTGATTTCTAGATATACTGTACGGACCGTAGAACTATTCCTTCACATCAGAAAGATAAATTGGACAAAGGAGCTCAGACTGGCCGACCACAGGTTTATTTTACACAGGCCTTTCAAGGAGTAGTGTACTGTCCTGAACGTACCCCTATATTTCATATTTCACATGCAGCATTCTATGTTTTGATTCACTCTTGGCATTTCTTAATGTACAGTGATTGTTCAGTACAAATCTATGTTACAAAGGTGCAAAGCAGTAGAACATTACACAAACAATCTGAAGCCTTGATTGAAACATTTTGTTATTAAGATTCTACGGCACTGATAAAGTATGCCCATCAATATCTGTTTTTTTCCAGAATTCTGAAGTGGCTTTGTAATAGGGGAAGGAGAAAAAGAAGAAAGTTGATTAGTAATAGTAATAGATAACGGGTTTATTCCATGCTGAAAGAAAAGAAAGGAAACAACATTTTGGCCGTAGAGCCTTCTTCAGGTGTGAGGTGTGTTTAAGCGAGGTCCTCACACCTCACACAAGAAGGCTCCACGGCCGAAACTTTGTATTTTCTTTCTTTTCAACATGGAATAAACCCGTTACCTGTTCGTTTGTTGCCTACGCATGCTGACGCAGCTACCTACTTGAACTAATAACAGTAATATCTCAGTATGCAAAGGAACAAGTAATAGGTTTATTCCATGCTGAAAAAAAGAAGAAAGAAAACACAACGTTTGGGCCGTGGAGCCTTCTTCAGGTGTCTTCAGGTTGAACGTTGTGTTCTCTTCCTTCTTTTTTTCAGCATGGAATAAACCTATTACTTGTTCCTTTGCAGCCTACGCATGCTGACGCAGCTACCCACCTGAATATCTCAGTATAGTGTGCAAAAAAGAAATGGATATCCATGAATTCAAACATTAAGTTAAACAGATTTGAAAGCCACAGTATTACAGTGAGTTTTGCGACAGGACTTTCTGAATCGTTTGCAAGATCTGATATGGGCTTGGAGTTCATTCCACAATATTGGAACAATAGAAAACAGAAAACAGACTGGTCTCCTGCATCTGGAACCTAGTAACACTAGTGATAAAACAGTAAACCATGTAGAACTGCAGAATTTTCTCTACTGTAAGTAATGAACAGACGCAATAGTATAATTAATTAAAACAACCACAGAAGAAACACCAATTATTGGTGGTAGCATTTGCATATAGCACTTCTAGTACTGAACTGCTTGCTAGTTCTATGCTATATTGTAAATCAAAATATCTCATTACTTGAAATGTCAGGCTACACAGCCTTGCTCTCTTGTTGGTGTAAGTAATGCTGATTTAATTATTTTCAGCCTTTCAAACTTTCTCATGGTTTTCAGAAATTCAGGTGCTGTTTAGAGTGCCTGGGGCTACGTCTGTCTTTGCTGAGGGCATCAGATGCCCCCTCTGTTCTGCCAAGGAATCTAACTAATAAGCAGCTGCTCTTTTCTGGCAGTGGTACAGTTTTCTTCCTCATGGTGCTCACAAACAGATAAGTGGTTGAGCAAGAGGAGTCTAAATAAATGGAGTCTCTCATTTGGAAGACGTGCAGGAGGACTATGTAAATAATGTGCCTTTCATGTGATTTTCAAAGCCCGTGTGCTTCAGAGCAAAATCTGATCCTGATTACCTGAAAGGAATTATAAATGTTTTAAGACGCAGAACTACAGAAGCTAGTGGCAAAGTACTGTAGGTGTGAAAATAGACTGAGCTTGTTTTCCTACTCAGAAACAGTTTGGGGAATCTAAGCCAGTGCCTGAAGGTAGTGTAAGAAAAGGCCCATCAAATTTTGCAAATGTGCAGTATACAGTAGTTGAAAGTCTTACTGGTAGCATTTTAATTCAACCCAGCATGATAGAGGCTGGAATTTTCTGTAAAGCTTAGCTGGATATGTACAGGTATGATAGTTATAAATAGGATTGGATTAAAAACCAGCACCTCCTATGGGAACCCAATGACCAACTGAGAAACAGCAAATAAGGTTTTTGTCTTCAATCCCAGACAATTTTAAGCATACTGTAACCATAGATGTATTGGTTTTCCACATTTCAATCTGTTAATGTACAATGGGGGTTTGGCAAACACTGATGTGTATATTAAAATAGTTTTAACTATAGACATTATGTTGTCCAGAGGCCTTTTATGCGTCTGAAAGCTGTAGAAAAATGTATAGAAATCCAGTGCAGTGGTTTATTTCAGCAAATGTCCAGTAAAGCAGGAGAAGACTGCAGTAGGACATACAATGTCCATTCTGAGTAGGCGTGATTTATAGAGGTGCCAGAGGCTGACAATGTTCACACCACAGGGGGACTGTGGAGGGCAGGCAGAGGAGAAGCTGAGAGGATGAGACAACATTAAATTTACTTATTTAAGAGGCAATTAGTCTGTTCCTCATGTGTATCAGTCATGTCATAATTTGTGGAGGAATTGTTCAAAACACAGAACTGATCCATTGCTGCCAAATAAATGTAAAAACCTTTCTATATAATGAACCTTTTGTTGTTGCATGAATAATATTGAGACCAGGAATTATTCTATGGTATATTGGACATCTAAATAGGATTCAATGTATGTTAAAACATTCATAATTTCTGTATTTACATTTATTTTTATTGTGGCTATGGAAATTAACATTAATACACAAAGTTAATGGAAAAACTGTCCTGTTGTTTTCTAGCTGAGGAAGCTTGATAATGTAACCAAAAATGCTATATGGCTCCAACACTCCTGCAGAAAAATAGCTAATTTCTTATATCAGCAATTAACTTTTGTGTGCCTACTGTAGCACAAACCCATAGCTAGTGTTAGGGTTAGGATTCCTACAAAACATAGATACATTTTGATGGCATAGCTGCATTTTAGGAAAGAAATTATACTTAGGAAAAGTGTTATTTCAATGATATCTTCAGATTTGTTTTCTTCCATATACAACTGTTTGCACTGCATTGCTCAAAAAGGGAATTTTGCCTAAATTGTCCTAAAGGCAGAAGTTGGAAAGAAAGTGATAATACCGTTCAAAATCTTGCCTTTGGCATTGAATGCACATGCATATTTGAAAATAATGCCCACATTTTTTATGTATTCCTGATCCTTACCCCAGTGAAGCCTGAAACCATGCTCAATGAGATCACTATCGGACACAACATTTCCAGAAGTAGAATACTTGTCCAAGAATAGAATTTTACCCTTGTTGATACACTCTCTTTAGTTTGGCACTCCAATAAGTGGAAGGTTGCATTAATTCTTTGAAGAAATTCTGAACCCTCACCCTAACCTTCTGTAGTTTAAATGAGATTGCCCTGAAGGAGCAGGCCAAGCGGACTTGATGTGACTTCGCATTGAGCGAAGGTGCAGCGTATGTGATTCAACAACAACAAAAAAATGACATGATCATGGTCATTCTCAATCTAAACGGAAACAGTCCCACAATCATTTAGGGGTGGTTTAGCCTGGCTTGTCCTTCCTATTTACTGTATTTAAAACGGAGTGAGCACTTTGTCCACAGGAGAAAAGTAAAAATCAGAGAGTACCTCAACAATTGCTCTACGTTCTTATGTAGATGTTCTTATGTACATGTTAAATATGCGTGATAAAGTTTACTTCATTAGGCTAAATCTAAACCTATCTTTATGCTCATTAGAATATTATGTTGAATTCTTGTCACCACCACATACATACAATTTTCTAGCTTTAGAGAGAATTTAATAAAGAGCATCAAGAATGATTCCAGGTCTCAGAGTATTATCATATACTGTATGAACAGATTAAGGGATCTTATTCTTTTCAGTCTAACACAACAACAACTGAGAAGAGATGTTGTACAGAGTATAATGTATTTATTTTTACGTTATACAGTATGTAAAATCCAAAGAGGTATGGATAAATTAGAGAACTAGGTCAATCAGTAGTGAAATAAGAATGCGTGGTCAAAATAATGAAATTTAAAGAGATGCATTTAGTTTGGGAAAAACGTTGTTATACTGTACCGGTGTTTGAAACGGGTAACCAGGTAGTCAGGCGTTTGTTTTAAGAAACGGCTGTAGGAAATTTCAGATTTGTTCATCCATCCTTTTCTTCCACTTCAGGCCCACTGTGGAGCTAGAGCCTCTCATGGCAAGCCGAGGGCACATGTCAGGGTAATTCCTGAGTGGCACGCGCTAGTCCATCACTCAAACACACTCACACCAAAGCCAGTTTCCTCAGAACTCAGTTAACCTATCAGGATGTTTTTGGATTGTGCGCAGAAATCCACATGAACACAGGGAGAACATAAAACTTCCATGCAGATAGCCCCCCAAGTCCAGAATTGAACCCAGGGCTCCAGCAATTTTTATTTCTACCTGGGCAGTCTGGGCAGCACTTTCTATTAACCTAAAAAGGGATGTTAAAGGCATATTTCATGTTCATGAACGAAAAAGGGCAATACTGCCCACATGATTAGCCTTAAAAGAAACGACTAAAATAGGAATTAAAAGCTAAACAAGACCTCTGCTTATTTTAATCATAAATCAATTGCTTTGCGCTTGCTTTGATTACTCCAAATGTGTATTTAAAGTTACAGGTCATTTTTCATTACAATGTAAATTAACTGCTTTAATCCTGTGAACAGTTCTGATCTTTATTTCTTTACAACTCTTTTGCTTTGATAATAATCTACGGGGTTTGGGAAAGTGAGTTCTAGTGTGGGCTCTGGAAAGTCCAAAGGATTGTGGGTTCAGATCTTGGGTGGTAGTCTTCTGGATAAATGGGTGCTTTTCTGGTGGCCATTGTAAACTAGTACGTGACGTATCTGCTTAAATAAAGCAGAAATGGTGCAAGTCATCGTGGCTTGCTTCATTATTCCTTTCTGTCTTTGAAATATCCGTAGGATATGTAGTGACTGACCAGATCCAACACACTAAAACTGACAAAACACAAAAGCTCACAGTTGTCTCAAAACAAACCAAATCATGTCTCCAGTCAAGCCTTTTTACTTATCACATGTGAAAGAATGTTCATGGTTTAGTCTTCTGATTTTCATCTACTGCATATGAAGAGGAACACCCACAGTTCTCTCTGCTGTAGCTGTTGGAACTATTGTGACTCATTTCCTTACCATTTTTAGTCAGATGTGAAACTGCTGCCTGCTTTTGAGACTCTTGTAGCAATTCATTTAGAAATATATCACTTGGATTTTGATGTATTATAAAGCTTCTAGCTTTTGTTAGGTGTCTAGAAAAGCTCCCACTTTCTTTCTTTTCCTTTGTAAAACCACCTACAGTACTTCTTGTCTTTTGTAAATCAGGAAGATCGTAATATACATACAGTATCAGTGACTACACTTTCAGATGTTATATCACAAAGGAATTAAAAGTATAAACTCAACAGTATAAACAAATTCTTCTTATGCCAGGAAAATAAAAATGTTAATTAGCGTTATCATAGAGAAAAAATACAAATGTACTGTACTGTAGGCCTCCATAAGCTTAATGAATTTGTTGTTGTTTTCTTTTATTTGAATCAATCAAAATTACTAATGCAATAAGACATTTATCTTTGACTTTTCATTATTTATTTTTTATCTTTGTTTTGATGTACAGGAGAAGCTGCTTCTAGTAAAGGTACAGATTGCCGGCAAATAAAAATTCCATTGTTTTTGAAACATTGATGTTTTTCTTTTACTATGTAGGAATACAGTTAATTATGGAAAATATTTTGGGAGGTGTGGCTACATCTTCATCTGATTCTGATATTATTTATTATATCTGCAGCCTGGAAATGTGAAGCTATCGAAACCAGTAGCTCTATGGACTCAACAAGATGTCTGTAAGTGGCTAAAGAAACACTGTCCAAACCAGTACCAGATCTACAGCAATTCCTTCAAACAGCATGACATAACAGGTACATTTTAATAATACTATTAAGTTTGAAATCTTTCTAGCGGTATTGTTCCTTTTATCATTTATTTTTATTATTGCTAATCAAACAATACACCAAAGAAGTCACTAAAAGCTAGGAATATTGGCAATTCATTAAAGACTGTTGGTTATTTTGAGTTGGTTCACAGACCTTCATTCAGAAAACTAATCCCTTTATTGAATCTGTGTACTGAAAAGTATATTTTAAGTTGTGGGACCCGGGTTGCGGCCAAACAAATCCAGCCTTTAAGGGTGAGGCTTCCTTTTTTTTTTTCCCAAATCCCTCCGGAAAATCTGTCAGTCTAAAAACAAAACCTACTTTTCACAGAAATAAGGGTCCTGTAGATTTGTATGCTCTCTCACCACATTTTGGTTCCAAAGTACTTTTCGCCACAAGCCCCCAAACAGCTTGTCTCAGGTCCAGCATTCTCAAGAAGAGGTTTAATTGGACTGCTCCTCCTTGGACTTTTAGCCATAAAGTGGGTTGAAAAAAATTATGTTTGTGCTCTCAGGGTTGTTCTGCCTCACTCAATCCTTTAGCCCTAAAACTGAACCTAATGTTGTTTGCTTGAACCTGTTATTTTAGCATTTTTGTCTATGAAAGCTTAATTAATTGTTTTTAACTCAAATGTGAATGTATTGGAAGAATGGTGGAAAAAAAGGCAGTGCATCTGGACATTCATCATTTCTCCAAAAACAGCAACAGCACCAGTAGTGTTACCACTTTTTTACTTGATCTTATAACATCTCAGAGCTCAAAGCTGCCTCTGGTCCGTATAGACCTGATTGACCTGAAAGGAAAACCAGGTTTCTCCCGTAAGTGGTATAGGTGGACCAGTAGGTTGCGCTTTTCTTTCTGGAACACAATATCTATACCAACGCCCCAGTATGCTGACAGAAGACACTGTCCTGCAGGAGGTGATGACCTTCAAATGAGATGTTTAGCCAGGGTCTTGACTAATTACTCATTAAAGGTCCTTTGTCAGCGTTGTAAGAGTAGGACTATTAAACTTAAGAGTTCTGGTCAAATTCTAGTCTGGATTTGCACAATCTGTCCTTTGTAAAATTCCCCATTAATTGAATTGGTGGAGTAATGTTTCGCTTCTCTGTCTGGTTTGCTGTGTGATGGGGTAGCTAGTGCATAATGGCTGCTGAATGTCACCTACAGTAGGTGGATACTGCACTGTAGTGGATAGAAATACAGTATGTGCCTTTTTATAAAAGCAGTTAGGGATCCTTGATGAAAAGTGCTATTTAATTATTGCAATCAGTAATGCTGGAAATAACATCACATTTCTTGCAAAAAGATTCTGATCCCAGTTTTTCCCTTTAAAGGATTTCCATAGTGTGGATATGTGAATAATTGTTCTCGATCATTTTAAATTTTATCTTTTCATCTTTATTACAAAATATTGGTTACATTTGCTTTCATCTACATTGGAAACAAAACAGGCTTTAAATGTCCTATATGACGCACCTCTTGGCATATACGGTAGGTAGTATGTCTGGAATTTATGCTAAAATATTCAGATTTTACTTCTTCAAAATTGGCAGTGTACTGTACATCAGTCTTCTAGCAACTATTGGAAATAAGATCAGGGATTTCTCATAAGTAGCTGCAATCTAAACCTGTCCAATGGGATACAGAGAGCTCTTGGCCTTAAAGGAGTACTAGATTTCATCTGCATTTCCCTGTTAGTACATTTCACACTTTTTGCATATCCAATTATGTGTGTTCTGCACGGTTATCTGTATTTCTGCTTAGGTGGCTGTTTGCTGACTCTATCCCAGCAGAAACAGCCTCTGAAGGAGATATCTCAAAGCTGGTTGCCAGGAAATGGAAAGGAGAAACCAATTAGAATTGCAGAATGCTCCAAATGTCATTGGTGAAGAAAGGGTGATTGCGGAGCAACATAGTCACACCGCCTTCAGCCCTGGGAGCATATTTTCTTTTTTCCTGGAATTTTTAGCCTGCAAATTATGAGCTGAAACAGCAACAAAGTACAAAGGAACTGGACAAGAGAAATCAAATAGCAGGAACTTTGTTTGGTATGAAGCGATATTTAAGCCGACCAAATTCTATAGCCTTAAATGTTCATTAAAAGATCTTCTAAAAGATAGGGATTGTGCTGGCTGGGATAGGCTCCAGCTCCCCCGTGGACCTGTATCGGATAAAGCAATTAGAAAATGGATGGATGGAAGTATAGGGATTTTAGATATTAATTAAATATTTTTCAGTACATGTTCATTAACTGATCATTCTTCACCAACCATGATAAACTAGTTATGGTGACCGGTGCAAAATGTGTTGAAAATGTGAGAATGTGATGCTCTACTAGACATCAGCCCCATTGAACATTTATGGGACTTGGAGACGAGTGAACAGCACATGCTTTTTCTGGCTCTATGAGAGGCATAGGACAGAATCCCATAGGACTGCATCTGCAATAGTGTTGAATATGAACGGTGTGTATTGTTTCCAACAGTGATCACTATTCACTTCTAGCCTGTGACTTTCACAGTAGCCTCCTGAAATAATCAACAATGTCCGTTCAATAAAATGTCAGTACACCTGCTGCATAAAAGACTTTGCCATTTTCCTGATAATAGCTTTGTGAGTTGGTAGCAGTTTTAATAAGTTTCTCTTGATGCTCCATATATACAAAACCAGACCTACTGCCATTTGCAAAGTTTTTATCTACTTTACTCCTTTCTGGCATAGTAGTTTGATCAGGTAAAAGTCTTTCTTTCACCACAGTTCCAGTAGTTTTCGAAGGTTTGTAATGACCCACAGTAGAGCTCTCTTTTGTGTAGTAAGAAATGCTCCCAGATTAATTTAAAGCAATCACACTAGCATGCAATCTTGCTTTCCACAAAGATGCCATTCCCTCCATTAACCTTCATTATAGCAAAGTACCAGACTAGAATATATACTGCTGATTCCTATCCTGGAATATAATTAGCATCTAATTTCGACCATAGTATCTGACTCATATCCTTATGGTAACACTTTGTGCATATTTGGAACAATTTGTTCAAAGAATTGCATTTCAGTATTATTCACTCAAAACTATATCATTCCCTCTCTCCTACACTTGTTAAAATACTTATGATCTAAATAAGACATAAAAATAAAAGATTAATGAGTCGATATATAACCAGAGTGCCTGTTTATTGGATAGGTGGAATTTTCTTTTCCTTTTTAACCTCCTTGGGAATCAATACAGCTTCCATCCGAGAATTAATTCACCCAAAAATGCTTCTATTTATTAACTCTTTCCCAGCAACTTCATTAAAACAAATCAATAGCGCTGGAAAAGGAGAACTACTTCTGCTGAATTTTGAATTCCTGCCTCTCCATGTTCTATGAAACTTTGCCACTGGGTTTTTTATCCTTCTATTTTGGTAACAACAGTTAATCACTGAGCAACCTTAGTCTCTTGCTGTGATTTGTTCGGTAGCAGTTCAGTGTAGGTATCCATTATGTCTAAAATAGCATAGTCGTAAGCTTTGAGGTGTAGGCCAGGCTATGCAACAATAGAAGGTGTAAACATATCACAGTTATTTAACGGCTTTAATTCTTTATTGATATATTCCATATATCTAAATATGTGCTTGTTCCAAAAAATCCCAGTTCAGAAGCATAAAGTGGGTCTTCACCTGACACTACTCTTTGTCCATACATACTTTCCGACAATAAAATACAAATGTTCTTTAAAAAGCCATGTCTGTAACGTTTGAAGATGATGCGGGTCGCAAGGTTAATTCCCTAACTATTTGGTCTCAAAGGCCTGAGTTTGGATGCTGCGTAGTTCACAAGAGAAATGAATTATCCCTCAGCGGCACACAGGTCTGCTCACAGGCTCATCGTTTATCAGAAATGCCAGTCTTCTCTTGGGGTGAGGCACAGGAAGCTAAAGCACGAGATTAATTTGCAGAAATGCTCACATGGCAGGTTTCCTGCACTGTCGGTTACATTTATCTCCCTCCTTTCGAAAGTGCTGAATTAAATGATGCATATATCTTACCGTTTTATATGAATATGTGGACAGCAGAATGTTGCCTTGAATCCATTCCACTTCAGCATATTGCATATGAAAATGACAATGATTTTGGATGCAAATGTTCTTGAACTCTTCTTCAAACTTTAGTATGCCGGCTGTGAGTTATGTGCTTCCACCGTTCTCTCCCCAAATGTAATGATGCTTTTATGTGACAATCATCAGGAGATATTTGTTAAAAATTATAATTTTTCTTTGTATGAAGTTATGTAAACAAAAATTAACAACAAACAAAATTATTTAAAACAATATCTACCTACTGTACAGTACTTTATGTGACAACAAAAGGATTAAATAAAAGGATTTCCTGTGAATTCATGGGATTAGTTCATTGTTTCATTAAATATTTGCTGTGAATTCTTAAATCGTTTATAAATGATTTATAGAAAAATATTATAAACACATTTCCAAAGCATTTTAGGAGTAAACGTTTGACACTATGAATATGAAGAAATTCTAGAAGGGCTGCTGAGACGCTTAAAAGCTTCTAAATGTATTATGTTAACGATGGAAAAAATAATATGGGCAGAGAATTGAGTGTTGAAAAGTGTGTGTTCTGCCACCTCCATAGATAGTCCTTGCAAATTTAAGAGTGAAACATGCTAAATGCATAAAACTGTGACAAAAGGATCCCAAGCACAAGGCCAAACTACACTTGAATATCTTAAGAGTAAGAAAGTGAATATCCTTGAGTAGCCTAGTCAAAGTCCTGACTTGAATCCTATTGAGAATCTGTAGATAGACTTTAACACTGAAAAACTGTTGTCCGTATATGATCCCCAAGAAACGTGAGAGAACCTGTGCAAGTCTGCCAAGGAGAATGGGCAAAGATTGCACTAAGCAGTTGTGCAAGATTGGTAGAGACTGTTCTAAAAAACTTCCATTAATGTTTCCACTAACGATTGAGGACTGAACACCTAGGCAATCAACATATTTCAGTTTTTTTCTCTTTAGTTTTGCTGAAATTTGCAGTAACCTCTCTTACCATTAGTAGTCTTTGATTTGAGCATTCGGGTTTAAAAAAATGTGTGCGAATCAAGATGTAATCTCACATATCACCTTAGGAAGTGTCTGAATACTTTTGCACAGTAAGCTGCACAAAATATTACAAACCAATTTAGAATCCTGTATTTTTATATCATTTTTATTATTTTATTTTAATATTTTAAATTTTAATAATTTTTTTAGCATAATTTAGATGTGAGGATATCCTGCCATGCCTTAAGTCGTCCCACAAGATACATGATTTGCAGTTGTAAAATACATTTTCTGAGTAAAATGATTTAATTTTCGTGTTCAAAATTAAATGTGAAAGCATGCTAATAAACTTTTTTTTTTGACAAAAAAAATCTCTATGATCTTTGCAAGTTCTTTTTCACAATCATGTAAATGGGCAGAGGAATTTAATTATAGGCTTTGTTCGTGGTCACAAATATTAATTAAACCCCAAACCGTTCTAACATCTCGTCTCATTATTCCAAAATTCTCGTTAGAATTATTCAAAATTTCTCACAGTGGACATCTAAATAGCTGGGTGTCTCCTTTCCCAGGGCAAAATAATAGCTTTCCTCACCATCTTGAATACCTGGATAAAATTTACCTGACAATCATGATGTTCCAAAACAATAATATTATGTTATCACATGACGACGCTTTGTAAGTCTTTAGTATATACTGTACATAATCATTAATGGAAGTTCAAATGTTTATATATTCAGCAACATGGAAGATCCAAATACATACATTTTATTATTGTTTGCCAATGGTCATTCTGTTGAGAGGCAAGAGGCAGGAAAAAATGTGAGAATGCAGCACAGCTTTGAAAGTGGTCCTTTCAGTCTTCCTTTGTATTGTGTTGTCTGTCTGTGTAGGTATTGATTGGGTTATAGAGTGTGAATGGCATGTAACAGAACTCATGCACTAAGCCTGTTAAGGAGTAACATCAGCCCCTGAAAGGCACACAGTGGACAAGCTCAGCTCTGGCTGGGGACCCAGTCTCTGTGCATGACAGAGTTATCCATTGTCTAGGGAGTGGAGCTGTGTTTGCTCAGAACTCATGAGCAACCAAGTTCAAATCCTGACAGGGGCAGAGTGAGCTGCACGCATTACCTCTGCAGCATTACACATCCGAACGAGGAGATAGAGAATGACAAATACACATTTGTGGTTTTTCTCCACTATCATTGAGCATCTTAAAACGGCATCTATGCCTCAGTTGAAGTTTGTAAATTGGCACTTCTCATGACAAGAAATGTGTCCTGTCTAGTTAAGCTCTTGTCTTTCCACTGTGGCCGATTTACTGTGTCATTTTACTTATTCATGGAAATGGAAAGATTTTTTTCCATGAGCCTACAGAGCTTTCAAACTGCAGTTGTAAATACTGTGTATACCATGGTGTCAAATACATAAAGCTAATTATATACTGTATACAGTTTTTTTGCTATCCTTCATTTGTAGCAATGATGCATAGAGTTAATAGCTATACTCCAGAGGGCCTGTTTGTGGCGATTGACATGGCCATGGTGGAGCTACCCGACTCTCCTTTGGCCACTACTAGACAGCCATTGAATCTGGTGGGTGGCAAAGGAGCTGGAATTTCTGTCCAATGTAGCAGGATCTCCCAGTTGGAACATCTGGTGTAATTTGCCACATTAATCTAGTATTGTAGTGGAAGAGAGTACCCCAGTTCGCAGTGCCAATACAGCATAAAGATGGAAAACGAGCTTGTGTAAGCTGGCCTCAGTTCCTGCAAAGCATATCTGTAGAACCATTCTCCAGGGCTCCTAGATCCTGTATGAGCAGTGGGATACCAGGGACCACTACTCCAACGTGCTTATTACTTTGCATAAATAGCCATTCCTTCTTAATTTACGTGTCTTTTTATTTTTATTTGGTGCCTATATACAGTATATAAGACTTCTGTGTCTGCCTTTCAGTCAAATTAAAATGTGTATTCATATTAAAATTAACTTAAGAAAATTTAATTTATTGAATATTGGACACGGATGTAATTATACTGGACAATCTGAAGCTCGCATGAATGTAATAGCTGTTATATTCACACTAGAATCATTTGTTTTCCTCAGGACGGGCGCTGATGAGACTGACAGATAAGAAGCTGGAGAGGATGGGTATCCTGCAGGAGAGCCAGAGACAATACATTCTGCAACAGGTCCTGCACTTGAGAGTGAGAGAAGAGGTCCGTAACCTGCAGCTGTTAACACAAGGTACAGCTATACTTACTGTATTTCACCCTGAGCACACAGGCATGTCACCCTTTTCAGTGTCATGGTTCAGTTGACATTGCCGGGGAATCTAAGGTCTTTTTGGAGTGAGACGAATTAATTATTGTATATGGTACCATGTAATATTCTTTCTTTTTCCTGAAAAACCGATCAACAAACCGAACATAAGAATAAATGATCTGATGTTTCCATTTTATCATAATGCAGTTTTGTTCATGAGGTATTTTCAGGCGACATGCACCGCACAAACAACAGAAGCAAACAGGAAGCAAAAGGATGATATTGTAGAGTTTGGCCTTTGTGTGAAAGGGTTAAGCTCAGCGCGTGCTGGATAATAGAATCAGGCACCCGTCTTGTGGAATGTTTGCGGCAAAAGTACAGTACGTGGCATTTCAGAACAACCGTCATTGACGTGGAAACGTCATTCTGTGTTGGTGTTAAAAATATTCTTGTTTGTCTTTTCCATTTTGTCTTTAAATATGTGCCCCAGTGTCCTTAACTTAAACACAGCACTTACAATAGCTCAGAAAGATTTTGTGATGTATTAAAAAGCCTCATAAATGCTCATATTCAGAGGACAGCAGAAAATATGCTTTTGCATCATTATTTTACTCTCCTGAAAGCTGTCAGAATGAGCTTACTTCAAAACTTCACTGAATTACACTGTGACTTATTTACAATCCTATACTTAAAGTAAAGTAAAACTAAATAATACATTCAAACTTTTAGGAAACATCATGTTTGAAAGTCCTATAGATATGTTGCAGTACATGAAAATACTATTATGTTAAGCCTGTATCTTTGTATTTACAGTATATAATACAATAATAATTAATATAAGATACACTTTAGTAGAATTTAGATTTTACATGGTTTGGATTAATTCTGTGCATGAAAACAATTCCATTTGCTCAAACAGGAGAAATCTTCCTTAGGGAGCAACTCCTATAAAACCACGTCGTTTATTTTCTTTTGGATGTGGCCCGAGTCTTGTGCAGGGAATCTGGTCAACTTATGTTGGAAGTACCAAATTCCATATAACCTTTTTTTCTACCGTTTCCAGGCTTATATCATTTCTGTTTATGCATTTTCTTTACAGTTCATTTTAGTTATTATGTCACTGGTTTGCATCTTTTGTGGTTACGAATAAATGAACTGGAAAAAATATAGTAATCAAAAGAGCCTTCAAGGTGAAATATAAAGGAAAAGGGAAGTGTATTAATTGGGTACATATTTCAATATGCAGTGCTTCACAGAACGACCTCAGGAATTGTGCATGCCCATTTGTCTCTTCCTTATCACCTGTTTAGTCTTTTTGGAAAGTTTCCGGCTGTATGAGAGAGTAATAAAGTTGCTGATGTAGACAGGTGCTTTAAATGACATTCCCTGCATAAGATGCTTCAATTAAAAAGATATATATACAGGAAACTCCAGTGAATCTGTGTGAAGTGCAACAAGATAAAAGATTCTTTTGAGAAAAATAATAATTTCATATACGATGAGGCTTCCTCCCTCCTTGAGCCTTTTACAGTGACAAAATCACCTAGAAGCCCTAAATAGCCTGAAGTTCTCCCACAACGGGAGGCCAAATTCTTGGTATTTGTGAGGGTTAAATAGAATTCTGAGGCAGGATAGATCTGGTTGCAGAGACAGGGCTGTGGTCTAGCAGGTGTGGGGAGTTCGGGAAACACTAATGCACATACGTGGTCAAGAAACAGCGTCAAATCCAAGAGAACAACACAATTTGCCAAAGTCAGAAACAAGTGAGGGTCAAGGATAACAAATATGACAGGAGTGGAGAGAACGGCAAAAGGCTGAGCAGTGACTGAGGAGGGAGGCTGCTCTGAAAAGGAGTCTTATGACAATTGGAAACATGATAATCACTGAAGCAGCGCAGCGCAGAAGTGCATTGCCACAGAAAACGTCAAAAAAAGTGTGAGAGTGTTGACACAGGAAAATCTGCCACTAGGGTTTGAGACTGACCACTGCACAGTGAGAAAAATTATCCATTTGAACAGTAAATATTGTACCTTGCAACACAGTATTCACTGCTATGTGGCTTGGGATTGGTAGCTGCCTGAGAGACAGAGAGTAAATTCCAAAAGTATGTACTGTAGTTAAACAAGGAGGACAATTTTGAAGTGACTTGAGCAAATCTCTTTTGTGTTTTGTTGATTTAATACTGGAAGACCTGTTAAGGGTACATTGTTTTACTTCTTAACACCATCCAGTTGAGAAACAGGAACCGCTCATAATCTAGGATACATCTTATAAGGCTCTTGAAATATAGCAGTAGAAAATAGCAAACATTTTCAGAAAGGCTTTTTTTTTTCTTTAAACTAAAAAAAGCTGCCGACGCTAAAAGGCCATACAAAATTAATGCTTCCTGGCATTAAGAGCTGCTGCAGCCTGGTCAGATGGCTAATTAAAAATTATATGTGTAGATAGTAATTAACCTTAAAGACTTGTTGCAGTGTTGCTGTACTAATGGATGAATGTTGATGCACCTTAAATGACCTGTATGCCTATTCATGTGTATATCCCAAGAGGAAGATTTGTCAGATTCCAAAAGCAAATGCTGGTTTCTGCTATAGCATAGTTGAAATGTGTAACCATCCTTTGTTTGTTTTGTTGTTGTGTTGCCAGTTTATTAAAGTCTAATATGCGTTGTGAACTAAAGAAGCAGACCAGAGCGACTGACAGGAACTGAGATGTTTTGAAGCAGGATTAAACATTAAATAGATCATAAAACAAACATGCCACCAAGAGTAATATGTGATTAGCAAGGAAACAGATATTTTCCATGAAGCGACTATGCTAAAGAACTATGAGTCATGAGTGTGAATGAGGTATACTGTATGTTACTGTAAGTGTATTTCAGTTTTTCCAATAAAATATAGTTCTGCAGATTCTGGTATAGATATAACACGATAAACCATGAAATTACTGGACAGAAGCCAAAAACGATACTTGGTGTACATTTTATGGACCACATCTGTTATCCAGGATTACTTCTGAAGGAAAATGAGACCGCTAGAATCTTGGTATTCTAAAAGAAGTTATCAAGTTCCAATTATTTTGAATAAAGTTTTCCTTACTGCTTTGTTTGAATTTCAGTGACAGACCTAGGGTGTTTTGTCCTCACAATCGAGAATCTTTTTTGCCAAATGTACTTTTTGTTTACCATTACTTGTTGTCTGCACCCTATCTTACAGAGTAACAGAAATTAAACAATACAGATACAGTATAAAATAAATGAAAATGTCCTACAGTACATTGTATTGCATTTCTGCCTCTGCATGTGCAATACGTAATGCATTCCTTCCCATCAGTTTCATGGTAGTAGGGCTCAGCAAACTGAGACTTGCATAGTAATTATTAGATCATAATTACACACCTTGTTCTGTGTAATTGCTTTCATTATGGGAACACTTAAGATGACATGACTACTGAAATATTTACAAAATAAATTAAATTGACATTTACAAAATGAATCATGCGTGATCATAATGAAGTTTTAAAAGCCGTATTTATCGGAAGCATTTCAGCTCTGCACACTTCCCATGGAAAGAATTAAAGTCTCAATCTCAACATAAATCTTCCTTTTCATGTGAACACTGAACTTTTCAATTCTCCTACAGTGCCCTAAACACATATTTCTGATTTTCCCATGTCATGTACAGTAGCTTGGTGTTGCTGCAAAAAAAATCTCAAAATAGATACCTTTTCTGTATCCAGTTATTTTCCCTGTGTGTATGTTTTCATTGTAGATATTTTAGTAAAGCAGATATTAGTAACCACTAGAAAAAAAACATCTCTTGCTGACCAAAAAATAAATTTGAGTATTCATTATGCAAACATTTGAATTCCAGTTAAAGTTAAAGCTTAGTTTATATTAACCCCCCCCTTTAAAAACAAACATAGTTCTAAGATGCATTCCATTTTTTTTAATAGATGAGGTTTAAAATAATGCCACATTTACATTTCTGGTTTCTCAAATGTATTATTGTACGGTGCATCTGAAATATTATCACTTAAAAAACTTTTAGAATACTATAACTTTGGGTGGTGGTATTGACAACTGACAGGTGAGTTGATAAAGTATGTCCATGTGGGGCGATGAGTCAAAATGAACAGGTTTGTACTGTAATGATTTTTATTTGTTTAACTGGGGAAACCAGAACCACATTATCCGAACCACAGTATCATAAACCATAACCACAGCAATGCAATGCATAGTTTATCATGGACTGAAATTAAATTACACATTGAATATTGAGGAAAGTAGAACCTGAGATTTGTACTAGGACTGCTTTGTCATTAACACAAATGACTATGCATAAGTCGGATGGGAATACCATCCAGGATATTTTCCTTCTTTTCATCTGTGTTTGGCTGTAGTTCAGCAAGGACCTGGTTATTGAAAATTGATGGTTCTGATGGTCAAGTGTTTTCTAATTTTCTGAATTTTTATTCATATGTGTACATTGCACTTGAAAAGAAATCTAACATCTTTACAAAAACAATGTTAAGGTATGTATATGACTTTACTAAAGTGTTGCTTTGATTAGTTATGTTACATATTCCTATCTTTTGTGCAAGAATGCAAGCATGCAAGCATGTACAGTACTTTGGTACATAATAGACTGCTAACCTCATTTTTCAAAGAACAAATGGGCACACGTGTCACAAGACATTTTTTTTATTCGAAAAGGACACTGTAGCTAGGGGTGACGGATGAATAATAACAGTAATAATGTGCTATTGCATAATTTTAAAAAAACATTCAGATGTTATGAAGCTGCAGTGTACCAATAAAATAAAAACACATTTTACTGTTGAGAACTGTTCTGGTATAGGCTATATATGTATCTGATTGGAGTGAAATTAACCTTGAAGAATCATTATCTGTGGTTCAAATGCTGTTCCATTGCCCAAAGGATTTGCAATCCTTTTTTTTATAAGAAAAATAAATCCAAACCATTTTGATTCGATTTTTTTGCTCTTCCAAGTGGCCGCTCTCTCTACCCCATGTCTGAAAGATTTTAAGTTTAGAACAGGAAATGATCAAAATGCAGAAGACATAAGACATATCTTTCCACTATATAGTTATATGTTGTTATATCTGTTAATACAGATTTTCTATTCTATTTTTATGAAGTACTTAGAATATGTGGTTTTAATACAGTACCATGGAGCTATGAAACACTTAGACTGCTTTTTGGAGTCTGTAATTTGTATAAAGCAGCTTCATTCACTTACAGTTTCTTAGAATGAACAGGCATGTAATGAAGTAATTAAATCTCATCAAAGATGTGATTTTGTGTTAATCAAGTTCATTATTCTGTAATTGTATCTTAATAATGAAAAGCAAATTTTGAAACAAACTTAAATCCCATTCTCTTATGTCACTTATATTGTATACCTGTATATATATCTTCCTCTTCTTCCTCTTCTTCTTCTTCTTCTTTTTCACAGCCTTAGTCCCAGACTGTCCTGGGGTCAGCTGCTTTGGTTGCTCTTCTCCACTTGTCTCTGTCGAGCACATCTTCCTCACTCACTTCACACACCTCCATATCTTTTCTCACACAATCTATCCATCTCTTTCTAGGCCTGCCTCTTCCCCTGTTACCTTCCACCTCAGATTCCATTACCCTCTTTGTTACTTCCTCAACGTCCCTCCTCATGATATGTCCATACCACCGTAACCTCGCCTCTCGCATCTTCTCAACCACATCCACCAGCCTACATCGTCTACGGATTTCTTCATTTCTGATCTTATCCTGTATATATATCTCTCTATTTTAAATACAGTATCTCTCATGCTGTAGTTTATAATATGAGAATAGGATGTGTAATATTGTTGGGACTGGGGCTGTGCTTATGGGTAAGAGTCAGAGTCTAAAAAGTTTAAATAATTTTGAAGAAAATTTAAAACCATTTTGCTGTGGCAGGGAAGGGATTGGTTGTGCTACAAGTTTGTGACAATCGGTTAAGAGAACAGCTTTCACATAAGTAATTAAAGGAAAAAATAAATGTGGTCAGACATATTTTATACAAACCTTTTTTTTTATGAAGCCAGTGTGTCGTGTATTGGTATATCCTAATACCATCATTTCTGGTAACATTTTCCGAAATAAACAGCGATGGGTTTGCTTTAAAGAAAAAAAAAACTAATTTTCATTGCCCTTTTCTATATATATATTTTTTTTTACTTGATTTATTGTAAAGAACACACTTTTCTTGGGAAACACAATGTCTATTATGTATGCCTTTACAACCACATTTATCTGACTAGACATTGACGTCCCAATTAGTATTCTACCTAGACAATAAGCATGAAAATCACTGTGTTTGGAGAATCAACGGGATTCTGTAAGTGTTAGTATTTTAGGATTAATGATTTACGCTACACATATTACAGTAGCATTCATAATCCATTTACCTTAAGACATAAAGACCCTTTAGCTGTAACAACATCCATAACCCTCAAACTATTCTTCAGACATGCTGGGACAATATTGTGTATTTGTATGAACATGCATGTACTTAGTATGTGTTTTTGAGCAATCATTAATGAGAAAAAAATGTTTCTATAGTGCCAAATGTAGTCTCTATGACTGTGTTGTGCTGGCTTCATCAAGACTGCATTCCAATGAAGCTTGATCTGTTTTAGTCCATCACAAAAATTAGAACTTATATACATCAGCATTGGCTACACCTACTCAATATAACACAAATTAAGTCATGCACAAAAACAGGGTTCCTAGTACATAGGGAAACAAGTTTATTCATATAATTGACCCTTGGTATTGCATTAACTTTTGCAGTACAAACTGATACAGAAATATCAGTATTTCCAGCTTAAAGGAAATTCATGTTAAGGTTATAAGATGTTCAGCTGCTTTCCTGTGCATTACAAAAGATTCAGGAACTATGGAGCAGCTTCTTGGGTTTTATTATTGTGCGAAATTGTTTATTTAAACAGTGGTGACTTCTCTCTAGGTGAACTCTGTCTCATTTGCATGGAAAAGTGAGACAGTAACCAAACTGCATAAGTTGCTGTTTAGTAAGCTCTGATTCATTCTGTGGCCTAGACCTGGATGTCCTTCAAGTTTAATGATGCAACAAGTTAAGTCAAGGCATTTTACATACTGTACTCAGCAAGAAGTGGCTTTAGTGCTGTAATATGCACTGAAGTGTACAGGCAAAATGCAAAATATGTTTCTTTACTATGGGCTATGTGAAATGAAGAAAGAGTAAGGTAGTTATTTGGGATTTTGATAGGTAGACTAGTAGTATAGCTTCTTTTAGAAACCAAAAGCTGAAAAGCTATGAACCCACAAGTAAATATGGTAAAAGATCAGGACCTCTGCCCGGCCTAACTGTACACATGCCTTGGAAGATGCTTGTAATGAGGTTGAAAAATGTATAGGCTGCATTCGACTTGCTGTGAATATTGATATCTTTATTTCCGAATGAAAAATATCCAGTTGGGTGTATCAGTTGAGCAAATATGAAGCAGGACCCTTGTGAATCTGATGTATTCCTAACCAAATCAAGTGAAGAATGTAGTTGAATAAATTAGTATGTTATATATAAAATAATTTATTACACTGTAGTACAAACTATTTTTTTGTTAATGAGTAGGTAATACATGTGATTACAGGAGAAGCTGATACTCTTAATACCAGTGATATACTGTAGTATTATACTCTCTGCTTCTTGTAGTATGAATGTAATTGGCTTTGGATAAAAATTCTACCACTTAAATACATGTTAATATACTGAATAAGGAAATCAAATTTTAAATCATTATTTCAAATGGCCAATTGTGATTGTACAGTACTTAGATGACAAAAATAGAAGATGGAAAATTAATAGTGAAGAATTGACTGAAGGCAAAGCTACATTGGAGGTGATCAAGGGTTTTACAAAAAGCCCGTGGAAGTAAGATTCCTTAATTTCACCTCAGGGCAATTGAATCCATGAAGCACTGAAGGAAGAGTCTTTTATTCCAATTATATACTGCACCAACATGGGATAAAGGATTAAAGGGGATTAAAGGGCAGGTAAGTGATCCTAAACATTTTATACTGCTGAGGATAATTAAAGTAATACTTTGAATGCTGCCTTAGTGATGTAGTTCATGGCTTCTCATATCTTAGCAAGATGGCAGCTATACTTGGAATTCTACACAGGTTAGGCCAAACGTGTACACTGGTGTGGAATTAAAACTTTAGAAATGAAGTCTGAACATCTATTGGAGACTTACTTCTTTACATCCAAATTAAACAAAATAAATTAAAAAAAGGATTTGCTGTTGTGACTTTTTTTTTTATTTTTCAGCTGTTGTGCTGTACTCAGATCCTTAATTAGTAACCATGCGCTCAGAAATTATGTGTGTAATTGCTGTGACAGCATTGTGAGGCCCAGTCAGATCTGTGACCCTCTCAAACCCAGCTCAGGCATGTTGTCTTGGCTGACCCTCGCTTGTGTACATCTCCAGCATAAGAATGATGATGTATTAACAATTCAGTCCTAAATTTAAGTGACATTACTGAAAATGGCGTGCTCATTCACAATTCTTGGAATTAAAAGTCAGTCGATGACATTTTTAGTTTGAATTACTGTTTTTTTTTTTCCAGAGGATGTTTTGTGAGCTTAGTGCCATGCTTTCAGATTGACATGACAGTAGCGGTGGTGACTAATATGATTCATTTGGTAAGATTACTGAGAAGGCCTAATAGAACCTTCTCACTCACTGAACCCTGAAAAGAGAGGTGTGGTTGAACAGGTCTTTTTAGTTATTCTTCTAAATGGCACTGGGCAGATAGAAGGAATAAATGTCAGAACATGTTTCTATTATTTGTGCTTTTTGTTTAAAGATGATTCTCTTCAAAGGTATAAGACGTACTCTTTATGGTACATGAGTAATAATACATAGGAACTGCTTGTATAAGGCCAATTGAAGTTCACTGATGCAAAAATCATGCACAGATTTATGAAACAATAAATGAGGAAAGACAAAAGAAGTTTTACATAGAAAATATGGTAGAATTGTCAAATCTACTAATAATAGAGTGGTCTGGGATTTCTTCTTTTTTATCTAACAACATACATAGCTTTTACCAGCTGTTGCTTGTTTTTCTATGTGTATATATGTACTGTAGGTATAAAAATATACCCATATATATGCTATTTAATTATGAGGCTATAAAGTATTTCTCATTGTGGGTCTGAATGTATTTTCTTTAAATTCAGATTGATTGAAAAAAGCTTTTTGCCAGTTGTGAAGCTCAGTCCCAACACACATTACATCACATTGAAATAAAAGACAAAAGAAAAACAACAAAACCATACATGGATATAAGAGGTTGTGGAAAATAAAGATCAATGTAGGCAGTGCTCCATTAAAAATTGAGCGTGGATAAAAACTGATACCTCATATACAGTACTTACAACCTGACCAGATAAATCAGCAAGAAATGTGAAAAGGCAATACAATGTTTTCATTTTTGACTACCAAGTCATGAATGTAGTTTATTTTTAGTTTATTACCATTTTTGTCGTGCGCCTCATAGAGATTGTCGGATCTTGGGACTGGAGAGTTGACATTGGTACTGTATGCTCCAGAAGTTGGCATGATTCATGACCTGTGAAGTGAATGCTCTGACTCATCAGCTGTACAATTTTATGGTTCGCATTCCCCTACTGCTTTCTGCTGTTATGAGCCCTAACTGCCAGATTGCCAATTAGTGCCATTTGAGGCAGGGCTGTCTCTGTGACAAGACTGTGTGATTCACAGAACTTTAATAACTATCCTACCATATTCTTAATTTAAAAAAATGAAAAAGTGCGTATTTCGACACTAGCTCTCATGACATTCCACACCTTCCTGTCTGTTAAATGTGAAATGCTTCATATCGCACTTTAAGTATGTCTGGGCTACATAAGCAATTTATTTTCAACTTTTCAACTATTTTGTTTTCAGTTTTGCTAATAAGCATCTGATTTCAAAATTATGCAGCGAAATAAAAAATTGTGAGCCATTTCTGTTTCTCTTCTTTATTATTTTAGAATTTCTTTCACTTAAAGTTTTCTTTCACTTCATTAAAGAAAGAATGCCACAAAAGTTGTATTTTTCCTTAGATTTAATCATTCAGATGTTTTACAATGAATTGTGATTCGTAATGTTACTGTGAACTAGAAGGACTGACAGCTTTCAGTCTTTCTGCACACCTAAGCTTTACGATGGGATGATGGGCTTTAATGAGGTTATTATAGACAAACACTCAGATAACCAGAAAACACATATAAAGTCAGAAGTTTACTAGAATCCACCATTCTGTTTTAAATTACTCTGCTGTGTGTATTTAGATATTAGTATTTTAAAAATCTCTTTCAATTTCCTATTTTGAGACCTTAAAGATAAAGGAGTTTAATTCAGTAATGTAAAACATTTATCGATCTGTTATGAAGTTATACTCATAAGAAAAGCCAAACAAAAAATAAGTTTTCTAAAACGTTTCTTTCATTAAATCCAGATTAAAATACTTTTACTTTACAGTTTATATGAAGTAAAACAAAGAAAACATCTGCCATATCTTTCCTTTTGCAAAATGTTTTTTGAGTGATTCTGTTTCACAAAATGTATAACTTATGAATTTCTTAGAATTTCCTGAAATTACATTTTATGAAATTAAGAAGAGTACCAAAAGCATGTGATAAAGGAGCTGTCTAGAACAGCCCTCAGGGCACTATTAGGTGTAATAGGTTAGAGCTGACTGCTGCACTGAGAATTGAAATGCAGTCAAAGCAGCAGTACAAAGGCGTGAGAAATCTGTTTATCTCAATCCATCCATCCATTATCAGAAAGTCACTGATTCTAGTTAAGGGTAACCTGGAGCCTATCCCAGAAGCACAGAGCACAACGCCAGACTAGACTCTGGACAGAACATTACAGTGTACACACATGAGCCCACAGGGACATTTTAAAGTAATCTATTAACATAATGTAGGCTGCATGCATTTGGAGCTGGGATTAAACCACAGGACATGGTGCAACACGAGAATTTGTACTGTCCGACTATTGTATATGCACTTTTACAAGTTTTCTTTTGGGAAACTTTTGCTCTCAGATTAATTATTTAACATTTTGGGGAATTGTTTCAATCTGATAGCCCTGACATAATCCTAGTATTGAGCAATTGAGTATGTACAGTACGTCCCTCTTGCGTGACTGACCACAAGGAAAGAATTTGTAAGAACTTCTTTCTAGTTGGAATGAGTTAAGAAACTACTATGGTAGCCAGGAGGAGGTTGATGCCAAAATGACAAACATGGGCAAAGGGTATTTATTATCTTTATTTACTCTTAGTTGGGTTTAGTGATTGGTTGTCCCGTGCTCTTGAGTTTCATTACAAACTCAATTTAATATGAACAAAAAAGGAGGGAAAGTCAGATGTTTTTTTTTTGTTTTGTTTTTACCTCATTCACTATTTTTACAGGTACAGTAGGGCATACTGGTACATTTTATTTTGATGTCATTTCGTATTCTCAAAAAAAAAAAACAAGGTGCTCTGTTTAATTTTGGTCTCATTCATCATTCAAAGCAGGCCTGTTGTCAACGTCTTTGATAGCCTTGAATTAGTTATTAGTTTGTTCCAGTAATCCTATTAATTGGTTTCCTGGAAGGACAGTGTTCTACCAAACAAAGGCAGCGAGACTTCGGTAGCATGATGACCTTGGTAGAAAGCTCTAGCAAGCTTTCAGCTTTCGTCACAATGCATCGCCATTCTTAATTTTTTTACTTAATTTGTTAATGAGGGCACAATTTAAAGCCACCCTGATGAAGCAGATTAATCTTTACTTACATTTTCACCC
This sequence comes from Lepisosteus platostomus, assembly GCF_059453375.1. Taxonomy (NCBI): domain Eukaryota; kingdom Metazoa; phylum Chordata; class Actinopteri; order Semionotiformes; family Lepisosteidae; genus Lepisosteus; species Lepisosteus platostomus. Next base: position 40,389,326 of record NC_142622.1, on the reverse strand, counting down.
TTAACTTGACCTGACCAAAGTGATGCCAAATACACCATTTGCAAAAATGGGAATTGGAGATTACTTTCATTCAATGTGAGTAAAGGATTTCTAGGTGCTTTTGTGCAAGGTAATGTGAGCACACAACCTTAAACTGTAATCCACTGACGTCCACAGATGTTCCACTCAAACACCTGAAGAGACAGTATAACAAAACAAATTGAAGGGGCATAGAATAACCTCACACTGATTTTACATTAATCACAAATCCATTTCTTAAATGTGACATGATTCATTACATAATAAGATTATTATCAGGAAGAAAGGAGAAGAAAGGAGAAGAATTAGCAATAATTGACTGAGGTCCAAAAGGCAGCAGATAAATGGAAAATAACAAAAATATCCAAAACTCTGTCTATCCCTTTGAAAAATGTATCAGGTAATGTATTTCTGCATGTGTGTACTGAAAGTATGTATTGTAATTGAAACAGAAGGAGTTTCCCTTTCTGTGTTTGCAGTGGTTTTACTGTAATTCATATTGACTACCCTAGAAGTTTTGACAAATGAATACACTTACTAATATATACAGTTGAAGAATATGAAAAAACTGCTACAGGGCTTCAGTAGGCAGTCTTTCATTCCGGCATTTCACAAGCAAATGAAATGGCAAAGTGGCTTTTGTGAATTTAGTTTGTTTTCAAGACAGGCTACTTGACTTGACTTTCCATGTCTATCAACATACAGCTGAGCAAAGAATGTCTCACAAAATTTAACATACATTCAAAGAGCAAAACATCGTTCTGAGAAGAAACTTCATTATCATTTGTTGTTTTTTTATTTTGCAACAGGATCAATTGATGCTTACACTGAACAGACAGTAAATTGATATTGGGAAGAGGGGCAAGAAATAAGTCAAGCAGTAATCTCTTGTTACTGTATCTGCATGACCAAACTGAAGGTTTATTGTTCTTAAGACTATTATTGATGATTGCTAAATACCCTACAATGGAACAAGTCAAAGTCAGTTCCACACTACGAAGCAGAAAAATACAGTTTTGGGTGTTCAGCCCTCGTTAGGTCCACCTAGAGTCTTGTACTATTAAAAGACAGAGAATTAAATTTGAGCCTAAAACAGTATGTTCTAAATATTCTAAATGAAAATATTTAAAATAAACTTTGCTGTCCTGAAATTAGCACATATCATACTTATATTGTACACTATAAAATCTAGCACAGCATGTTCAGGATTCTAAGAAAACATTTCAGGTTTCTCAGCTACTTAATAAACCATTGCAGTATTCCTTTTTGTGGTCTGCTATGGTCTGAACCCCTAGATGAAATAATTTCTTCTTACATATACTCATGCCCATGACTGCTCCCTGATAGTACCCTGTGGCTGTTGATTGAGACAAGTGCATGGCATAGTGCAGATATACGGTAGGCTTTAAAAACTATAACCCACCAGAAGTTCTTGATAAGCTTTGGTTTTTAACTGGAGTGAAATAGCTGCCCCCTGTGGTTGGCTTGGCTGTAAAAAGGAACATCTAAGCTTGCAAATAAAGATAAAAGGCTCTAGCTGGCAAAGGTAAAGAAAATTGAACCACTGAGTGCAGGAAAATATATTACGATCCAGTCAATCAAAATTTCATCTTGGTCCAAAACACAGAAATGCTTATTGAAAAGTTAGGGAATACTAGACAGATCAGAGTGCTAAATTCTTAGTTAAACATGGAGTGCTCTCATTATAAATGTTGACATAGAGTAATTAAGTTGGTTATTTGTGCTGAATCAATGCAAAATAAAACTATTGTAGAATTTTAAGTCTTACAGTTTCATTTGCCATCTACCTTGCTGCTGTGTTCATCCTAAAAAACAGCTACTCCGATCATTATTCTGAACAGAGCAGACAGAGCATAAAAAGCAAAGAAGCAGTGGAATTTCTTGACTTTTTTTTTGTCAACTGAGCTTTTGTGGATTTCCTGAAAAGGCTTATACAATTCTAAACTGTAATTCAACAAAGTTATTCTGACCATTCATCCGTAAAATCAGCAGTACAAGATTGTTTTGAACTTATAAATGCTAGTGCCTAGAGAACTAAAAAAAAAAGTTCTGAAGAAGTCAAAAAATAATCTGCATTTATCAAAGGGTTGTGTGTTTCTTTCCATTTACGTTTTTAATTTTTTTGTAACAAAAATAACATGTAAGATTTTCCTTTTTTCTGACTAGTGCAGTAAAATTTTAAAACCTACAGGTATGTAGTAAAATTGGTTGAAATTAAAATACCAGACTTTCATCATTTTAGTTTGGAAACAAATGCACACAATGATGTTTATACTAGCATGATTAAACACATGAAGTAGACAATGTGGAAATAAAACGTATCACCCTGCATTTAGAAACACATCTTTTGTTTTGGGAATCCATTGTAGTGGTGTGCACGTCTTAATTTCTGCTGCCAATAAAAATTATTTCAAATTCATACGCCGCTGGTATCATATTTTGTGTTTTGGTAGCATTAGCTTTCACTTTCGAAATGAAGTGCAGAAAAATCAATTGTGATAAAGGGTGATTAGTACAAGATTAATATAAAATTAATTTTCAAAATTGAGAGAAAATCAATATTTCTGAACCTGAAACAGAGTTATGAAGAGCACTCAGAGGGAACTTGATACAAATATTACATTATATTGACTAATATAATCCAGTAGACTTCAGTCTTCAGACTTCATTAACAGTGAAACACAAACTGGAGGACACAAGTGTACAGTAAACTCAGTGTAAATGCTTTTAAAACTGAGAAAATGTGGTAGTTCTTTATCTAGAGGGTTGTAGGAGCATTGAACAAACTACCCAGCCTTGTTGCTGAAGCTGATACCCTGGCTTCTCTCAAGGCACAGCTGGGTGAGAACTTTGGATCCATTAGTTGCTAACTGCCAATCAAGCTAGATGGGCAAATTGGCCTCCTCTCATTGGTATCCATTCTTATGGTCCATTGTGTAAGCATTTCAAAGAAAGTCCTTTCAGTTTACATTGAGGATATACTGAAGATTTTTTTTGCTCACCCTGTCTTGGTATTGGCCTTTTTGTTCATTTTGTCGTTTAACACCGTTTTTGTTGCTTGATTTGAAGAACAGTTTACAGGGTTTAGAAGATTTAACTGTTATTGAAAACTTTCTAATCATTAATCGGAAGGCATTTTGCATTAGGAACCGTCACTCATTAGTGACACCGCTGTCCAGATTGTTTAAGTTTGTTTTAAATTCTTCTGCCTTGAAACATCTGCCTAATGCACAAATACAGTCAGATTGCAGTACCCTCTTTTCAATGCCATTAGCCTGTTATTCAACAAAGAGTACATTTATGTCCAGGAGGGACAAAGGGCTTTCTGGCTTTTGTTATAGCCAAGTCCCCACTTGCTTAATTTGATGCAATTATTTGTTTAACTGGAACAATTTAATGTTCAGATCAAGACCTGAAAAGGTTTTATAGCTGCTGTACCTAGAATTAAGTGTCTCTCCTAAAATTTCACCTTTCAAAGACCTTATATTAAATATGTCCAGTTGTGCAGATAATTAGGTCAATTAAATTAATTGAGAGCTTATGTTGCAATGGAAACCAGAGGTCTACCACTTCCTACACCCTCTTCTAATGTATCATTGGGAGAACTGAAGCCTCTAAAGAAAACATAGAAACAACATGATGTAATTTTCAAACCTCAGTCTGAATTGACCTCAAGCACTTACAGTAAAATATTTTTAACACAGTCTGCAGTTTTTATACAGCAAAGTATACATAATAGGGTAAATACTTGCAACAAATACTTATTGCCAGTAATTTATTATTCTTTTATCTCAAACATAATATGAACATGAGGCTACATTCATCTGATATTTTAACACTCCTGGTTAATTATATGTCTTGTTATATAGCCCTACAATGTAAAATAAATCCTATAAAATGCGCTTGTTTGATTAGATGTAAAGCTCAAATACTGTATAATAGAGATGAAATCAGTCCTTGCCCACGTACTGTATGTCACTGAATTATGGAGTATAAAGTTGAAGTAAAGTGCCTTTCAGTTTTTGTATAAAAGCTTCATGGTTAAATCTGGTCATATCTGAAATGTGGCATTCTGGTTTTTTGTATTGGTATTACACAAAGGGTCTGCGCTCAAATAGTGGGGAAAACACAGTTGATTTTAAAGAGAGAACCTGGACATATTGGGTAATATATTGACCCATTAAAGTTGCCCCATATATTGTCCATAATTGGGACATATTGACTCATTAAAGTTGCCCTTGACAACAAACCCTTTTATCTTATTCCAATAAAACAATGAAAACACTGCCTGAAAAACAGAAGGGATGGATAAGCAATATGTCATACCCGAATTCCTCAAAAAACAAGAAGTGTGACAGGGCTTCGAAATTCCAATTTTAACCACAAAATGGCTGCAGTTCAATATAATCTAGGAGAGTCTTTGTCTAGGCATGCCCAGTATCACATTGTACCCCACTTTTTTCAAAATCAAACAGGTAACAATCAGTATAATTCAAGAAAGTGTTTTGGGTTACTAGTGCTTTTCATATCATGACTTAATTTCAAAGTATGAGCAAGGTAACAAAGGATAAAGCTGAAAAGGCTCATAAGACCTACCTGATTCTCAGGATGGAAAACAAAGAGATGTACAATAGTTTGAGCAATCAGAGCAGCGAACAATGTTATGTAGTGACGTTTATCAAGAAGTAGCCAGGGAGAAGTGTTACAGCTACAGATCACATCCTTTTTACTCATTACCCTCTTCAGATTCCAACAAATGTGATTTATTTTGTAAACAGCAATAACCCAGTGCTCCAGCATACTGCTGAGTTACTGCTCTCACAGTGCGTGACAGATTGAAAAATTGAAAATTTCTTAACTTGCAATATTTCGGCACCATTACTTTTTTAAAATAGTGTTAGTTTTTTGCAACTAAGAAAGTAAACCAAATTGTATCTTTAACTTTCTGCTTATTATTTTATTCTTCTTATATTTTGGAGTTTAACATATAGGACAGGGATGTACTGACTGGATAACAACTGTATACTTTATAAGTTTCCCCTTCAGCTTCCTCCCAGAGTGCTAATTACATTGTTACATTTGTTAACATTTTGATTTTATTACATTATTGTTTTCCTAGACAGTATAAAAAAACATCTGTGTGTTCTTCAGCATGGACAAAAGTTATTTTTGTTGTTGTGTCCTTCGCTTTTTTTTTAACCTGTCTTGTTGCTCCGGTTGAGCTGCAGCTTCTGGAGTTGAGTGCCCTGCTCAGACAAAGTCAGATAAAAGAAATGCCAAATCACCAGATAATGTTGCACTGGCATCAGTGTGATAGTATGGTAGGATAATAAAGTATTGCCCCTACTGCTTAGTGTTTTAAAGAGCATTTAAATGCAAATGGTTTGCCTCAATTATAATAATGTTATTATTAAACTGAACATCACAATCTAAAGGAAAAAATGTATATGGCTTTTATATGGCTCGTTCCCTGAACAATGACTATATAGTATGATATAGTAAATATGCAGAGCACAGAAGAAGCAGCAGCACTTGAATGGTGACATTCATTTGTGCAAAAGGGAGATGTTATACTTCCTAGATTCTTCCATAATTCTATTAATGGTATTTCGTGAGAGGAAGATGTGAGAGTGCTATACAACTAATGCTAAGCATCCAATTAAATGTGCTAATACCGTAAATAGCCTAAACATGTACAGTACAATTAACACAACATGCTTTCTGATATCAAATGGGTGGAATTTTTATTACCATCATCAGAAAATAAGGTTTGAGGCATTGTATTATGGAAAGTGAAAGCATTCTTTAAATGAAGACATATCAATGTAGACACCATAGTTATTTCAGTATTAAAAGGGTAAATCGATCAATCATGCCTTCCTGTAGCCTGATCCTGTCAGGTCAGTGAAGGCAAGGACTGTATGTAGCCAAATACTTGGTCCAAAATTGTTCCCTAGGTTCGGTGATAGGAGGCACTATGCTGCAGTCCCTGCCACCCTTTGATGTATTTTAAACAGGGGTCCTGTCCGTGCAATGCTTTTTGTGAAAGCAAATGTGTTAGTACTTGTGGATACAGGGTCAGAACCTCCTCCATGTGATTGGTTTTAAAAGACTTGTTTCTCCACTCTCAGTGTGTTAGGCTGTTTCTATGGCCTGTTGGGTGGTGGTGTGTGGTTGTAAAACCGGATGCTTAGTTCCACCCCCTGAAGTGGCAGCTGTTCAAGGGATGATTGTTCATTCAGTGGAGGTTTTATAGTGAAGTCCCTTGCCAAGCATAGCTGGTTTGTTTTTTCACCTGGGGTCCTGATGCAGTTTAAATGTAGGTTATGCATTGCCAGGCCAGGCCACAGATAATGTTAAAACCAGGAATGGGAGAGTAAAGCTGCACAGTGGAGATCTGCTTGCTTCCACGCTGCATTTAATGAAACTCTTCACTTTTCATTTCCCAGTATTTATGTAACATCTTAGAATGTATCTCCTACTTACTACATAAATAATTGAAACAGAAAAGAGAAGTTCTTTTTTAAAAGCTTTACATTAGGATTAAATAATAATCAGGATGCAGCTCCTGTGTAATATCTTTTGACGTTTTCATGGTCGATTGAAATAGTATTTTCATAAGGCGGGTAGGTTGGAATTCAGAAGGTCTGATCTTCTGAAAGGTGTATTGTTGATTTTAATGAAATTATAAATATATACATGCTACTGACGCTTGGGCTGGAAGGTTTAAATATAAATGAGACTGTTGTTTGTAAGTAGTTGATGTTCTATTTCCCAATGTATTATAAGCCTCAGGCTGTGTTTGCCCTCTATTAAAAATTTACTTTATTCACTGAGGCTAGTTATTAAACCCAGGAGTCTCCTTTATGATGGTAACTTTCAAGTTGATTGTAACATTGTGAGGTGATTAAAGGAAGTTCATTGAAAGGTCTTTTAGCTATTCCGGATGATTGATCTTTTTAAGCCTTTGATATAAAAGTTAACAGTGCTTCTTTCCCTTTGCTAATGCCATCCAAGATTCCAATTTGTCATTTCAGATGTAATTATAATGCTTAATTATCCATTATGAATGCAGCAGGGTTTGATATATTAGAGATAATAACGTGAATGACTGTACTAGGCATCTTGTCATACATTTTTTATATTTCGACTACAGCTGTTCTGGATTCACTTATACATTCAATAGGTGTGTAACATTTCTTTGTATTGTTTTTTAAATATATGTTTTACTTGACAGAGACTCTTGATCTTGCCTCTTGAACATTAATCTCTGAATCTCAGATCATTATGAGAAAAGCAAAATAAACAAACGCAGCATAACACATTACTAAAATAGTGAACAGCATGTTTTGCAGTGTTGTCTTGACATTTTCTTGAGAAGATCTCAGAATGTGTGTACTGTTCCACAACAGATAATCCCATGTTAAGTGTACAGATTGCATTGTCCCTGTGAGGACAGTTTAAATCCAGAGTCTGACCACATGAGATGCGTTAGTATAAGCTTGGAAACAAGTCAACTGAAGCAAAAGCACTGTGTTTAAAAGGTAATTTGTGTGGTTAGCATACAGTGGAAATTCCCTAGGAATGAAAAACTCCATTTGCTGTTGAAATTCTGCATTGATCACAGTTTGTTCTGTGTTGTGGTGTGAAAATCTTAAAGTTAACCTGGAATGGAACATTGCCTTTTTGTGCTCTTTTACAAGCAGAGCAACATTTCAGAGGTACAGCCATCTGCTAGCTATTTTTTCTAGGTCTGTGGATCATTTAGAAACAATCAGTGCGGTCAACGTTTGTGCTGACATATAGTATAGACTGCGGATTGCTTTGCTTGTCACGTGACTGTAAAGAAATTCAGAATTGCATTTCATTTCAGGATCCATGGAAATGTAATTTAATTGGTGAGCATACTTTTATGATAGAGAACGTAAGTGGCAGAAAATGATGCACTGTTGCTCTTGACAAATCACCTCTCTGATCTAAAAAATGGTGAATTTGTCTGCAGTCACTAAAATCAATAAAACATGGCAATATCATAGTTTGAAAACAGCAGTGGTGCCTAGTCAGCCATTTTGTAATAAGGATTGAAGATTTATTTTTCTTCCATAAGGTTTTCAGAGAGTGAACAAAGCAGAAGCATGCATGACAAGCCAAATGGAATTATGTTTCTGTTAATCCAGGAAATATGGAAGTCAGTTTCTCAACTACCATAAAGCAGGTACCATCAAGCTCCTGACTCATAAGCTGTTTCATATGCGCTGTTGCAATGTTGTGTGACAGGAAATTGCCTCCTAGCCTGCAGCTTTCACGCTGTAACTTCCAGAACTAGCATAAATTATTTTTAGAGGTTAATTTGCTGTAAGATATTTTCCACACAAATCTACACATATATGTGCAACTGTGCCCCTAAATTAATGACACGGATATGGCTTAGAGTAAGCCTCATTATTTTTTATGTTTTCCTCCTACCCTTTTGCATGTGGGTTTAAATTATCAGGCTACTTCATAAATTGAAGGTGTTTGCTATAAACCTTTCACACATGGAATAGAGCTTTCTGGACATTAAGTGCAGGGGGAAACAGTCTCTACGCGTTCAATACAGTATTACTTCCAACAACCAAGTTTTTTTTTTCTCTTTAGTTATCGTATCTCTCCACCTTTTCTCCTACAGTACCTACTAGGAATTCATCACAGCTCACCATTCACAACATTCACATCCCTCCAAAATATTGACGCACACGTCAAGTGAGACCACAGAATGAAAGGCAGTCAGATGGTGAGCAGTGGTATAGCTTTTATAGCTTTTAGTGAATGAGCAGTCTCCAAGCTACAGAAGACATTGCGGAAACGGTCCCTTTTTTTTTCCTGTTGAAAATATAACATCTTCTCATCCATTCTTAAAGCACTTCCTGAGTAAATAAGTTATTGCAAATATTCCATTTAGAACCCAGTTGGAACAATACATAATCACCACGTCTGTGATACTGCGATCCACAATTTCACCCCCAGATGAAATTATAAGATGAGTTATAAGAAGGAAAGAGTGTCATAGCTTATATTTTCATATCTATGAGGTTTGTTTGCAGCAGGGACAAATGGGATGTGAGAGGGAAGAAATATCTGCAATTGCTTTTAACGAACACCCTGAGAAGAGGCACTGTCACGCGTCCAGTGGCAATCATACAGGTGGAATGACTCCTTCAAATCCGAAGTATTGCCACTTGAAAAGAGATGTTTGATGTTGTGCTTGAGGCAGCTGCAGTTGTTAGTTTTAGATAGTCATTAAGAATAATAGTACAGGTGCTCAGTACTAGGCTCTTGTCTTAATAGAGCATCTTCATTGAAAGCTTGATTGATGTACCATCCATTTATAAACACACACACATATCAAGAGCCAATGAGCCATATCGAATTAATTTCTGTGAATTAGTGAAAAACTAACAATGTGGCACAACATCATTTTCTCAGATGTCAGAACACATATAATTTGATCCCCATGCAATGCCTTTGTATGGATTGCACAGGCTCTGATGTATCATTAATATACAGCATACATGCATAAGATGCCTTTGAAGTATGCATGAAGGCAGTTAAATGTCTGCTTTGAGGTGGCTGAGGAATTGAATGTTCTGAAAAAAGTTTGGACTACACCAATACTATTTGGAAAACACAAATACATAAAGAGGACAAATAATGTGAAAATAAGATTTTAAAATATCCCATGATTCTGACCATTTGTTTTTGCATAGAAGAATTGTGGCATGTGCTTAGACTGCTGCAATCACAGCGTATCTTTGAAGTCTAAGAAAAAATACTGGTAGAAAGTGCTACTTTCATTTTTTCTTCCCAGGCACTTCCTGCCTTTGTGATTACTGTGGCAAGGACAGATGAACATGAACATGGGCATCCCTTTGTTTCTAGCACTCTGATTTTCAAAGGAGAAGGAAAGAAAAGGAATTGAAAAAGACTTGAAATACGCTATATTCAGCGAAGCTTTTCTGTGTGATGACAGACCTTTTAGTTATTTTCAAACCTAAAAGGTAACCAAACTGACGTTTTACAAATAAATAGATCTAGGTGTTTTTTTTCCCTTATTTAAAAACATACCAGTGGCAGTTGTCATTAAGTTGAAGTTACGTGTTGGTAGAATATTTTAATACAAGGAGAGCGTAGTATTTTTAAAACTTATGACAAAACAATTTACAACTTTAAGACAATTGTCATTGAGCCACCTTGGTATTATCATTTTGTTGTCAAGTTAGTGACCCTGTTACTGTATGTAGCATAGCATTAATTTCATTAAAAGCTGATCTGACTTTCGCATCCCTTGAAGTGTGAGAAAAGTTGGGAGTACCCTAAATGATAGTATTGAATGTTTCAAAGTATACTGGAACTGCAACAACATTTAAAAAAAAAAGTCTACTAGGTTATTTTTCAAAGCTTTGTGTTCTAGTGTAGCATTTAACCTCAATTTTCTGAAAGAAATTGTGCCAAACTTCAAATATTCTACTGTTTCATAGTAAATCAATAGAAGTTTATTCTTCTCAGCAACAATTAATCCCAAAGTCTTCTGTGTGATGACAGCTTGATGTATGTACTGTACACAAGATAGAGCATCCAGTTCGTATTACATTACAAAATTCAAATTCAAATTCAAAGCTGGGTCAGTTTAATTTTTTTTAATAAAGTACAGTTTTATATGTAGTTAAAATATAATAACTCCCAAAAATGATCTTTAATTATGAAAAAGAGAAATTGATCTCAATATGTTTGAGAAACATAGAAGCAAGAATATACTGCTTTGCTTTTAAATAAAATTCAAACCAAACTAAGGTGCGTGATAAATGTCCAAAAAACTGAGATTATTTAGTCTTTCTGTGTCATTGATGTACAGAAGGTTCTAGGATCTGAATTATCTAAGAAACCCATCCAGCTATTTCTCTAAGGATACCAAGGTATCTGTTTCAACAACAGTACTGATTTGATTAAGAATGTATTTCATAGTATTTCTTAATATAATAGCCAGGGATTAAACAAAATAGTTATGTAGCATTACAAGGACCATTGCTACAGTGGATATGTCCTACTTTCACCTGCTTTGACTGACCCACCAGTCCCCATCCATCCAGGTGTGTAATTATTCTGTCTATGGTGTATGTAGGACTTTAGAGCACAGGCTTCTGACCTTACACTGGGCTTCACTCATATGTTCTAGAAGTTCTTTTTCTTCTCTGCTGTTTTCACACTCTCTGTCACTCACCACCTTACAGTGTCCTCCACCAAACCATCTTGATTTACAGTACTGTATGGTACTGACCCTGCACAGTCAAGTCAAACTGCTCTGCTTAAATCCAAAACCATCGACTTAGAAAGCCTGTTTTGACTCTGGTGCAAAACTGAGAAACCAATGTGATACAGTAGGAGTAAACAGAATGTAAAGCTGAAATGGATCACTTTAAAAGTGTTTTTCAGTGTGTGGAAGGATGCTTTTGTTCCGTATATCAATTCAAAGTCAAAAGTATTTTTTAAGGTGAATTCAAAAAGGTGAATATTCGCCCAGTTATTAAGTCTTTAGCAGACTGAAACATGTTTTTATCTACTATTAGCTTGTACTTTGCTCCATCCATTTGTCCTTCAATCCTAACAAGCTTTCCAGTTCCCATGACTTCATCTCTGACATGCTTTCAAGCTCCTTAGTCTTCATGGTTGAATACTTTCAGACAAATAATCTTTTAGCTAAATTTGTGGCTCTTTAAATGTAATTTAAACACCTAAATTAATTTGAATACTTATTAAATTATTATATCTTTCTTGTCTATTAATTATGTATTTACATCATTCTTAATCTTTTTTTTGTTTTCGTTGTTGAGATTGAATCAGTATTCTTTTCTTACAGTGTTTGAAAACTCCACTGTAACACAAAACACAAGCCAATCTACTCACAAAAGTTCTGTGTTTGCTCACTATATAAACCAGGTAGCTAAGCCATTTACTAGTTTCACAATCACAGTTTCTTTCCAAGACTCTTTTCTTAAAACAGTCTTTCCCAAAAAGTAACTTTCTCTCACTGAGACTCTTCCAGAAACTTGCATATCCAAACACACCTCCCCAGGTCTCTCTGCTGCGATGCTGTACAGAGGACTGGCCTTCTGTCCCCAGACAGCAGATGTAAAATAATGGAGACGCCTCAGGATCACCTAACCAATTGTCTTATCTCAACTGGTCAGTTGACTGAGGGTGACAGGACATTCTGCAGAATGTAGTTCAGACTAGAGCTTCCACCTGTCTAAACATGCCATCCACTCACAACATATTGTAGTGGGGAGCATTTATCAAACTTTCAGCATAGGTACAAATCTCACATTATCCCCAACGTTCATGAGAGAAGCAGCTATTTTTTACAGTGGTGAGGGGCTTACTCATAATATTTTATTTTGTGTGAGGTAGTGAAAGGTGCTGTGGGAGGAAGTCATCATCTTGGCTCAAAACGCTGGCCAAATGATGTGGCCTTGAGCCAAACTGACCACCTGTTGGTCTGAGTGATTCTTTAGGACTTGGAGGGAATGGGATTTCATGTGAGGGAAAGGAGCTGTTGGGGCTAATTAAGAGACTTATGACGTAAGAAAGAGATTCAGTCTGCATCTAGGTTCTATCCTAGAAGGAGAAACTGAGAGCTCTTCATACTAGTATCAGTTTGATCTTGCTTGCAAGCTTATGGGACTTAATACGTTACATAGCCTTAGGCTGTACTATGGGACATCACATTTTGGACAGGCTGCATTGTAGCTCATTTACCAGACACAAAATAGGCGTGAAGTACCCTGTCAAAGTGTAAGGTTGGCCTAAGGTACCTGGACTGACATGAAGTGCTAGTGGCTGAAGGAGTGGGTCATCACTTGGCAAGGTAACAGTGTTTCTTATACCAGCAATTGAAAGAGAGGAGACTAGATAGCACAAGGTGAGTCTTGAGTACCCCTTGTGCAGTCAAACAGTCACAGAGGGAGAATGAAAGAGAGTAACGAAGCTGCAAAACTGACTGCTGCTGTGTCAGGGATGCAAATGTTTGTTTGTTTTTTTATAGAAAGGTGTCCCTGGCAAAACAGGATCAGCCAGTACAAGAGTAGGTGACAAGTGAAGGAGTGAGTCAAGATGACATGATTATTCAACATGGAGAGTGAGGATTGAAAGAACTGGTAATTACAGAGTAAATCAGATTGATAACGCTATGCCTGGTGTTCAGTGAACATAGAAAGCACTGTGTACCAGTTAATTTGGAATGTAATTAAATGTTCTAGTGCCTGGAGGAAGGTGTGAATAGAGTGGAAGGCGTGAGAAAGTGTGATGGCACACAAGTCTGAAAGAAGGGAGTTACAAGATGTGTGTGGGCAAAGTCTGAAGTTTGTCTTTCTGGTATGTTTGAAGACTAAAACAACATTTGAAAAACAGATAAGATCAGAAAGTCTCCTTAACATGGGCAACAGTTGCTGGTCACCTCAAAAATATGAGAAGGATCCAAATGTAAAACATGTGCAGAAAAATTCAAAAGAAAGTGCTGGTAATTATTTTAATAGTCCCGATATTTGGATTCACAAGCCTTGAAACATGAAACCCCACCATTCTTTTCTGACTGCAGTTCCCTAGAAACATTAAGACATTAATCATTTTCATGTGGTTTCATGTCATACAATGTTTGACCCCTGACAGCATTATTACTGATATAATTTTATACTTAATTATCCTACAGGGCCATGACAGGATTACATTTTTTATTGTACGTATAAAGCCTATGACTTCAGCGGGGGTTATGTTTGTTCTGAAGGTGGAAGGTAATACAACTGTGAAAATTGACTTCAGTGCTATTTAATTAAGCAAGAGATGGCTGTGTTCATTCTCAAGGTGGTTTTAAAAAAATAGTTGCAGGATTTACAGCCACTGTAATGAACTGCAATTACTTATACTTGTAACACTTTCAGGGAAGACCTTAACAAGGAACATAGGCTGCCTTTAAAAATTGGCATTTCAGTTTCACAAGGCCACTAAGAACAAAAAGATAAAATGTTGAATAAAATATTTGAAATTTAATAAAAAAAGCTCAAGGGACTTTTCTTACCTTCAAATATTTCTGCAATGACAAAGGAACCAAGTTTTTTTGTGAACTGTTATAAAACTATAACCAAAAGTATACATGCATTTTAATTTGAATAAAATATAATTTGCTGTAAAAATGTGCACACAGATGTAGTAATATTCACACTGAGGTGTATTCTTGATAGAAAAGTAGTATGTGTGGGGACACATTGACAGCTGTGACATAGGGTTTTATGAAATGCATTTGCATTTCAACTGATATGAAAACTAAGTAAAATACAATGTACAAATCATATGAACAGCTAAATTTAGCTGCAACTGCAAGATGAATCTCTGCTTTGGCTCTTCAGAAGGCGATGCAAAGTGGTGTAAAATGTCCTGTTTTCATCCCTTCATCTCCTGGAGTGTCCTTGGTGCTGTTCATTCTTTTAGCTTGTCTTCAAAGCTTGAGTAATCTGCTCACTTGGGCTGCTGGACATTATTTGTTCTTTTGTCTCCTTCCATTTTTCTTTCCAGTCTTTGTAGTTTTGAAATTCCCCCCTCACACTACTGGAAACAGGTGCTCTTCAGGGGAATGTTGATGTTGTTGAGGTTGAGGATTTTAATGTCACTCCCTATTTGTCCTTTGATTGGCTGTGCATCTTGGTGTGCTATTGATGCTTTCTCACATGTGAAACCTGATGAAACCTGAATATGAATCACATTTTCATGCGTAGTCACGATGGTTTGCTCACGTTACTATTCCTGTAGAATTCCTATAATATGCCTGCCCAGGCTTATTGTCTTCTGTGGAAGCTTTTTCTACACACTCTGAGTAAGAAATGAATAAAATGTATAGATTTCATTATAGAACTCTGACCTCACTGATTTCTTTCTGTGAATTTTCCCAGGAGTTACAGTCTTTTCATCTGCTGTTTTTTCTATGGTAGTTTAAAATCTTCTCATCCTAAAAACATGTTGTGCAACTGTGCCTAAGGGCATATGGATCTGGCCCAAATTAAAGCCAGTCATATGTATGCAGACTTTGATATCCATTTTAGTATAATGTTTGTGCCAAAAAGAATTACCTCCTGCATAGCATTTTCTGTGCTGTCATGAAACAGTACACATCATAAAAGAGGCAAGTGAGGATACTGGTGTCCCTATCCTAAACTCTTTTTTTGTTCAAACTCAAACAGGCAGGCTTGTCAGTTTCAGTCCTGTTTTGCTCATAAGTACATTTGGTGTTTTAAATCAGTTTGACGTCCCACCCTGAATGAAATGACTCTATTTTCATGTATCATATGTCCACTCGTGCACGTTAAAGGATGATCCATAATATTTTGAAGCCTACCCATGTTCATCATGTTTTGTTAAATTATGTCCAAGTACCAACTTCATCTCAGTGACCTTTGCTTTTTGGTGCCGATACTGAGGGCTGTGCTACAGTCTTCTTTAATAATGATGCTGAGACATGGTTTGCTCCCACCTGCTCCCTCCTTCATGTGGGTAAATCAAGTAATCTACATTCTCACCACTTCATAAAGGTGGTCCTAGACCTTTGGCACAAAGGGACAAAAATGTACTTCTAGGGGCTTTTGATTGACTCATACTTTCTGAAGGCTTCTGTTCTGTGCTGAGTATGTTTCCCAGTCGGCAGTGAGATTAAGAGGGATGAACGTCTACTGTAACATTCTTGTCATGCTGTTTAGCACTTTCCTTGTGGCTGCTGGGTGGCTGAATTTGCAGTATAATGAGTGAGAGTGAGACTCTCCCATTTAAAATGTATTTCCTGGCTCTAATTTTTGCACTATATTGTAGTCCAGAAAGAGGTGAATGTTAAATGAGTGTTTCAGAGGACACTGTGATGATAAAAGAGTTATACTGTAGTTATAGTTGTACATGTAGGTTGATTAAAAATGGCATTTCCCAGGTGAGAGTAACTAAAGGAAAATGATTAACTCTTTAAAGTAAAGAAGGTCATTCTACTTTACTTGGAATATTTCCTTAGGATTTTAGCTGTCCTTAGGACAAAAGCTGTCCTTGGGTTGTAATTAAGATTAATGCTTAAGTGCTTAAGGCATATTTATTTTATGACATGACTGTCTTCTATATTTCGGTATTAAAAATAGAAAAGAAAATGAATCGCATGTTGTAGAAAGTTAATTGAGGTTAGGTATGAGAGGCACAAGTGAGTGAAGGTAGACGACTGAATGATAAGGAAGCCAATATGAAGTGCTGTGAGAACTAGTCCATCACGTTTATAAAATCAGATTGACTCCTTGTTCCTTTTTACACATCCCTAATGCTAAAATACAACATTTTGAACTAATAGATGCAGATCTAGTATACAGAGAGAAGATGGAAGCTGAAAAAAGCATCAAAGACTTCTCAAGTATGAAAATAAATGTGGGGAAAGGTCTAGTAAAAGTAGTTTTCAGTATTCAGTATATTCAGTACATATTGGAAAGAAACAGCAAAAGCAACAGCAAGGAATACATTGCCGCACACAAAAAATACAGAGCTGAATATATATAGCATAAGAATGGTCCACTTACAGTGTGAGAGCAACTCAATTTTAAATCCCATCATTCACCTGGTGAGTTTTCTTAGCTTTTTTTCTTAGCATTAGTGTGCTGGTGATTTTATTTCCTTGGCCTTAATAAATTGTCCAAGGAAAACATCTCTCAAATGTAGCCTAGTTAGTTTCTTTAAAAATGGTCCACAGTTTCATCCTCACAGTCACGACACAGATGTCAAGAACAACAGTCCGGTACAGCACTTTTTGTGCAGCACAGAAGAATTACAGAGCTCCTTTTCTGGCAGATCTATTAAATATAACTGAGAAGTGTTCATTCTTCATCCTTCAGTATGTAACAAGTGTTACTTCACATTAAGCAAAGAATGTGGCATTTTTCTCCAAAGGTCCTAATTCCATTCTGCAGCAGGGAGACACATTCTTATTACCCAAATAGAATGTCAGTGCTATATAAGCTTTAAAGCCATAAGTCTCTGATGTATGAAAGGGTCATTATAATTTCTAAGCCAAAAGTACTGAAACACACCTTACTCATGTCTGCTGAAGAATTAGGCGAAAGCATCAAAAGGGCTTAAAGGATACTGGGATGACGGTATCAAAATCATTTAGCCTGATACCTAAAATATGTATTGAATCCCTGCAATGATTTATCTTGGGAGGTTTACATGAGGTTTTTAACACTCTTATTGTTATTTTGACATAGTTCTGCCAATATTCCATCACTATGCTTCACTGCACTCGACTACAATAATAACATGGCGTGACTATTAAATCATGGTGTTCCCATGGTATAGTGTTATAAAACAGTGATGGTTCATTAAACCCATAAGAACCACACCAAATCTATGACAAAACAATGGCAAAAAAGATAACCTACTGTTGTAAATTTGTAATTATAAACTTTCATATACGAATACATCTCTGAATATCGTAGGGCTTACAATCTCAACATGGGATTTTTTTTCTCATGTGCTGTTATTTCTTCCAAAGGTCACGTTACTGCTCTGAGACATTGCCAAGCAGAATAGTGAAGTGCATTAAAATATGTTGGCTTGTCTCTGTATCTTTTCTCGTTACTCATTTATTACTCCACATTGGGAAATGGGAAAAGGAATATCCTTGTTTTCTTTTAGATGACTGTGTTGAGTCTTTGTGACATCAGTGCCAGGTTTGATTAAGATAGCAATCCCATCATGCTATGACTCTCTATTGATTCAGATGTGGTAAAAAATCCAAAGGGAGCCCTTACCTATTACTCTCTATGACCTACGTAATGGCAGATTTGCTCATAATGGAGAAGTCAGAACAATTCAGCACACGCTCCATCTTACTTACCTTTCTATTAGAAACTGCTTTGCTGCCATTTCGGTTTTTAAGAGGTTTATTGTCACAGTGGTCTTCACACACCCTTAAGCGATGGTCTCTTAGCAAACATTGCTGCTGTCATCTGTGAAACTGTTAAGAGTGGTTTACGCTACTGTCTATTTTGATGTGATTTTTCTTTGCTTTATCTCAATGTCATTTATAATAATGCTAAATATTTCACATCTGTCTGAAGAATATCTTGGGCAGGTGCCAGCTTTTGAGGACCAGCTGTTACCTACTGTTTCTCTGTGATTTGTTGAGTGCTGCTTATGTGTGAAATATGAAGGCATTGGTACTGTTGTCTGAAAATCCCATATGATCCACAGAAAGTGAATGAAATCCTGTTCAGATATGACCACCAATAGCATCATCATCTAAGTGTCAGTCACCCAAGTTTTCCATATCAAATGGGTTATTTTATACTCTTTTTTTCCAAGCTGGCTGACATTGGCAGAATCTACCAATTCAATCATTCAATCATGTCGTGTAGTGGATCTTTGTAAGATATAGCAATAACTTTTGTTGTACTAACATGGACTGATTTTCTATTTAAAGTGCTCTGGCCTTGCACTCATTGTCTGCTCTGGTTAACCTCAACCTTGTTTTTGTGGTAATTAGTTGAAAACAAATGGATCAAATTGTAATTACATACTAATAGCTCATTAGTGTCTTTCTAACATGAGTCAATGGCCATCACATACTACACAAAGGACTCAAAGTTTATATCGGTTCATTCAATAACAAGTAGTTTGAGTGAGGTCTGTATTTCCTGAGGTCAATATCGTCAAACATATCCTCTCACACAACCCCTGATGTGGTAGGTGATGTATGCTTCTCATCTGGTGGAGAGAACGCCATGATTGAAGAGATGGAAATATAGCCATCAGAAAAATGAGACAGCTCAAAAAAGTATGTCAATCAGTAGTGCTTGATTTTGCCCTTACATGTTAAATCAGCCTGTTAGAAGTCCGTGCTCAGATTTTATCAGGGATTTTTAAGGGTTTCTTTTTTTACATTTAGTCCTTTCCAAAAAATAAAACTGTTTAAGTTAGTAATTGTCTTGGAAAGATATCTTCTAATGAAGTAAAAACCCATCCTTAGTTTACTGAACAAGAAGAAAAGGGATTAGTTTTGTAAGAGCGTCCACCCAGTTAGATTTCTCTGAATGTTCACCTTTAATTTTTAATTACACCATTTCTTTTTTATGTTTCTCAAGCATGCAGATTCCTTACATGTGTTTTGAATCCATTCAGTGTCTCTTTTTTCTGTGGGTTGCTAAGTAACATGCTGTGGAGCTAGCAGTCTTTAAAATGGGCATCAGCCATTTTCTGGTTCACTGTTCGTGCTTTTCAGCTGTGTTTAAATGACTAAGATGTATCTGTTTTCCCCCTTGTTCTTTTATTATGATGTGTATTTGCAATGGAAAAATAATTTATAAGCTCGCTGGAAATGCACAGTAATATAAGGAAGTTAGCTTACATGTTGTAGTTAATATAATTGATATAAGGCTTATATACTACTTTTTATAAAATGTGATTACTTTGAGAAGTAGTAAAATGAAATAATTGTTAATGTTTAAATATTTTGGTATCTGGCTTGGTAAGTAGGTTTGTCCCCAATTGCATGGTCCCAGTCCTAGGTTACAGAGTACCTTCCTAGTTCCCCCTTCTTCTGGTTACTAGCATCTTTTGTATATGTGATTAACAGTGATATTGTTCTTAAATCATCCATGAACATTAGATTCCACAAAATACTTTGTCAGTTTCTTCAATTGTTTTGTACCTTCAGTCCAGATAGACTTTGTGGTTTGGGAGGACTCTGAATCCATTTTTAAGTAGCTCAGTACGATCCTCCCACAGTCTTATGAATTCCAAGCAGAAAAACAATCGTATGTTTTCTGTCCTGAGCATACAGAATTATCCTTTGGTTAATGTAGTTGCATTGATCTCTTTAGAGATGCGTTTTAATATGATTCAGATAGACTCAAAAATGTGAAAATCAAATCAATATGAACTTGATACTTTGCTACATATATAGATTTGTTGATACCTTTTTTCATTCAGATAGAATTGTGTTCGATTTCTTCACTCCCACCACTGATCAGCAGAATCCTCTCTGATGAAATGCTTGACTGTAGTAAGTAGGTTTTGTGACTTTGATCTGAGCACATCTAATACACTGCAAAAACCTAGTGTGGGACACATCGTAAAGCTTGCAGAATAGAAATTTAACACTCTGAACTAATCTTCCTGGTTAGAGCTCCTTTGTCACTACCATGTTTGTCTCCAGCGAGAAGATGAACTGTGATACATTTGTCACAGTAGCCCAGCAACTCAACAGGTTGAGACAAGACTAAAACCCCAAAGAAAAATGATTTCTCTTTCCTGGGCAGCTCTTTTTCATGTCGTGCAGCACAGTGTACAATCCAGTATAGTTTTCCACATGGAGGAACAAAGTGACAAAAAAAACAAACCAGTGAAAATAAGCAGCAATAAAAGGCAAGCAGACCTTCCACTGAAACACAGATAGAGACAGTAGCATGAAAAACAGTTTTGGACTGATGCTGCCTGGTGGTTTTAATTGTTTGACAAGTGGACCTCAAGTGTTGTTTTTGACCCCTTTGCCCTTAGTTTGAGACTATACTGCTGGCATTTATAACTGGTGCCTTAATGGTTAACCTATTTTGTCTCCATGCCTCTCCAAAAAAGTCAGAAACAACAATTTGACACACTGGGTCAGCTTGGCACCAACGCAAGATTGAAGCACCAGGTGTGATTAAATAAGATCCCACATTTCATTCAAACTTTAATTTTCCCATCACACTCCAGCAGCTGCTGAAGCACATTGCTCGCTCCCGAAAGACAGAAAGTGTATTACATTTATAGCATATACATACTGTAATGGAAAAATGCATTCTAGATGTCATTGTCTCCTGGCCTGCTGTGAATTGGTATAGGCCTCGTGTGTTTCAGGTTGTTCAGCTGCTGATGGGGGACTGTTACAAATCTATTTTATTTCTCTTGGGTAAGAGATTGATAATAGTGTTTTCTTTATGGAGACAGTTGGAATTTTAAAGGCTTAGGACCTTATGAGGTATTCAGTATTTACAGTGAGCTGACAGGAGGAAGTGAGAGGAAAGGACCGATCATGCACTAAAAAGTGGATGAATAACATCAGCTCTTTGAATAACTCTCTTTTCAATACAGTGATTCCAAATAAAGTCTAATAGTATTTCATAGAAAAAGGACCCTTGTCCTTTAGAAAACTATACTTTTCATTTTTACATATTTGAGATTTTTTTCATCTTTAAAAAAATCCAGATAAACATATACATGCCTTACAAACACTAAAAGTGTGCTCCCTTTGATGAACACTGCAGACTGTGCTTGTACAAGGTGGTTTGTTTGACTTTGCAACATCCCTTCTGCTTGCTCCTTCTGAATCGACTGTTTTTATGAATAAATTTAGGGTATGTTTATTGCTGGAGTCACAGAAGTATTGAACCAGAACAGTCACCGAAGAAAATGACATTGTGGAGATGTGATCAAAAAGGCTAGCTGAATGATTTGGTGTGCTGCGTGGCATGTTGCTGTGCTAAAATTAAAGCAGTTCATTTCCACTGCATGTTATTGTTAAGTCCACTTATTTTGATTCAGTCTGACATTCCGGTGTCAGTTCTTCTGTCACTCTGCAGTGAGTTCAGTTGACACATTTTTGTTCTTTCTGCTGTTTTATTTCCCACAAGAAGATAGACAACTTCTTGCTTCCTTGTAGTTTTTCAGCCCATTCTTGTATGACCTTGAAGACTTTCCTGTCACTTCTATTAGCATAATTTAATTATGCCTATATTCAATATAGGAAAAGGGAGAATTCAACAATTGGAAGGCATTCGACTCAAATCTAGACTAATTTCCAGTTAGTATGTCTTAGAATGAGTTATAGAGATCTGAATGCTTTTTGTTAAAAGTCATTTTGAATCTACGTATTCGCTGACTCCCTTGAAATCTTCCCAGGTAATGGTCTGTAGTCAGTAACAATAGGGTTGTAGGAAGCAGATAAAAATTAATGGGGTGCTTGCTCATACTTTTCAAGTGGTGTTACATTCATTGTCGCTGCCTGGGTGTGAATAAAAGTCATACTTTTCATTACACCAAGGATAGTGCATGAGCAAACACAGAAAAAAAAGTCTGCTAAGCTTCAGTGTTGTGCTCTAATGTTTAGAATTACCAGAATTACAAAATGATGATATATCAATTATCTGTATTATTAATATTTTGCATATTGAAAATTACCAATATACAAAAGTATTTTGGGTTGAGTATGGAGCAAATAGGGGTGAACCTTTCTCTTAGTGGACTAAATGAGCTAATTTGTGGGGAGCATTGAAGTTGCATGATTGTGAGAGCACTGTGATCACTGCATGGCTTTTAGACTAGCCTTCAAAGTCCCTCAGCACCTTCCACCCTGAAACTGGGCACCAAGAGTATTTAATTCTGCTTAAAAAATCCAGGGTGAATTTCTGTCAGGCTTCTCCACCTCGGAACAGAACTGACTACCTAGAGAATTCAGCACTGATGAAAGTTAAGGGTCTGACAATTGTGCACACAAAAGTCCTTTTTTCCATGTCAGAACTACCGTCTAGAATCCCTGCACTTGGGACCCGCACAGCTGTCAGAATCTGAATGAGTTGTATACAGTCCTCCTTCGGGGAATAGTGAGAGTGGCTGGCAGATTGACAAAGAGCCACATTTTACTTGCAACATCTCGTCCTTTCTACCCACCTTGCCAGTATTGCAAAACGCTGCTTAACTGTTTGTGGTCTGATGTGTGCTTATGTAATATTAGTCATCTGAATGCAGATTTTTAAATGTGTGGCGTCTCAAAAACAAGATCTCTTAAAATCAAAAATGAGTTACCCTTGTGAATTTGATTAGAGAACTGGCTAGTGTAGTATCATCAGATTTATCACGAGCACAGGGAATCACGTCACCTGATTGTGATATTGCCTAGTAAAAGTCTGTAGATGGCTTGTTTGTGCAATTGCAGTAAAAAATACTGAGGGCTCCTGTCACAGTACAGGAGCAGTGGCAGGAACCTTTTGTAAAAAAAAGCCTGGATTGCTTCATCTGAGTGTCATCTTGGTCCTTGATAATACCAGGCCACACAATGCAAACTGCAGCCATGAGTTTTTACAGTATTAATCAACGACCTCAGGGACCTGACCTTAAGCACAGTGATTGCCATTTATTTGAAAACATAAAGAAGCACACGCACACAATTTGCAACGGACAGCAAGAGCAGTAAGCAGTTAAAGGGAAATCGCAGCCCCAGTTCCTCAGACCGCTTATTAAATCTCGGTAACAAAACAAATTCATTGATGTTATAGAAAGAAATGACAGATTTTGACTCAAGTACAAAATCGTGAAATTTGGGAAAGTACAGTAAGTCACCATGTGGTCGTGAACTCGCATTCGAGTGCCCACAAATTGTGATGTGATGCAGCCTTTCCTGCTCATAAGAGTCAGTGTGACGTACAACCGAATAAGTACGGGTTGTACAGCGGACATTTTACCGCAGAAATGTTCCAATGTGATCTACATGCAAAGATCAGTAAGTACTATTTGTCGCCAAAACTATCTCAAAATCGGTATATTTCTATTGGATTAACAGAGACGTATTCACAGGCCTGCTTGTTTACAATGTCATAGGGCCGCTTCACGTCACCAGACGTTTTGTCGCCATATTCTGAATCACAGAACATGGCGCTGTGCATACCTGGAAATGTTTGTGTATTTTGTGATGTCAATTGGAGGTTTTAAAGTTACTTACATTTGACTTTTATTGTGGTTTGAAATGCACTCATCAATCATTCTTTTTAACCCCAAAATATAAAAATAGAGTTACAGTTCCCCTTTAAAACTTAAGGTGCCGTGGATTCGTACTATGCCAAATTCACTACAGGGTTGATAAGGTTGGGCACATGCCTAAACAAGTTAAGAGGCCTTGTGAAAAACTGCTGTGTACTATGACTGCTGTGTAGCAACTCCTATGCAAATGTTGGCACAGTTTGCTACAATTTGTTTCCCACCCTTTCATACAGTATGTTCAAAACCTTTGCTTTGAAGTAAGAGTCACCTTGGACTGAAAAACCACCAATCATTTGGCTGATAATAATAACATTACAAGTAATAGGTTTATTCCGTGCTGAAAAGAGAAGAAAGAAAACACAACAAGCCTTCTTCAGGTGTGAGGACCTCACTTAAACACACCTTAAACACATCTCACACCTGAAGAAGGCTCCACGGCCGAAACGTTGTGTTTTCTTTCTTCTCTTGTCAGCATGGAATAAACCTATTACTTGTTCCTTTGCAGCCTACGCATGCTGACACAGCTCCCCACCTGAAATAATAAAATTAGTCATTCTAAACCTTTCAACCACTGTAGATGTACAAAGCATTTTTGCAGGCTGCCTGTGGTACGAGTGTGTTTACTAATGTAATGTGTGTAATTTATTTAACCATAGTTTCCCTTAGTTTGTGTCCTTTACTGCCATTCTTTATCGTGAATGATTCTTTCATATACAGGCAGAGATCTGGGTGGATGTGGTTATTGTTGTATTATACTCTATATACTGTATATGATATATTATGTGTTCGGAAAGACAGTGATGTGGTGGTTACTATTGCAGCCTGGATTCAGTTCTGGACCTGGGGTACTCTCTGCGTAGAGTTGGTATGTTCTTCCCATGTTCATGTTTGTTTCTATTGGGGTCTCCAGTTTCCTTCCGTAGTCCAAAGCCTTGCTGGTAGGTTAATTGGGTTCGGTAAAATTGGCCCTGGTGTGAGAGATTGTGTGTAACCTGCAATGGACTGGCATCCTGTCCAGGCTGTATCCCGCCTTGTGCCCAATGCTAGCCAGGATAGGATACAGGATAGGATAATATTTAATTGAATTACTTCCACTAAAATTGTACTGTATCGGAAATGTTTTTCTTTAAGTAAAGGAGATCAAGAGATGCTAAATTTGAGAAATGTGTTGAAAAAAATTGAACAGAGAGTGCTAAATCCGAATTTTTTTTCCATGTCCTGTGGTTTCAGTGCTGCGTGCAGAGTTTTACAAATATTGTCAGCAACCTCCTAATCTCACTGAGACAGATTGACCCAAATTCCTTCTCTTCTCATTAATCTACTGTACGTTTCTGCACTGTTGAATGGCATGCCCTCTCTTTTTGATCTAGATGTAGTCCATTCCCTTTGGATTTGCAATTAGAATGTGTAACTGGATAGAGAAATTCTACAATTAAAAATATATTGAAGCATGGCACTTGTTCAAAACCATTTTTACAGAGTATTCATAGAACAAAAGCAGTTCACTTATCACTAAGAGTTTGAGAGTGTTTGTAATATTTGCCAGTCTTCTGGGTACAAGTGAAAACAGGGAGATTTCAATTAAAATACAGCTGCCAATTTAATCCACTTCAATTCTCTTCCAATGTTTGGTTTCGAAAAAAGAAAGTGAAATGTACAGACTTCAGAGAGATTTTGATCAAAGAAAATGTATGTTAATTTCGTCAGTACGGCTGTCCTTTCCTGGCAGTCTACATCATGTGTAGAAAACTTTGACTAATGCATCTGAGCAAATGTGATATTTTATGGTCACTATGAAGTTATGTGTATTTCCTTTAATTGTCTAACCATAACAAATGTGTTAGATTGGAGTGTGCCTATGCAAATTGTTATGATGGGGGCATTCTGAGAGTTTTCAGGTTTTGCCAGCACGAGGAGCTGCTAGTATAAAGTGACATTTGACCTTCAGTTCTTTTAGCGTATCTGAGTCTTACAGAGCTGGCAGATACAGTATGTCAGTTTGTCTGTAAAGATTCCTATGTAAGTTGAGTTTCTTTCCAAGATCACATGGGAGAGCGCAGCTGAATTTTTCTCAGTATGTTTCAAAGAATGTATTAGAATGGTTGATTATATCTGAGTAAACTCTTTCTTCTTTCTTCCTTTTTACGTTGGTTTCATTGTATGTCCTCCTCAAAGAACACAATGGCTAGGCTATGTCCGCGAAAGGTGGACAGATTTGTAAAATCCATCCATCCACCCATTTTCGAAACACTTTCTTCAATACATGGGGGAGCCAGAGCCTATCCCGGCAAGCAACAAGATCAAGGCAGGATACAACCTGGATGGATTTATGAGTATTACAGGGTAGACACAGACACGTGCACACTCATCATTTTTCCCAGAAACCAATTAACCCACTAGTCTATCTTTGGATATACTAGTGGGTTAATTGTGGAAGGAAACCAAAGAACTTGGAGGAAATCAAAGTGAACATTGGGAGAAAATACAAACTCCCTGGAAATAGCACCCCAGAAACTGTACCTAAGGCCTAAATGAACTCTGAAGCAGATATGTAAAATGACAATGTTAAATCCCCTAACAGTAGTGCTTTGGACTATTGATACTATCACTTAATACAGTACCTCTAGCAATAGGGAAGGATATATTTATACCCAGACTCTTTTAATGAGCCGAACCTTACTGAAGTGTCTATATACTACATATATTACGTGCATATGCTACATTTTAAAAGATAGTCTTCCTGCTCTTAGGACAATTAAAAAT
Source organism: Lepisosteus platostomus (assembly GCF_059453375.1). Lineage (NCBI taxonomy): Eukaryota > Metazoa > Chordata > Actinopteri > Semionotiformes > Lepisosteidae > Lepisosteus > Lepisosteus platostomus. Next base: position 40,362,689 of record NC_142622.1, on the reverse strand, counting down.
AAGGTTCTGGACCTTGAAAGCTTTTGTAACTGTTATTGAATACATCTCGTGAAAGAACATGCTTTTTAATTTCATGTTAGCACAAGCAGTTATTTCAATGGAAATTAAATGCCTGAAGAAAACCTCATCTCATTAAAATCAAGCCAAAATGTGTTTTTCTCATTTATAATGCAGTGATTTTAAATGATCTGATCTTAAAGCAGTTTTAGCTATGTCTCCATGAAGCACTTATTAGGGCTTAATTATGTTATGTATTGTAATTGTGATTTTTTGGAAATCATTAAGCAGCTGTTTTTTTTTTTTGGTGCCATATGACTTGACTTATTTTCATACAGTCTATGAAATTGTAGTTCTCAGTGTTTAATTAATACAATTTGTAGTGATATAGTACAACTATAATAATATTACGTCTTTTCTAAATAATGCAGGTCAGGGCAGTACAGTGACTTGACAATTAATGCTGGTAATATTAAGTACTGAACTTAATATTGTACTTGTGTGGAGTTTGCATGCTCCTGCTACATTCCAAAGACATGCTGGCTAGGTTAATTGGTGTCTCTAAAATAAATTGTATTCCCTCTGATGGAATGTGGTATAATACACAATGAGCCATTGAGCGTTTAGGGTAATATCTATGTTGCCATGACCCTCATGAGGGCTGCTTATATAGTACTAGAAGTGGTAGCCTAGTATACCCATGTAGTTCCCATTCCTTTATGAGATGGTACAGTATGTGATGGAGCTGTTTCTTAGTGCTTTGGCTCAGTTTCATATTCTGCGGTTGCATAGGATCTTTCTAGATCTAAATTTATTCCCAATTCAATTCACCTATCAGATTTTAATTTGTGGTGCACAAGCACAATACAGCTTAATTAGATATAAAACAGAAGGAAAAAAAATAGATTTGCCATATATACCTGTATAAACATTTGCCTGGGTAAAATTACATTAACAGTAGGATAAACTCTGAGACAAAAATGATTATTTATGTGCAAAAAGTTAATGTTTTCATATGGAGAATCAAAACTTGGATGGAACTTGGATTGACTTTCATAGTTGTTTTTTTTACTGGTAACCTTGAAAATGAGTATGTATGCATAACTCTGGAATGCAATTGATTTTAAAAGTCATTTATTTTTTTTTATTTTTAATGGTCCTGCCAAACTAAATACAATAAATCCATCTCTGTCATGCATAAATTAGGATCATCCATCTAAAAGGATGAAAACCATCTCATTATAGGAACTGTTTTTTTGTGATTGCTCATAATTTGGAAATATAAAATGTGAAGGGATATATTGAAGATATTGAAGTGACTCCAGTGTTTGGTATAAATGACAGGACAGTGACTTTCTTTCAGGTCAGCTCAAAAAAGCTAAAAAAAGTCTTGACTGAAGAAAAATATGAGTAGCTTTACTTTTGGAAGAACCATGTCCTTGTCATTTGCATGTTCTGTTGAGTAATGGGAAGAGTTGGCTCTCAGCTTTGTAGTCAGTGTTTTGCCCAGAGATGAACCTCCATCTCATAGCTAAACATATTTTATATTTTTTATAAAACATTATAATTATTATTATATCTTTACTGAAAAAACGGTCACCTGGAATTGTGTAAAAGTTCATGTGTCAGGATGTAAACAAAAGTCTATAAACAAAAATGAATATGAGAAATCTGTGGTATATGTTCTGGGTATATGTTAGCAAGAAAAGCAAATACCTTCATAAGGGTATATGAAGAAGAGGTGATTTGAATTACTTTATCAAATAGAGAAAAAAATCTGTCACAAATTCTCTTCATTACAAACAACATTTTGCAAACATTGTATTTCAGAACCAATTTGAATGCTTCTTTTACTCTTCACTCTTTAAGCTAGTGAAGAGTATAGAGTTTGCAGTTAAACTTTTGACAAATAAAACACCTGTGTAATTTCTCAAGTATAGGCTTTGTGTGTAATTTGTTTTTCTGTAAAAGGCTTTGCTGAGCATGGAAATAATCTTCTTCACATTGTAGCTACAATCAGATTGTCTGATTATTTAAGATTCTTTTCTTCTAATCTGTTTTCTATAAACACTAATAGGTAGTCATGTTCTAATAAGGTGTACAGGTCTTGAGTGCCACTTGAGCATGAATCCGAACATTTTGTTTCTCAAACTAAATCTCAACAAAGGATATACTTAAAATGACTTCTCTTTTCTTGTAAAGTTGAAGTGTACCTTCTTTTTGATTTGAAATCTTGCCAGGTTTTTTTCTTAAAGCCCCCTAACATCCTCAGCCCATAATTTGTAAGTGTTAAATGTTAATGAGCCTCACTTCATCCTTCATACTGTTATGAAGTTTTGAAGGTCATATATTTGTTGCATAGTCAGGCTGTGTGCGTCCTTTAGTTTAAGTCCACTGCAGTGAGGTCTGCCATTGCTGGTTTACAGCTAGCCAGTGAGAGGGAATGACAAGCAAACCCATCTGGCCCAAAGAAATCAGGTTTATTGACTTTGCCAGAGCAGTTTGAACTGAACAGTTTGATCAGGTACAAGTATCCCCATAGTGTAACAGGTTCAGTTATTTTAGCCTGTCAATGTAGGCCATTGCTTTAAGCCCATGAATGTTTCTGTTTTCTATTCTCAGGACAGAGTTCTGAACTGCAGTATATTTTTACAGCTTTTTTATATTGTGGTAACCAAAACTGGACATAATGTTCTGGATGATGCCGTATTGACTCATTGACATCATTGCAAGCCTGCGGACAACCACAAGACATAGGCATTACTGTTTGCTGAAAAACAGAGAGGATAATATCTGACTAATGGGCTATGTGGTCTATGAAAGAAACTACAGGATACTGAATAAGCCGATCAGAAACCCAAATCATTGTGTTCTTAGACAAATACTGTATAGTTTTTGTTTGTTTCTGTATCACTGCCTATATCATTGACAGACTTTGGCACTGTACATTTTAGTTTATTTGAAGCTATAGCACCTGATACTCTATGCATTATTGCAATGTACTTGTTTCTTTTTGTTTTTTTTAGAAAGAAGGTCAACAAAATTGATGTTTTTTCATAAACCTTAATCTTTCTTGCTTTTGCTGTTCTGATTTAATCTTTTTAGATGTTGAATGCCTTTTCCTAAATGAGCCCCACCGTAAAGCTTATTTTGTATTCACCACAAATTTGTATGTAGAGTATATACAGTATGTGACATCTTTAAACTTGGCCTATGCAGTAAAAAGTCACTGAGGGTTGTAGTAGTTGTAGTAGAGAAAATAACGATTGAGGTCATTTGTGGTATTGAGAATCTTAGGCCAACGCTGATCTCACTGTTGTGAAATACAGCAGGATTGTTCCAGTTGTTCCATTGTGAGAAATCTAGCCAGCAAAAATTGTTTGAAGGGAAAATCAGCACAGCGTTGTGTAGTATTGGAACCTAAGACAGTGCCAAATTCCAGGTTAAAGAGAAATAATGAGAGAAAAAAAGAAGTTTATTATTTGAAAAGTGCACTATGGCAAGTGATTTTAGGTTCATGCATTTCAAGATTGCATAGCTGTGTTTGTTATTGTACTTGTTTAGCAGCCATTTGTTTTGTTTTGTTTATTTGTTTTTTTTTCAGTGATCCCACTGAAACTACAAAAGTTTCAATGCAGACCTATCTTTAAACATCATGGCACCTCTTTATGTGAATGGTGTTGTCATAAGGAATGTAGGTAGTTTTGCAGGATTTTTTAATTGATTTGAGTGAAATGTGCAAAATCTAGCCCTTCTTTTCATATGACTTTGATTTACAGTATGCTGGTGATGCTGTGTTCATGTAGTCCATTTTCATTTTTATAATATTCAGGATTTCCAGCTTTAGTTCCACAGTGCATTGTATGCCTAAATGCCAGACATACACATGTAGAATGGGCTGTTGGTGAACATGCATGTGATATTTTCCTGATTCAAGTTATTCAAACATATAATGAAATATCTAGTTTTACATTTTTATACAAAACCATTAAGACTGTTACAACCCAGAATTTGGCAACCATTACAAACATTGAAACGAAAGTGGTAAGCCATCGACATCTCCAATATAAACTAAAACATTTGCATGTTGCAGAAGATTAGATAAAATCTCCAGGTAGCAACCAATTGGCAGTAAGCCACATCGGAAATCAGTCGACAATGTGAGCACATTACTGTCTTCATATCATGCTCTGCTATTGATAGGTCTTAATCATTACATAAAAGGTCATTTAAATCACTCCACTATTCACAACACAGATTTGTCCTGTTTAATGTTTACATCCAGCTAAATTAGCATAGTTCCTGTTTGTTTTGAAGAGTAGCCATCAGTCAATGGGTTATTGCCGAAGACCAATCTTTTAGCCTACCATTTCCAATAGGTCTGTCATGAGAGTAACATCCTATCTCTATTCCATCTCTTAAGGGGACATAAAGTTGGCAAGCCTCCTAAAATCATTCATTTCTTCACACATTTAAGTGACTATCTCTAATCAATTGAGTATGTGTGTCCACCAGGAATCTGGCCCTTGCCTCTTCCCCAGATTGATTCACTTTGTCTTAATTGAAGACTAAAGAAAAATGAGCCAAAAGCTCTTTCGAGAGTTTTCTCCCATTATTTTTTTCTTTATGATAGTGTAGAGCTATGTTTTTTATATCCCATACCCCATCCCTTTTTACATTATTCCTACAAGCCTTTGAAAGGGGTCTTCCTCCCTTGTTCACTTTTTTGTTTCACTACAGCAGATTAAAAGACCTTCATTTTCTGGAAATTCATTTAGTAGGTGATCACGTTTCCTTCCTTCCATTGGTCTTCTTCTTTTTTTTTATTAATGGTTCTGGTACCGTTCCCCAGTTTATTAAAATATATATATATTTCTGTTCTGTGATGGTTTAGGGGTGGACCTGGTTATATTCGAATTTAGCTGTTCGTGATGGTTCTCTGCGCCGAAACCTTTCAAGTGTTTTGATCCTTTTGTACTGTAACTGCAAAACATTAAACGTCCATTTTAAATTCCCAAGGTTGCTTGTAGGATCTAGAGTGACTTTACTCTCTTTCACATGAAAAAGCTTTTAGAGTTCATGGCATTCTGTCCTTCACCAATCACTTTGGATGAGTACCAGCAACTGAACACATTGTGCCCTCTGCAGTGCTTGAAACTCTTACACCAACCAGATTTAGGCAATATGCCATACTAACCAGCTGTTTGTCTATTATTGCTCTAGGATCATGGGCCAGGCTCTGTGAAAATAACATTTCTTGTTATTTTTGATGTTGATGGAATATTATGGCTTATAAGAATGCAGGGATGGTGAAGGTTGAAACATTCCACTCAAAACATGGCCACACCATCTCCATGCAACATCAGTGCTGGGTAACTCTGCACACTTTTTTGAGGATCCACTGCCTGGTCCTTGACTCACTCAGTACAGTATCCGTCTCTGTTGTAGAAACTGAGAAATGTCCCAGCTGTAATGCTTAAGTATTCTGGGTTCTGGTCACACTGGCCAAGATGTTCCGGTAGGTCGACTGTGCGATAAAATTGGTGTGTTATTACATCATTTGGTTGCTCGTCTTTGAAGTGAGACACTAGTTTCCTGGAAAGAAAGTAGTAGCCACCAAATTCCTCATGTCACTTGGCACCCCTATATAACACATAGCATTGAAAGGGGACATGTGGGGAACATCAACCTTATATCCTCACAGAAAAAGGTGAAGAGAGAGAGTGGTGCACTCCTGACTTGTGTGTAGCCTGAGTTAGTACAGTACAAAATGCTTAAAACACTGCATTGGGCTCAGCAGTATCCTCAATCGGTTTGATGGATACTATTTTTTTAGGGACAGAATTTTCCTGAAGTAGAAACAATTAATGACACTTAATAAATTAAGGAATACATTTATTAGAAATGAAGGCTTCCGATACATCTGTACCTATGGTTCTATTTTTTCATTCTTTTTTATTTTTAATCTTTAATTTTCCAGGATGTTTTCATTACGGCTTTATTAAACACAGGATTTAATAGATTTAATATCTCAGTATGGAGAGATTTCACAAGCTGTATTTTCAAATGTATTTTTTTTTAACTGTAACCCAGGCCTTTACTCAACTTCAACTAGTTAGTATGTGTGACATTGGTCGGTAATAGCCTGTGACCTTCTGAAAAACTGCAGTTACTTCTTCCCAGTAGTAACTCTATTAATCATGGCAATAAAGCAGTGAACACACATCACTTACAGTTATCAATCATTCTGGTACAGCTACAGCATTTCTGCAGCACCAGCAGAAGGAAAGAGTTTTCCCAAATTAAAAACCACATGAACACAATGAAAAAAGGAGAGAAAAGAGCACATTTAAAATCCAATTTAGGTGAGCATGTAGACTAGTCCCAGGTGTTAGCCACTAAGGTTGCTGGAGCTTTGAATTTAAATTTCTTTTTCTGAAAACAACTTTAGTTACTGGATGCCTCACCAATTTCAGGTGCTATTAATGGACTGTATTTCACTAACAGCTGCTGTTCCAATCTGTGGCAGAGTTGGCTTGTTGAATCCTTTGGTTGCTACTATTGCAGCCATTCCCCTTCATTCATCACACTGAGGGTTAGCTGGCATTGAAGGATAGGCAAGGGGACATCTGGCAAATATTCTCTGCTCATTTAAAAGAAAAGAATGTGAAGTGTAGAGTGTCTAGATATGCAAAATCCCGTAGAAGCTAGAAGCAAGTGTAACAAAACTTGAAATTATTTTTTTTCCCCAGTTTGCCATTGTGGAGCACAGGTGCATTTTATAGATTTTGACAAACGGTATCACATGACATATATTTTTCTTCAGCAACCAGAAATCCATTTGTATAACATCCAAAGAAAATCCAACTTCTCTTCTTAAAATAAATGTGCTTTTTTATTGTTATTTTTGTTTAACAAGCTTTTTCATAGTTTCAGCTATTTACTGCATTCCTGCATACTGTATTTACTATACATGCTTGATTTCTGAACTGTCCTTTCATCGTAACTTTCAATTTTAATGCTACGATAAAATTACCTATTCATTTTTATTGCTGTGTTAACATTGGCCTGACAGTGTTTTATTAGGGGTTTAAATCTACAAGAGTTCCTGTTGGACTTGTTCCAGAAGTTATCCTTCTCTTAATGCTTTCAACATTTCCAGTTGCAAGCAGTCAAAATAGTTATTACTACAGTACAGTATGTGAATCTTCTGTATTGAAATACAATTTGTGTGAGGCAGTGAAAGATGGCGTTATTTGAAAGATAGCTATAAGCTACCTGTAGGAGAAAAGTAGGTTCAAATAAGATGTACCAGGTCTAATTAGATAATTGGCATTCAGAGGGAGCGGCATGAGGAAAAGAACATATAGGGTTGGTTATGTGTGTAATTGGTCACTCCACTGGATTTGTGAGATGGTGTATATGAACAGCTTGGAGGAAAAGGGAAAAGTAAGAATGGAAGGAGATTTAGAGCTCTAAAGTGAGTGTAGTGAGACTAGCTAGCATGGGTGAAGATCTTGTGTTCTTCTGTGCTGTAATACCAGAGAACATGTGTGGTCTCTGTGAAATAGAGAGTGTGATAGGTGTGACCAGCTGCTGCTGTGTCAGGGGCACAAGTGGTTTTTAATAAAATCAGAGATACCTGTCCCTGGCCAAACAGGATCTACATAAAAGTGGACTGAATGTATTTCTTGAATGTCTTGAATTTGGACAACAACTAGATAAGTTTTAACAGTGAGAAGGAAGGATTGGCAAAGATTATGATTAGGGAAAGATGATTTGTGAAAAGAGGGTACAGAATGCAGAATACTCCATTGTCTAGTGTAGAAGACTCCAGTGTTTCACTATGGAAGGTGAGTGCTTATTAAACTGAAGATGGGGAAAGCTGGTTGTGAATGGTTAAACTAAGTTAAATGCAAGTGGCAAGTTAGTGATTATTGTAAATGGAGAAAATTTGAATAATTGGAATGAATCTGCTCATTACAATGTACTTGAAAATGAAAGGTAATTGAAGGGTTAAGCTGAAGAGCAGAAGACAAATATATATCAATGTTCCTGGCCTATTCATTGGACACAGAGCCAATGCTGATATGATTTATGTGGTTGTTTCCAGATTGACAGCTTTGTGGGACTAATTTAGGACTGAGAGGAGCTGCTGAGGTGCTGAAGTTCAGTTAGTAAAACCCGCAGGGTTCTGATTGGGTCTGACTGGTTTATTTTGCTTAATGAATCTGCTGAAAAGGCTGTCATCTCCATGATTAATACAGCTTCCAAATTTGGGGAGCAGTAAAAGAAAGACTAATGGCTTCTGTCGTTCCTACCGTATTCCCACCTGCTGGATAAGAAACAAAAGGCCTTATTTGAATGTGTTTTCCCCCTAATGGATTTATTGCTGCTTGAATCAGCACTTAAAAATGCCCCTACCTTTTCTTTTTGGTATTCAGAGTGAGGGCCCCTGACCTGTTAGGAGTCATCTGTTATGTTAACACCCTGGAGATGGAAGCCTGCCACCGATCTCTCTGAGAAATGTGGGCTCATCAAAAACATGCTCATTATTAATTCAATAAAGCGAGCACTAAATGACTTCTCCTTGAAGGATATGTAGTCAGGGTGTTAAAATATTTGAATGTACTGTAAGAGCAGAAGAAAGGTTACAAATGAATAACTGATGCAAGGATCTCATCCCGCCATTTCTTCAAAGAAGCCAAGGTATCTACTTCCACGTGTCTTGGTAGTTTGTTCCATACTTCCACTTTCTGTAAAAAACTGCCTCATGTTTTCAGTTTTAAACGTGCTTCCATGCAGTTTCCATTTACGTCCTTTGGCTTATATTTTAAAGTTCTGAAAATGACCATTGGGTTGACATTGTCAATACATTTGTGGATTGTGACTAGAGTACTTGAATTGAGACTCCTGATAGTATTCTCTGTTTTCCTAAAATATTATTTTGGCCTGTCAGAGTTGTACAGTCATGTAAAATGGGAATATACCTGCTTGCTCTTCTTTGGACTGAAACTTGACCATGTTATAGACAGTATTCAAAGTGATGGCCAAAATTGTTTAGATTGAATGTCCAGAATTGTTTAGAAAATTTAAATTATGTGCAACATAAATATCCATCTTCTTAATTAGTGATTCTTGAAACTTGTTATTTCCCATTATATATATATATATCATAATTATGTATATCCAAGTATACTTCATATTTTTGCTACCTATATGTAAAACTCTGCACAGTTCTATATTCATGTGTTTGCCCAATCTTGAATTCTGTCTTTTTCCTTTTATTTCCTTTGCAGCTTCTCCAGCATTTGCTAACCCTTATGTTTTGGTATCACCTGCAAACCCCATTAGTTGCCTAATTATAATCTAGATCATTGATATAAATTAGGAAGAACAGTCACCCAACTACAGATACTGTGGGACTCTAATTACATCACCCTAACTGGAGTATTAACCCCTTCTCTGTGTTCTCTGTTTTCTATCCATTAATCAGTTCTCAATCACATTACCTTGAAGGAGCTGCAGCCTGCAATTTGAGAGTTGGTTTCTTAAGAGCTGCTTTATCAAAAGCCTTTTGAAATTCCAAAGGTACCATTTCATATATTAGGTCTCCTCATTACAGTTGTTGCTTGCTCAAAGAACTCTAACATACATTTTTTTATTTATTTAGCATGTGCTGTGCTTCTTTTCATTCTCTTCTAGATCTTTTTTCTTTCCTTTATATAGCTCTGTATCTAAACTGTCAGTTAGGAAATATATTATTAATATATACAGCATATATTTGAGATACTTATATAAACATTCTATTGGACAGCCTTTTAATGAATGTTATGATTTCAAGTAATTAACAAAAAATGACTATGATTCTATTTTTGTGCCAAAAAATAAAATGTTAGTCTAAAATTATAAAATTATAACATGTACAAAACTATTTCCTCACATTTCTGCAATATGCAGAAGAAAATAGGAACCCTAAATAATGTTTCAGTTTCATTCTATATAAATGTGAGAGAGGCAGTAATCTGTGGAGAAAAATATGTAATTATCATTGGTGCTTAAGTAGAAAGTAAAGTTTTTGTTGATTTGTTGTAGTATACTGTGGTGTCAATGAGCAAGGTCTCTGAAGAGAGAACGTTTTAATTAAAATTGATCACAGAGGTATTTAATTGTGTCTTTTTTCAGCATAGCACATTGTCAAAGTCTCATTTTGAAACCCTCATTTGTCTGCGTGTAAGTATGAGGTGAAACAAAAGGGACAAAGTGGTACAAATTCCAATTTAATTACTGTTCACACAGCATAATAATAGGAAAATGTGTACGTGATTCGAAGGCAGTGAGAATAGGAAATGTGCAGAATTCAATGCTGTATGAATTAATACCTCTCTGTCATTATTCTTCAAGCAGTGTACAGTCTGGTGGGCAAACCATGGACAACTTAAATGTCCCAATCCATGATTTCATAGGGCTAGCTCACTACACAACATTAATCAACTTTTATTTTATACGCTGCTGCTAAAGTGGTCAAACTCATGACATATAGTATAGTGCTAAGAAAAACTTGGGAACCTCCGATATAATTTTGGGAGTTATAATTTCTTGCTGTAATGCCCTTGTTTAATTGAAACCAGTCCTTTCTTAACTAAACAAAAAGGTTTATATTTCCTAATTTTATGTTTTTGATATGCTACAGTGTATGAAGTGAAGAAAGTGAGTAATAAAGAATCAGATTATGAGAAATAACCCCTAGTTCATGTAGCACATTTAAAGGGTAATTATAGTCAGGTGGTTCAATAATTGGGTAACAAACAAAAGATTGATTGGTTAAATAATTGGTAAGCAGACAGATACTGAGATTGGTCATCCCTGTCCTATGTAGTGATCAGCATATATGAGAGTTTTGTCTTCACTGTACAGGTTAGTGGACATATCAAGCTCAAATGATATTTCAGAAGTCCTCAGAAAAAGAGTAGTTGATGCTCTTCAGTCTGTTGAGGATTACAAATCCATTTCTAAACATTTGGGGCTCCACCCATCCACTGCCAGGATTCAGGACCAGTCTTCTGTTCAAGATCTCCCCAAGAGCAACCCAGAATATTATCCATGAAGTCACAAAGATGTGGTGAGACTGAAGTGTACCATATAATTGCACATGCTGCACACTTTAAGATCTATCGTGTCATTTTTTCACAAGCTTTCTAATCCTTTGACATGTAATAACGACAACAATATTGTAAAAAAAATCAATGTCATCATGTGTGTACATGTAATTTTCTGTATTGTGCATATAATACAGTGTATCCATAAATCATTTTTTGTTGTGGCTGATCAAAACATGAAGAAGAAATATTGAAGATTATTGGACTCTAACCCATGTTTAGGGAAATAATTTGTGCACTTTCTTATGTAGCATTTTTCATTTGAATACAGCTGGGATTTAATCATTTTGTCCTTCATAGGTATTCATGTGCTTAGAAAAATAGCTCTTATTCATTGCCACAAACACTTTTTCTAAATCAACATGGCTTATTTGGTGATGTGCAGTGCTGGGTGGAATATTGTGTATTTTCTCTTAAAACACTCATTTTGATTGGTGAAGTTCTTTTTAAGGCTTTTTTTATAAAGTCCTTTACCAAAAGATTTATCACGTCCTTATATAGTGGTGTAAGAAGGTAGTCTTTTTTATTTTGACAAGATGTTTTTGCTTTTTACTTAATTACAAAGGTGTTAAGAACCTCTAGAGAGGGATAATAATGACTATATCACATTAAAAACATAATTGTGAATAGATATGGTATCAATGTTGAAAGATGCAGGCAACAGTTCCACAACTTTTGATATATACAGTAGATGTAGAGGGATCTCCAGAGGTCTGCAATGGGTTAGGGGAACTGTTTTAATAAGTGGATCAAACCCAGTGCCAAAGCTGTCAGACTGATGGTAGAGATTCTTATCATAGAGCAGTTCCTAAAGAATCAGATAAACTACAGGTCTAGTTTGAAACATCATAGGGAGGCTTTGAAACTGCCATTTTTTTGGCAGAAGACTTCAATTTAGCTTGGAAAGAATCAGAACAACCAATACTAGGATCCATTCAAATTACTGTTTTTTTCTAAGTGATACACCTAAGAATGTCTTTATGGCATCTGTTCTACATTATATACCTGTAAAAAGATATGGAAATACTAAGGAGGAGCGTGGGTTTCAGCAATGAAGGCATACTGCTGAAAGTGCTCCTAAAGTGATATTGAAAAATTACATTTTATTATTTTTGTTTTAATAAATAATTTGTCTCATGCACCTTAAAATCTGAAGAAACTGAGTCCTCCTGTCGCGGATGTCAGAAAGGGCCTGCCATTGAAAGGCCAGGGAGAGCAAAAAGGACCCAAAAAAGACAACAGATAGGAGTCCAGGGAAACAGGAGTCAGGGAGACCAGGGAACATGGAAACCAGGAAGTGAGAAAACCAAACACCAAGAGTAAAAAAAAAGTAACAACAAAAAACCCGGGAACAAAAATTAGAAAAACACCGCAAACAGGGCAAAAAAAATAAGTTCAAGATTCTGACACAGATGCCGGGTGTGACTTCCCGTGGAAAGGCAGGTATTCGAATGTTGATGTTGGGAAGGCATACTACAGAATGACCCGCTCATAGGCACAGAAGTCAGAAGTGGCATCCCGAAACAAGAATAGAAGAACAGAAAAAAAAGTCCCAAAGCGATGCGGGAAAATAAAAGGCGCTGCCTGCAGGGTCAAAGAGAGGCTCCGAATTATGTCATGGATGTCGGAAAGGGCCTGCCATTGAAAGGCCAGGAGAGCAATAAAGACCCTATGCATAGCGACAAAACGGGGGTTAGCCAGGGCTCAGGAGGTCAGATGATGTTGGGTAGAAACCCATGCCCTCAGGCCGCAGAGGAGATGACCTGCTGCTACTGTAGGTGGGTCTCAAGACATCTGATCCCTCAATGCTGAGCGAGGAAGAAAGGGTGACCCGGAAATATATAGCCCCACACAAAGACAAACTGGAAGGACAAGCAAAGCACAGGGAAACTAGGAACAGGGCAGAGAAGGAGCGACACCTTCCTTTTGGCAGGCCTAACCAAGTCACCCAAATAGTAACAAGCAGATAATCTTGAAAAATGAAGTTCCACAATCTATATATTTAACATCTTTGAATTTGTTTTCTGTTTTATACAGATTTCTACAATAAGTAAATTGCACACAATTATTAATTGGACTTGTATGTGTGTTTCTTGCTGAGGAAAAACAGAACATTCCTGTAGTAGTTTCACCTGAATGACTAGGAAATGATGGATGTGTGTGGGTGTTTATGCAAATTTGTGAAACGTCTTTGCGTCAGCATTTTCAGAGGCGAACAAGTTAAACTCAATGAGAAAAGGTTTATTGGTTGGCAATTTAGGCTATATGGATTTATTTCTGTACTTTAAAAATTTTGCTAGATTTTCCCTTTCAGTGACTAATCACTGTAGTGTGGGTGTTCAGTCAGTCCCCACTAAAATTTGATTTTTGGTAATTAGCATTACATTATATCTGTTAATTAATGTTATGACAATGCCATTGAAACCTTTATTAATTCAGGGGCAAACTCGGGAATGTTCTTTAATCTTTAGAAAACAAAAAATATCTTTAATTCAGTAAAATAGGAGGAAGAGCAGAACCAAACTATTATATAACACTGAAATATCCAAAATTTATTTCAGTGAGTCATACTCTTAGTGAAGTAATGAATAGAAATCTCAGGTTTCACATAAAAAAGTTCATTGGCAGGAATTTCTGTTGACTGCACAGCAGTACAGTGATCAATTTCTGGAAACTCACCTTCTTACAGGTTCATTCTAACATGACATTATTACAGCAGGACAAGACAATGCATATCCTTATACTATTCCAGTAAAAAGGCTTCTTTTGCAGGTGATAATATATCAGTTATGCCGTGACAGCCTTAATCATTTGATGTATGCTCCATTGAACATTTGTGTCATGAGATGGTTAGCGTCTAAGATTTAGGGATCGGTGAATGGGCACATACTGTACTTGTTCAGGCTACATGAGGTGAATGGGACAGAATCCCACAAAAAGAATCTGTGAGCAGTGGCACTGTGGCTAAGGAGCTGAGCCTGCGGCTGGAAGGTTGCCGGTTCAAATCCCACAACCGGCAGAGGAATCCTACTCCATTGGGCCCCTGAGCAAGGCCCTTAACCCCAGCTGCTCCAGGAGTGCTGTATAAATGGCTGACCCTGTGCTCTGACCCCCAGCTTCTCTCCCTGTCTATGTGTCTCATGGAGAGCAAGTTGGGGTATGCGAAAAGACAAACTCCTAATACAAGAAATTGTATATGGCCAATAAAGATCTTATCTCTCTTATCTTATTAAGGTTCAACTGTTTTCTGAAAATGATTTTAATTTTTTTTCTTTTTTACATATGTTGCAAGACTATTTACCACTTCTAATACATATCCCAGAAGATGTCAATATTTCAAATGTAGTGCAAGATGCTAAACAGTTTCCAGACCAGGGAAACCCTTATCTAGACACTGGACAACTCTCAGTAACAGGTCTTTGGTTAATTGCAAAAACACACCTTTAGATGTAATATTATTTATTATTCAACATAAGCAAAGTACAGTATTTCAGTTTACCACAGTGTTAATTTAATTGTGTTTGGCTTCTACCTGTAATGCCAATGTTAATTAACAGTTCTAAATTTCTAAGGAGAAATTTAGATTATGGTGCTTTATGCTGGTGGCCACTCATACATACAGTAAGAGTTTCTTGCTGTAACCTGACAACATGGCCACAGGTGAATGGCATCTATTGATTAACACAGTTCTCTGTGACCGACAGAGAAGGGATTGAAGCCAAAACTCAATATGTTCTCTTTATCTAACCCGTGGGAACACCAGGTTAATCAAGTTGTTCTTGTTTGGGGTTCTTCTTTTAATATATTACAAATACTTGCATGTCTTAACTTGTTAATCACTAACAATGTCATGCAGGTGCAGTAGAGCAGGTATAATGAAGGAGAAAGTCTTTTATCCATATTCTTTCTCTACTGATTGAGTTTAAGCATCTGGAAACAATCTCCTCAAGAAGTTTTTCAGGTGTTTGATATGCATTTTTGATGTAAAAATATGATTTTTAAAGTTCTTGGCATAGCCCTTAGGAAAAAAGTACTTTTAAGATCTCTCGGTTGCCCATGACATATCATATCAAGATGACTGATTAAGAAGTATGGGCCTTTGGAATGAATGATACACAGCAATAGCGTCTGCCATTAGCAGTTTTCATTAACCATTAAGACATCAAAGGACATTTTCTTTATTTGTATAAAGTAATGTTCAGCACGTGTTAGGTAAGTTATGGGACTTCAAATTCATAAAGCCATGCAAGTATATCTAGTTTAATAAAAATTGATTTTGTTTTATATTTTCTCGTTATTATTGATTTTTTTTGGGGGGGTGATACACATTGCATTGCTGCAAAAGTGTATTTCATTATGCTAAAAATGTAATGTAATTTTATTCAGAAGTATAACATTCTAACATTCATGTGTATCTTTAACATACAGTTCTGTTCTATTTATTACTTGGTGAAACAATATTGGACTAGCTTGGTAAGATGTCAAATGAAATGTTTTCAGTTGTCCTATTCAATCTATTCTAAAAAATAAAAAGAATTATCATGCCTAACACAAAATGGCAGAGTACCTCCCTAATGCATACTGTATGGCCCTCAGGTAGTTACTGTATGTGTGTGTTAGTAGTCACTCCACTTTTTGCTTGATTGTATTTTCTGGATCGTAAAAGTAAATGTACCGGTGACCAAGGGCTGTTTCATGCCTTTGTTGCATTACCCCTCGTGAGGTCTTTCATACTTATATATTCATTGTTCCTTCACCATCATCCGTCATCACAGAATGCATGTAAAGAAAATGACATCTTATTTTAAGTTTATTTGTCATATTCATTGTCGCTGTTGTTATTAGTGTTTGAATACACAATTGAGTGGAGATCCACAATGTTTTTCATTGACATGTTTCTTGTTTGTCATCTGTTCTGCTAATTTTGTGTTTGGGCATGGACCCTGACTCCATTCTGGTTCAAATGGATTCTCACCTGTCCATCTAGACAAGCTGGGGGCAGAGCTTAGGATGTTTAACCTGGAATTTATGCTGAAGCAGTAATTCTTTGTTTATAATCATGTCTATGTGCTGTGCAAAACCTTGGTTTGTCTTAACCCTATTTTTCTTAAAAAGGTGAGTAATACAATTAGTCTGTCATTGATTTGGTCTTCTTTTGTTAAGATTTTTCTTTTACTTACCACTTAGCAAATTTGTCACTTTATTTTGTTGTTCTGTTTATTTTATTGGGTTCTGTAACCAACCCTTGACTTATCTACTAATGCCTAACTACCTAATAGCGCATGAAAGCATAACCTGTCATCTTTAACCATGAGAATCACGTGACCAGGCACCCTCTATACACAATAAGAGTTCACCTGCTTACTCAGTCCTAGAGGAGTCAAGTATGAAATAATGCGAAAGTCCTACCACAGCATTTTTATGAAAGCCATTGGTCTCTGGAGTCAGTGGCTCTGCACAGATAAGCAAGTTGGTACTTTAATTTTGTGTAGCACACAGCAGTGTTTTACAAATGCTGTACGGAGTGTTCAAGCTTGTGTTCAATGAATTGATAACACTAAAATTTTTCATTTTGGGTATGTACTGTACTGTACATGGTTTACTATTTTCAAGTGTCGGATTAAAATATCCTGTGCACAAGCATCACCTTAACTAGTGGAAAAGGTGAAGAGCTTAAAGCAACTTAAAAAAGGTTCAGTTTAATGAGAACATTTCCAGAATCCTGTCATGTACAGAGCTACATGAAGCTACAAGTGGAAATAAAGAGTAGCACAAATGGTACAGCTCATTGCAAAATAACGTATGCAACTTCTGAAAAAGGTGTTAACACACAGCAGGAGTTCTCTGTTCTTTAATTTTAATTTTTTAAGAGGAAAAAAAAGAGCTCTCGACATAGGCAGCGCCCACCAGTAAGTGAAATGCTGTTTTAATTCTGACACTAGCAACATTGTTTGCCTGAAGCTATTTCTCATTTTGAGAAAATAAAAATTGATGAATCTGTGGAAAGTGCTTATTTATGTTGCCATGTAGCTCACATAAGCACGTCACTTAGGTAAATTATTAATCCAAATGTTGAAACATTTTGATATGAGTCAATATTTAAGCAGGCCTAAATGAGAAAAAGTCCGATTTTTCATTTAAAAGCACAAATGCTCAAAAATGTTTGCCCTTTGCATCAACAGAAATATAATCCGTACTGTGACTTTTTTAATAAACATTTTCTCTTTCTTTAAAAGTACTACTCTGTTGTTTTTTTTGCTAATAGTACCAACATCGTTGTTTTACTTCATTTTCAAGAGTCATGTACTGTAACAAAACCAGTAGAACCATTAAAGTATACAGATTCATCCTTTTACAAAGCGGAAAAGATTGTTTTTGTAATCCTGATCTTATGAGCAGTTGAGTTTTAACTGTTTTATCCTTTATGCTTAACTTTTTTCTTCTCTAATGTCAACCGTAAGAGACTAGACAGAATAATATTAATGATACCCTTCAGGCCTCATTACCCAGGGATCACAACACCCTGACAAATTAGCAGCCATGCTATTTCTGAACCTCTCCAATATTACTTAAGTTTCCAGAAGGGAAAATACTCTAACATACGATAAGAGTGTATTAAAAAGGAAAACAGCACTATTTTTGACTGGCATTCCTTTGGAGTACGGTGACAACTATTGAGTCACATTGCAGTAAACAGGCTCACAGGCAGTCAGCAAGAGCAGATGCTGACAGAGATTTGGTTATGTGCTCCTGAAGATGTCTGCAATATACAGTAGGTTTATTGAATCACAAAGAAGGATTTACGCACCTGATCTCAGTCCCTCTTTAGAGAAACGTACTATATCTGGACACGTTAGCAAACGTTTGGAAAGACGTGAGTGTTGTAGTCATTTTTCAGTTTCACCAAATATATAAGCAGAGACATCTAAATCATCAGCATGCTGCTGTTCACTCTCAATATTGTAATTCACTAAACTGAACCATCACTTCCTCAATGTGCTCCCACTACAACAGTTTAAGTCAAACAACCTACCTACAGGTAGGTTTATTCCTTGTCTTAAAAGAATGAAAGTAAGTAAGGTATAAGGTGACTGATACATATGACACAAATAGAGACTTGGAGGATGTCTACTGTATTGAGGGCTGAAACTGGTTATAGGTCTGTACACAAACATATACAGTATGTGAGTATAGAATAAACTGCCTGGCAGATTGAGGCAGATTCCCTGCACTCCTGCAAGACCTGGCAAGATGAAATTCTTGGATCAATAAGCTACTCGCAAGCAAATGAGAAAAATGGGCCGAATGGCCTTGTCTCGTTTGTAATCTTTCTTATGTTCGTAAATTAGGTGTCACTTACATGAGAAAGGATAGCTTAACTCTCCATGATCTTTCATCCACCTCGTTGCCCCTAAATAACAGCGACCAAACAAGCAACCAGCCCCAATGCAAGCGACGTGGTGACTTGGTGCTGAGTTTGTAAAAGCATAATTACTGTAGCTTTCTAATTTCTCAACGTTTTCAAGAAAAGGTTTGTGCTTTGTAAAAGTATGTTTTTGAATGGAAACAACCGTAAAACGGAATGATATGATCTAGAAATATTTTTTCTTAATTTATTTTTTATTTATTATTGATTGTGATAGGCAATCATTTGCTGATAAACTATTTCTTTTGATAGTTTGCAATGTATTGTGTGATTGTGGTTTTGCAGTGCACAAAATTTGTCGCACAAGTCATCAACCCATTCCTAAAAGCAATCCTGTATACTTTAATATAGCAAATGACTTAACCTTTGGAAAACAGCTATGTTTAATGCTTAAAGTGAACAAATATTGAATAATGTGAAGTCTGGTTGAGATGAAACCTTCAAGTTGTGGGGGCCCTTTTATTGATGAATCCCATATCAAGTAACAGTGCAACTAAGTGAAAGCATAAACCTCTGTTTAGTCCATTTTGACAGGGTTCAGTCATGAATGAGAACTGCACCCTGTCCCGAGGTGTGCAAGGCGATGTACTGTAAAACCTTCCCAAGGGTCCCAATATGAAAATGTTCTAGGTAGGGAGAGTTTCACTTCAGTGTTGCTCTGCCTTTGTGCACTTGTGGAAACTGCTGCATATTATCTCGCTCTTTTTCACTGAAAATTGTGTGGAATCCTTATTGCAATCATGTCAGGGAAACACCTAAGCGAATCATTTTTTTGCTGCGTACAGTATTGTGTGTTTTAATTACTGAAACAGGACAGTTCAGGATAATGGGATATACAGGGTTTTTTAAAATTTTGTTTAAACTAATTCTCATTTATTGGCTGTGTGTATATTTTTAAGTACGGTATATTCTATATGTGGTGTTTAATTAGAACATTTTCTTCTTTCGTTTTGATTTCATTTCCCCCTTTATAAACTTGGGAATGTTTCTGTCTCTTACTGTCCACTCCCCCCAATGACCTGCTAACCATTAAAGGACAGTAAACCTCGGTGCGTCAGCAGATCTGCTCTCCTGTTTCTCCTTCCTCACTTGCAGATACAGCAAATAAGGGAGGATCGCAGCAATATCATGACTGGTAACTACTGTATGTGTTCACGCAATGGCTAAGAAAGGGTAGCGTCTGACTTACCAAACCCTTAATGTGTCACAAGGAGTGGGTGTACTGTATATTTAAAAGTTTTTTAGACTTTTGCAGTATTTGCACTGACGAATCTTTGAAACTGGGGAATTGCACAATGCCGTGAAGGATGCCTGAGATTAAAAGATAATTAGCTATGTTAATTCACCACTCTATTCTGCCTCCTGTTTTACCAGATTGATTTATTCTCCTTTAAACAACATGCTTCTCATGTCAGAGTACCAGCAATGACCCTAATTAAACAAACTGGCTCAAAACGAGTCCTACGGTACGTGTGTGAGTCAAATTGCATGTCAAAACTTGAGTCCTTCAGCCTGAAACTGAGTGGCTTGCAGCAGTGAGGTGATACTGTGAAATGAAGTAAAAAAAAATATGATTGGATCTACGTGTACTTAGATCAGGTGCTAAAAAAGTTAGTTTTCCTGTTCAGACAGCTGTACCATAAAAGCTACAGCTGTGCCCTTCTATAATCAGATGAAATCTTATAAACGTTTACATTTTAAATTCACATGTTTTACATAATAAGAATGCGTCAGGGATTTTAACAGTACACATTAGGAGAATGGAACAAAAATATTGAATTCTGTAGGAACATATTCTACTGAAATGTCAGGAAACAGAAGATGCAGTGTAGGATCTTGACCATACCAACCTCCAAACTGAGCATCTACAGTAGGCAAGGAGGAAGCTGGTGAGGAATGCCCCTGTGAGACGAACGATAATTCTGAAAGAGCTACAGAAATCTAGAGAGATTGGAGAAGATATCAATGAGTCAACGATATCCCAGTTACACCACAAAGCTGGCCTCTATAGCAGAATGCCCATCTTTTCTCAAATCCAATGTGTAGTTTGGAAGAAAGCATTTACGTGATTCTGGAAGCATGACAGAAAGCCAGAATTGAACCTTTTGGAGTAATTGCAAAGTCTTACAACAAGCATTGTGTGCTGCATGCAAAACAACACAGTGCATTTCTCAGTCAACACCATCCCTACAGTCAGGCATGAAGGAGGCAGCAACATGCTATGGGAAACATCCCCTGTAAATATTGTTATAATTGAAGAAAAATAGCTGGAGCACAGTACAGGAAATTACTTGAATGAGAAGCAGAAATGACACATTTGAATTTGTAGTCAATAACTTGACTAATAACTAATAAAAATAACTTTAGTGCACTGTATTGTGCTTATATTTCATTTGGCATTAAATGAACCACAAGAAATAAATTGTAGCAATATATAGTGTTAATTCTTATTGGTTATCTACCAGGTCTTCTCAATATACTGAATATATGTTCTTAATTTCATGCAATATATAAATAAAAAATATGCTGACAAGGACAAGGTGTCATTAGCAGATAACTTGTGTGTGAGCATTAAGAACTACATAGAGCTGTTTTTATTTTCTGGTATAGTAGATTACTTTGCTTTCCGATATCTGGAATCTGAAGAAGATATTCTGATGAAGCAGAAGGAAGATATTTTCTCTAACATGAGTATGATTCAGTGCTGAAGTTAAATTATCACTGTGCTATTTTAAGTCAAAGTGTAAATGCAATAATCAATTTAACAGAAGGGCTGATGGGCTGCAAAAGCACATCTCAAAATAAATGAGGGTTGTTAATTTTCCATAGTTTTCCCATGGATGTCTTGGAACATACAATATTTTCTTTACTTTTCTTGCTTTTTTCTGTTGTAATAACGATCACAATACAGAAATCAGACATTATAAAACGTATGCAAACCATAGGTTTGTTCTGGAATGAAATAATTCCTTTGATAGCTATTAAGTAAATTATATACAGTTACTACAGTATAATGACGTAATTCCTTGCCAACCAGTTACTTTCCTGAAAACGCTTGCAAACATAAGACCTTATGGGACAAATATGGTCAGAGGAACCAAAGCCACTATTCAAACTATTAAATTTCCCTCAAACATTTTTTTACCTCTAATGTAAAAAAACAATAACATCAGAGTAAATAAAAATTAACAATATATTGTGCAATGAATATTGTGCAGTTTTTAAATGAGTTAAATGAGTTTCTGACATAATTCTTGATTTTATTAGTGTGACCATTACCTGACCATGTTGATCAGGTTATGTGGCATGTACGAGACCTTTGTGTCTGTTCCACGTTTTACACTCAATAGGATAGCTTCCTCACTTTTCTTTATTGTGTGAATTGTAGATTCATTGACACCAAGCAACTGACCAACAGCATTTCACTTAGTCCTTCAAAGCACTTTCATTTTTTCTTTTAAGCTCGTCACGGATCTAGATCACTTAGCAGCACTGAACTCTTCACCCCTTCTTATTCGCTTGAGAGCAATTTTAATAGAAATTGTGGACACATCTGCTTGCAAAGGAAGCAGACTGAGAAAGAACAAGATCAGACCTCATGGTTGCTCTTTGTCATCTCTTATCATGAAAAGAACTCTCTCACCAATACGCATCACAGCTGAAGGATGCTTCTCCACCTAACAGAAACTCAAAATGTAGGGGTTGCTCAAGGTAAAACAGTTTACAGAAATATCTGCACGGATACTCAAAACTACATAAGGTAAACTCACGTATAGCAAGGGATTACTGTAGATGTGTCACTGCTTGCAGCATACAGTACCAGTCACAATTATCTGATAACATTGTGTACCTCCTACCTAATCCTATGATGTCTACACTATAGACATTGACCATGTTGTCAGTATGTGTTGAAGCCACTCAGTAAATCTGACTTAAAATGTTCTCTTTTAATTCATTTTTTACCAGAGTGAGTCATTTGTTTCTGTCAGTGACTAATACAGACCTTCTGTTTGTTATCGGTAGAACCCATTTTAAATGACCAAAAGAGTAAAACTCTAGCAAATGATCTCTAACCCCTGTCCATAGAGTGAGACTGAAGAGACATTTGTCTATGAAACCACTATTTTTCCCAGTTCATAAACAAACGTAGGGTAAAGTAAACTTTACAATGAACAGTTCGTTTATAATCTAGTTAGCCCTCTTAACCCACAGTACAAAAAAAAAACCCCACCTACGTTTATGTAATTTAGTAGGGTCAAGAACAATCTGGGGGATGACCTAGGTTATCCGTCATCATCTTAACTGTCCAGTGATAGCATGCAATTGTATAAAAATCCAGGAACCGAGACTTCTCCAGAGGAGAGGTTGAAGAATCTGCTGCCTGAAAATGGAACCCTGCCAGTATGAGTGAGAGGGCTAGAGAGAGAGGGACCGCTGGCTCTGAAGAGAGTTTGAGCAATAGGGAGAGGTAAAGGATATTTCTCGTTTGGCTGGGTATTGTGGAAGCCAGTAAAAAACAACTTTGCAGTGGTAGAGTGAAGAACTAGAAGAGGTTTGTGTAGAGAGCTACTCTTTTGTTGTTTTTTTTAGTCGGTTATCTTCTTTTGTGCCGTAAATAAAAACACTCTTGCGCCTTATTGCTGCGTTTGTGTACTGTATGTATGTGTCCAAGGATCCCTTCTCCTTCACAGAGCTTTGTCACTCTACAAATTCATAGTAGTGAAGCCTGGACATGAAGAAGGAGCTGCAGAAGCAAGATCGGTGTCTCTCTGAACATTTTTGTGACTGATGCTAGTCTGTCCCTGCTTTTCAGACTAAAATTGTATTTTTCCCTATTTTGTTGTTCAGTTTCTTCCTTCAGTTGGAGAATTTCTTTCTCCAATGTTCCTTTCATTGGCTGTCCTCTAGCTGGGACTTTACAGAGAGAGTCTTCTTGTGCAGATATCTCTTCTCAGTAACGAATCTGATTGAGCTGGAACTGAAGAATCTCCACCTGTGACCTCCTGGCTGCATTGGACACTTTGGACTGGAGCTCGGTAATGGTAGTCGTCTCTTGTCTGCCCTTTTCCAGCTCTGTCCAAAGGCTATCTTTGTGGCTCTGAGACCTTATCAAGTCTACACTAACTTCTCTTTAAATTGTCACTCTCTATTCTCCACTCCAGTTCATTACTACATAATCTGCTTTCCTTAAATTCATTGTTTTACTATATACTATACCACATACTATAATAATGCTCTATAAACCCCTTTGTATGCTGCAAATCCATTCTGTTTACAATGTATGGTCACTCGTTTAAAGATGTCTTGGTAATGGCCCTAAATACATTGACCACCCTGTTTAAAGAAAGCAAATCTCAGGGGTCATACTATCGCCTGGACTCCTAAACTGAAATGTCATCAGTTTTTGAGCTGAAACGTTCTTGTCAACAACATCCAGATTGTGTAATCGGTGTACAAAATGCCCAACAGTGCTGTTTATGGGACAAGGATCAGATAAGATACCAGGAATCAGGGAATATGAGCAAACTTGTATTTGTTGACATGAGAACAGCAGGGCACATTTCAAAGGCATTTGTGCAACAGGCATCAGGAAATGAGTAGGTAGCACATTACGAGAAGGCAGATGGCTTTGTTGTCATGTGTTTTTGTTTCGTTTTTGAGATTGCATGTGCTTTCTTATTCACGCCGTTCTTCATAACTTATTTTTTTATTTTTGGCTCTTTAGTTTCCTTTTCACAAACCACTGTGGTACCTTGTAGTGTTATTTCCTGCTGCAGCCCCAAAATGTTCAAACACTGCCAAAACGCACTCAAATGCAGGTTAAGCTGATGAAAGTAAATGTTTTTATCATCAGTGTTCTCATACTTTGGAGTTATCTTGGTTATCTTCATGTTCACATGAGATGTACGTTTTTTATTAACATCCAAATATTCTAAACCAAACTAATCTGCACATAATTGATGCTGATGTCATGACCCTGAAATATCTATAAGTTAATGATACGTCACATGTTTAACTCTGCAGAATCTTTGCCTGTGAGATCGAGCAAGATCATTTTTTAGGCAAAGCACAGATATTAACCCCTTAATTGTCACTCAAGGAAATTGTAGACAAGCAAGAGAGATACTTTATGAATTCCAGTTGTCAGCACTTTGTGGGAAATAAAAAGAGATCTGTTCAGAATAACGTGATCCTATAACAAATGTATTTATGTTTTAAGCCTTAAGTCTTTAGTAAAATTCAGATTTACATTTTTTAAGTGTGGGGTTATTCTGTATATTTGGAATTATTTACTACTTTAGCATTTCTTAAATGTATTTTTTATTTCAAATAAAATTGGTGTCATGTTATTTTCCAGTTCTTCCATTAAGATTCAGTGTATCAGTTTTAGTACAGGTTTCAGGAATTGAAAAGTATGTACTGTATGTACCAGCTTCTGGAATTGATATAACATGCTTAACCTAGCAAATGTACCTTGGGGGAAAATGATAAAATAGATTTGCCTGTGATGACAGTAGTATGACTTTTTCTGAGATATAATTTGTTTTTTTAACGTCTCAAATTTCAGGAGTTACTTTTCATAACAGCTGAAATGTGCATGTAAGGAGATTTGGGATGGGGGGAAGATTCACATGAAAATAGGGATTTCTCATAACATCTGTGTGTAATTTTTCCAGTTGACCTGACACCGAACAAGTGTATATTATTGTACACACATTTATCTAAGATACATAGGATAACAAACACATACTGTAAAATAGCATGGTATGTCATCCTACTTTGCAGCATACACATATATGCAGAAAAGATAAATAAAATCACAAATCTAACGAATGAAAGTTATATTTGCTGTAAGTCTGCTTTGTGAGGAGTCCACTATGCAGTAATTCAATTATTCAATCGTACACTGTGTCCAGGGGTGCAATCTTATTTTGATGGTTATTTTTGGGTTTTGGCAGCCATCCTAAAAGATAGTTGCTGATAAGCAGCTATATAACCAAAGCTAAAAAGTCCACACACAGAACTACATCTAATAAATATGGGAGAAACAATGACAGTATCCTCCCACTTCTGTTCAGTGTTCATTGTGTTTGTTCACAAAACTTGTAGCCGTGCAGTTTTCTGTTCCCCTTGTTAAAGCCATCTTGATCCATCTCATATTCTCCAGCTTTCTTTTCCGCATCTGCTGCATGAAACTTGAAAACCTATAACTGGCTGCAGAATGACATAACCGACATCCAACTAAAGCAAATATGGAACAGGGCTCTTTATGAATTAAAATGACTGCTGAGCACAGATGACTCCCTTCTAGTTGTTAGATATTTATACTTTTCATGTACCAATTTTTTTTCCAAACTTTACTCCTGCCTTTTCCCAACTAATTGGAATGGAATTCATGATTTCAAATGTCAGGAGCCCGAGAAAAAAAGAAGTCATTGTGAGCTGTCTTGCAAGAAAATGTGCTGCGGAACATGACATTATAAATACTTGGCTGTGGGCTTTTGTCTTATGAATTGTCTTAAATGAACTCGTAGCTGGCTACATGAACCACTTCATTCACTTTGTCAACATTCTATGTAGCCCATTTGAAAGTCACAGGCATTTTATCTGCTAGCTAGGAAAGAGCATTGTTCCTTTCTTCAAACATTCTACATTAAATCGTACATTTAGTTTTTCCTGTAAGTTTCAAATGGTGGAATGAACACTATTTTATGTGACATACAGTTCATGGATTCTTCGGCTTTTTAAGGAGCATAAGCATTTTGGAAAACTCTTTGTAGCAGAGATGTCAAGATGTGTTTGTTCAATAAATATGCAGGAGGAAATAAATGTAGGGAATGTAGAGAAACTTTATCTTTCCTTAGGTATCCATGCTTTAAGTATAGAAGTAGTAACTGTATTTCGGTTATAAAGGCCTTATAACATCCTAAAGTAATTGATATCTTTACAGATATCTCTTTTAATGAAGGGAACGTTTTGAGCAGGATATGTTTAGACAGCTACTATTTATCTTCAGCATTGTTTTATCTCATTGTCCAGTGTCTTCACTAGAACAGAAAGGATTCGGGTGAAAAAAAAAAGATGTTTAACTAGGCTACACTTTTTGAGACTGACACATTTCCATATTGTGAAATCTTTCACTGCTGGAATGAAGAAAGGGTACAAATGAAAAAGGCTTTCAAAAGTGAAGGGAATAGTGATGTAATGACACACATGATATTGTTTTATTAATTTCTTTAATGTATTTGCTCTGTATTAATCTAAATGCATCTCTTCACAGTTATCTTGTGATTGGGATAACTCAAAACATACAGGTTTGCGTGTATAGTATATATAACTGTAGTGGGGGGTCTCTGGGCTTGGTCGCTAGGAATTATGGTTTTGCCCTAATCTGGGTTTTGTCAAAACCTAACAGGGTTCCTTAAGCATGAATTGGAGTCTGAAGCTGCTTCGTCCACCTGAGATCTCAAGCTCTTTATGCTGAGAGCAAATCCTTGTTCTTCCCCCTTCATACATCTCGGCATTAACCTGTTCTCTTTCTATTGGAAAATTCCTTCACAATATTATATTTTGCAGTTTCAACAACAAGCATTGAACATTACTCACTAGAGCTGAGCTTCTATTCTTTTTCACCAGTCGATTGAATTCAGTTCAGTTGCATGAACCGTTTGAAAGGGTTCAGCCATTTGATTCACTAGGTGACTTGAACGAAACAGTCCTACTGAACTGAGTGTGTCAATGAATGACTCAACACTACCCGGACGAGTCTGAGTCAGTGATCAAAACAGCACTATGGACTACTAGATTCTTACAAATAATTATTCAAACAAGGTTTATTCATTTTTGTAGCTACAGTATATGCTAAATAAGAAGACATAGTGTAGACATTGTTGCAGCTTTAAAACCAATATAATTACATACTGTTCTGTATGTGTATCCAGTGTTTAGTGTGAATTTTATTACTCTGATGTAATTTTTGGAATGGCGAATACACAATACAGCCATCTGAAAAACCTATTTATGCACAAATAATTATCAATTGCTAATAAAATTAAGTGCCATCAAGCAAAGTTCTAGTATATTTCTTATCCCGCAGGCTTATTGCTAAGAGGACGTCTTGAGCTGAGCAGATACTGAAAAAATTCACACAGCTAGTTATCCTTTTGAATGTGGTTTCCTGTTTCCTGTTTAGACATATTAAAAGGCCTTCTTCTGAACTAATGCAAACCTTCAGCAAATGTTGTGTCACACTTGTATACTATAGGACGGTTGTTTACATTTTTGTGGTGGTGCTAATATAAATAGAATCTTTTAATTTTCAAGGCTATCACAGAAGTACTGTGTTGCCTTTGCAGATATGAATTGTGACACCTTGACCTTAGAATTATGAAGGAAAAATAATGTCTTGCCTCTCATTATTATCCTCATTTCCTGTTGAAAAGTGAAAAACTGTAATATTTTTTTTCACACTCGCCCACTAAATCTCTTTTTAGTATTCTGCTTAGTTAATGAGGACAAATTACACTGAAGACTGACACCAAACTTTTGCAAAAGCATTTACAGTAACACTGGACTGTGGTATGTACTTAAAATATGCACTCATTGTGATGTGATCCAGTATTACTGGGAAGCCCTTGACAATTTCTGTCGAAATAATTCTGACAAGACTTTTTAAGGCCCTGTAGGTTTTGAAAAAATTAAGTGGCAAACCATTGGAATGGCAAAATATGACAACGTAATTGACAGTGTGAATAAACAGAGACAGATTATTACAAGATTATTACAAGAGCTTGGATAGGAAAGAGAATGTGAAATTAATGAATGGAAAGAGTTGCCAAACTTAACCAATTTCTAGCATTACACTCGTAAAGCATGTTAAGTTTTAAAAATTTTAATGAGTTCATATAAATGTAAACATAATGGATCTCATCAGGGACGATACAAGGATGGTCAGTGAGAGGTTTGGTTCAATGTTTTCAGCACCTTGGGGAAAAGGTTTAAGATGCAGGGAACTAAGAAGAGTCCAGAGTCTGCAGATGCTGAAACTGAAACATTAACTGCTTATCTTAAGTCGCAAATGCTGAGCTTCACAAAATGTTCTACTTTTCTGTTTTTGTTTACACGTCATTTTGGTCTTTAGACACGTCTCAGGAAGAATTTGTGGGCTTCAAGAAAAGTCCCGCTCTGACAAAAAAAAGGCCATGAGGAACCATACAGTATGGGGACATTTTCAGAATCAACAGTGAAGTTGAAAAGTTCACTGTTGATTCTGAAAATGTCCCCATACAGTATGTTACCTCGCGGTCTTTTTTTGTCAGAGTGGGACTTTTCTTGTTGAGGAGCCAGAAGACAGAAATGAAAAATCAAAGGAAGTGATTAAAAACAGGTTAAAACTAAGACCAGGATGCGATTTTTTACACAGAGTGTTGTGGGAGTCTGGAACAAGTTCCCCAGTCATGTTTTCAAAGCTTGCACCTGGTTCTTTTCAAGTCAGAGCTGGAAAAGATCCCTGGATCACTAGGCTACTAGCAAGCAAATGAGCTAGATAAGCCAAACGCATTCCTCTCATTTATAATCTTTCTTATGTTCTTATCTGAAAAACAGCTCTTTCACTATATAAAATTGTACAGAATGAGGCATTGGCAAATTTTTCCATCAAATGAGAAAATGGAAATATGAATCGCCTCGGTGTGTCATTTCAAACTTTATCTTTTCACTTTTTCTTTGTTCTGCCAGGGGAAATGATAGTCTCTTGGCATTTAGGGATGTTGTAATTAGTTTCAGGTGATATTACAAAAGGTGGCCAGATGCCAGGCAATACCCTATCTCACGTCCACGTTCCATGATATTGAAATGCAATAAAAAGAAATCTCGGTTGTGTGTTCTTTTCAGTTTGATGCATTTATTGTTATTTTATTTAACTTGTATGGCAATGTCTAAATACACAATACTCTAGTAATAGTAATAGCTACAGTATGTTACTACTAACTCTTTTTTTCTTAATATCTTCATTAAACATGTAGACCGTACTTTTCTAGATTCAATCTTTAGATCTGAGTCTTTAACTTACATTTTTGAAGTATGATCATACTTTCCTAGATTTGATCTTTAGATCTGCGTCTTTAACTTGCATTTTTAAAGTATGATTCTTTTTATGTTCACTCCGTATTCAAATCCTGATATTTGGCTCATGTTTTAGAGGTTGCATAATATGCTGATGAAATCACAGTGGCTCTGTCTTGTCTGTTTTTATAATTATACCCTGTTTTTTTGTTTTCTAAAGATTAGGTCAATAAGTTTGTCTTTGCTCATTGGTGCTTTTACAAACTGGGTTAAGAAGTACTCATTTACAATTCCAGCCATATCAGTTTCAGGTCCTGTTTTCTCAGTCACAATATCGTGGTTTATATGTGGAAATTTGAACTCTCCCATTAATATAACATCACCTTTGCTACATATCTTCCTAATATCATCTTCTAGTAAGCTACTTTTATCTAGTTCTGGTGGGTAGCTGTGTCAGCATGCGTAGGCTGCAAAGGAACAAGTAATAGGTTTATTCCATGCTGAAAAGAGAAGTGACACACCTGAAGTAGGCTCCACGGCCAAAACGTTGTGTTTTCTTTCTTCTCTTTTCAGCATGGAATAAACCTATTACTTATTACTTGTATCTATGTGCACATATGGTGTCTGTAGTATAGAACTATTAAAAACTTAGAATATACAGTATAATCCACACAAATTCTAAAGTGCTTTTACCTTCTAGGTTCCAAGTTATTTTTTATACTGTATATAGGCTCTCACTGCCATCTTTTGTCCTGACTGTCTTTCCTTCCAAAACTATTGAAAAACAGTAAAAAGAAGGACATGTGTTCTTATTGTGCAACAGCTATAAAGAAAAACATCCTTTCAGATAGGAAGGAGAATATATTTCAGTTTTATCTTTCTTTTACCAATGCATTCAGAGTCAGAAAGGGTGCCTCACAAAGTGCAGGCACAAGTTCTTGAATAAATTGCCTTTCTGTGATGGTCAATGCCAGTTATCTACTTTTTTGCTTACCTAAAAGATAAAAGTTTTTTTTTGCACTAGTTTAAAATTAAACCTATTGTGTAAGAGTTGTTATCACATATGGTTGTACCTTTTCGATATTTTGTCTTTTAGTAGTCCACAGATACAACAGTGTGCAACATACTTTTTAAATTTGTATTCCTTCGTGTAGCATTCACTGTCTGTTTTCTCTAGACAAACACTAGTGAGTTTCCAGCCTTTTCAAAGAACAGTATATTCTGGCAAGTTCACTTTGAGATTGTCTTAAATAGGCTGTTTCTTAATCTGAATTGCCAAAGAAAAGTACCTCAAGCTCTATTTCTATATTCAGTACATACTCTGAACCCTACACATGATTCTTTTGTACTGCCTTTTCCCAGTTTACTAAAATTTTGCATTTATTTTCCTGTCCCTCACATTGCAGAGAACTTTATTATCATGATAAAGCTGTCCTTGCCTTGAAGCACAATTCATTTCTCACACAGTTTCTAGCAAATTTAAGATACTGAGTTTACTTTAAAGCAACACCTCTGGTGACAACATTGATATTATACAATTCCCTAACAAAACCTAAAAGAATAGTGGGCAAATCCATCTGCAGTGGCTATTCATCAACAATACATATCAGCATGGATTTCTCTAGATGTTCACAAATGTCCCTAGAGTAATGGGACCAAACAGCTGAAAGCAGATGACATAGATGTGCATTAGATGACAGTGGCAGTTCAGTATCTTCTTGCGGCTTGAATTGTGCTTCCTTTAGTGGTTTTATTTTTTATTTACAACTGCAGCCAATTGAACCTTGCTGTCTGAATTGACACATTAGCCCGGCCTGCTGCTGCTTTCAGCAATATATAAGAATCTTGTGCATCAACAGTTATACCTCTTGTGAGGGGAGTTACAACCTAGAACATTTCTCCCTTTTTATCCTTACAGTTTTATCCTAACCTAGATTCCATTCAACTTTTATTGAATTGTTATTTACATGTATAGGATCACCCTAGCGTCCAGATATAGCAAAAGTTTTTATCACCTTAGCAAATTAGAGCTGATGCACAATACACATGACTTGGCATACTTCACAAGCTGTTAGTTATCAGCAGTTTTGCAGCTGGATAGGAGACCAGGAGAGTCTACCTTCTAGATTTCTCAAACTTGAAACTAGGCAGTGAAAATGTTTTATGTTAAGCTAACACTACTGAAAGAAGCAAACAGTAATATTTTCACAGGAGGTTTACAGACATGGTCATTTCACCATATACTGTAGATGAAACTCTAGTGTTCAAAGTGAGCCATAATAGAATCAAATGAAGCAGTATGATTTTTTTTAAAGCTCATATGACCTGCTCTTTTCAGAATTAATTTATTTTTCTGTTTGTTTTACTGCCAAGCTCTGTTTCTGTATTTTCAGAATACCTTATAATTTGACGTATGTGGTGAAGCCTGGCTTGGATTGTTATGTTTTGATAGCTCACCCACTAGGCTGAGAGAACTACAGCCTGGACATGAAAAAGAAGCTTTCGAAAATCCCTCCCGCTTGGTGAAATGAGCCAAGGTTGCATAGTTAAAACTGGCTGGTAGTTAAGCCACTTGGCTGAGAGAATGACAAGATGGCCATGAAGAAAAAGCTATCAGAAATCCCCCGCTAGGTTGAAGGAGCCATGGAGCTGCTGCAAGGATGATGATAGGGGCAATGGAAGAGTTTGAAGGACCTAAAGGGATTATTTCTTCCCATTCTCGTTCAAATTCGGGTGATGTAGAATGTGAGTTGTGGAAACTGTCCACTCTTGAGAACTTTCTTTTTCTAACCTTCATAAAGGAGCCATGGCCAGCATTGTGTCTCAATTTAATAATTTTTCAGATACAGCAGGAAAGGCAAAAACCTAATTTGCCAGAATCAAAAACCCTACCTTGAAGAGAGCTGGTACCATATGTATCTATTTATTTATCCAGTCTCTTATCTCTTATTATAGGAAGAAAAAATAAACATAGAAATATAGCTTACAAATATAGACATCTCATGACATCTTCTCAAGCAATCTTTTTCTGTTTTGCCGTGTCCTACTTACAGTGTGATAATGATCAATGGTAATTTGCATGTGACAATATTCTGTGAACATAAAAAAGAAAAGGCACTAACATCAGATTTCTCTTCCAAGCAAACTTCAAAGAGTCAGTTGGGGTTTTTTTTTGTCCCAAATTACATAATTTTATCAATTTTTGTAATACAGGGCATTATAGATGACACACAACTCTCCTTTCTCAACAGGTTATTTTTGCCGTGTTTAGACTTCATGTCCTAAAGATGTGCACTCTTGTCTTCTCTTTACAGCCTCACTGGAGAGTTCACCTTAACGAGAACATTCCAGAAGAGCATGAGACTCTTGACTGCGTCTTTTCACACGCCACAAGGAAACCATCTTTCAAACAGGTGTCAACTGTATTACAGCAGAACAAAAAGGAACCAGAAAAAAGTCTTGAAAGATACTGTACTTAGACAAATCAATATTAATCAATTTTGTCTACTTCAACACTGTACTTCAAATCAAAGTAGCACTTTAAATATTTATCTCCTTTAAATACCCTCTAAGCACTATCCAGCAGGTATAAAATTTTTCATGCAGCACACAGTTAGACATTCTGGTTTACCAGTTTTACGGTGAAACTAAGGTCTAAGGCCTGCATTGTATCAGGTGTATTTGCCTTTCTTTTGATACTCTTTTTCCTGACCACAGATAACACAGCAAACAATTCTTTGCACTTGTATGTTTTCTTTCCTTTGCAGTAGAATGTGCTGGCAGTCATTGGGTTTTCTTTGTTAAGTATAATGTTGAGTCTCCAGTATTTTTTAGAACTGATATGCGTTAGAAAAGTTCACTGTGACTCCAACCTTATGTCTTAAATGGACTGGTAATCTGTGTTGCTACAGGGAAAACACCTCAGACCATGTTATATCCATATCATTTAGATGAATGTTAGGTGTCGTGGGCCATGGAAATAGAGGCAATTGGCTTTATTTAAAATGTGATACGCTTGTTAGCTCATATTGCTGTTTGTTAATATTTTTAGATATTTAATGCAGTTTTAAAAAGGCAGTTAAAACTTATTCAAGAACTGGAAATTGAAGAGGCTGAAAACTGTTTATGGTACACTGTTTTTAAGACATTCTTTATTTATCACTTTCAGCTGAAAGCACATCAGTGTGCATTAATGCTTAGGTTTGTCAAATGATTATGAATTACCAGAATGAGAAAAGCAAGCATACTGTAAATTGCTGACTATAGTGATAAATATACACACCCATATGTAGCATTGTCTTTGGCACTTTAAAACGTCTTTTTGGATTTTCTGATGACCGGTTATATTAGTGCTTTGTCTAAAGAAATGTAAATCAACAATTATTGTAATATTTCATATTAAAATGTATGCATAATTTGGAATCACATTTAAAAAATGCCTTCAGCTCAACAACAAACT
This sequence comes from Lepisosteus platostomus, assembly GCF_059453375.1. NCBI lineage: Eukaryota > Metazoa > Chordata > Actinopteri > Semionotiformes > Lepisosteidae > Lepisosteus > Lepisosteus platostomus. Next base: position 40,328,584 of record NC_142622.1, on the reverse strand, counting down.
CGGCAACAGTTGCAGCAGGAAACATATTCTATAGTGCATGACATCAATATGAGATTAGGATTAAAAAAACATTTTTCTGAATTTTTAAACATAAACAAACACCTCTAAAAGATATTCACTGCTTAGAATGAGGAATATATGCAGCGGACGTCAGAACATAGAGAAGTCCATCAATCACAGATACAGAATCAAAGTAGTTTCCAAATTAATGTGCTCATGCAGAATAGACTGTAGGCGACAAGTGGTTTTAATCTTGCAGGATATAGGTTACATTTGTTTCCTGTTCTCAACTACCTTATCCAAAAACAATTATCTTTAAAAGAAGAGAAAGACTGTGTCGTTTTTCTGAGTTTCAGTGAATTTTATTTTCAGTTAGCGCTTCTAATTTGGTCCTGTTTATGTTATTTGGCCAGACTTGACTAGAAAGGTGAAGGACTTTAGTAGAATAGTTCTTAATGTAGACACTTCCCAGCAAAGTGATAGGCATCTTAGACACTGACACATACAATCTAGAACTGATAACACAGGTCACCTAAGGGTTGTAAATGTGAATAATATATGTTAATATATTTTGAATAAGAGCAAGATTTGTTTCACAATTCCGTGTACGCTATGTCACTCTATAAATGTACCCAGCATACTATTTGGGTAGCCCTGCAATATCCAGTATTTCATATATGTCATTAATGGCAGGTACTGTATATGGAATGCACTTAAGTACTTTTTACATATTACGCATAAAAAAGAACAAATAAAAACATGACACAAGAACCATTGTGTCCTTTAAATCAACTTGAAAATGTATATTTTTGGCCACGAAAAACATTGCAGCATGTTTTCTATTTCTTTATGGTGTTTTATATTATCCTGGCATGCATACAAATCCTTCTTAGGCTGCACAATTCTTACTGTTTGTCAAATTCTGTGACAGGTGCCTATGAATGAATTTTAATCCTACTGTTAATCTATGGGTACAAAACAAGAAAAACAGAAGTATCATGTGTGACATCAGGTGAACCTCACAATGTTGATCTCAGAAAATCACAAAATAAATGTTATCTATCCAGACAAGTGATGTCTTTGATATGGTTCTCTATTTTTGAAACGACAAACTTGTGTTGTTGATTAAAAGTGCATAAAATCAAAAAATGATTATATGCGACTTCTGTTGTGAAGTTAAAACCTGTTTTGCAAATTCGTTTTTTTAATGTGTATTTTACTTGCAAAACACCCCCAAACAGTTTATCTGGTTTCGCAAACATGATTACAACATTAAAGGTTATATTTAAAAAATGCTTCTCAAGATTGTGTTTTTAAGGAAACAATTTTAGGATCCTTTTTTATTATCAAAGAGCCTTTTCCATGGAAACTGATTTCTGCTTGAGTTTGAGTCTGCCTGGCCCTCGTACCTGGAGAAAAGATTAGAGACTGGTTTGTAGCACTTCATGAATGTTGTGCTTTCAGAACAGCCACTACAGAATTATTGAACTTCTAAAGCCACTACTGCTGCATCAAAGCTTTTGGGTCCTGGGTTTGAGTCAAGACTGGAGTGTCTTCTCTGTGGATTCTACAGGTTCTCCTCATGTTTGCTTGGGTTTTCTCTGGAGGCTCTGGTTAGATGGATATTTGTCTGTTGAAAAATGCAGTGCTAGACATTAACAAAGAGCATGTTCCAGCTGGTTCAGGTTTGACCAGCTGAGGAGTAAAAACAAATTTCTCCCTCTGGGAAAGTCAAATGCAGGTTCTGTCCATGTATGCTACACTGTCTCACGTGGTACAGAACAATCCTGTATTCTTCCCTTCACATAATGGTAAGACACAAATCAAAAAGCATAAAAGAAAATACATAAAACAAAAATACATCAGAAATTGATAGCTTGGCCTTGTGCATTATACAGACCCTGTTGCATACAGTAAAATCTTTATACCATGGTGTGGAAGTGTTGTTGGGAAATCTGTCAGGATTCTATGTGTGAATCTTTAGGTGCATATATTGCCTTGCAAAAGTATTCAGACCCCTGCTTAGTTTTCAAATGTTGATGCTTTAAAGCTTGCTGTCATGACACTTAGAAGTAGCATTTAAAACTTGTTACATGCGCAAAAAACAAAAATAAATAAATACATACCTGTAGATATTTAATATAAAATCATGATCGCAAATGTATTCAAACACTGTGCTGTGGCGAACCTGAATTAATTTAGGTTCACAAAATTACCGAGTCACACAATTAGTATTGCCTATGTCAAAGAGCAAAAATAGGTTTTCATATGATTTCTCAATGAATTCATCTTTCTCTGTGACGTCAATCAATCAGGTCGTATATTTCAAGTAAAGATGCAATCATGAAGGCCAATGATTTTTCAAAACAGCTCAGAGATAAAGTTATAGAAAGGCACAGATCAAGAGAAATATAGAAAAATAATTCCAAGATCCTTAATATCTCTTTATTATGAAATTGTATGGTGAAGCAGAGCATTAAGAAATGGGACACACCCAGATACTAGCTAGGTCAGGCTGTCCCTTCAAACTCAGCAGCCGGACGGCGTGTTAAAGTTCTGCTTCTCATCAGCAGGGTCTGACAAGCTTGTCAAAACCGATGGGAATGTAGATCGAGCACAGTACTGACAATTCTTAGAGGAAAGCCTGCTATAGCACAAAGCCAAATGTATACTGCAGTGGCTTGAGAATGAGGAAGTAGTTGTCCTTGAGTGGTCTGTCTATGGCCTGACCTGAATCCTATTGAGAATCTGTGGAAAGACTTGAAAACTGCCACCATAATGCAACTGGATTGATGCTTGAGCAAATATGCCAAGAGGAAATGAAGACACTTACCCCAAAATATTAAACATTAGCTAAAATTACTGCTAAAGGTGCTTCTGCTGAATAATGAATAATGAGTTCACTTGTGTGATTTGATATACGATCAACCTATTTCATTTGCTTCAGTCTGAGCCTTATTATTTAGAACTATTACATTTAAAAATGTGTGTGCACCACTTGGTCATTTCACAAAATAGGAAACCATAGTTGGAATCTGAGTAAGATTTGCAAGGCACTGTATTACTTCACCTTGTGAAAGTCTTGTAGTCAAATCAAGTGCACACCTAATGCGTTAAATCGTACTTTCTGTGTTTAATACTCTAAAGTCAAGTGAAACATTTTTTTAGAAAAGAATTATCATGACATTCTCACAGAGAAGTGCTACATCTAGCCAGGCAAGAAAATATTTTTCAAAGGGAGAAGGGTAGGTTAACAATACCAGTTTAAAATAACATAGGAATCAATTATTGAATTTAAAAATAACTCCACAGTTCAGCACTTCCTTAATCAATCAAAATGCCAGACTGGCTCTAATTGTTATGCTCTACCAGTTATGATCTGGAGAGATTTGAAAACAGCAAACTCCTGTGCTACAATATGCTGTTATTAGCAGTCAGCCACTGTGTGGATCAGTGCTCTCACATTTCTTTACCAGTACCTAATGAGCTTAATTTCCTATGTAGAGCAGACACCTTTATTCAACCTCTAGAAATGTTCCAGCACTTAAATCTGCAAAGTATACAATTAGTAATAAGTATGTTAATAGCCGTGCGCTTTTATCATTTAAAACAGTTTTTTCTCATGATTGATCAGTTAAGGCAAAGCTTAAAACTCAGATATTATTATTGACAGTCTGTTCACCTTCATTGGGTATTGCAATGAGGTTTACCCTGTAGATTGAAAATGCAAAAGAAGAGTCATATATTGAGAACAGACTAAAATGTGACAAGATAAAACACACTATGTATGCATATGAATGAGGTTTCAGACGACAAGGGATGAAAGGATAATTTAAAGGAATAGAATTTTATTCAGTTATAATATTATATTTTTATCTTAATGTAATGTGCCTTATTAGTGAAGTCGGCAATTTCTTGAGAGAAAATAATACCCACCTATGAGCTGCAGGTGATGTCACATTCATACAAAAACAATGGCAAATTTCCAGTTTCCAAAGGCGTTTTAGTCAGCAATTAATTAAGAAAAGTCGACATAACGTAGCATATTTTGACAACACCCAGGTTTGTTTTCACCCTGTTTTTTCCTGAGGGTACACGGACTATAAATTATATCTGCCCAATATCTTTTGTGAAAAGATTTTAATTTTGGAAATTGTTTAGTCCGCATTCTGTTTTGCTTGCTTGTTAATTTGTTTATTTCCCTGTGAATATACAACTAGTAAACAGCCAAACAGTTCACATTTGGCTTGTTGTGTAAACAACACTATATATTGTGGAAATATTCACAATGTCAGTTGCATACCATAAATATCCACAATTCTACAGAATATTACTAAACAATATTGTTCCATACATCATTCATCAACTATTCAACATTTCTAAAGTTACTTTTAAAATCAATCATATCTTATACACACCAATATAGTACTCTTTTAAATGACTACTGGATTGTCCATGTAAGGTGTATTCTGTTCTGTTACATTGATAGATATTTTAATAAGGGGTTGTTCAAGGATGTTTATTTCAGGAGAACAAGCAAAAACGTATTGAAGGTAAATGTAATTAGCAGCGTGAGTAAAAACTTTTCAAATCAGAAAGCAATCCAAGCTTCTAGGCTTCTGAGCACTTGATGTGTAGTTTCCCTCAAGCCTGTGTCTGAAGACACTCTTTAAAAGCTTGTCTCCCTGGCCCAGTGCAGGGATTGGTGTTATATGATCATTTTTTTCTAGTACAGTAACATTTCCAGTTCGAACAGGCACTCTCAGCACCTAATGCCCTTAATTCCAACATCACATATTAAAATCCACTGAGCACCGAAACACTGAGGGGATGATCAAACATGAGTTGTCAACAGGTTGGAAATTGGCACTCAATGAACTTGTCTTCCAATCTACAGTCACCATATAGTAAGGAAAGCACAGTATATGCAGGCAGACACAAGAGCTGAAAGTCTTCCCAGTAGGTATCAACCAGTGACTAATTATCAAAGAAAATATGATTCTTCTCAGTTTGCTGGAGTAAGTAGAGGCACAAATGTGATATACAGTATTTCGAATTTTGGTTCTTCATGAAAGATTAATTCTCAAGTTACAGACATAAGCATTCAAGGTAATATGTGTTTGGACTGAGAACTGATTAAAGGATAAAAAGCAAAGAGTACAGATAAGGGATGAATATTCATATTGGGATGATGTAACTAGTGGAATACTACAAGGATCGGTATTACATCTGCTGATTTGCCTGATTTATATCACTGATCCAGATTCTGAATAGGAAATAAACTGGTCATCTTCACATATGGTACCAAATAGGAAGATTAGTAAACACTACAGAAGCAGCAGCAAAAGGAAATTCAAAAAGATTCAGACTAATTCAAGACTGGGAAAACAACTGCCAGATGACACTGAATGTAAACAAGTGTGTTGTGTTTCATGCAGGTTGCAAAAACATAAATATAAGCTAATAAATATAAGATAAGAAGCCCTTAGCTTGAAGAAGCCTTGAAGAACATTAAGCAGGACTTTATGTAGACACATCATTTACATCTTCTAGAAAACAGAAGCAATAAAGAACAAACTGAATGTTAGGATATACTGCATGGTTAAAAGTATAGATTTACAGCAGATGGTGAAAACCAAAGCAGTCGAAACAATGAGTAGGTACGTTTGCAACTGAGCGTTCTTACATTAAATGTTGTGGCGGCCTGGAACAAGCTACCTAGCCACGTCATCAAAGCTGATAACTTGACTTTTCTCAAGAAATAACTTGCATACTGTACGTGAGAGCCCTGTATTCTACTCTCAATGTCCAAAACAATAAATGGAATGATTTAGGAGCCCAATTCATTCTGAAAGATTAGCCTGGGTTAAGCCATCAAAATGCAATTTCAGCCAACTATGTGCAGTTTTAACCAAAAAAAACAAAGTTAAACAAAGAGCAATCAGTAAATGATAGTGTCTGGAATTTGTTCATCACTTGCAAATTAAAAGTGGATGGACTCACTTAAAGATAATGATCGAGGTGCAGACTTATGTTTGATTTTGTCCACACAAATGCAAATGCTTGCACAGTAGAATTAAATCTTGTTTGTTTGAGACATTATATTGATCTGCTCATGAACAGAGAGAATAATGTGTTCTCTTGCAAAGAATAGGTAAAGAAAGAAAACCACATTTCTGCATGTATAGGAAAGATTGTATAATTAGTCCTATATTGGCATCTCAGATAAACTAGACAAAACTGAAGCCATTGCAGTTTTTCATTGCTCAATAATGGCAGTCACTTGCTCATTAATAGTAGCTATTTTCATTTAAAACATTACATGAACACAGATCTCATTAATGCTTTTAAGGTCAGACAGGAATGGTTGAAATAAAATTACTTTTTGAATTTGCTATTGTTAAATCTTTATTTTTTCACCATTATGTGAACTGTTAAATTACATGTCGTGCATTAGACCTGTTTGACTGGATCTTTCGAAAACGTGAATTGGAGCTCTGTTTTTGTTTTAACTTGTTTTTCTAATACGAGTGACTGCTTGTGTGACTTGTTTCCCAATCAACTGATTATACCAGGTAATAGAAAAGGTCTCTGGTGCCCAGTTTTGTCATCGAGACAGTGCTGTAACAATCATTTCACCTTCCAGGGAGGGGACTCTGGAGATTAGTATATTATATCTGTATAATTTTCCATAAACATATGCTTAATTTATAAAGAAATCTGTTTGGTAAGTAGCATTAAAATGTATTCATATAGAGTAAAGATTTTCTTTATTGAACTTATCTTCCACAAAAACAATCTTAAACAAAACTAACGTATAACTCTGTAAAAGCAGTTAATTCTTTCTTAGTCTTTTGGGTCAAATTCTCTTCCCAGATTGATTTTAGCACTGTGCAGATCCTTGATTGTATATATTTTGTTGAAATAACTAACACCATACTTCAAACAATATAATTTGTTTCTGCAGCGTGGCGAAGAAGTACACCCCCTTAAGATTTTATGGTTTTATGTAAGTTCTATGTACAGTTCTTATTCTGTCATTCTAGTGTTACAGTTTGTTGAGGTTGAGTTTGTGTAGTTACTAAACAGTGTTCAGGTGCATAAGGAGACCAGATATTACCTGCTGGCCCACAAAAGTTTCTAAATAAACCAGTTCAGTTTGTGTCAGCAACGTTTTGTGTTGCGCCTTTGTCTACACAACAGGTGGAACTAAGGGTACACTTACTCTTTCACACAAAGATATTAAATTCTGGCTGCTTTTTTAACAAATGATTACAAAGTAGACTTTTTGTGTGTTATTTGGCCAATGAGATTAGTTTTATCTACTACTAGGATTTTGTGAGGACTAAGGTGGAGGTCAAACATTTCTAAATATGTTAAAAAATAAAATCTTAAGGGGGCGTACTTACAGTATTTCATCGTACTGTGTTTTGTTTAATTTCCTTTTTATTTATGGGTAACCGCCTGTGTTGCATATAAAAGTTGCTGATAAAACCAGACAATAAATAAATTCAGTAAGAGTGCATTCATTCCATACAGTATATCAAAACTACATAAATAAAAACGTGAACTGATAAATGTGCACATTCCAGTAAAGAGACACCCACATGTGAGAGAACACCCAGTTTTTTGCTGGAATAATGCACATCTGTGGGAAAATAGGAGTGGGGTTAATGATTTGTGGCACTCCTGATTCCCGGTTTCAAGACAGTAACTTGAAAAATGTTGCTTGGACAAGAGTCAAAATCCTGGTCTTTTGGATTCCAGTGTGGGTGCAGAGCCTATGAATCATTTACTGGGAGATACTCACATGGATCTACAAGCTGTCCCACTAATGTACAGTATAGTCCAGTAGGGACGGAAGCCAAGAGGGGTTGTAAGAGTATGAAGCAAACTTCCAAGCTACGTTGTTGAATCTGAAACGCTGCCTTCTTTCAAGAGACTGCTGAAACACTTCCTCAGATCAATTAGCTACTTACTACCAAATGAGCTGGATAAACCAAGTAGTCACCACTCATTTATAACATTTCTTGTTTCTGTGTTTTTAATAACACGTGGGGCTTCTCCGAGCAGCTGGAACAGCTTCAATAGGAGGTTGCAGGGAATACACAAGGTTTAAAAATTATTTGCAGCCTCAAACTCATCCAATCCCCATAGTAGGATTGCCTTCAATTATAATAATAATAATAATAATTGCTTACACTTATATAGCACTTTTCTGAACACTCCACTCAAAGTGCTTTACAGGTAATGGGGATCCCCTCCGCCACCACCAATGTGCAGCCCCACCTGGATGATGCGACGGCAGCCATAGTGCGCCAGAACGCTCCTCACACACCAGCTATCAGTGGGGAGGAGAGCAGAGTAATGAAGCCAATTCGTAGAAGGGGATTATTAGGAGACCATGATTGCTAAGGGCCAATGGGAAATTTGGCCAGGTGTGATGATGTGAATATTACATTCCAACAATGACATTTTAACTTTTTGATAAATGTTTAATTTATGTCAGCATCTTCGTATTGTCTTAGAATTCCATCTGGGATGATCACATATGCATTAATTACTTCAATCCACCAGCTATAGTAGACCTTTCTTGTAATCTTTTTGCATAATGTCTAGTGATCATAACAGTAATTCTCCTGACAGAACAGGAGTCCCCTCATTGCTGAATCTGATGAACATAAGTTAGTAATGTGATAAAAGTCTATGACACAGATCATATTTGTAATCTTAAAATGAATCCAACATGTCAATTCATGTAGTTGAATTAAAATATCATGAATTGTGACTAAACTTTCAAAACAATATTTAATTGTTATCCCAGGTGTATTTTAAATATACATCATAATATCTTAGAAATCTTCAATGCAACAATTTGAACCCACAGTGACTGTGAAGTTCTTATACAGATTGTCTAACTATATTTGGTTAGCTTTGGATAAGTGACCTACTGCATACAGTATATGAGTGTGAACTCTAATCTAGTATTCTTAAACACAATTGGACAAAGAAGGTCATATAAAAGGAATCAAAACTGTCAAATATCTGTGGTTCAGGGTCAAAAAAGAACACTGTGTGAGCCATCTACTTCGTATTCATCCCGTAAATCCCACAGCAGAGTTTGTTTCAGAAATCATCACTCTCCTAATCTAGCTATTCAGCTACAAAAGAAAGCTAAAATCACAAACTGTGGGGTGACTTATATTGCACAACCTTTCAATGCTAAGCCCTAAGTTCAAAGCAAACTGAACATGCTCAAGGCCATGGTTCTGTTGAAACCTAACACAGAAGTCAATCTAAAGTCTAACGAGTTTTACTTTTAAATTCTAAGAATGTTTGCATATCCTGTTTAAAATGTATGTTCTCAAAAGGTGGCTTCCTAGTAGTCTAACTCCAAAAATGATAAAACCATGACAGGTCTTTTTTGTTCCTCCTGACAAAGGTCATGTGCCAAGGTGTTTGATTCATTGGGTTTAGTTATCTTGTGTACAGATTAAATAACCAACATTTTATATTTTAAAAATTCTGTTTCTGTCCCTTTGAGCAATTTTTGGGGGCCTGGGGACTTCGGACTTTGGCCACACCCTACTTTTGATTTGGATGTAACAGCCTTTTGCTGTCGAGAATTTCAAAAGAGTTTCGAAGAAGAAGTCAGATATATAAATATATAATTCATATATTCCTCGTTAAAGTGTAATGAATATGGCTTATATTTCAGAAACAAGTGATTTTGTATTTGTAATTAAGATTAAAAATGTTGTTTTTGACGTTAAGGTAATTTGTATCAGGATGAAATTTGATTCAACTAAATTTTTAGCAATTATTTAACAACATATTTTAGTTATGAGTGAAGATGTATTGCCAAGTACCATGAAATAAAAAATAAGAATGGTTAGTTAAATCCATCTACAGTAAAAAAAATAATTGCTGTTTTTCTACAGATTAATTATTGTAGCCTGCCTGACCTGATCAGGCATATAAGTGTGGGTTGACATTACACAATAGTCAACATCTTTTTTTTTTTGTTATGTTTATAAATCATCTTTTATGGTTGGTAAAGATTTTATATGAAAGAAAAGAAAGATTCCTTGGTTATGTTTTGTATTTCTGTACTTCAAAGTGTTTAGGAAAGAAATCCAAACATGTAAAACATTGTCAAATATTATCTCCATACTGTACCTTTATGTTGCTTTCTGTTGTGTAAAAAATCCACATGGATTAAAGGGAAGGTTAAATTGTAGAAACAAAAACCGGTTAGTTAAATTAAAAGTTTTTTTATTTTTTAAATGTTTGATTTTAATTGTTTGCACCGTTCAGCAATGCAAAACTGGTATATCAAGGTGAAAACACATGCGTTCATAGCTAGGCTCTAGAACTCAATTCAATTCAACTTTATTGTCATTAAACTTACACAGGTGCATAGTATAATGAAAAGTGTTTCTCATTAGTCACTCAAGTGCATTATATAAATAGGACAGATAGAACATTTAGTATCTGACCAAGAAGCATTTTCATTTTGTTTACCTGAAGGGTGCTGTTAGGGTGCTAATTATATTCTCAGAGCTGTTTGTGTGATAAAAATAAATAAATACCATATTAATTAGTTTCCTCCTTAATTCAGTTGACATAAAACACATTTCAGTATGTGGTATCTTATTTATTTGACTTAGCTTTAACTGTTTTATTGTCTTCGACTTCTGTTTTTGACATGTGGCTTTTGTTTTATTCAGTGCATTCTGTAAGAGCAGCAGACTAAAATTTTTTTAGAAAAATGTTTATTAACACAGGGTATCCTTTTCAGAAAGGTAGATACTGCTTAAATCGCAAAAACTCATATCGTATGCCAGTGTATGACAGTCTCTGCAAGAAGCATATACTGCTCTGCTGAATAATGTGTACTGAGTTTACTGTGTACTGATTAGATTTCAAAGGTTTCAAGCCTGATCACACTTAAAAGGAGAAAGGAGAATTGCAGATTGGGCTGCTGATGAACCATTCCAAGTAACTGTGTGCCTACCTTGCCTGGAAACCACAAGCCCTGTGCCAGGGGCTTTACTGACGTGTGGTTCTTTCACTTGATAATAAGGTGAAGCAACTGTCTTCCTCAAAAAGTACCCCCCCCCCCCCCCCCCTGCAGAAAACCAGATTACAGGTGCAGTGAAAGTAGGAGTCTAGCCCATTTACGGGAAACGCCTCTGCTTTTTTAAACATGTTGCTACAGCATGGCTCTGAAATCCTTCACTGGCAGTGTGCCACAAGGGTGGCAAGGAAAAGAGCAGATGATTCTCACAGCCAGCTTGCAGTGGAAGGCGTAGTCTAGGTTCCCTTTCTGTACATCTAATCAGAGGTTATTGCTAATAAAATAGCAGAATAATCCTGCAGTTATGGGTGTGTAGACTGTTGACCGTAAGTTATACTTTTAGTGTAAGGGCCGCAAAACATATTCAGAATAAACTATTGCCTGTTACACTAAGTGCTGAGTACTTTTCATGCTTTCATTGTTACCAATCTGCTTGGTTATCAAAAGCTGCTGCCTTATCTAGCAATGTGAGGAACGTTCTACATTCTGGTTGTTTTTTTATGGGACAAAACAGAGATCTTAGAAGCGAAGGAAAACATACGTTTTATTGGTTTATTCTGTTGTTTTCTGAGTGGGAGAGTTACAGTGCTGAAGGTGAATTTGTGTGAATCCCTTCACCACACCACACCATGACCGGCCCTTGATCAAGAGTTAACACTCTTCTATCCCACCCTAACATTGGAGCCAAAAAGAAGGAAGAACACTACTCGTCTGAGTTGCCACTATATGGTGGGGGATGGTAGTGGTCATTCTCAGTATAAGCAATACTATTTCTGTGGTGAAAATGAGAGTAATAAAACAGAGATCGCCATATAAATAGTGGTCATTCCAATGTAAGAACATTCTAAAACAGATGTTAGAACAGTTCCTCTTTTGTTCCTCTACGTTCAGATAACTTTGAAATCAATAGAAATCATTTCATCCAAGCACAGACAAGGCTTTTCTTTTTGTTTGTTAGTTTTTATATTTCTTCAGACCGCAATTTGATTTTGGACAGTGTGTACCTGTGTAAAGTATTGTGCACTTCCCTCCCTGACAAGTTTAGGGCAGGAAATTCAGGAAAATGTGCAGAAAGTAGCAAAACAACCACTCAAATACCAGCACAAACCCCTTGAATGAGATTATTTGCTTAGTTCTTCTGTGGCTGAAATCACACTCCCTCTTAAAACAGTTGACATACATGTAACTGCAGAACAAACATCTATATGTTATATATCCTGACTAAATTTAAACTTTTAAGTAATGATTTTTCTGTTGTTTCTCCTGCTTTTTTTACATCTGAAGTGGAGAATTCTTGGTTTCTGCTTTACAGGTGAGATGGTTAGTAATGCCATACAGTATATATCTGAATAGGAGGATGAATGGAAACATATTTGGCAAACAGTGAGGCATTATGATGAATGTTTCAGAATATGGCATAAAGGTACATGTGTCACATGCTGTACAGCATATTTTATTTGGATATCACTTTATTTTCATTCATCCATCCATGAGCAGTTAAAATACAGATTATTTTAAATAAAATGTTTGAGATTACAGAGAATTACAGAGAAGTAATTAGAAGCTACAAAAGACTGGCATTCAGTCCATATTGTCAAAAACATTATCACAAAAATTAGGAATGACAACAAGTAGGAGTCATAAAGTGTCGTCTCACATGAAAGACAAAACTATTTTGTGACATTAAAGCGTACAGAGTATTTGGCATCCACACTGTTTAGCGGTTACCATACTGTATGTATTTGCATAGCTGAAGTTCTAGAATTAATTCATCTTCTTCTACAATATTAACCTTCCCTGGTGTGATAAGATTTGTGGTGTTCACACACACCTGTATGCACACACACACAAATAAAATTAAGATAGAATGTCCCTAGAGAAGCATAACTTCTTTCCAGAAACAACAGTACGCACTCCCACCTCGGCTTTGCTATTCCATGTGGAGGCTTGAATTCCATGAGATAGTTGGCAGAGAGACAGTTCCTCAATGCTTTGCTTTGAGCTTCTGCCCTGGCACCAACCCCCCTGCATGACAGCTGTAACAAGGGTGCTAATCTGGAAAGGTTAATGAGGTCAGGCTGGAGTCATTGGTGCAAAAAAAAAAAGTGTAGAGATTCAAAAAGCGATTTGACTTTTATGCTGTGTGTCAATGAAATCCTGGTTTACACAGCGGGGGTTAAAAACTGTATTTTAACTGAGGAGCAGCGAGAGAATTAAATGTGTTGAGTCCAACCAGTTCGGGATTAGTGTAGGGACAGCTGGCTCACATGCATACAGGCTTGATTTTCTGAAAATAAACCAGAGGAAATGTTATTCCTTAATATTTTTAGTCCAGATTTTACGATTATGACCTGTGATTCAGCGCATCTGCATTTATCCTTTTTTTCGTGCTTGCTCCTGCATGTCCAGTTTTTTAGAAATCCTCATCTCAGCATCTCAGTTCGTTCTTATTAGCCTGTGGATACGTTTAGAGGACAGCAGCACTTTGGAGCAAGATACAGTGTTTTTAGAAACTGTGTTTTCTATTTAACAACCCTTTTATTTTCTTAGCCAATTGCTTTTAAATCCTACAGCTTATTACAGCTTTCAGTAATGTAAGATCCAGAAACTGTGGCTGATCTCCTCTTCCTCTTCTCTTTCAAAGAGATTTAAAAAATACATAATTATTTATTTACTGTATGTGCCTTAAACTAACCCGAAATTATTTATGTACTTTAAATTATGCAGTAATTAACTTCATTTGTGAGACCACTTCCATAAAATGCATTCATTTTCTGGTCCAACGTGGCCTAGGTTGTTAGGATAAAGTGCTTGATTAGACCACCCATCTCTTTTCAATATTTCTCAGTGTATATATTAAGCATGCAATGCTATTGATTTGAAATTTATAAGTTGACACTCCCTATCGGCCATATAAAACTTTAATGTATACTAAAAATGGATTTTAAATATTTCTGAAGATGTGGGAATTTAAAGAAATGAATTTTGACTAAGAAATTTGAAAAATAACGTGAGAAACAAATGATCTTATTTGCAGTCAAAAGTTGTGCACCTTAACTAATGCAACTCCAAAATAGATATCATTATATAATTAGATGCAAATAACAAACTATTATGGTTTTCCCATATGCATTCTAAATTTAGTAAAACCATTTTTGAAAATAATTTTGGAAATTCTTTTTTAAGATAACTTCACAGTAGTGACCTAGCTTGTAATTTACATTGGCTTTATATTGTGATCTTAAAGGACTAAGGGATTATCTTAAAGGGCTAAGAGATACATCTTGCTTAAAGGAGTTACTGGCATTCAATGGGAATATTTTTTTAAACCAACAATCACCTTTTTGTCACAGAAAATGAAGTTTAAATTAAAAAAGTATTGAAAGTTCTCATTACCAGGTCAACCTGGCTGAAAATACAGTTTATGTGGACACCATCATCACTAAAAGATATAGATGTATATAAAGTAAAAGTAACAGTATATAGATGAGATCACTCTTCAGATCACATTAAGGAAAGTTACACATTTTACAGGTTAAAGATAAACATGAGCGATTGATTCCAGTTCATTATCAATTCGAAGGAAGTGTTATGATTGTTGTTTTCAAATAAAGGCTGTAAATAAATTCATGTTTAAATATATTTTCACAAGAGAGTAAATAGCAAAGCTGAATTGCCTATGGATATTTTATATTGCCAGTTGCATTTACCACAAATCTCATTAACTGAATGAGATGCTGCATTATATGATTAATGTAATATTGCTATTTCTCCTCAGAATTTAATTCACTCACCACAGCAACAAGAAAAAACAATTGTGCAAATTAAATAAGAAATTCTAATTAATTTTCCTAGTGCGTAAATGTTCATTTTCTCCGCTTATCTGTACTGAAGCAATGGGGTGCTTTTGGTTTGGCGTTTCATGTGTACAGCTACATACTAGATCAAAGCTGTTATTTTCTAAACATTTTTAAAAACACGAAGGGTTTCTGTTCAAGTTGAATAAAAGGCAGACCTGAGTCCACAGCTTTGGAGCAGTGAGAAAGCGAGCAGATTCAGTTCTGTGTCCTGTGAAGGGCAATCTGTGGGGGTCAAGTAATAAAATCTAACCATCTGAAAGGGGGCTCCCGGGTGGCTCAACCAGAGCTCATTCGGAGTGAAGACTGAGTCTTGTGGTCCAGGCATTTGTTCGGGACTTTCACATTGGCCAGGAGTGAGTGGAGCTCCCAGAAAGTGGGCACTTGAACAGCTGAACAGCTTGCACATCCTCAGCCTGCTGGACCACAGTGACCTCTGTGACTTCAGAAGGGGGTCAGCAACTATGCAGTATTGTCAGTGTAGCTTCACGTTCAGTGTACAGTAGCTGTTTCAGAAGACATGATATGCTCACCAGAATCTTTATTATGGCAGCACCAACAAGATAAGGAGCCTTTGTTCATCGTTGTTGCACTCTGGTCACATAAGGCCACCTGGCTATCATTCATGAAAGGAATCCAACACCCCTCAGTGCTCAGAGTTACACCGACGCAGAAATAGGACTAAGGTTTTCACTTTCCCATGTACCATTTTGTGTCATGGTGGTTTGCCTAGTGCCTTTATGAGCAGCTGCATGTAGCTGTATGGTGTTGAACCTGCAGAGGAGTCCTGTTCCTGTGTGAACACTGCAGCATTCACACCCTTAAAAATAGCACATGCCTTTGACAACACACAGGAAAGAGTGCAAGTTGTCGTTCCTTCTGTGGTGAGGTTGGAACGGTAAAATAGAGATGATTAATTATTAGCAGTTCTAGATCAGAATAAATACCACATACTTAAACTGAACGTATAACTATATTGTAAATCAATTGCTTAATAATGAAAGAGATTTGTCAGCTTTTATTGTTCTAACCTGGCTTTTCATTTCTACATGAGAATTGCTTTACTATGGAGTAAAAATACAGTGTATGTTACTACATTAGTACAGGGATATAATGTAGTATATGTTCTTACAGTAGTAACACTTGAGTATTACACAAAGGCAGTCAAATCTGGTCCTTTCACTCCATTCCCTAAGATTTATATACAGCTAGATCTTAAATTGTTTGATTAATGTACAAATTGACCCTATTAAAAAGCTGACTCTAGAGAACTCCCTTAACCTCCTCCTCTCTCCTGTAAGAATTACTTGGACTTACTTCTAACTGTGATTTAAGTACCTCTAGGGGGAGTAATTTGCAAATTTGAGTTTGTTTTTACACAAGTTGAAAATGTTAAGAACTAAGTGACATTGTTCATTTGACCTGAAATGTATTCAGGCTTGTTAATACTCTTGTTTCAGTCCTTAGTACTATTCATATCATCTGCAACTCTACAATCATTTCAACTGACCCAGCAATTGCATTTATTTGCTTTTGTATCTGTTTACTTGGTAAACAGTAACAAAACTTGTTTCTATTTGTTCTTTCTCTAGCCCTGAACAACACAATATTTTATTTATGTGTTTGGTTTAGTTAATACAACTGTATTTTGTGGTGTGTTTCCAAATCATTCATTAACCACATGCTGTGCCCCTGTCACAGTATCCTATACAGGCTTTCTCTGTGTTTCCAGATCTGAACTACAGCTGAAAAGAGTCATTTTTTTTTCTGATTAGATCACCATGTTTTTAAGATAAGAAAAAAAAAAGATCTTGACCATCAGTCGTCACTAGGGTGGGGTGCAGTCAGTGGCCAGATTTCCCACAATGCATTTTTTACTTTTTTTTCAACCAAAATGTTAGCAATACTGGTTTTAATGTCATTGCATGACTCCTTATTCATACATTTTTTCTTACAGTACAGTTTTGTCCAAACTTCCACAATTAATATGATCATGCATAATTAAAACCGCACCTTATGTCTAGATTATTTTCCTGTGTATGACAGCGTGTAATTTTGTATTGTATTGCTTACATTGTTTAAGTTGTTATATTGCTTACATTGTTAAGTTGTTGGAATAATTTTATTCCAGTAAAATTGTGGAAATCCAAGTTTCAGGTGGCAACATGAGAATGATTTCTGTTATGTTTTTTTCTGTAATGGTTGAGGTACAGAGCTAGTCACATTGCAGCAATAGTTCCTAAGGTATCATCCTTTGACGTTCCCTGTCCTCAAAGGAACGTCTCTACCCTTAGCGTGTCTGAAGGGGAATAAAAGTACAGTCTGGGACAATTTAAATGCACAGCAACATCATTTTATTTTGAGATAATTCACCCTTTGCCCCCTTGTTCATTGGATGCTGTTGTTTATCAGTTATCAGATAGCTTAACAGCTCTTCAGACTGATAAGATACAAAGAGTATGTCTCTGAAGTGTTTCCTGAATTGCGTTTAATGGTTTTAGAAAGGGCTCCATACTTGAACATTTGATGTACTTACTTTTTTTAAAGAAGAATGAGAGGAAATGGCAGAGAGAAAATATAGCAGAGTTGGGCATATAACGATTCAAAATAATAATGCACTTTTACAAATTTAACTTCTATTCCCTTTACACCTCTTGTCTACAGCCTTTAATTAATATTTTAAAGTGAGTTTTTGTTTCTGGGAGGAAAAATTAGTTAATAGTCTAGGCTGGGATAGCAACACAAAGCCCAGGAGAAGTCACAAACAATAACACAGGTACATTGATTTCACATTTCTTCAGCAGTACCTGGAAATGATGTCATTAATCTCATAGTTAGAAACTTAAAAAATTATACATTTAGTGAATACTAGAAGTACACTAAATACTATAAGTGGATCTAAGTGAGAGCAGGCATGTGCCAGTGGGAATGCAGCTGTTGTACATTTTTGTATTAATCTATTTCCAAAACTTGGTTTCAACCTCACATAATGTATAAAGAAATTGCATGCATAGTCTTTAAATTATGTTTGTCAGGACATAATTAAAATCCTTAATGTGAATAAATTGTTTGCTAGGTAAGCCAGGAAGTGTGTCATAATTAATACTGTCTATTCTGGTCAATTGTAAACAATTGAGGATAAATGAGGGGTTCTCTAGATCACTGGGCATGATTAATTATAAACAAAGTATGGATTGTCCTATAATCGTACCCAGCTGAAAAAGAATAATTAATAGTTTTAACTGCATACATTTAAAATATAATACCATGACATGAATGTTAATCTTGTTTCCATCTCTAAACACAAAAACATTTTGAATCCAAGATTACTTATAAACGGTAGAATTTGTTTTTCATTCTTTAAATTGAACACCACATTCAATTCAGACAATTCAGGCTCTTCTGCTCCATCGACACATTTTCTCTGTTCATCTACAGCTGTCCAACAGGCAAGCAAAAAAAACAGAATAAACCATACTTATGACATATCTTTAAATTTCATGTGAAAAAGAAGCTTTAGATCATCAGATCTCAAGTTACAAAGCTCAGACTGAAGACAATTGTAAAGGCACACCTCTTGAATGAGTCAAGCCACAGAATATGAAAATCACAAAGAAATTGCTCCCATATTTTCAGCACAGTTTCTTCAAAGTCAGCCCATGTATCATATGCACATTTCTCTCAAGCTCTGTTTTTTTTCTTCTTTTTTATATAAAAAATATATATATACAGTATAAAAAAACCTCTGTATGTGTAAATCTGCATTAGTGCAGAAGAAAATTAATAGTACAAAAATAATATTGCAATAATGCTATCAGCTTGTGAGAAAATGCCAGGTACACACTGTGTTGACTGTTCCTAAAATACAAAAAGAAATAAGCAAGTGTTCCTTCATAGTAGTTTTTGGGCTTGACTCCCTTACAGGAAAACTGGAGAGCACACTATGAATTCTCATGTTCGCACTTTATTAGCTGTTAGATTGGCTGACAAATGTTTGTAGTCGAGAGACTGTCCCTGCCACAGTGTTTGACCTTGTCTAAGATCAGGGCGTTTGTTTCAATGTTTGTACACTGTACACAAAGAAATCTGTGGATGCAGTAATGTGCAGCAGAGCTTGAGGTAAGTAAGTAAGTAAGAGACACTGACAAAGGTTTTGAACTTTCTGATCTCTTGGTTCAAAAATTAGATTTGGGGTATCCAGACCACCAGCCTTAAGAAGTAAGCAAAACAAATAGTCCTGTCGAATTCTGATTGCTTTTGAAGCATGCACCATTTTGATCATAATAATCTCCTTTTTTTCCTACAAAAAAAACAGAAACTTCTGTAAAACCTTCAACATCCCATTTAGGGATCAGTGTATTTTAAAGAAATTACAATTGGCTGTGCACATAATTTTGAGAATGCTGCAGAACAGCCAACATATTTAAATCAATCAGAGCATGGTTTAAGCATAATCAAGAATTATCATTTGAATTGTGTAAAAACTTGTTTATAGTTACAAACAATAGGAAACCATTGACCCATCTACCTTGTTTAGCTACTAATAGGTGATGGATCCTAGGCTCTTGTCCAGCCATTTCTTGAAGGAAGCAGAGCTATCAGTTTCTACATGATGTAACTAGGTGGCTTGTTCCAAACATCCACAATCCTTTTTCAAGCATTCAACGTTATATTGTATAGATTATTTACATGATTGAATCCTTTATAAGGCCTTTTTACAACCCACTGTAAAATATGCCCTGTTCATGGTTACATGTACCTGTTCTCAGTCTTAACTGCACTTTCACTTTATGAGAGGGTTATGTCCTCTAGTTCATGTTTCACTATTTAATGTTTGCCTATGTAGTCACAAAGGAAAAACTTAACTAGAGTCCTCAGCCAGCCATCTGTGACTAGGTGCACTGACCTAAAAGCACTCATCTGATCATCATAAAAATAATTGATCCAAATAATTTTAATGTGACATACAGTAAACTCTTAAGTGACTGCGGTCATTTATGATGGCTTATTAAGGGTGGTTTCACAGCTGTTAAAATGCAACACAACTCTTCATTTGACAAACACTCATATTAAAACTAGTAACAGACAACAGGATTCTGTTACCAAACTGCTTAACCATGTTTGAGAAAGTGATTCATTGGAATCCTTTACAATATATCATAATGAAGGCCTCCAATCAATAATCATCTAGCAAATAAATGAGCAGGATAATCCAGAAGGCTTCTGCCGTGTTTTACCTTGCTTATGTTCTGAAATTAATAACATGTATTACAGAAGAACAAATGTACTGCTTCTACAATTTTCAATTTGGAAGAGAGTATTTTCTATGAGCTTGTCGTTTGAGTTATGTCTGGGCTTAGTCTTTAAAAAAATAAGTCAACCCTATAGTACAGCTCAGTAGGTGAGACTTTATTTTATTCTCCATATCCATTTGTCCTTGTGGAAACTGCCTTCAGTTGTACCCAATTACAACAAATAGGAGAGCTTTGTGGTACACAGTAAGACCCTCTAGGACATAAGAGGCAAATTTAGATCCCTCACTGCGTGTGATCTTAGTCAGATTTTTCAATGAGTGTGACATGACACGAATGCTGAAATTTTGAAAACGCTTCAGAAGAAAATGTGAATTTATCAAATCTAATAAACAATTTCCATCTTTGTACATTAGTTATAAACGATCTATCTGTCCAGTGCTGTTACTCGCCTGAGTAACACTGTTTTAAATAAATCATTCCCTGGTATGTGCAAGAGAACAGTGATCGCAACGTTTTCAGTTGACACAAGGAGAAGGCAAAAGTTTATATTTAAATTCATAATGTCAATGGGATTAATACTAGTTGACTGGTATGATTTATGAAGAGCCCAGTCTTTCACACAGATGGGCCATAGGTAGTGGCGCAAATTATTTAGTTTAGTGCACACATAGCCGTACTAAGACAATCACTCACACGTTCACAAACACATATTGCTTTCAAGGCTAATAAATTTTACACTAATGTTTCTCTTGAGAGATGCTGTAAGGGACTCTGAACTTCCCACAAAGCTATTAAAATTCACATGCAGCTGTGTGATGATAATAATATTTTAAACAGTGATGGTATTGTTTTCTATCTAAGGATGATGTTCAAACATTTCGCTCCAGTGCAAACTTGCTCCATTTCCTCATACTCTAAATGGGTTAGCTATAATTTCAACTGCAGCATTTTATTGCATTCCATTCCCGGGCTCTTGTACGATTTGTACCTCGAAACATTTACAATTGCTTTTGGAAAAGAAGGAGCAAATTTCTTGAATATTCTATGGATATGAAGTATTGTTTTTAGAAAAAACAAAACAACGTTAACATGGATATTTCAACTTATTGAGCTCTTGTGTCTTCATCTGTAAAATAAAGTACCAAATAATAGCAAAAGGATGGTACAGTGGTGTTATGGACAGCATTTCTGCCTCTCAGATCTTGAGCTGTGAGTTAAGTGAGTAATTAATTCCAGGAGTGCTATCAGCATAGTTTATATGTTCTCCCATGTTTGTATGGATTTCCTCTGGGTGCCCTGGTTTTGTGCAACAACATATTCGTAGGTAAATCAGCTTCTGTAGCAAAAATGGCCCCGGTGTGAGTGTGTGCGTATTTTCGTTTGTGTGTGCCTGTGTATCTCACTTTGCACTCATTGATTGCAGGGATAGACTCCAGCTCCACCATGACCCTGTACTGGACAGAGTGGTTTAGAAAATGAATTTAAGGATGGATGTATTACCCCTACCCTCTTGTTGTACAAATATGACTATTTTATATTTAAAAACATTAACATTACCACAAATTTATATATGTTGACACACAGATATATTATATACTGTATGGGTGCTGAGCATCAAAAAAAATTTTCTGCAATTTGGGATTTTTACCATGAGAAATCTTTTTGTTTTCTTTAGCTGGCTAATAATAATTTGTGTTAAAAATGTCTGCTAGATTTGCAATAGAATTTATGACTGATATTAGTACCTCTATTATGTGCTATTCAGGTTTAGCAGAGGATTATGGTATAAGATTGTTTTGTTTCATTGGTTACTTCAGTTGTTATATTGAATTAACTGCAATTATTGCTTCACCACATGTTCAGAGAACAAATAAACATCTATCTACTTTTAAGACCATAATTGACAACGCAGGTCTGCAGTCTAGCAGAATGAATGTGTGGTCTACTGTGATTACAACCTTTACTAATGGCTTTTTAACAGCCAATGCTAATGCAATATTAAAAATGTACTTTAGCTATAGTTTTTAGTTCTAATAACCAATAAAGAGTGCTTTTTCAAATATTTAACAGTATGATATGTGTTGTTCCTTTCCTACATTAGTCAAATTAAGAAGTTCGAAAAATCTCACTCAGGGACATACAGAAAGCCGAATAAAAATGTTTGTTGGGTGAAACATTTATAGAGGTCAATTGAAGTTTCCTTCTAGATACTTAACACAAACAAAAGATAATTGATAAGGGAAAGACAGTAGCACCTTTATAGTACCTGTTTGTGTTTTCAGAATGCAAACTGGCCATTCACCTGTTCTGAGTTCATCCAGTCTATAACCATCATTGAGTTATGGCTGTTATCATATCCTTAGTTTCTTCTCCTGACTGTTTTGGTCTGGTTTGCATTCCTGTTCTGGAGAGATCAACACTGCAGGAGGGCTTTCATGTATATATTTCTTATTGGTGTTATGTTGCAGCTACTGTATAGTGGCCACAGGCTATGCCTCTAACCTCCTGCCTGCTGTGCACTGGTTGCCGAGGAGACAAGATACTCAGAGCACCTGGCTGCAATGAGAATTTACATTGCATCAGGTGGTCCAGGTTATTTAAGTCCTGCTTAGCTTCTCCTGGGAAATCCTGCATCCCATCCTGATCTCCCCTGACAAGCCACCAGTTAGCATTTCCCAGTGGAGTCTTCCTTGCTTTCTTCCAGTTCCCTGTCTGCCTGGATTTACCCCATTGCTTCCCTGCTTTCCTGACCCACTCAAACTCCACTTGGGGACCTTGCTGGTTGCCTAACTTTCTTGGACCTTTCCTGGCTGCTCAATGCGGCTGTGTGGCCGGGACCTTCGCCGGCGCATGTATCTATGGGTTTGGTGTGGCAGCTGTCTGCTGTCGGCGCACTTGTCTGTTCTCCTAGAGCCCGTGTCGTACTGCATTTTCCCTGCGGTGGACGTGACGCTTCTGTACCCAGACTCACAGCTCTGGTGCAGTCCTGTAGCTGGTAACTCAGCCCGTCAGCCCCACACCCTGGAGCTCAGCACAGCTTCCAGGCCCTGGTGGGTCTTCCCATCTTCACCTCAGCACTTCAGTCCTGCACTTCTTCTGCACTCCGGCCCTTGTTCCCTGCCAGCCTGCTCACTGCCAGGACTCCACTCAATGGACGCTGCCTCAGCCATTGAGGACTCTGGGACTCTGCTCTGTTCAGCTCAGCCTGGTCTTTAGCGTGACGTTTGCACATCTCCCTGATAACGCATGCCCTGTTCAGCCCAGTTCCTGGTATGACCCCAGCAGACTGCTCCCCGATGACATTTGCCCTGTCTGGCCTGGCTCCAGGTGCAGACCCTCTGGCCCAGGCCTGTCCTTGAGACTCTTCCCTGTGATGCAGAGTTGGTACTGTGAGCGCAGGCCACTATCCCTGGAATGTGACGCCTTTGCTTGTGGGTCATTAATGCCTCTTTTCCCACCCTCACCATCCAGGTGGGAGGTGCAGTGCAACGTTATTGGTAGAATTTAGGCAGTGCCATAAACTGTATTTACTGTATATAGCACCTCCGGAAGCAATAATCACCAAAGCCCTTGAGGATATATAAAAAGCACATGACTTAAAATAAATCTCAAGACAACGACAAAGACAAGAAAACAAAACAAAACAGAAGAGAGGGAAACTATCCAAAATGATTTATTGCAATACAAAAGTACCAAATAAATCCAAGAAAAATATAACTCATGATTCTTTACTGAAAAGGTTGAATCTTTTCTTTTCTATTGTTGCTGATGAAATCAACCCAAATCTCTATAGTCACTCCCTTACTTTTACTAAATAATAATAATTATTGATCAATAGGAACAAGTAATAGGTTTATTCCATGCTGCAAAGAGAAGAAAGAAAACACAACGTTTCAGCCATGGAGTCTTCTTCAGGTGTGAGCATTTTATATTATTGATTTATTTGAATAAAGCCCCCATACAATGTACAGGATAAGGCAATACTATTGTCTTTTACACGGCTTTCTAGAGGTTTTACTAGTTGTAATGTAAACCTTTGCTATGTCTTATTTGAGGGTGGAACTAACAACTTCTCTGTCTCACTATAGGGCCTCCCTGATTGGAACATCTGCGTCCCAGGCAACCAAATCTGAGAACAGCTATTGATTGGTTGATGTACTGTATGGCAAAAGGCATGCAGTGAAAGACAGAAAAGAAGAAGTTCTAAAGATACAGTTGGGGGGGGGAGGCTTGTACTGTATATGCCACTGTCTTTTCAATGCTAAGTGCTTCATTTAATGTTGATATAATTATATCTCACCAAAGACGTGGGCATCTACATTCTATATATGAAAATTTTTCTCAACATTTGCAGTTTTCAATGAGACTAAGAACTAAAGAACTATTATGCCAGATAATTTGAAATGATGAATTGAAATATGAGAACGCACATCATATTTTCATGACTTTTGAAGGCAAATTTATCAACAGAATCTTTAATTTCTCGTAGTATGATAATAAATAAGAGAAAGGCAAGGGTTAGGATTTCTTCAAATATGAATCACGGTACCTTATAATATATACTTAATTACACTTTATAATATTTATAGTAACTATAATGGAAGCATTCCCAAAATAAGGTACAAATTTAGAAATAAAGAGGTCTTTTTCAGAGTTTGAATGTAAGCTTATGTATCATAGATATTACATGGTTTCTGTCTGAAACAATAAAACAAAGAAAATAAGGTTTGTTTTTAGAAGTGTTATAGACACATAGTACATTGCATATATTTCACACTATTTCCATTTATTGGTCCCAGAACACTCCAGGAGATGTGGGAATTGCTTTAAATAGGCACTTTTATTTCTTTCAGCACTGTGGCTATTTTATTTGCATTATAGTGTAACATATGTTGTTATTTTACAATATAGCCTATAGAATGTGTTTAAAAAAATGATCATGCTGTTCTGCTGAATCCATGTAAATGAGCTGTCAAGAATGCCTGGTCTGAAAATTTGAAATTTTAGACGGATCTCGAAAAGTGTGTTCAGGACTCACTAGGACATTTAGATTCACTGTAGAGTCCCCAGCTGTCAAACACAGCAAAGTATATCTGAAAAGACTTCAACAGCTGTCCCTATTTAAAGGCATGGGAACTAATTTTGTCAGAGTGCTGAACGGTATTATAACCACCAATACTGCCGAGTTTTACTATCTGGTTAGGGAGTGGACCACATTGAGCAGTAACAAATGTGCAGTACAAGAAAAGACAGGATTTAGAGAAATATAAACAAGAAGAGAAAAAAGGGAAACATTTTCTAGCCAGGTAAATCCAGGCACCTAAAATATGTCTGTATTAGAAACAGTGAATTGGTTCGCATTTCCATCTGGTGAAGAAATGAGATTCCAGTGAGGAAACATTGGTACAAGTCAGACATCCAGTTACTGAGATAAAAGATTGTTCTGTCATTTGCAGTAGCCTCTTTAAATACAGCCTGTGAATGTTATGTTCTAGTTGTAGCATAGGCAACAGAAAAACGTCCCTAAATGATCTGTCTATCATATCTCGTCATCTGAATGGTATTTGCTGGGCTGATGCAGGCATACTGGTAAAACCTTCCTTTTAAATTAAAACATGCCATCAGAGGCTATGAAGAGTAGGAAAATCTGGATGTTAGCATGAGTCACTGGAACCTAAAATCGGATGAAAACTGAAGTAACATTAGGCGGCTCTGAGCATCAATTCCATCCACAACTAGATAAGGAAGGAGAGTAGTGCGGAGGATGAGAACAATGTGTTGCAGCTGCACCAGTCTGTTTTCAGTTAGGAATGCTGCCTACACATGGTTGCTTTGAGAGAAAAGGATACCAAAACCCTTCATAAGTGAGCAGGAAAAGTGAAAGAGTGATGGGGAATTTGCAAAACAAATGGGCAAAGTCA
The DNA here is from genome assembly GCF_059453375.1 of Lepisosteus platostomus. Lineage (NCBI taxonomy): Eukaryota > Metazoa > Chordata > Actinopteri > Semionotiformes > Lepisosteidae > Lepisosteus > Lepisosteus platostomus. Next base: position 40,302,471 of record NC_142622.1, on the reverse strand, counting down.
GACTTAGGAAACGCAATTTTTAGGTTGTCATTAGGTTTTTTAAATCAGTACCGGCAATAAGAGTTTTTTTGATCCTTCAATATCACCTTTGATCTCCCAAAAGCATACAAAATGCCAATGTGTTTATCTAGCTTTTAAAAAGTAAGAAGATTTTCCACCCCTCCAAAGTTTACTTGAGGTGCTTTCAACTCTTTTCTGAAGAAGCCCAGCTCACATGCTTTTTATTGGATGACTTAATTGCCTTACTCTTTTCAGAATGTAATAAATGGAAATCTGTCATTTGAAAATGAATATAAGGAAGTCGTGTTCCAATTAGAGATCTGCTCAAATTGAACAAAGCAGGCTATATTTTAGATATCTTAAGTAATACATTTGTAGAAAAAAAGAAGAGTCATACATTATTATTTTAAAGACTTTTTGCATTAAACGATTATGTTTTTTTTTTACAATGTTTTGCCTACAGTATAATTCCAGACCTTAAGGGGAAGATAATTTTTTATTGCAAGCTGTGCAAGATAAATCCTTATGTTAATTAAGTGCCTCACATTAATTCCTGAAGTTCTTAGTATAAGTTTAAATTGCTTGTATAGGAATTATTCACAATAATGATAACTTATTATACTAATGGCGTTCTAAATGAAATGATGGGAAATTACTATTATGAAATGAAAGAAAATTACTATTATTTTTAGCTAATTCCATTTTTTCAGCACTGGCTTTATTTCAAGGCTTTTTGGAAAGAAATGTTTTCTAGGTCACCATGATCTTTATTCTGTACATGCATTGGATAAGCTTTTCTGTTTGTTCAAGCTGGGCAAAGAGCTTTGTTTAAAATCGCAATGCCTGCATGGCGGTTCAGAATGAATACTAACAGCTGCTAACATTTTAAAGTGTGCGTTAAAAAGCTACCACTGGAAAGAAGCAATTTGATCAACGTGCGTTTAAGAACTTGACATTGAAGTGCATATATCTTATTAAGACTTAATTGCTTATGACAAGGTTTACTTAGAGAATAAATTTAGATTAAAGCATTAGCAGAGAAAATGTATTTTAGATCACTGAGTGGTAAATAATTGTATCTGTGATACACTTTGAAGGACAGTAAACGTCAATTCCTTTAGTTAAACCAACAAAAAGTTTAAAAAACAAAATAACTAAACGTGATCAGTTACCCCTATTATAAATAGTGTTGTCTCAATACATGATTCCCTTTTACCCTTTATTACTTTTATTACACGTATCGGTTCAGAAAAAAGTAAAAAGTTGTTAATTTCAGATGCTGCTTTCAGACACAGTAACTTCTCTACTATGTAACGCATTTTCTTCAACAAACCAATCGCAAACTTGACAACGCTATCGGACGCTAAATCTTAAAGCTCCACAAAAAGATCTCAACCCACTACAGTCTTCCTCTTCAGGGCTCTTGAAAGGCTGGTATTACTACATGGAAGCACATAGTCATCAATAGCACATGTAATATTAATGCAGTATGTTCACTTCCTCGAAATCGAAGATAAACTAGTCATGAACTGCTCATATTAATTCCCGAGGTCACCAGGTTTGTGCTGAGAATGCAGAAATTACCCCGTCATTTACGTTATTAGAATTTTAATTTCTGGTTCTCACGAATTCTTTTGTTAGGATACTCATTAAAGTCAAGTATTCAGAATGCATATTGAATGTCGGTCGATAATGAAATGGATTCGGTCTTCTTTACTGTGATTAAAATCTTACACTATCTAATCCCACATACTCCATGAGTGCTACAAATACTTTATAGAATAAAGGGGGGCTTTGGTTACTAGGTTTTAAGAATATTCTGCTCAAATTGTGAAGAAATGGAACAGTGTGTTAAAATGAACCTTTATCATTTCGAAAAGATGCAATCAGATGTCTGATGTATTATTTTTCAGAGATTGAGCACAGGTTGTTTTGTGTTTCAAAGAGCTTTTACGCTTCAGTGTATCGATACACAGCTAAGTAAACGCCAGTGTGCTCTGGAATTAAGTGGTTTCGATTATGCATTTGCGACGTTGTTGTAATCAGCTGCCCACTGAGCAGAGCCGCAATCGTTTTGCAAACTCAAACTTGTGCTCTGTGGCTGTCGTATAAAACAGTCAGAAACTGCAAACCTGCCAGCCGCCACTGCTGTTTCTGTGCAGCGGGATGTAGCGACGGCAAGACCCGGGCAGTGAGGGAAGGGAATTGGAGCACAGGGGAGAAGTCAATTTAAGACTGTCCCTTCGCTCCACCAGTTCAGTAAAGAGCGAGTGTGTCTTCTAAGCTTTCATTTTAGGCTTACACTTGGCTGAGCCAGGAAAGGAAAAGCATATATCAACAACGTCAGAGGCTGTGACCAGCATTAGGTGTCCCATCCTAAAACATAACTTTGTTCAAATGCAGGAATGTTATCTCCCTAAGCTAAAAAGTGAATTATTTATGTTTTCTGTAGTTAATTGCTTTGATCGTTTCTTAACTTGCCTTTGCTCTTTATACACCTCTAAACAGATTTTTATTGTTGTTTTTTTTACCGTAAGATGATGATTCATTGTGGCTTTTATGGAGAAGTCCTCATAAAAATTGTAATTGCTAGTTGGACTGATTAATGTTTCTTTGTAAGACACCCAATTTTATGTTCTCTGCTCTAGAGTTATCAAGTTTCTGCCTGTTTCTTTATGGATTACAAATAAGTCTAGTCATTTTGTTTCTTTTCCTATCCATGCAGATGCAGCCAAAACTTGTCATCACCCTATCATTATCTATAGGGCTATGGTGATGCAAAATTTCTGGTCATAGCTATGCATTCCTCTGGCATACTACAGGTATATATTTATGAAAACATCAAAGTTCCTTAAGAAAATGGAATGGATTGAACCCATCTGTATCAGACACATCATATAAAACATGTTATGTTATGTTATGTTATGTTATGTTATGTTATGTTATGTTATGTTATGTTATGTTATGTTATGTTATTAAAATATAATGTATGCTTTTCTTTTTCAACACAAATACTGACTATAAAGAGTGTTACATGGGGACATGATTCATATTTTTTAAATTCCTATAGACAGTCACCTCAAGAAACAGCTTCACATTCAGGTACAATACAAGAACTTACTGTAGTGATAAGTAGAAATTATGCTTAGGAGCTTGCATGTAAAAAAAAAAAGGAGATATTTCTTTATTTTGAAATGGCACCATAGCTATTTGTGTGAAACTGACTCTGAGACACCTCTATAGCACCTTTCATGACACTTCATCTCAAGGTGCTTTACAGTAAAACAAGACAAAGGCAAAACACAAGATGTGTACACACACATTAGTACATAAAACTTGGTTGATGGAATTCTTGCCATTAGCAAACAATCATGGGAAATACTTTACTTACACAAGCTGTTGATAGTATCTGGAGGATGGATCTCATCTGAGAGCTAAGCAGTTGACCTCTATAGTCGTTGTGTTTGATGCATACTGTTGCTGTGAACAATTGTTGTGCATGTGTCTCCCTGTCTGGATGTGTCTGTGTGTTTGCATTGCTTGTGCTGAGCTACCACAACAGTGTGTCCCTGTGTCTGCAGAAGTGTGAGCTCCTCCTATTCGGTTTGTCCTCTTCCACATACCACTGCTGACAGCCACATTTCTGACGCTGCAGCAGAAGAGCAGAATCCTGCCTGGAGACAAAAATTCTGACTATAAAGCTGTCACTCAAGAATTCCTCCTGGTAAGAGTGAGCTCCATTTCTCTGTGATTATCATGCAAACAGACTTTACAATGCAGTATGTAGTTATGCCTATATAAACAGTTTACAGACTTAAGGATTGTTATCATAGCCAAGATCATACAACAGGGCAGTGAACAATTGCTGATTGTTTCAATACACCAATCTGCCCACATAAGACAATGGATATTTATTAAGGAAAATTGACTTTAAGCATGAATGTTAAATTTCCTTTTGAAGTAATGGCACTATTATAATATGTTAGCTGAAACATTCATTGGTTGCACTTAGCTAGTATATATATATACAAATAATAAAACAATATAAATAGGCAATGGCAAAATAACTGATAATTATATCATTGGATGACTCATTCTTGGAGAACACATGAAATGAGACAGAAACAGAGTTGATCTTTTTGAGCAGATGTGAAAGTGAGATATGTCATTGTACAATGGAAAGGATACAGACAGCTTTCCAAGAACAGCAACTTTTCGAAATAAAAAATTAGTATTGTTAGCTACTAAGAATTCTGGGGTTTGTTACAGTTTTGACATTTCCCAGAAGTCCACATCCTAAAACTGTAACTGACACAGCCCACAGAAGATTGTACCCAGAGAAGCAAGCAATATCCCTCTGAAACCACAATGGGACAGAACTATATTCACAACAGGACAAAAACCTACACATCAATATCCAGTTCAACATTGTTGAAGAGGAGCCGCATACAGTAATTGCTTCACAATGGTCAACCCTATCACCAGACTTGAATCCTATAGGTGTGTTATAGGAACATTTGAACACTGTAGTAAGTGTATATCGTGTGACATCATAGTTCAACTCAATTAGGTTTGTAACTAAAAATGGTGCAACACATCATCTGATAACTGTAGTAAACTAGTGAACACCTACCACAAATGTTTCTCAGCTGTAATTTAAGGCATTGTTGGTCACATTAAGTACTGAAATGGTGCCAATACCTTTGTCAAGTTTCATAGTTGAACGTGCTATTACTATATTTGAAATATTTCCATATAATTTGTATGTGTGCACATTGTGTTGACTCTAGCACTATTCTTACATCATTTCAATTGTATTTCTGCTGATTTCCTCAAATAAATTATTTCTGCTAAGGCTACTAATCAATCGCTTTTGTCTGCATTGGTGTGTGTGCATAGTATGGCGGATTCTGTGAAGTTCATGTGTTAAAAGCTACAGATACAGCCAGCCATTCGTTTTCTTCCTCCTGCTGCTGATCATAGAGGTTACGAGAAAGAAAACTAGGCGTCAGCTCTTATATTTTTCAGAGCTCAACCAAGGAGAGTCAACACTACTTCTTGGAGGGCAAAGACGAGGACAAAGAAATACTATTACAGCAATCTAGACTTTACAGACTTGTGCCACAGTAATTAATAAATGGACACCTCCTAATGAAGATGTAGCCCCCAACATCCAAATCATTCACACAGTGTCCGAAAATATTAAAAACTACTTTACAGTGCATCCTTAAGCTTCTCAACTGAAATATATATTGCTTACCCAATTATCCTTAAGGTGTTTTTGCCTACCTTTAATTTTTCTCGTACCAAGGCTTAGGTAAACAACACCCAACTGTTTACACAAGAAAAACAGAAACTGGGGGGACAATCCAATAATGTTATTTTTTCATTCTACAGGCCACCTTAGACCTCAAGAAAGAAAATATATATATATTTAAAGTTTTCAGATAATTTCCTTCCCCTCTAACACATTTCCAACAAATTTACTGAAATGTCCTTACTAGAGGCCTTCGCATTACAATTACATGACAGTGCTTATTGCCGGAGGGCAGTGGTTTGTGGTATTAAGTTAATTAATGTTTCCTGTCAATTTATAGCCTGTAAATTAACCAAAAGTTGCTGATGCCTAAATGTCATCCTGTCTGAGAAATGGCCAATCATGGCAGGTACACTGAAAGTATAGAATTTCTGTCCTAGTTTATGTAACGAAATATTTTTTTTAAACAGCAGGTTTTCATTATTACAGTAGTATGATCTTTTTATTGAAAAGAAAATAAAGTCGTTTTCTCTATAAACAGCCAAGGCTGACCATGTCAATCCCTTCAAAGAAGGCTTCAAAAAAGCCTTGTTGCTTAGAATGCCCATATCTGTATCCAGAGGACACAGACCTCTGCTGTTTTTGAGAAGTGAAGAATTGGAAAAAAAGACTTGTATTTTGCTTTTTCTAGTGCTGGAGAAGTGAAATGTCATTTTTCACTTGTTCCACAGCTGTGTTCTTTTTCCTCAGTGGTGGGTTTTGCTTACATTGTTTTGGTCACGCTGACAGATTCTATTAGCACAAATATCCTCTGGAAAGAGCTCAGAAAGATGACGGACATGAGGACGGAGCACAGTTTACATGAGCAATGACATAAACATTTGAAATTCCGTGTTTTGTTTTTGTAGCGATTGAGAAAGTTGACGTGTATTTAGATTTTCCTACGAAAGCATTGTGCAGCTGTGAAAATCAAGGCAAAAAAGGGGAAAAACATAAAGGATTCTCTTCTCCCTGGGGCTCTTGTAAGTTATTGAGATGAAATAGAAAATATGTACAGTGCACACTACATCCACAAGGAAAAAATAAACATTGCATTGGTCACAATAAGGCCTTCAGTAAACAGATATGTAATGCTTCTCTCCATATGAAGCTAATAAATGAAGTCTCTTTGTTGGGTCACAGTTGTGGGATTGAGGAGTTAGAAGATAAGTAAATTAAGGTTGAGGTTAAATTTGAGGCTGTTAAAACATTCTGAGTAAGAGCTATTACAATCTTCATCAACTTCAAAAGCTGTTTTTCTCAGAGGAAGAAATGGTAAGTTGTTTTTTTTCTGGAAAGCCACACAGAAAGATAAAATGTGGTGACTGTCACTTAAGTCAATCATAGTTCTCATTCCATCACAAAGAAAAGGGAGCGACAAAGATTGTGGAAGATGTAAAGCTAGAAAAAGATTTTGTCGCCAATTTCAATGGCAAGTTACAAAATATATTGAATATCAAAGGGCGTTTTATTCAAAATGAATATTTGTGCTTGCCCAAAAAGAGAATACAGCACTTAATGGGCTCTCTTATGTTGCTGCTGGAAAGGCTGAACACAATTCTCTTTATATTTGATCACATATAGAATGATAACAAAAACCCTTGTTACTAATAGCTGGCATCCTTTACTGTCAATGTGTGTGGTAGCTTCTGTGTCAATTATTAGCCAAACACTGGTCTCATGGTTTCCAGTAGAGCAATCGGGCTTATGGCAGACAGCTGTGCACCTTTCCCCAAATAAGACCAGCTTGTTAATGATTAGAATAGATTGTAGATTTGGTCTTATATATTGCAAACTGTTAAAAGTAAAGAAGGAGTTGTAAAATAACACAATACAACGTTCTCACAGAAAAATACAATGCTAATAAAATATACAGTATGTCCTGCTTACAGATGAGAAAATGTACATGTATTTAATTCATTCAGTTCAAGGGGCATTAGAAGTATAAAGCAAAAATAGAGTTTCAACAAGCTTGTGAGGCTGTGATTTCATTAACATAGGACATTTATCTAATGTTATACTTGGATTATTATATATAAGATTTAAAATGTTGTATGTATTCCAAAATATCTGATATGTAGTGTAGTCAAAAACTTTTTATCTCCTTTTTGATGGTTGCTTGCTGTCTGTAGACATATCATATAATTTAGTACATTTTAAGTTTTTTACTTTCCATATTAGTACATTTTTTTAAATGTTTGATTTGGCAGAGCAGACTGTTGGACACTCACAAGTTTAAAATTCCCTCTGGAACATCACCAAATTAATTGAAGTAAGATACGAATAGCTGACTGGCGGAGGAATATAAATTATCACTGCACCCAGAAGTTATCCATTTAATTTTCTGCATTTAACGGAGTAGGTTGCTTCCTGCAATATAAGCTTCAGCACTTAGCTCATGATATACAGGAGCTATATGTACAAAGGCCAATATATATACAAAGGTCATATATATATATTTTTAACACTTGGGAAAATTTTTTAAAAAATGGAAAACCAGAAAATGAGATGACCTAAGAACAGAACCAGAACATATAGAATAAAGAGGCAGGTGCTTGTTTGCATCTGCCAGAGGCTGGCTCCAGTTTGGAAAAGATTTTTAGCCTCATCCGTTTTAGAACAGCATGCAGAACTTGGCTGCATTAGTCTATGACAAACAAACACAGACTGAAGTGGTACATATGATGAATAAAACATAATTCCAGATGATGTCTGGGATATCAGGCCAAATATTCTGATCTCATTTCTTACATATTTAGTGCTTAGCTGCTTATTGATAAAGTATATTTATATATAGTACAGAGATACCATTTGATGAAGAATTGCAAAAGAAAACATACTATGGCTGGAAGTATACTTCAAACCACCCAGGTAATAAAAATGGGTAAGACTTCAAGTGCAGTATCAGTCTTGCTTAATCGTTTCTAATAGCAGGCCACGCTCATCAGTGAAAAGATTATTATATGAGTTGGTCACTTTATCTCCGAGGTATCTAAACCTATTGTACAAAGGCAAAGTTATTAAAGTTGTAATGTCTGGCAGGCAGCCTAGTTGATTGGAAAATGTTTATGGTTCTGCAAAAATTAATTTTATACCCTAGAAAAAGTTGAAGAAAGTTGAAGGGAGGAAGGGGGTCAGCTCAGAGCTGTGCAGTAGAAGATCATCAACATATATGAAGACCTTCTGTGTCTGCTCCATTCTGAACACAACATGTATTCCATGGTTGCTGTCATAAATATATTTAGAATTTTCAACAGCTCAACCAGAGATATAACTTTAGATATGTAATACTGACCTTTGGGCTGACACATCACCAAATTAATTGAACCATAACTTCTGACTTCATCAAGGCTGTCAGTATGCGATTGTATATATTCCAAAATACTTCAGGCAAATAAAAATGTGATTAAAGGTCAAATGACATCTTGACTGACATTATTGGAAGTTCACATGTATTCATTATGGGTGTAGGCAGCTTGATATACAGTATGAATGCTTCTTCAACACAATATACTGCATTGTGATGTGCTTTATCCATCCTAATCAGTAATACTTCTGACATAATCAGTAAATCTTTTTTACTATTATTTCGGGTGCAAAAATAGTCCATATTTGCATTACAATTAATGTTAAAGCGTCTCTCCTACTACAGGTAATTGAATAATCAGTATGGCCAACCACACTAAAAGAAGATAAATGGTACTCATTACATAGGTGGCATGCTGGCCTGTTGTTATTATCACGGCTGTCTTGCAGTGATGGGCTCCTGGGTTTGATTCCAGGGCTGCTATCTGTGTGGAGGTTTTATGTTCATGGGTTTTCACCATGTATTCTGGTTTCCTCCCATAGTCTAAAGACATACCAGTAGGTTAATTGGCTTCTGGAAAAACTGGCCCACCCCAAATTAGTTTGAGTATGTGTGTGTCTGCCCTGTGATGGACTGGTGTCCCTTCCTGTGTGTATCCTGCCTTGTGCCTGTTGCTTGACAGGATAGGCTCCAGCTCCCCCATGACCTTGTTTGAGATAAATCGGTTAAAAAATGGATGGATGGCACACATATGACACATACAACACATAGGTTGCTGCTGGAAGACGTGTTAGTGGGGCCAGTAGGGGGCGCTTACCCTATGGTTTGTGTGGGTCCTAATGCTCCAGTATAGTGACGGGGACACTATGCTGCAAAACAAGTGCAGTCCTTAAGATGGATGTAAAACTGTGGTCCTGTCAATCTGTAGTCATTAAAAATCCCAGGGTGTTTCTTGAAAAAAGGACAGCTGTTAACAGTGGTGTCCCTGGCCAAATTTCCCCCTGGCCTTTATCAATCATGGCCTCCCAATAATCCCCATCAATGAATTGGTCTCATTCATCGCTCTGTTCTCCTCCCCACTGGTAGCTGATGTGTGGTGAACGTATTGGCACACTATGGCTGCCGTCGCATCATCCAGGTGAAAGCCAGTGAAAGTATCAAACCTTCTGTTACTGCCAGACCTCTTGCTTTTTCTCACACTGTCGGTAGCTTCTCTCCATTCCCCCTGCTCCAGGGCCCATTCATTCTTGTCCCTGGCAGGCAAGTGTTAAAATCACAACTGCAGAGTCCTTGGCCACCTTATGGTGTTGTTTCATTTTATTCTGCACCTCTTATCTCTGTTACATTAAGCCTTAGTTGTAAAGTTTCACCACCAACAGATACTGCCATTCTGGTTAACGTCACTCTGTTTTTTAAACTGTAATCTTTTATTCCTGACTTAGCTGTTGTTTATTGCTTCATAAGCATTGTCTTCTCACTCTTCAGCATTGTCTAGGCTCTGCACTGCTAACATGCACCTATGTGACTGATTTGTTTTTCTTTTTCTTCCCGTCTCATATTTTTCGACTTTATGTGAATCTGATTTATTTGTCAATGGGATTTATGTTTGTTTTTTATGAATTAATAATAATAATAATAAACTTTATTTTATATAGCGCCTTTAAAGGTGGCTTCTCAAAGCGCTTTACAGGATGAACAATAACAATAAATAAGAAGACTACAACAATAAATAAGAAAATTTCACAAGACAGGACACAATTATAATTACAACAATACAACAATAACAATAGAGGAGACCGTGGAAGATGGTATTAAGAAGAGCAGAGGGGTGAAGAATGGAACCAGTTAAGTAAAGGCTTTTCTGAAAAGGAGGGTTTTGAGTCTGGATTTGAAGGAGTTTAGAGAAGGTGACTCTCTAATATCCTTGGGCAAGGAGTTCCAGAGCTTGGGGGCATAGCAGGAGAAGGCCCTGTCGCCCATACAATGTAGACGGGCTTGGGGGACAGTAAGGAGGGCAGAATTTGAAGAGCGGAGGTTGCGAGGTGGGGAGTAGGGCGATAAAAGTTCAGACAGGTATTGAGGTGCCAAGCCATGTAAAGCCTTGTAGGTGAGCATGAGGATTTTAAAGTCTACGCGGAATTTGACCGGAAGCCAGTGCAAGGACTCCAGGATAGGAGTAATGTGAACACTTGCACTAGATCTGGTCAGGATTCTGGCTGCTGAATTTTGGACATACTGCAGTTAAGGAATATTTTGCAAGCCACCCTTGAAAAGGACGTCTGCTAAGCGAATACGTAATAACAGGGGGCATTTAACATATGTTTACTGGGTTGTAACATTTGCATAACAACATGATGTGGAAAGTGTTTCTTCCTGGGGGCAGATCTGCTTGTGGAAACATCTTATTGTGCCTGGGAGGAACAAGATTCTCCACAAATAAGTGAACCAAGAAACTGCATGAGTCATTAAGGCAAAGACTGGGCCTATACCTTATTGAATGTGTTAGGTATGGCTACAGTTTTGTAATTTAGCTATATATCGTCTACTGTTGGAACTGTAGTGTATAAACTTAGAGAAAACAATATGGCAGGGGCGATTAGATGTTAAATTTTTTATTTATTCTGACTCTTGTGATTTTGAATACAGTTTGATTTCATCATCGTGCTTATCAGTTTGCTTCATTTTTACTCACATTTCCACCCTCTTTTATAATCAAATTTGTCTTCAATAGGAAGCTAAAATATCAAAGGTTTTCTTTGTCTGCTATTCTTTTATGATTCTGTTTTCATTCTGAGCCCAGGTTTCTTATTCACAGTGGCCCAGTTTGGGCTTTTATCGTCGTCTTGAAGAATGAGCCTACATTCTGAAAGGAAGTGCCGCTGTCTGCAGGAGGAACAAAAAAATCAGACAAATGAATAAAACAGGCTTGTTTTCTGTACTTATTATAATTTTGTTTTGTTGATGGTGGTATTGAAAGTACATCTATTGCTAATTAGTTGGTAATTAGTCACCCTGACAGTGTTGTGCTCTAAATACTGTATTTGCCAGTTTGGGATTTCTAAATTGTGAAATAGTATGCACGTGGAACTTGATACATTGCAGGCTGCACACAACCAGTCTCTTATGAGTAATTCTCAGCATAGGGGGTGACCACATGGAACAGACCTTGGACTTCATAACAAATTATTATGACTGCTGCTGTCCTTAATTATGTTTGGAATTTAAATTGTTAAACGTCTTACTTTTGGACTACAAACCAATCTGTGTTTATAAGGGTTAAAAAATAAGCACTGTTGTATCCTATTTTGGAAAAAACATATATATGTTCAGAGACGTTTGAGCTGCTGTGCACCCAATATTCGGTTTATTTCAGTTTTTTATTTGGTATAGCATCCTTCAAAACAGATTGCCAAAGAACGCTTTTGCAATTGCATCTTAGTTTTTGTTTAAGCACACTGTGGTTTATAAATATCTGGAATTCCCATGACAGTGGAAGTTATATGATGAATGATAGGAAAATGCTTTTGTCAGTTATCATTGTGCCTCACCTTCTGAAGCATTAAAGATGAAGAAATATAGGAAGTACATTTCTCTCAGAAAATATTTTGTCTTTGAATTATCATATTGTTTATGGTTGGGTCATCCCTTGTATGTACATTTGAAGTGTCGAGACAAGTTCGAAAACTGCTTATTGACTTCATCTACCTTAGTGACGTCTTGCTTAATTTTCTTTCCTAATACAATGGAATTCCTCTGTCCTCATCTCTAGCCACTGTATTTGAAACTTAAGATGGTGTGTACAATACTATGAGTATCCAAAACAAGTACATTCAAGATGCACAATAAAGTCTTTATTTGCAATGTACCTGCATTATTTTACCATGAATAATCAGCCCATCAGCAGAAAATGGGCAACAAGACACATTCTGACCATGATGCCAGAGATGTACATAGAGTATAACTCACACAGGGAACAATTAAAAAAATAAACCTAATGTGGACTGCATGTACTTGGACTGTATGAGGAAACTGTAGCAGCTGGAGAAACCCACACAGCCACATCATGCAGCCTCCTTACAGACGTCTCCCCAGGGCAGAACCATAACCAAGATCAAAAAATTTAAAGCTGTAGGGCAACCATATTTCAGCAGAAAAAAATCAGTTATTTAACATATCCCAAGGCAAACAGACTATACCTATTTTTTTTCCCATTTAGTGTATAAGTGAGATCAATACTACACATATGCATTCGTTTTCTTAACACATAAATTACTCTTCCAACATTTCATTTAAGATATGGAGTGGGATGTCACGCATTGTGACATGAATTGGAAAGGATTCTCTCGAATAGCTGTTTGTTATTAGTAATATTTTTTGCTACAGACGTCTGAAAACTAAACTGGCTTGAATAAATGTTTACTGAAAGCCCTACACGTACAATATTTGTGATTATTGTCTTTAACCGCACATTGTTTTTATAAGTATAATGTCTATATATGACTCGACTGTAACGCTCATACAGTAGCTGAAGTCCGGTCTGCACTGAACTTACAGTTGATTGGATAGAATTAGCTGAAATCGCTCACTTTAGCGTGCTGTACTAGAAATCTGTTAAATAGTTCGGGATTAGAATGGTTGTACTCTGGTAATATTAATAAAAAAGAAGGATAAAGGTCGTCCACCTTAATTAAGTTAATTACTATCGAACCTGAGTTTTATAAAAAAAAATCCATCTAAAATATTTTACAAGTTGTTTATTTGGCAAAAAGCAAATCTGGGCTGGGAGCAATTCCTAACAGTGCACAGATGATAGTGTGCAGTTTGTAAAAAATGCACCTGGACCAAAAGGAGAAACAAACAAAAAAAAAAAATCGCCTCTCTTTTGCTCGCCTTTGGTTATGAATGGGTGCAGCGGATGCGCCGCCCTCTCCGGACGTGACGCCGAGCCAATGGGAAAGCCCGTTGCGTAGTGATGTGACGTCGCCAGCTGCCGTCGTGTCTGGATTGGAATGTTAAAGAGTAACAATCGGAACCGCCGAGCATTCGGTAATTGGACACTGGGGTCAGAGACTTTGCAGTTTAAACTCTCTTTTTGGATTCCTTCACAGTGACGAAATTGCAGCTGGGGGACTTTCAACATCTTGTTTTACTTGCCGAGCTCAAACAGGCTCACCCGGTAGATGCGAGCCGATGTCTCTTGGTGGTGGGATTGTTCTCAAAATTAAGAGAAATGCAGGGATTTGTGAGGCTACAGTGTTTTAAATAGACGGCGAGCCTCTCCTGCCAGAATCATGGAATGATCCTAAGGAACCGAACAAGCGGGTACCTTCTGTACGGATACCAGACGGCTGTTGATAATCCCTGCCGGCGGCGTGTACATGAGTTTGCAGTGAGACTGTGTGTCGCTTTTCTCGGATGCGTACAGAACACGAGCCATCAGCCCACTGTGGAAGGAGTTAGTCCATTTCGGCAAGATCTGAACAGGCTACGGGCTGGAGGCGCGCCTGTTCTGTGCGACTGCTTAGTAGCGCCTCTTCTTTACGTCTTGGGCAATATACCAGCGGCGCGCTCTAACAATGATAGATAGAAGAGGGGAAAGATAAAGAATAAGTCGCCCACATGCACTGGATCGGTCCCAGGATTTGGGAACGGAATAAGAAGAAGAGGGAAGACGAGAGTTTGAAATCCTTGCAGGGTGGTGGAAGATGGCGGATAGGAGCTGGAGGTGGTGAGAGCGAAACTTCGGGGCTTTTCGGTTTTATTTGCAAACATCTCGACCCAGATAGTAGGACACATGCAGGCCAAAAAACGCTATTTAATCCTGCTCTCCGCCGGCGCCTGTCTTGTTCTACTGTTCTACGTTGGAGGTTTTCAAGTTCCTGCTCAGCGAAACCAGAGCCGGCGTGACGATCGCAGCAGAAATGGTTTCCATCCGAATCAGCCTTGGCCCCACTTTTCAGACCATTTGCAATCTTTCTTTCCTTGGGACCGATTGGAAAACGTGGATTACAACATGCACATTTCCCCGAGACAGAAGAGGGACGCCAATTCCAGCGTGTACAAAGGCAAGAGGTGTCGCATGGACTCCTGCTTTGATTTCTCGCTGTGCCAGCGAAACGGTTTCAAAGTTTACGTCTACCCCCAGCAAAAAGGGGAGAAAATCTCGGAAAGTTACCAAAACATTCTGTCAGCCATTGAGGGATCCAGGTTTTATACTTCAGATCCCAGCCAAGCTTGCCTGTTCGTCTTAAGTTTGGATACTTTGGACAGAGACCAGCTCTCCCCTCAGTACGTGCATAATTTAAAAACAAAAGTCCAAAACCTTCACCTGTGGAGCAACGGTAGGAACCATCTAATCTTTAATTTGTATTCGGGTACGTGGCCGGATTACACGGAAGACCTCGGGTTCGACATTGGTCAGGCAATGCTGGCGAAAGCCAGCATCGGTACCGAAAACTTCCGACCCGGTTTCGACGTTTCCATCCCGTTGTTTTCCAAAGATCACCCCAGGACAGGAGGAGAACGGGGGTATCTGAAGTACAATTCCATCCCCCCCTTCAGGAAATACATGCTGGTGTTTAAGGGGAAGAGGTACTTGACCGGCATCGGGTCAGACACGAGGAATGCCTTATACCATGTCCACAACGCGGAGGACGTGGTCCTTTTGACCACCTGCAAGCACGGCAAGGACTGGCAGAAACACAAGGACGCACGTTGTGACAGGGACAACGCGGAGTATGACAAGTAAGTGAGTCAGGCTAGTGGTCACCGCCGAGTCGTCGCGCACAACTTTGCTCAGTCACTTGCTGTCGCGGCGGCCAACTGGTGGGGCTCCTGTCGTAACGTGTGGTCGGCCGTACCGTGCAACAGTGTGCCATGAGCGCCGTATGGGGTGGTGTACTTATACACTTTCCAGGTTAGTTTTACCAACGTCCCAGTCAGAGGAAGTAGGGTCTGTTGAAGGGGTTCTCAAGATGTAAAAGTTAACTGATTTTTAGACGCCCGGTGCCCCCTTTCATAGAGCGGTCAATTTGTGCGCAGCTGTTGAAGCAATTGGGCTGAAAATCCACTTAATTTCCCAAAAGCTGGGCTCGGGGTACTGGGGGAATGCCGTCACGCCAACAGCAATTATTTGTTATTTCTTTATGAATGAAGTTCCGGTAGGAGTTTTCCCTTCCGTGCCCAACGCCGGTTTCTGGACCCTTGCCACATCGTGAGTTAGGGCTGTCAATGGTAGTGGTTGCAATTCCAGTGCGGTGAGCTTTCCCCAGTATCGGAGACACCAGCACTGGCTGGGTAACCACGGAGCGCGTCTGCCTCGCAGTATAAATTCAGTCGTTTCGTGCATTGAAACGCATTGTCAGGCCTGACGAGATCTGGGACCGAACTGGTGAAATATCTTAACGGGGGTCTGCTATCCTCCTTTCAGGCGTGAATGGAAAAATGGAGAGAGAGCATCCCTCCATGCATTCATTTATTTGTGTAAATCACTGCTCCCAGCCCCTCAGAAGAGAAAAAAAGAAACTTATCTCCAATTACAGCTAACGGGACAAGGGTTCGGCGTGACAGACCGGGAGTAGCGCATTATCGGCTTCGATCATGCTCTCCTCTTCTGGGCTCATGCTTTCAGCCGGTGTTGCTACAAAACAGCGAGGTCTTCACCAGGAATGAGCCTTTTCATCTTCCCGAAGGCGGCGGCCTGACCCCGACCCGTTTGACGCGTCGGGGTGTGCGCACTGTTGACCCGGCGCTGCTCCCGGAGTCATTTTACTGGGCTTGTATCGCACTTTCTGGTGCTACCGTTTTGCACAGCAATTGAAGACAACGAGGAGAAACGTTACTACGACTCTCCCGTTAAGGTGTTCGTGAAGCAAAAAAAAAAACAACCACCACCACACTGCTCTGAAAATGAGCGGATCGGAGGGCAGGGTGGAGAGGTGTCTGGTGCGCACAGGAAAATCGTTTCGTACTTTGGACGTGGCGATGTTTTACAAATCTTGAGATTTTGACATTACCGCAGGCTCACATAAAGCCGGACATTTAGGGTGAATACGGTACCACACCTAGGAGTTTCAGAGCGAAGGGCAACTTGCTTGGTAGGCAGTATTTCGTATTGGAGACTTAATTACACTCGGTTTAAGCCCATCTTCACTGATTTCCTGTATGCGGAGTAAAACCGACTTCAGGGGTTTTATGGCCATTGTGAGGTTTTTTGATTGTTTGTCGGGGGGTGTTTTAGGTGCGACCATAAAAACGCTGTGCTCATTGTCGGAAACAGCCAGCAGCACCCTTTTTAATGAGGTATTCAGGTAATAAACGGAAACACCCCCAGAGTTACAGCAGGCCTTTAGTTGCACAACTGCTAGTAAAAGCGATAGTTCAGGTCAAGGTACAAATTGAAGTCCGGTTTGCGCTCCGTCATTTCGCTTCCTTATTTTCTACAGTTACCTTATTTTCCTGGGTTATGTTAAAATCCGCGTCCCATTCTTGTATTTAAATACCTTAGGAATTTGGTCTGGCTGCTGGCAGACAGCCACCTTTCCGAGCAGAGGACGACAGATCGCGTTAATAATTCTCACTGGAAATAATCTGCATGACAAAACCGCGGAAAGTACTGCAACGTGCAGTATCTTATTTGTATGTTTTATAACTGGCGGCACATGCTTAGGGTAATTAGCAGACGTGCCTTTGAGTTAGGGTCATTTACGTTGTTACTGGCTTAGAAGAAGATTTTTTTTTATCCCTGGCACCATTGTTAATTTCTGTAGCAGTGACGGCCATAAAATAATTTGTACCTTTGCAATGGAAACGGAACTGAGATAAAATTAGACATCGTCTTCTTTGCATCGTCGAAGCCGGGAGTTAATACATTTACGTGTCTGTACGTTAATATGCAATGTAGAACTCTACAGAGGCTCTGGCACAAAGTAGGTCGGTAATAATGTAGCGCGAAAAGGGTGGTGTTTTCCTTGCTTGTGCCAGCCCTGGATCTTTAACTAGTTCCCATGGGACGAGTATCTTAATCATCTGTCCCATACAGTTTGCGTTCCTAATTTGGACTGGCAGGCATTCCATATGATTATGATGCCGAGCCCCACATCTCGAAAAAGAACTTGGAAGTAAATGAGATCCAGCGAAATTAGTAAAGATATACACAGTGCAAATGTGGATAATACCGTCTCTTTTTTTATTAGATCAAAAACAAAGGTGAAAGCAGATACAGTAGCAGATGAGGCTGTGAGATGAGAACTCATTAGACTGGCAGCTGTGTGCCTCTAAATGTTAACAACCCCCTTTCTTTTTGTGATTGGCTCGTTGCTTGACACACAATTAAAAATGTCTCATTATTTTTGTTACTGTGAAATCCGGGTTTTTGCTTAAATTAAGCTGCAAACCACTGTGCACTTTAATTATTTCTAAAAGCAAGGGATAGTCTGTTTCTTGCAAGTTGACAGCAGCACAGTGGGGGCACAGTGCATAATTTACAATGTCCTTACTATTTTCAGTCTCCTGAAATATGATTTTTTTTACCCCTCCCTCCCCGCCCTTCATCTCCAAGTTTGACAGAACCAGAAATGTGTCTTCTGCTTCAAACAACGCTGACTGTGTTAGTCCTGCACTTACTATCACATTTTGCTGTCTTGGGTTGGTGCTGTACTGCAAATTGTGTCAGTGGGGGCGATATGTGTAGAGTACAACCATTGGAAATATATGTTCCCGAGTCAGTAGTGGAGTAATCTCTAAAATGAGTAATCCTGTTCCAATATAATAAACAAATTGGAGGCTTTTGTTTGTAACCCTCAATCAAATTCTAAACGTATGTTCATTTAAATTTGATGAAGTAATGGTTGAGATTGAAGGGAGTATGTCAGTGAAGCTGATCGCTCATACGGTGACTGTATGGATGTCATACCAAGAAAATTAAAATTGCTGTGTATATTATCACTGTCTCCAGTTATTTAAAGGTACTTGAGGAGGGGAGGATCATTAAGCAGGTGTGAGCCTGGTCAGTACCTGGATGGGAGACCTCCTGGGAAAAACTAAGGTTGCTGCTGGAAGAGGTGTTAGTGGGGCCAGCGGGGGGCGCTCACCCTGCGGTCCGTGTGGGTCCTAATGCCCCAGTATAGTGACGGGGACGCTATACTGTAAACAGGCGCCGTCCTTCGGATGAGACGTAAAAACCGAGGTCCTGACTCTCTGTGGTCATTAAAAATCCCAGGGCGTTTCTCGAAAAGAGTAGGGGTGTAACCCCGGCATCCTGGCCAAATTTCCCATTGGTCCTTACCAATCATGGCCTCCTAATAATTCCCATCTATGAATTGGCTCCATTACTCTGCTCTCCTCCCCACGGATAGCTGATGTGTGGTGAGCGTTCTGGCGCACTATGGCTGCCGTTGCATCATCCAGGTGGATGCTGCACATTGGTGGTGGAGGAGGGGATCCCCATTACCTGTAAAGCGCTTTGAGTGGAGTGTCCAGAAAAGCGCTATATAAGTTTAAGCAATTATTATTATTATTATTATTATTATTATTATTATTAGAAACAGCCCAACTGTTGTAGAGAGACTAAAATCACTAAATATGTAGAGGAGATAAATATAGGTGGTAGCTTTAACTCTTGGTTTATAGGTTCAGGTTTTTTTTTGCATTATGGTACTTTTTACTTTCTCAGAATCGGTTTTCATTTACAGTGATTAAGCAAGGCAGGTGTTCTGTATGTTGGTGTAGGAAAATGATCGATGAATACTAAATGATGTGTGGTATTGAGAAGTATGTTGCGGACTCAAAACATTCCTAAGCGCGTTATGCTGTGATTACACATCTTTTGGGGAAAATAAAATCCTCTTTCAAATGAAGAATTTGTCTGCTGTTTTTGAAATCTTCCCTCTAAAATCGTCATTAAGAAGTACTCAGTTCTTTTGTGTAAGTACAGAAAATGTTTGAGCACTTTTAGTTTTATGTTATGCACTGGATATTCTGTTGACTTTTCTGCTTAAGTACTATTGTGTATTTGATTGTGTACTGTAGGTACCGTTGCAATGCTCCTACAATTATTCCTTTCTCTTGTACTATTGTGCAGTACCCTTCCTGATGTCTACAAAATCTAACAATTTAATGCTTAACTACAGGCCTCCCTGGTGAAATTGACCATGTAGTCAGACTTACTCAGTTATTTCATGGTTGCTTAGAGAGTATTTTGTTTTCAATTCGAATTATCAGCCTGCAATTGGTTGTTATTTTTGGAATAGATTTGCCACTGTAAGAAGGAAACAAAAAAAGATTCAATACCCTTACATTTCATGGAAATAATGACCAGATTCACTTTTCCTACAACCCAGACTGCTCAAGCCTGGGGAAGCATAGTGTCCAAAACTCTCCCGGTTAGTGTGTAGGAGGCGCTGTTTTTATTCATTTTATTTCCAAATGAATCCTTAAGATCCCCCCCCTCAAATCTACCAGAAAAGCCGTCTTCACTGGTGGCCTGTTACAGCTTTCAGCTAAAAAAAAAACTAAAATAAGTGGATGGTACAGGTTGACCTCTGAAATCTGATCATATTTGTCGGTGTTCTACTCAATCTTATACACAAAGCACCAGCTTGTGTTTCTGCTCTTTCTTTCCCTCGGTAATGACAATGTAATGGCTAGCAATTATGGCACCTCAGAATTAACCTGCAACTTTTTTTTTAATATAAAACTCTGCTTTGTGTATATAAAATCTGTTCTGATGCTCAGCATATTTTTTAAAGGAAATTAGCACAATGATAACTACAGGTTTAAGAGTTGACACTTGTGCAGGTACAGAGCTTGAAAAACTTTGGCGCACAGAGCAAATCTATTTTCTCACCATGTGATTGAAACTCTTTTTAAGCTGCACTTAAGAGAGAAAATGCAACTAATGCACAGTAAAAACAGCCTCTTTGATGGGGAAAACCTGAGTGCTGATTTTTAAAGTTGAAAAGTTTTAAGATCACTCACCAAGTTTTGCGCATGATCCAGAGTGTTTTTGAATGTCTTTGCCTGCTATGTGCAGAAGCGAATGATAATGACACTACTCTGGTAATTTTCAAAGGGGACGTTTGTGGCCAAAAGGCCACAGGATGCATAATGGATTTAAACTCGAATCACATTTTATTGTGCTCATAGTCTACAAAGCCCAAAATATAACGTCTATTGTTACTGTATGGCTCTAAGGATTTTTAAAATCTGATTTGTGTGAACTGATGCATGTTGAGTGAAAGTAAAGAAAAATGAGTGATCTGCTCAGTTCATTACCAAAACTGTGTTGGTGGTTTAACTGTAGAATTAACTGTAGAATTGTGCACCAGTGTTGACCAGTTAAAATATGAATTATATTTCATTATATATATATAATAAGTCAAGGTTTCAGTTTTTAAATTTTTCAGCGCAGAGGTCTGTAGCTTCAATTCCTTTGCCTTACAATAACCTAGACTACAAAGTAAACCCATTGGTTTTCAACACTGGATTTAGAAAACTTCAGGCATACAATTCAGCACTCACTGAAGAAGCCATGTTCTTCTCCTGTGTCATCTATTTACAGCTCAGTGGCAAGAAACACACAGCATTGCCAACTGTAGTATGCGTCTGCAAGATATTCTTATTTTAATTTACAACCTTTGCCTTCTCAACCAGCTCTAGCTGTTCTCAGTCACTATATCCTTCCAACGAAAAGAGTAAGTTAATTAAACCACTGTTCTTAGTTTGTGGGTTTTCACATTGTCGTTGTACAGCTTACATATTTGACAGCTTTATCCATACAGGATTTCAGGTTGTCCTTTTTTATTGTAGGATTTTTAATGACTCCTCCAAAAGTCTCGTTTTAAAGCAGTGTGGTGTCTTCAGATTCCAAGGCATGGATAGACTGTAGTAATCCCATGTTGGAACAATGTATGTGCTTAAAGACACGATAGTTGTATCTATTAAAAAAAACGTTCTTTGTAGTCGCAAGTTTATCTTTGAGGCCAATCTCTACAGCAGGCTGTAAATGTACCAAAACTGCATGATAAGCTGAAGTAATTCACCTGTTTTGTTCCCTTGTCAGTGGTCTATATGATAAAAATCTGTTGAATCAAATGTCCCCCCTGTTCCTGTCCCCCAACCCCCACACTGTTTTTATTGGTAACACACTAAACTCTGCATTTGACATTGGTGTCTCTTTGATGGATTAGGATGAATAATGTGCTGGTGCCAGTGGGGGAAAGCCGGAGTTACTCAGCCTTTCCAGTGTTTGTTCAACAATTCCCAGCCACCACTCCATTGTGAAGGCAGCTAAGATCACTGCAAAGGAATGCTTGTCTACTTTTAACTCTTAAAAGTAGACAATGTAACCTTGCTCACTCTGCAGTGCTGTATTTGGTTAGTGAAGAACAAACCAAGGTTTAACATGGGTTTCAAACTAGATGGCTGCTAAATATCTTTGATGTGCTATGACAGTCAAATTCCATATGTGTCCACAGAGCAGTTCTGTCCCTCATTATCTGTTACAGCTTTTTTTTTAAATTGATATTAGTTTTAATCACTGTCTGCAGATAAGACTACTTTGAAATTTTCATTTTTTTGGCTATTGCCTTTAAATAGTTTACCAGGCACACCAGAGTTCTTTTGATCTCTAGTTTTGCTGACCAGCGTCAGCAATGACTACTAGTAAGGCAAATCTACAAATCTGTAAATGCCAGTGAGGATTATGTTGTACTTATTTTGGACAGCAGGACCAGGTGGTGCCAAGTGAGCTAGCTGATGTTTGAGAAATTCTAATAATAATAATAATTGCTTACACTTATATAGCGCTTTTTCTGGACACTCCACTCAAAGCGCTTTACAGGTAATGGGGTCTCCCCTCCACCACCACCAGTGTGCAGCATCCACCTGGATAATGCGACGGCAGCCATAGTGCGCCAGAACGCTCACCACACATCAGCTATCAGTGGGGAGGAGAGCAGAGTAATGAAGCCAATTCACAGAGGGGGATTGTTAGGAGGCCATGATTGATAAAGGCCGATGGGGAAATTTGGCCAGGATGCCGGGGTTACACCCCTACTCTTTTCGAGAAACACCCTGGGATTTTTAATGAGCACAGAGAGTCAGGACCTCGGTTTTACGTCTCATCCGAAGGACGGCGCCTGTTTACAGTATAGTGTCCCCGTCACTACACTGGGGCATTAGGACCCACATGAGACAGCATTAATGACTTATGTCTTTATCTAATCAAAGATACCCTGCCCGTTGAAGGAGAAAGGAAAAACAAGTACAGCTCTCATTTATTCGTTAGCGGACGGAGAAAGCTTGGAGAACATGAATTAATAAAGGAAAACGGTAGTGGTAAAAGCAGTCTTAAGTCATTTATACATCATAACCTAGATGATGGCTTTGGGATAATTCGAGATGTATCTGTTCTAGTAAATGAAATAAGGGAACCAGGCATCCTTACTGTCAACCCAGCCTGAAGGTGATATGATTTAAGCATTCCTGACAACTGTCTTGCAGTGGAGATGAAAGCACTTCGCCTCGCCTTTTGATACTGGGACGTACACGCCAGTGCTGAAAGCCGGGATTCTTGTCTGAGCCGTCAGGTCCCTTTAATCTCGTTGCCAGCAAAAGGAAAGCATGCCGTGTCGCTCGTGTGATTAGCTGCATTTTGATTTTAATCACTATGAGTTTGTCGAAGCGCATGTCAAACGCCCATTCGCAAAAGGGATGAGAGGGGGGAAAAAAATTGCGTCGGAGGAGAAAGAAATCCCTTCTGTGCTCGGAGCGAACCGATGTCGCAGGTTCCCACTGTTTTTTTTTTTCTGGGAAATATCCCTGAGTCTCAGGCACTGGAGGGAAATCTCACTGCTCTGCATGTGGCATCAAAGTACCTATAGGTGTGGAACTTGGAAGCGGAGCAAAATGTCTCTAAAAAGGCCTCTGACAAACGAGAAGAATCCTTTTAGTCCTGGCAATTTAGGCCGGATAAGGTGAACATTAACCTTTGGAAGCATAAGCGGAATAGAGAGTGATTAGTCTTTCAATTCCAATGCTGTTGCTTTTGATGTTTCTTGGGCCAGAACAAGGAAGTGTGTGGGAATGAGTTCCAATATTTAGAAAGCATTTTTCAGGGGGAATGTTGCTCCCAGATGCATTGGACTGTAAACTATATTTTATCATGTCAGACTGCTGAAGTGGTTCTGTCTACTTTTACGTGTTAATTCTAGATAAGTCATTTTTCCCATTAAACAGTTTTTTCCAACGTCAGAGAAATTGCCATTGGTTTTACTGATAGAGGGCTGTACCTTTCTATGTCTTTTAAGATTTCTTCATGCCACAGTTGAGAATTGAGATTAAAAAACCAGCCAACAAAAGACTATTTTGTGCCTCATACCATGTCCTGTCCTGTGTAGCAAGAATAGAATGTGGTTTTAATAAACTTAATCCAGGGAGTCATGAATCAGATCTACACCACGTTATATAGCCTGTTGGGCAACACTTCCAATACTACCAGAGCAGGAAATCTTTCAGATGGTAGTCTCTGAGACAAAAAAAAATCCTTACTGCAGTACATTTACTATACATAGGACCAGTGATGTACAGTGTTCCATAAGCATCTGCTTTAGCTTGAATTCCACAGAACTTTCTTTAAAACCTTTTCCCCTCAGACTCGAATTAGATTTTACATCAAAATGTAAGATTCCCCCCCATCAGACCCATTGGGTTGAATGAATAAAAATGGTGCATGAAATTTAAAATGAGGGAAAAAGCTGAAAGCTGGTCCTGTGTGCACTTGTGGAGAATACGGAACCTGGATAATCTTGCTTCCTTCACAACAAGCTCCTTTCTTTGCAAATTCCAGTCCACGCTCTGTTGTTTTTATGGAAATTTGTATCTTAAAGCACCGTATTATCACTTCTCGAGCATTGTGCCCTGAGGTTGTGGATATCTCGGTGTCTCTTATCACAGGTAGAAATTGTAACCATCTCCTTTATTGTGTTTGGGGAACTTCTAAGGACTTTCTGTGAGAAAGTTTGCACAAATTCTTCCATGCCTTTTGGTGCTTTGATACTCCTTTCCTTAAGCTTCGACTTGGAAAGGGCAAGAGTTACCCCCCCCCTTCCCACAGCAGAACCTCAGCCTGAACCAATCGGCAGTGACGTTTTATTTCGCCGTTCGCTTTTGAACTTTGCGAGCAACACAATGGCTGTCCAGAGGCTTCACCGGCTCTCATTTAAGCGGGATTCATGACACTTCACGGATCGTTGGGTCTGCTTTTGGGGGTGGGAAAAAAAAATAGTGTCTGGGAGAGAAAATGACTTAAGTGTTGAGAGATTTAGATCGTCGAGGAGTAAAGTCTTAGGAATTTCTTCGTCGTTTTTCCCCCCTCCTCAGTTCTCATTGAAAGTATTTTTTTTGTCTAGTAATTTGTAACCACCTATTTCCTGCCCTTTTACAATGAGATTGGTGAAAAATGGAACTTGTTTTTGAAGCGTTAAAGAGATGCCAACCCTAAAAGAATTGTTTAGTAAAACGCATTTACAGAGGAAGGGGGGCAAACTTCAATTAAGAAGCTGTAGTTTTTTCTTTCTTTCTGTGAAGCACTGTTAAAAAAATAGTCCTCTGGTGATCATGTTTTTTAGGATTTTTATATTGCAATAGCAGCTGTGGAATTTAAACTTATTTGTATTGGGGGTGGGGGATAAGTCATTTAATCGTTTTAAAGTTTAGATTTTGTTGCTTAATTTAACAATTTGTGAAGCCTGCAAAAGAAATCAAGTTGAATGCTTTCAGCTGAAATGGAAAGTTTCTTTTGCAGTCTTTAACAGTGCATCATTCCAAGTTCTGATTACTTCTGGCAGCCAGTGAATGAAGAATCCCACAATGAGCAGGTATTAAACATAAATTATGTATTTATATTGCCTGTTTATCTCGGGAAGAGCTTACCTGCTCCGTAATCTCAAATGCACTTTTAAGATGGAAAGCAGTGTTCAGAAAATGACTATGACAGATGATACTGTGTGTAGAAAACACTGCAGGATCATTTTCGGCTTCACTGTGTTGAGCATCTTGCAGAATACTAGAAGACCTTGTAGGCTGTGTGCTGAAATCTTTTTAATCAAGAGTATTTAGCAATTACTTTACGTTTTTAGTTCTCCGTATTTCCAAGGTTGCAACTAAGAACTTAATGTTTATGATAATCTCTGTTCGAATTATGTACAATGGTGGGTATTTTTACAAATACAGTGCTTTTAAATTAAAAAAGTTAATTTAATTAAACTTATTTTCTTGTGATGTCAATTGTTTAACTATTTAAGCTCTGTTAACTCCATGCTACCAACACAAGAGGTGAAAGTGCCGTTTTGAAAAATTTGCTAAAATTTCCCCCCTTTTAATTAGGATGAGGCATCAATGAGGTATTGGTGCAGCTGAAACTGTGACCTGAATTACCTACTGACCTGGGGGAGCTACAGACCAGCTGCCTCTTTTCAAACTGCATTCCAGAACAGCCGCTGTGTAGTTTTACTGTCAACCAGCTCGCAGACAGGACTTAACGAGTCTCTCATAGTTTTGCAAGCACCCCGTAGGTCTGACGACTTGCAGTGGCCTGTAGAGTCTCTCATGGACCCTCTAGCCAGCTCTAAGGAATCTGACTGGGATGGAGCTAAAATGAGCACTTCCACTGTGGAATTCTTTGAACTGGATTTATTTTTCGCGAACTTTCAGTGGAGTCCTTTGCAACCACTTAGTAGCCTCGTAGGTTGACGTGTCTTGGCATGCCTTCAGACTACCCGCCGACGCTCAGCAGGTGGGATTTTGGCCAGTGCCTGGACGGGAGACCTCCTGGGAAGGCTAAGGGTGCTGTTGGAAGGCGTGGTGGTGTTAGTCAGATCGGTAAGGTACACTCACCCTGCCATCTGTGTGGTTTCCAATTTCCCAGTACAGGGATTGGGACACTGTCATAAGACAAGCCACCATCCTTCGGATGAGGTGTAAAACCGGGGTCTCAAAGTAGGGGTGGTAACCCTGGTGTCCTGGCTAAATTCCCCCCCACCGGCCTTTATCAGTTATGGCCTCCTAATAATCCTCATCTAAGAATTGGCTTCATTACTCTGTTCTCCTACGCACTGATAGCTAATGTGTGGGGAGTGTACTGATGGGCTGGCTGCCACTGTGACATCATCCAAGGGGGGCTGCACATTGGTGGTGGTGGTGGGGGAGTTCCCAGTACTTGTGAAGTGCTTTGAGTGGAGTGGCCAGAGATCGTTATGTAAGTGTAAGGATTTTTTTATGTTTTATGATGTTTAGTGTTTGGAATCAATATTATCTACAATTTAGAGGCCGTCTTTTATGTAAATTCCAAATTCAATAAATTCATCCAAAAGGTAAAAATAAACGTTCCCCAGTAGTACCCAACGAATTAAAGGTTTTCAGATGGCAAACATTCAGCGGTTTTATTCTTGGAGATTTGGGAATTGAGACCAGTAATTTCAAATCGTTTGCAAACTCATTGAAGTGAAAGAATCCATAAAACAGGTGATGCATTGACCTGCACTGAGAGCCTTTGTTTAAATATTAACCAGTTTTTTTTTTTATTTGGTTTTTCTTGTTGCACAGAGAATTGTATTTGCAACCAGAAGCCTTTGGGATAGTCTGGACCGAGAAAACTCAGCATTGGCGTTTTGCTCTGATTTGTGAGAATGGGGATTGTTCGTTTAGGAGCCCCAGCTCAGTTTATGTTTGCAGAAGTATGTTTTTGTCCCTCTTTGTGGGTGGGGGAGGTGAGGTGGAGGGGAGGGGTTGGCAGAGCAGCATCGGCTGAAAGTCGCTGGATGTTTTTGTTAGTCAAATTTGTACCTAAAGCGCAAGAAAGAGTTTTGGTTTTGTCATTCTGATCTGCTGCCGAGCTGAGACCAACCTTATTGTTCTCCTTCGGAAGGGCTGTAATAGCAATCACTTGAGAAAGTCATAAAAAATCGCCCCCGATGAGAGTGGTATATTAAGCTTCACAGTCTGGTTTTGCGATTTGCCAAAGGGGTTGGAGCTGCTGCATTTCATCTTTTTTTGTTGTTGTTGTTGTAGTTGTAAAGCCTCAGGAGTTGCGCTTGCCACGGGTTGAAACGACTGCCTGATGGGGAGGCCTTGGAGGCTTTCGAAGTCTGCCTGTTGAGCGTATCGCTGGCCAAGATGGTTGGACTGTGCCATTTGCATTACTTGTTTTTAACTATGGCTTCAGGGTGTGTGGCAAGGAAAAAAAAAACAGGGAGAAAAAGCAGAAAACTGAGCAGATCTCTGGTCTTTCATTCATGGGAAGTTTAAGAAATACCACATTATTCAGCTGTTGCCAAGGCAGAGGATTAGCTAGGGTTTTGATACAGTAGCAAATCATTATGCCATTAAATTAGGAGCAAATCTGTGACTAAATGTCTGGCATTCAGAACAGTAATTTGAAAGTTTCAGGCTTACTTGATGGCTGTGAATGAAATACACAATTTACTTACTCCGGTGTGTGGGAACCCAGCACTTTGGTTTTGAATTAAGTTAAAAATATATTTCATTTCTTATAAACATTAACCAGATGTTTAAAGCTTTCATTATTGGTGTCTTTTACTCTGTGCTGTTTGATTGTTCCTTTAGTTCATATTGCATTCTTGTGTGGGGGACAATGTCTGTCGAAGTCACTGCCTATATTCATTAGAGAGACTGCAACATTGACATTTTCCAAGCTCGCTTAAATACCTGTCTTTTCACTAAAGCTTCTAATGTACAATTTAGTGTTACTCTTGGTTTCACTAAGTCAATTATCGGTCTCCCCACTACTTTCGTATTGCTTCTGTTGAGTAAGGTGTGATATTGGGCAGCATTCTGAGTTTTCTGAAAAGTACACGTGCAATTTTATTTCTTCTGTGGAATTCAGTTTTCAGCAACGTGTCTATTTTGAATATTTTCTAAAAATCAGGGAGTCCTTACCGAAGTTAGAAAAAAGGAACATATTATGAGTCTCATGTGGGATTTCAGTCAGACATTGCTGTTTTCAGCACAGCCTTGGTTTCTTTCCAAAAATGTTTCCTAGCCTGTTGGTTTCAGTTCAAAGGAATTTCAGTGGAAACTGTAAATCCAGTTTCTCACACTTAGAATTATGGTTATGAATGTTTTTTTGCTGTGATCTACACCTTATGTGTATTTCCTATTCTCACAGATAATAATGGACAAAAGGGGTGAAAATGATGCCTTTTTGATAACTATAATACATGGAGCATATGGAGTCTTAAAAACATTAACATTAAACGTCAGTAATTGTATAGTGATGATAGCTGTACTCTGTACCAGGATAGTTCTTTTTTTTACAGGACCCTACAGGTAGCCAGGATCATTGTTTAAAATACAAACATCCCTTTTTTCTTCACAGAGAAGTGTGTTGTTAATGATTGTTCATCTAGAACCATAACAGTTTTAACATGAATAATTTACTACCAGTTTGTTTTTGTACAGCTACACATCCAGAATCCTTTTCTATTTCACCAGCTGTGTTGTTTAAAATTAAACAATATATTGCAGTTCCTCACAGCTTTGTTAAGCAAATCTGGTTTCTTGAATAAAACATAAATGCAATATATATTTCTCAATTAAAACGGCACACTAACATCCTACTGAAATGCTTCAAGCTATGAAGTAGAAATACCAGTATATAAATATATACATTGGTGAGATTTCATTTCTAATTCAAATATATTTTGTTTATCCCTGTAGGAAGAGCAGCAAAAAGGTACTAAAGAAAGGTCGTGATAAGAAATGCTTGATGTCTAAATTAAATTAAATCATACTAAAGCCTTTTACATAGTAACTGTTTTATTTTTATAAATAAATAACAAGAATGTTTAAAATCATTTGAGTTGTCCATCGGAAATTGAGTCAGAGCTAGAAACACATTGGTGCTCTCAAAATTGTATAGAGATTTATAATCATTGTGCAAATTTTGAAATGAGCCATTGCAGACTACCAGTAAATGTGAAATATGGGTATTTTCTCAGTCAGGATTTATTTTTCTTCAAAGGCACTCCTGCTTGTGAATGAGTTGATTCCTAGGAGGGGAAATTTAGGGGTTTTTTTTGTGTGCGGAAGAGCTAAGGAAGGTAGTGGCTCCCCGGCAGCAATAATGAAAAGCGTGGTGTGTAATTACCCCTGTGTTTCTAGATTTGTTAACGTATGAGAGAATGGAGCTACCATAACTCCTGGAGGTATTAACCTCCAATTAATGTACGACTTTCCCTACTTCATTGTTCCTTAATTATAAAAATTCCTGTGTTAATTCACTGTGTAGAGAAATCACTGATCCAATTGTGTAACAATATTAGAATATTATATTGTTTAACGTTCGGTTGGTGTACAGAGTATGAAAGCAAAAGAATATTGGACTGTACTCCCGTATGGGCAGAACAGTTAATTTGCTTAAAATGCTGTGTAATTGTAACCCCACCCTTACTGGAGTTTCTCCGATAGCATTAAATTGTATTTGTATAAACCTAGAATAAGCTGAGCTTATTACTACTATAAAGGAGTGTTATTTTTCTAAGAAAAAGAAAGGAGAATATTCAGTTCCAACCAGACCTAAACCTATGGTCAAGGCGCTGTTTAGACATGGATTTGGGGCAAAGGTGGCTGTTACTGCATTCTGCATGGGGTTCGAGCCTTCAGAAGTGTGGTAAGGGAACACAGTGCTTCCAGCAGGCAGAATCCAGGGGTCGGCTCAGACTTGGAAGCTGTTAAGGAGCAAAAAGCGCAGCTGAGTCCTCTTTGGGTTCTTTCTGGCAACAGCTTTCCACCCAGCCAGTGACCGATGCCTGAAAAGTAAAAAGCCCCACAACCGGAGATGGAAGTGCCTCCCTGATCTGTTTACCCAGCCTGAAGGAATGTGCTGGCCTTTGATCAGAGAGTCTGAGGTTTCCAGTCAAAAGGGGGGGAAAAAACGTTATGGCTGAGTGTAAGAAAAAAAGGCTGCTCTGCTGCCTCACGCAAATGATTTTGATATTCAGAAATCGAATTTGTGTGAGCACATTTGGGTCAGCATCAACCGATCGGTTCACAGATCTCTAGATCTCAATTTCTGTGCATTACGGATGCCTTTCCTAGCAGTTCTGTATGTATGAGGTTGCACATCTGGAGTGGCTGAGTTATGTATCGTTTTCTTTCAAACGAAGTTAAGTCACAGAAGAAAACATCACATTTACAATATATTTCCAGCTATCAGGTTGTACTACAAAAGCTTTTTAAGGTTTCTCACTAATAAAATTAAATGTTGCTTTAATACATACATTTAACCAGGACCTCACTATTGTATTTCAAAATTACTGCATTGTTGTTTGTTGTATGTTATACAAAGTCTACTGTTTTGTTACAGAATTTATAATGCTTTTAGAATGTTTAACCAATAGACATAGGGTTGCTTTATTTTTGTTGTAAAAATGGTTCACAAGAGATTGTTTTCATCTCTCCTTCTCAATTCTGGGTGTAAGATTTTGCAATGGGTATGTTGAGAAAGCTGATCAGAATGCAAGCCATTTCTATTAAAGGAGCAGCAAATGTAGTTTTTTAGGTCTATGCAAAAGTGCATGAATTGAACTTGTTCAATTGTATATATTCACAAAAATGAAATCACTTGATAGTCATCCTGTGGCATCGAGCGATTATTTTGGTTAAAAAGGTCAGTTTTTACAGTTAAAGGTATGTACTTTCAATATTGTGTATTTAAATAGTATTCACGCAGTTGACATTGGGTCAGGCTACAGGCGGTTTAATCTTAGGTTGTCATTTTTTCAGCTATTTTCATATTCAGTGGAGCTGTGCACCAATTGAATTGGGCTCAGTAGATTATATCCCATTAATTTCAATTGTTCTTGACCAGCTCGAAGCCTTCACTAATATTAGTTGTAACAGGATATACAAATAAAATATTTGTTGCACTACCTGACTGACAACCAGCTGAAGAAATGCTTTGAATTTTTTGTGTGATATAACCAATATAACACTAATGTACAAGAGACAGGTTTCTGCAGATCAGTGTTTAAAGAGGATGACAGCCTGTCTTCTGTGGGAAACATTTGGTATAAATCTCAAGTTTTGCATTAAACAAAAGCCTCTTCAACACCTAGCAGGCTTTACATTCCTGTGAAATTCCAAGATCCAATCAAAGTTAGAACATACATTTTTTGCTCCTTTTTTGTAGAAAGAAGCTTGACCAATTGGGGATCCCTTTGTCATTTTGTATAGTTTCTTACCCTATTAGTCTCCTCTTCAGAGTGATAATATCGCCACTGGCAGAACACCTTTGTTTCAATTTAATTTTCACAGATGTATGAAAAGAGTCCCCTCAGTTTGGCAGCGGGTAGCGTTGAAGCCAACATGCTGAATGCAATTATAAATTGAAAGGCGAGTGGGTGCTCGAGATAGCTGAATAGCTATATGAAATTGTCAGGAGCAAGGTTGAAGGAGACAGTGTATTTGCAGTAGCAATTTAGCACATGGGTGACTTAACTGGTTCTGTTATTGTAGAGGTTACAGCTCACTGCGTTTTTTGCAAGCAGCTAACTTCGTTTTCATTTGTCCCTCTGCCAGAAGCAAAGGAAAGAGGCACAGGCATGGAGTTTCAGTCAGTGCACTGCAGTGGAACTGTTCTTCATTGCCAAAGTGCTACCTGTCCTTAATATTGTTGAGGTTGGTGGGATGCCTCTAAGCCTGTTTTAACTTTAAGGGTATGGAGCCTCGGTTTTTTTTTCTTTAGCCTGTTTATTTATAGTGGCTAAAACCTCAGCTGGGTTTTGTTGGTGCGGCCTTGTCCAAATAAAGATCAATATTGAGAGCCACCCACGTTTCCAAGTAATCCATTATTTACAATCCGACGAGCCCCGCTGACGTCTCCGTGATGGCTCCCCTGTGTCAGTTGGCGATGAATACCCTTCTCGCACACCCCAGGTGCTTTCTTTCAAGATTTTGTCTTTGGAACGCCAAGCGTACATAAACTCAGGGATTGTGGCCTTGGGTATTGGATAGTAATGAGATTGCCAGAGTATTCAGCAAGACCTGATGGGTAGGTACAGTGATAAGAAGTGAGTAACATGCAGATGATAGAAGCCTAAGGGGTCTTACTTTTTCCAGGAAGACACAGTAGCTACCTTACTGCAGAGTGCACCACAATTTTTCTACATTACCCAGAAAGTGCAGCATTGAAAAGAGTCATTTCATCTTGCTTATTATACCATTTATTATCAGGAGACATTTTAATCAGAAAGAGCACCGCAAAGGTCAACTTTGGTTTTAATTGGAGACCTTTTTTATGTAAAACCCACTGTTCTGCCACCAGTAATGCTTGAGCCTGTCTCTGCTGAACCCAGAGCTTTATAGCAAACACCTGTAGTAAAAGTATCGAGTTAGAGAATGGAACAGATGATACACCAAAGTCACATGAGCAGTACATAAACAGAATTTAGTGTCTGAATGCATTCGGAGATAAAAAAAACTGCATTGCGACCTTGAACTTTGAGCCTCTCTCACCCTGTTTTTTTTTTTTAATCGGCTGAGGCGTCATTTAAACCAAAGGATTATCTGGTCCAAATGTGGACGCCCTCTCCCTGGACCTTGTGCCAGGTTCCAGTGCAGCCTGTAATTCTGAACAGGAAGGCCACTAAATATACTTCTTTAAAAAAAAACTTTCAACAATAGAAGCCTTTGGCCTTTGGTGTGGACAGCGCTATGGAACTAGGAAAATGAAGTCCGTCTAGTTTTTTTTCCATGTAAAGCCTGAGACGTGGTCCTATCCTTGCAGGACGGTGCTTTTGTCAGAAGCTAGAATTGAGCTATCCGTCCGTCTTCACAGCTTTTTCCAGTTCAGCCAACTAACCTACCGTTTTGTTTTTGGGGGGGGGACTGTTGAGGAAACTGGAGAACCTGAAGAAAACCCACATGAACGTGGGAAGAACATACAGTAAAAACGCCATACGTTTACCCCCCCCAGTGTCTGGAAATGAACAAGGCAGTGCTAGCCACTGTACCGCTGTGGTACCCTAGAATCGAATCGTATCCTATATTAGAATGGCGAGGATTGTGGTCTCTTAAGAGGCCATCTAGAAGCCTATGATCAGGACATCACTGGTTCAAGTCTGGGATGTTTCATTATTGGAGCTTATTCTCCCTGGCGTTCCTCAAACAGCTGGATACCGGCATGTGTGAGCGTCTTTGGGGGGGGGGGGGTTGTGTTAGACAGGCTATTTCCAGTTTACCATTCAGACACGCCACCTGTGGCTTTCTATGCACCTGTGAAGTGCAAGTGCTGTTGGCGAGAGCTGTGTCAGCTTTCAGTGCCAGGTCCATTTCTTAAAGAGGCAGGTGACGTGCCTACAGAAAGTCTACATTCCCTTTCCGGCGCAGCACATTTTGTGGCCTAACGGCTTGAAATCAAGATGAGTTCAATCAGAATTGATTTGAACTTTATTTACACAGTGGAGCACACAACCTCCAGGTGAAATTTCCACATTTCCAAAAAGACTGAGCTTGTTTTGTATGGAGGAATGGGCAAACACTACATTGCCTCATCCAGGTTTGCTACATGGGTACAGACTTATCCAAACAGAATTATGGCCGTCATTCAAGCAAAAGATGCTTCCACTAAGTACTAACGTATTCAGCCCAGATGTTTAGGTTTTCATGTGTAATTTTCAGAATGTTTGAGTTAGTTTTCTCTTGGAGGTTGTTTAGAATGTGTAAATAAAGATATTCAAATTAATGGAAGAGGGGGAATCCGTTTATGTAGGTTTTTCCATACTTGTTCTTTACCTGTATTTATACATAGTGATTTAAATGAGTCTGTTTTATGGAGACCGAGAAAATCAAATCAAATCTTTTATTGTAAAACAAAGATGATGCCTCTGCACATAATGCTTAATAAGCGTAGGAAAACACAAATAAAAAAATGGGAAAGATGAATTACTGGTAGGCATTTGCATTTACAGAAGCAATATTAAGTTAGACTTAATTAATGGTGCAGTTAATCTTTCACTAGCCTGTACATTTGTTCCTGTGTCTTTAAAAGGTTTAACTATTTACCTGTCACTCTTTGCATGAAATTGTGCTATTTTGCATTAAATGTTTTAAGGTTGGAAGGTAAAGTATATGTCATGCATAAAGAAATTGGTTTATTCTTTTCTTTTAAAAAAAATCAAGTGCAGCACTGCAAATCCTCACTATCTGTTACTAATTTTGTTTTTGATGCTGTGCAAAATTTGAGGGATGAATGTTAGACCTCTAAGTTGCATTTAATATGGAATAAGAAGTATTTATGTGTGCATATATAAAGAAGTACATACAATGTTAAAAG
Source organism: Lepisosteus platostomus (assembly GCF_059453375.1). Classification (NCBI taxonomy): domain Eukaryota; kingdom Metazoa; phylum Chordata; class Actinopteri; order Semionotiformes; family Lepisosteidae; genus Lepisosteus; species Lepisosteus platostomus. The sequence goes on along the minus strand of NC_142622.1, from coordinate 40,267,515 downwards.
GTGTGCAAAGTCTGGTTGTTAACCATAATCCACATTAGAACCTTTTACTCATTTGACAGTTTCAGAAATTTCATGCTACGTTGCGTAACTTACTGGCCATATACAATTTCTTGTATAAGGAATTTGTCTTTTTGCATACCCCAGCTCCATGACACACAGACAGAGAACCTTGGGGTCAGAGCGCAGGATCACTATTCATATAGTGCCCCTGAAGCAGCTGGGGTTAAGGGCCTTGCTCAGGGGCCCAACGGAGTAGGATTCCTCTGCCGGCCGCGGGATACGAACCAGCAACCTTCCAGCCACAGGCACAGATCCTGAGCCACAGAGCCACCACACCTCCCCAATCAATCTTTTATTGATTACCCCTCTGATTAAGAAGAGCTGGGGTTTTCTGCTTTGTGTGATTCTGTTCAGTTGAAGGAATTGCGTAACTATACTTCATACAATATGAAGGAAGGGGAATGAAGTTAGGCAGGACCCTGAACTGTAGCTATGAAGGAGAGCTTTTATCTCACCAGTGTGCATTACTGCTTAATAACTGGATGCTGTTCATCTGAATTTGCCAAACCAAGTTGGTGCCATTGTTATCTTTCACCAGGGGTGTTCTTTTGTATCAGGGGCTTCACAAAGGCACCACCTTCAAAGCCTGTTCTTATGTAAGTTTTTTTTTTTAATTTGTTGGATTACGGTTTTAAACGTCCCTGGGCTTCGTGCTTGTTAATTAAACAAATACGTTTAGACTTTGAAATGGACAGATTCCACAGAGAACAAAATTCAGATTTTTTTTTTTTGCCAAGTCATCCCCCCCAATAACTTTTCCACTTGATGTGCAGTTAGAAAATATGTTACCTTTTGTGTAAGTGACGAATGAACGAAAAATCAAATTTTGTTGTACAAATCTGTGGTCACAAGTGTTATTCTGGCCAGCAAAAAAATGTGTAAAAACTTCCCCAATACTTTGAAAACTCGTGACAGTCTGAGATCTAAAAAAAACGAACAGGTTTTTTTGTGAACAACCAGTATCCAGCTGATGTTGTATAGTTTGGTTCCAAAAACGTTTAATACTTTCCAAAGACAAGCTGGAAAAGCTCAATCGTCTGACAGTGTGTCTGACACATTCATACTTGACTGAGACGGATTGCGTATGTCATATACCACAAAATCACACTTTTCTCAACAACAGTCTTTTGCATGTTATAGTGCAGGAAGGCAGATGCTGTATTTCAGACAACATTCATACCCTTCCCAGCTTTCCATTCCTAGCTGGTCTTGGGGTATAAGAAGTGGTTAGCCTTGCAAATCTGAGAGTTAACAGCTGACCCAGATAAACTTAGCCATCCTTAAAACGTCGATGTTTTTTTTTAATGAGAGTTAAATATTAATAGATCAAGGACAATGTGATGTAATTATGTTTTCTCCTCCTTTTGTTCTTAGGACTTAAAAATAGTTTTGGAAGAGCTACAGTTTTGTGACCCTTTTTGTCTGCTGTAGTGTGCATGAAGGCACTCTTAGTTTAGGATTTTGTACAGCAAATCTGCCTGAGTAAGGGTATTTATGGTGGCACTTAATTTACAAGAAAATGCTTTTTTTTTTAGTACTGTCCATCTTGGTTGGAAGGAAAATGTACAGTAATATATCTTCCGCATCCTGAAATTAGACATGACAGCATGCCACTGGGTAATCCCCAGGTTTTCGGTGAGGAAACAAAGTCTGCACTGTGGTTTGTGGTTTGCTAATTGAGTTAGTAATGCATAAAACTACACAGAAAAATGCAGACACACCACCACCGAGTTATGAAGTTTTACCGACCTGTACAGTCTGTAGAAACACTAGAGGTAGTGGTTTCAGCTTGCTGTGAAATGCTTTTGTTTATTTAGCTGGAAGAACAATGTAAATGCACTCAGATGGGTGAGGTTGGATTTAATTTTTTTTTTAATTCAGTCTTTTTTTAGCTGGCTACGTTCTCAATTACCCCGGAATGAAAATGAGCCTTTCATTTTTAGACAGTGTTTTTGGTTCATGGTCTTTCATTTAGTGAAAGGAGAGGGTACAATCGAGAAAGCAGCCCAAATGTTTGATCGACCTGTATTGGGAAGTGTTTAAGAAGAGGTCATCACCTAAAGGTTTCCCCAGCTAAAACCCAGATGATAAATTAAAACAAATTTGACACATTTGTCTTGGGTTACAAACATACAACATGCTCCTCAAATAACCTGAGCATTTCCTTCATACTTAGTTATTCAGAAAACATACAGCCATTATGTTTACTCTTTTTAATAATGTGTTGTACACGATTTTCGCATTCATTATTTTTTGTAAGGTCTTCCTTAGTTTCTAGCCAGCTGCACGAGCTGTAGTCTTGTTCTTGTTGTGAAGATTCATTCACAGTGTACATTTTTAAAAGGATTTAACTCTGTAAGGTAGGACGTGGCCTACTTTCACTTGTTAAGCCTTAGGTAAGGTTTTAATTGGGTTCACGGCATGTAACACAGGGTTGTCGGTTTAGTTTTTTGACTGTAAGTAACATTTAAAAAATCCCTACTGTGCGGGGGAATTTCCACTAAACTTTTAAATGCTTTTGTACTTCCAAGCCTCTGAGCTGCACATTTGTGATGTTATATTGAGCAGAAGGTGCAATACTGGTTTATGCTGTCATGGGTTCCTGTTAAAATCACTTCAGGCCTGAGCAGAGAGGTCTCGGCCTTTCAAATCCTTGATGCAGAAGAATGTTCTGAGAGTTGTTTTTTTATCTCTTAAAATTGTGGCAACCCGGTGAGTAGCTGAGTAGCTTCTGTCATGTATTTCTTTGCAAGTGTAACAAGGCATGCTGGAGACTAAACTACTTTATTCATTTTAAATAATTTGCTTTATTTGTGTGCCACAGCAATTTACATTTGTCTACTGTTATGCAGCTGGCCATTTTATTGAAGCAGCTGAATGGCTTATCTTGCTCAAAGCTGAAAAAGGAGCCATGCCTGGGATATGAACCCACAGCCTTCCAGTTACGAGACACCTTAAGCACTGCTCCTCACTTTTGCCTTATGATTGTAGTGGTAATATGAAACTGTAGTACATGATGACATTTGGACACTGCTACTACAGTATCATACAGTCCCCTGGGAATACTGACAATGCAGTTGGTTCTTTATTATAGTAGCTTTAATGTGGGAAAACAAAACTATACTTAGAGAAAACACTCAGCAAGCTCTTTTAATGTAGGGTATTCACTGTGGCGTGGACATTTCACTGTAGCTTCATAACTAGCTTGTAGTTCTCATTTCCACTAGCATTTCATACATATTAAACTGTCACTGAAACGTCTATATTCTTGCTACTTTCTTCCAGACCATTTGCATATACAACTTAACGTTGTGTTTATGTATGGCACTTTGTGTAGTCGTTTTATCGAGTGAGTGGGCTCAAGCTGTGCTGGCTGGTGTGTGGGAAATAATAGCACAATATCTAGCAATTTTAAAAAGGATTTAACTGGAGTTGAAATTTAGTGCTGTAAAAGGAGAAAGGCTGCAAAAAGCAGAAACCCAAGCTTCATGCACCATCCTTAAAGTAACTACCTTTAGAAATTATTACAGTTACCTTTAGTGGTCTGAAGGAGACATTATCTACCTCAATATGTCAGAAAATGTGTAATATTCTTTCCACTGCAGAAGAACCCAGTGGTGTAGGTTTAATAACACTTGTGCTTTTATTATTTCTATGAGTAGGATGTCTGCTGTAATGCATTTTATACCATTTAATATTGGTGCCATGTGGTTCCTGACAGAAGTACTTGTAGTATGATTTCTTTGCCCTTGATTAAAAAAAAAAACTATAACACTATTCTGTTTTTTCTCACTGGTGTACTTCATAGAAAAACTCCAGCAGTACTCAAAGGGCTTCTTTATTTAGCAAAGTCATATAAAGGTGTCCAATTAGCCAGTAAACGAGGTGAATGTGCTTACAATAGTCTAGTTAGATTTGTGATCTTTGTTGAACACTTTAAAAAAAATACAGTTTTGAAGTGTAAAGCACAGCCACTTCAAAGCCTCTTTTTTTTCCCCCCACACAGCAGCTTGTCCCTGCAGGCAGGACTTGCGTTTATTTTAATCCAGTATGTTTGACATTCCAGCCAGCGTTTGTAACGCCGGAGATTGGAAAAGCAAGAAGTTCTGAAGTACATTGGATTGATTGGTTGTTAACAATCTATTGGGCCCATATGGCCTCCTTTTGTCTGAAGCCTCTCTGATGTCCTCTTGATGGGAAAACCTGAACACGTTCGGCTGTAACACCTGGAGTGACCACAGTGTGCACGCTTGAGTGACAGGGTTAAGTAAAAAAAAAACTGTAATTGTCCAATTAAGAAAATAAGTGTTCTGAGATAGAGCTCAGGCAAAACAAAAAAAACAGAAGGAGCCTTGCTACCTTCAACGCTTGGTATTGCACATTGTAGCTGTAGTGCTTTTCAATTATTCACCTCATTTTAGATTCTCATGGGTATATACTCTTACAATAGTTGCATTACATAGTAAATTGTGCATCTGACCTTTCTGCTTTGTTAGCTTTGTTTTTCCCTCTGACTTGTTAAGTTGCTGTGAGCTGGTATTGGACGTTCAGGGAAAGATTCCCTCCTAGTAGGAGTTTCTGCCGTCAACCATCTTGAAATCCGTTAGTATCCTGTAATTCCTTTCACTTGTCTCAATAATTGTGAAGGCATCCATGTAAATCCTGATTGAATAAATACTACTCCCAGTTGAATTTTATGATTTTTTTTCTACAGAGTAAACAAAAAAAAAGTGCATTTTGATAACTAAAGACTCCGTTATGATTATTTCAGAGAGACATCGGGAGCTGAACCACAGCTGAATCATCTTTTCTTCACTGGATGACGTTCATCTAGCGAAGTCTTTTCAAAACTTTGACCAAACTGCCTTTTCTGAATACATTTTGATGTTTTTTTTTTTGTGGAAAAGACAAATGGACAAAGTTAGATGGGCTTCTTACTCAATTGTTTTTGTGTGATAACACTTTGAAGTTGAAGTTTAAATTGGACTCCACATTGTAGAACAAGTTCTCCCATGTTCATCTTAGAATTATAACAGATAGTTTATTGTGTCAATATGAGCTATGAAGCGCTGGTTTACATAAGGGGGTTTTAGAGGTTTATTTAACAGAAAAAACAGAAATAAATCTTGACTTCCTCATCTCGGGTTTAAGTTTATCTTTGCAGTATGGGTATATATACAGTAAAGCTTGGTAGTTTTTAAAATGATTAAAGCACGGAAATGTATGTTGGATTTATAGGGTGGTGGTGTAGGTCAGCCAAAGACTTAAGAAGTCAATTACTCTGCTGGTGCCAAGCAATAGCTTTCAGGGGTTCACTGTGTAGATGGAACGCAGGTGTTATGTATATTCCCCTATTTGTGTTTTGAGTTCTTGACTCATACCTTGCAAATTGAGGATTTGTTACACAAAACGGCACGTTCCCAGACTAGTTTGGTTTGCATGGTGTCCTGCGAAACGTTCCGATATTCCTTGATGTAGTAGTGCTTGTGATGGCTTTAAGGGAATATCGTTACTTACCTGGGTCTTAAAATTTTTTAAGGTACTTTGAATTTGAGAACAAGCCCGAGAGATACAGGTTTGGTTCACTGGATTTATTTGTCATCGTTTCCACTTTTTTTCAGTACTTCCAGTCGGTTTTTGTTTTTTCCAGAGCACGTTATTTTTTTTTTGTCCCTTCTAAAAAAAAAGTTGGCTTTTTTATTACTCTAATGCCATAGATTTCCAAACAGCTCCAACGCACCTAATATTTCTTATTTTTCACCATGACAGACCATGTTCAGTAAACAGCTTCCACTTTGTACGCCTCTGTAATTCTGGGAGAATTAGTAATTTGACTTGCTGGAACAGTTCAAATGAATTCTGTGATGCTAATGTTTCTTTGTTCAGGGCTCCAGGATGAACTTGCAATACATTATTAAATCAATTCTTGCCACTGCTTCCAGGTGGGATTAAAATGTAAGAGTACATTTTTCATAAACCCATCTTACTGTAAGGAGCTTACTTGTGCAACAGTTTTAAAGGCTTTTTGTTGATGGGTGTCACTTCAGCATTTGTCCACTTTGGATTTGAGGATTTTTTTAAAAAAAGTAATCTTCTGCTTTCAACATGGAGATGAACTGAAGGCATTTAAATTTGACTGCATGGTATGAAAGAAAACCTCAGAAATGTCACTCTTCCTCAGGAAAAAAGCAACGTGTGTTGCATAAACTGCAGAAAAAACTAAAGGATAGCCTTAAAAGAGGTTATAAAGGTTTATATAATGGTGGCTTGTTACGAGAACGTACATTTTGGAGAACATGAGATCTATGAGAGCTTTAAATTACCTTTGGTACAAGCATCTTTGGTATGGGTAATGCAGCCAAGTCTGCATAACAGTACATGCAGGGACAGAGAATGGGATTTAAAACACAACATTAATTTCAGACTTGGGGGGTTTGCGTTAATCGTGGAGACTGTGTCCTGACCGGCTTGCAAAAACAGTTCTAAGTTTGTGTTACGTCTATGTGCGTTGATGTTCCGCACTTATGACTTTGATTGTTCTCCCTTCCCCATTGGCCCACCATTACACTATTGTTTCTGTGTGACATCATCTTCAATTAGCTTCTCGACCAATCACAACTCATCTTATTCACTGTATAACATGGAGGTTTTCAGAAGGAAGGGGTCTTTCGTTTGACTTCGGTCCCACTCAGCTTTGGTCTTCGCTTGGCTTTTGGTTTTGCTTCGGCTTTGTTGTTTTGTTGGTTTCTGTTCGTTTTTTTGTACTTTTGTTTGTGTTATTCTTATTTTGCCATTACCTTGCCCAAACTTGTTATTGTCTATAAACTTCTGTGTTCTTTTGTACCCTGTTACTTGTCTACTCTTGCTTGTATTTGTAGCTCACATGTGTATTTGTGTGTACTTATGGGTATAGAGTTAGTTTAGGTTGTTGGGTACATTTTGCACACACGTAGTTGATTTTTGTATTAGTAACACTAGTTTAGTACGGGTGAGTGCCGTTTGTCTTGTATGGTTTTGGGTAGTCAGTGGAGGTTAGCTAGGGTGTTGAAGACGCCGAAGACCGTGTGTTTTGGGTTTTCTTTTGCAGTCAGGTTAGCTTTCCCTCACTTTCTGAGCCAGCTCCATTTTGTTTGTTATTTTCTTTTCTTTGGCACCACTCTAGTTCCCTTACCCTGTGTGTTATTGTATCCTACTTTCATACCAGTCACTTATTCACCTTAAAATAATCACTTTTGCACCAACAATTGTTATCATGCTTCCTAAGTCCCTCACCAGAACCCACCTGCATCCAAAAATTATCCTAAATATTACACCCCTTTACCCCTGGACACTTGGGGTCGTAACACTTTGTTTTAAAATACGGTCTTCGTGTTCGGTTCCCAACCATCTGCTGTTTTGATCCTGTGCTGCTTGGCGCAACGGAGAGCGAACAGACGTTTTAAAATTTTGAAGTCAAAACCCATCCATGCCTCATTAGGAAGATGAAAAAGAGACTGTGTTGTTGGAGATAGGGAAGAGAACATTGGTTTTGAATCTGGGAAGGTGAGATAACAAATTATAGAGGAACAAGGTACCTCCGACTATCCTTGCAGCTCACAGAAAATAATTCCTACTTTTGGGGATTTCAATCAACACGGCTCCTAGTCCCTCTTGCCTTCAAAAACTCGTGTGCTGGTAAAATTCATAATGAATTTCAATTACTGTTTGATGCTTTGAACAGAAGTCAAGGTTCTTGTGGTTGGAAATTCCCATGTGGACTCTGTGGCTCCCAGATCCTATAAATCTTTGATATTTTACAATCAGCAATCTCAAGACTTTGACTTGTTGAGAAACAATCGTTTGACCCATACTTGTAGATCAGTGCCGAGCTGAAAAACAGAAAACAAAAATATATATATATGGGAGGAAAACAGCCCCCTCTTGTCTGTTCTGCTTCCTGTATAGCAGGTACCTGTTCACCAACTACGTGAGAAGTTAAACAAATACGGAAAGGCGAAAAATAGCGAGCTGCAAGTTTTATTGTAACTGCCGTAATAAGGATGGGAAAAATATCCACTATTAATGTGCTGGTGTATAGATTGGTATAAATAATAAGGGGAAACATCATAATAAAAGGTGAGAAGTAATAAAATAATAAAAGATGGAAATGCATTAATGTTTTAGCAAATGTCGGTTTCGTAATTTCCGGCCAGAAGTAAATTGTCACATGATATAAGAAACAGCCGTGCAGATGTTTGGCTTCCGATTTGAGAGAGTGATTCTTTCTTCCTCTTTTACTTTTCCCCTACAGTATTGCTAAACTTAACGTTCAGTATTTTACGATACACGCTTTTATCGTTAGTGCCGTCACAAACATCGAGCTTCATCCCATATTTTATGGTTTTCTCACAGACATTTGTTTTTTCCCCCAGGGAAAGATGGCAAAAAAAATACAACACATGAAGGGCAGGATTCGTGCCAGAACCTCAGCAAATTAAGAATTTGTTGGAGAAAGATTAAGATGATGGGCTGCATTGATGTCTTGATGTTATTACGATTTTCAAAGCAAGTGTTTAATCTAGTGAGCTTTGTCTGTAAAAACTGAGCCCAACTACTTTGTGTCAAGGAAAATTGCTTTTCTATTCTAAATGCATTAGCAGTTTCCTGAACTGTTTTGCATGCATCCTGATGCCTTAGTCTCTTAGTTTTGTACAACTGAAAAGGACAGAAAAGGACTTTTGTAGTTAAATTCTTCAGTGTTTGCCTTTTGCCTATACCTTAAAGGGATGGCACTGGTTTTGGACACATTGTCTTTGATTGAACTTTTTAATGGTCTGCCTAAGGACATTTTGTGTTCCTACAGTATAACCTACCTTAACAATAGTCTGGTTTTTCCAATCCTGCTGTATTACTAACAAGGTAACGGAGTTCTTTTCTGAATCTATTAACAGAAGAGTATTGAGGTTTTCTTTCTCTGCTTCCCCACAGTTAATTTAAGCAGTTTCCCCAGGAAAAAGGGACTACAGCCAGCAGAGAATTGAGGGGTTGTGGATTATTGAGCCAAAAAACTGGTCTTTAATCATGTTATCTGAAAGAAGCACTTTTGACCTGTCTTCCAATTATGTGTTGGACTTAGAGTTCATGCCAGAAGGGAACATAAAGAACGCTCATAGTTCAAGTTTTTTTCCCTCTTCTTTTTTAAAGGCAAGTAGGAAAACTATCCCTCATTAACCCTGCAAATTGCAATCAGCTTTAGGCCAACATCTGCTGATCAGCAAACCATAGTGATTAGCTGTTATAATTAGGAGACTGCCATTTTAAACACAATTTTAGCGAATACTTCAAGATTTTGTATTTTATGTTGTGGGGGCGGTCATGGAAGTATGGTGCCTGGAATCAACTTTGACAGTCTGGACCGTTTTTAGTTCTCTTGCAAAGTACTGTCCTGTTATACGGTATAAGGCAATACCAGATACTTGATATTTCATGTTTGTCAAACTGGAGAGACGGAGGTAAAAAACAAAGTCAGGCCTGAAATGGGTTAAGTAACTGTGCAGGTTCAGTCCTATTGGCATCCTTGCAGTACGAATCGCCAGGGCACAAGGAAGAAGGGTAGTGGACTGAAGTACTTTTCTTTGTGAGCTTCAACGTTTACAGGTGACAAGAGTCTGCAGGCATAAAGGTTGTGTTTGATGAATTCTTGCTTAAGTGCAAGCCAGATTCTACATGGTCTGCCTGAAAGAGCTTCAGTAACTGGCAGCTGTTATTTTCCTGATAATTGAAATAGTGCTTTAGGGTCTTTTTCTTGGGGTCTGTAAACTACATTCCTTTGCCAGAATTTTAAACCTATTTACTGATAAGGCCGAGTACATATTGCTATCCAAATTACACCTTTAATTGTGTAAGCTAGTTAAGAAATAATAATAATGCTAACCCCAGATTTAACTGCTATTCTAATCTTATTATTCATGTATTTTGGTAACAATGCAATGATACATTACATGATGTGCCTCCTTGCTCTTCTTGTTCTGAAATGTGAAAAAGGAGATCGTATCTGCAAGGCCGTATTTTAAACTTGATCCCACTAAATGTTTAGTTTCACCAATAATACAAAACGGACCTAAGCCTAACAGATCTGTTGACTTGCATTCCTTACAGCGGTTTGAAATGGTAGGTGAAAACATCGATGACATCACTTACACTAAGCAGCCAGTGAAACTGAAAACGCGTAGGCTTATATATCTGGCACCCTGAGTATAATAATAGATTTCAGGCCCCCTAAGCCAGAGAGCTGGTAAGTGGATAGAAATAAATTGAGTTCAGAGAAGTAAAGCTGCAGAGAAAATAAGAGATATATGTGTGTTTATACACACCAGTGTATCAGGATTGTGGGCATATTAGTGGACATTGTCTGTTCAAGGTACACAATTACAGTTATATATTATATATAGCAGGCTATATAATTAAATAGTTCCCCTTCAGGTATTGCCTTGTCCCATTTTGTCTGTGTAACATAAATCTTCTTGCAACGGGAACTAATAATAACCTGTGCTGCTGTTCATTTTGCTAATCTATAGGCCTTGTGGGAGTAGCCTGGGGCCTGGTCGAGTTTTAAGGTTTCATTCCTGTGGTGTCAAGTAGCCATGTAGGGTTATTTCTCTCGTTTGTCAGAAAACATTGTGGGGCCTCTCTGTGCTGACGTGGGATCTTAATGATGCTGTCCCCCCTGTCATCGGAGGCACCGGTTGCTTGAATCCCTCTTTTGTATGCTGACATGCAGACATTTGAATAGAGATGGCCCATTGACTGGGCTCTGTGGGAACAGATAATTGGAGTCTATCTGTTAAACTCCATTGTTCAGATTTCTCTCAGGCAACTTCTTGGACTCTCCGAATATTTCTGGGCAAGACTGCGGGGGGGATGTGAAAAGTTAAAGTACAGTAGCATATAAGCTACACCGGAAACGACTTTAGTCGCCCAATGTAGCAGTGTCCTCGTGAAAATAAAAGCTGTCCTTGGAGAGTGAAGTTTCTTTTACTTTATCTTTGGTTCCATCAGGTTGCTTTACAAAGGCTGTTTCAAGATTCATATGGCTCACACTGCAATTACTGAACCAGGGCAGACCCTCACTCTGGATCTCAACTAAAAAGGACCAAAAATGATACAGTTCAAAGTGGTATAGACACAGTGAAGCAGTTCTATGGTGGTTGTGTTGACTCCTCCACCCTTTTGAAAAAGCAGGTGTCTGCACCACTTTACTATATGTCCAAATCAGTTTGGTTATCTCTTACCTGGAGCCTGGCTTTTATTGTACAGTAAGGTAACTGGCATTCTTAACCTCTTTAAAGAACGTGTGTGCGAGGAGTCTGATGGTAAAGAAGGGAAGTGTTCATGGTTTGTTTTTTACAGGCTGTCATGATCTTCATAAACCGAATTAAGCCAATTAAGGTCTTACTGACATTTAATGGAGATTTTCCTTCAGGTTTCCTCCTAGGGGTGTTAAAAAAAAAAAAGGCAGCAAGAGAATGGGATTCTGTATTCTCTTGCTGGTCTGGCTCACAGCTTTGTGAGTAAATAATTCATAAACATTGTTTTTTGTCTGGTTTGCTCGTGCTCCTGCAGTGTTGAATTGTAAAAATAACACCACCAGGGACAGTGTCTTTGGTTACTCTGTGCTCCTGAACCAATGCATTGTATAATAAGGACAGGCAAATCGCGTTGGGATTATTCGAGAGAGAATTATTATGCAGCGGAAAATTTATTGCATGTAATACATGAGTAAATTGTTAAAGTATCCGAAGACATGTGTCCTGTGCAATCTCATTATCCAAATTCTGGGTGATCACTACAGATTTGTGGCCATTCTTACATTTTTTGCACAACTGTTTGTAACAAATTTTTGGTTGCTCTAATCTCTCTCTATGATGACTGATAAAAATGCACTTTTTAAAAACACAGCCTTTCTAAGTCAGTACTGTACCTCAGCAGTGTGCAGCTCTGATTCGGATATAATAACTCTGGTTTTCTCCAACTTATTGATAACTGTTGGTCAAGATGGTGTTAACATTACTAAAGATAACTTTTAAACTCTAAGTACTGAAGCATTCAAGGGCCAGCCCTGGAATTCACAGCTTTGATGTTTTGTCAAGTAACTAGATAATAATACTCAAAGCCTTGCTTTCTATTCTTACAGAATTAAAAAACCCTGTCTTTTAAAAAAAACAAAAAAAAACAAAACTATACATGTTCAAATGTTCCTTTTCAATATCAAGAGAAATGCCTCCATTTGTATGTCAAGTCCAATGCAGATGATGCCTTTGCTGTTTTTTCCCCTCCCTGCATATTAACACTCCACAGATGTACTATGAGTTGGTGGTTTTTAATGTTAACAGGTCCAGCTCCAGATGTTGATGCGTAGCTCTCGGTTTGCCAGACAAAGGCAGTCTTGTCACAAACACAAAGACGCTGCCAGACTCTCCGTCTCCTGTCTGTGTTAACCTTGTTGCAAGAAACAGAAGGGCCTGTGAAGTAGTTGTAGCTGAATGCTAATAGTAGCACCGCATGTTGCCAGGAGCCGTGCAGAGAGCTCCCCAAGACCTTGGGATAGAAGTGTTGCATTAGTGTATGATGAGCACGTCTGCGATGAAATGAAATCATTGGTCTCTGAGGAGGATAATCTGGGGCTGAGGGAAATCCCAGTTGTCACTTAAGCTGCAAATGGGCTATGCTACTGATAAAGGCCAGCTATTGCCTTGAGTTGTTTAGAGACCTTTAGTAGTGGGGATGGAGTTAAGGCAGGGGGGTGTCTGAAGAGGGGAGGTTTTAAATTAAAGCTTTAGGGAATGGAACCTCAAGGGAGCTCTACAACCCTGATGGGAAGCCACAGGTTAACCGCATTTTAAAGGTGACGCAACGAGCTCGCCTGTTCATTACTCTTGAGAAACTAGATGATTCTTATTGGATATGTCACGTGTCACCCAGAAGGCCATTTCCAGAGTGGAGGTAGCTTACCAAATGAATGTGAAGTAGAAGCCCAGTTGACTTCCACCTTGTAAGCTTTACCGTATGGCCCTGTGGCTGATCTGATGGCTAGGATCTCGGATTTAGTCTTCCCGTGTTGATGACCATTTGGAAATGTGATGGGACCTCTCAGGTTTATTGTTTTGATCTCCGGGCTTTTACTCAGTCTAGTGGTTGGGTGCCGTGTCCGGCAATACAATAAATGCTCAACTGTTTTATGAGGACAGTACAGAGCAAATCATGTTACAGTAGCTCACGGCTACTGCAAGGTTTCATCTGTCTTTGTAGTTCTAGGGAAACTCATTCTTTTTGCAAAGATACATTTTTTTCTCCCCTTTTCTGCCTGCGTGTTGAGGCAAGCTTCAAGTGAAGTTTGTGACCTTCACAATCCACCATCGGTAGTATCGAGGGAAAAGAAATCGCACTTTTTACCATTTGTAGCATAGCAAATTCTTACCATTCTGGAAGGGAAAGCCGGCTGAAAATGTTCCCCAAGGCTGAAAAAAAAAACAGTTACTGTAGAAGAGTGTGCCTTTAATGCTCAAGTCCTTAGTGGCAATTCGGGATGATCAAGAAGCAGTACTTCCTAAATTGGTATCAATTTTTCTAAGTCTGGTGAATTTAGCCATCATGTCCACAGTGTGTGGTTTCTTCTTCCCTAGCATTTTTTTAGCTAGTTCAAAGCTGTAATCCTTAGGTTCACCTTTTGACTTCAATTGAAGGCCTATGCAGTAGGTCTGTATTCACAGTAAGGTAAAGGAGCATTTTTTTATTTCCATTTCCTGCTCGGAACAGTTTGTTCCTTGTAATTGAGTGCGTTCTGTTTTGTACAGCCTGCTGTGCACCCTTTACTTTTCCACCATAAATAACTTGTTAAAACATAAGAAACAATGTCAGCTTCTCAAAGCCGATAAGGAAATTTAAATGCAAGGAGAAGCATAATGATCTGGATGCCTTTGATGAAACATTGTACCCAGAAAGATTTTCCTGAGATACCCACCCTCTCTACACTGATGTTTTATAGCCCTGGGAGATGTTTTCTGAAGGTTATTTTCCCCTCTTTTTGTATTGTTCCCAAAAAATAAGAATGGCAAAATATAAAATGTGAGGAGGAGCAACTGGGAAGAAATATCGGTGCAGGCAATGGGATTTGAAAATAAGAAACAAAGCAGAGGTATTATATTTAATAAAACAGGTATTATATAAGTGACAACATGAAAAGTGACACAGGATGGCAGGCTGAAAAGTACAAGAGGAAATTGAGTGACTGCCCCCTGTATTGTGTATCATGTGTTGGGTTTCTACGTGGTCTGGCTTTAAAATACAAAAAAAAAACCTAACAACTTTTGCACATCTGTGCATTTTTATATAAGGCTGGTGTGTTGGAAAAAAATATTATAGGTGTATTAAAAACCCCTCATCAGGCAGATCAGCACCTGGTATTTTGATAGGTTTCAGGAAATACCCTAATGCTTATTTGATCTTCTTGTATCCCACATAAGCACCACGGATACCTCTACTTTAAAATTGACAGAACTCTTAATTTTAGGCTTCTGTTTGGTGTCTTGGGGGCAGTAAGAACCTGCAGTGTGTTATTCTAACCCGGAGCGCTGATTTGCATAACCACAGTCTTGCAATTCTGAGACATAACGGTTGACGAGAACGTGGCTCAGAGAGGGGAAGAAGGACTTAGAGAATCCTGATCTGCACTTTGCACCGATCATTTTAGGTTTTACATGCTTCTGCCTCTTATACTAACGAAATGTCATGAACCATAATAGACGTGCATTTTAGATTTAGATCTGAGATAGATTAGGGTGCAATGCTTAGTGTATAGTTTTACAATCTACAATCTATTTTTCTGTATTTATGAAAAAACAAATCACTCCTGCTGTGTCTTCATGTCTCATCTCCATGAAAATAGCACACTTTGACATCATAAAAAAAAAACAGGTGCCACAAGTCCCAATTTAGTCCAGTGCAAAGCCCATGCCATTAAACTAACAGAGGGTTACAGAAGGGTTTATTCTAACGTGAAGGGGAATGAGATTTTAATTCCTCAGCTGTTTTCTTAGTCAAAATAAGTCCCAGGCTGTGTTGTGGAGCTCTTTCCGCAATGAAAGGAGATTGATGTGGGGTGCTTTATTTTTATAAGATGACTGCATTGATTCGGAGAATGAAGGAACACTTCAAAGGAAGGCTGGGCAAAGCAGACACATCAATTGAAGGACAACAACAGAAGCTGATCAATCAAGTCCCTTTTCAGCTCGTTTCTTTTCAGGAGACATTTAAATACACAATTGTTGTTGATATGGACAAATTGCTTGTAAAAAAAAATAATTATGATGCATGTCTTTTCAAGAGTTTTGCAAGGCTGGTGCCGTTCTGCTTCACTGTTCTTTCTCTGGGTTTTACTTTGGCAATGAGCTAGGAAGCCAAATAAGATGACCCTTCTGTACACACTAATACTACTTTCTAAAAAGGTAATGTAAGGAAACTGTTAACTTAGTTACTCAATCCTTGTGTTCATTGGAAGCTTTTACTGAGCTTAAAAGTCCGTTCGGGAGTCAAGACAAAGAGTACTTTTCCTTTCAGCACATCAGGAAAGCGGATACAGTAAGATACCCATTGTGCTGTTGTCTGATCTATTTCAGGATTCCCGAGCTGAAAGCTCTTATACAAACTATGCTGAAGAAGCAAAAAAAAAAGTAGTTTTGCCTGAACTCCACGAATCTGTCAGCACAGACTTGCAAAAAAAAAAAAATTTAACCAGCCTGAAATATGTAGCATGTGGTTTTGGCTTATTTTCGAACCTTCAGCCTGTGACACCTGAATTAGAACAAGCTGTATTGGGAGCCTGTCTGAAAGATTGGCCTTGGGTAATAACTGGTGTAACAAAACCCATGGGCCCATTTTGCTAGATTTGCCTGTGCCTGATCCTTGCGTTAGCTTGGGATGGGGTTGGAAACACCACAGACTGTTAAAATACAGAGCAGTCTGCTTACGATGAAGCTACTGTACCTTCAGTCTGGTCCGGCTTACAATGTGGAGATCTGAAGTAATATTGCTGTGTTCTAAACCTGCAGTGATGCGTGAAAGAACACAGCCCCGCAGAAATGAACAGCCAGTGATCACCTGATGCCGTGAGCCGTCTCAAAACCCTTTGCCCACCACCACCACTGCTCACTTCTTAATCAACCAAGGAAATGAATCTTTTCTCCTTTTTTTGTTTTGCACAGAGGTCATTTGAAAGCATCAAAACAGAATGAAAGCTCATTGAAAATCAGTGAATTGTAATAAAAGTTCATTTTAGACCCTGCATACACATGGTGCAAATGAACACATGCATAATTCATGGCATTAAATTTGTTGCATATAATCTGGTGGGCAATTTTAATTTGGATAGCTGAAACTCATTTTTTTCTGGCGATTTATTTTACGTCTAATATTGTAGGGATTTTATTGTTTGAACCCTACCCCCACTGTCCCTGATCACTCTCCTCCCCCTTTCCTTTCAATATGGAATGTTTTCAGTATGCTAGAAGGTTTAAGTGTCTCTTAATTGGTGAAAAAATCTTGTTGCTTTCTTGCCTCCGGTGCTTCACATTTTGAAGAGTTATGAGGGTCGCCCACGTGTAGCTACAGCTTTCGAAGCAACAGTGTAGTTTTCAAGAGTTTACACGTTGATATCATTTTTTTGTGGGGTATAGTACAGAGTTTATGTCTGCGTCACTAAGCTATCAGGGTGTCTTCCTCGACAGGAATTTTTTCTCTGCCCTTTTGATGCCACCAAAAAACAAAAGATTGCAGATAAGTGCTGTGGTGGATTATTCTTGTCCATATCCCCAAGTGGTGTGTGCACTGGTGGGGGTAACGTAGAAACCAAATCCCATGTCTCACTGGGAACAGCAAAGCAATAGGAGTTGGTATGATTTTTTTAACTTAAAACAAAAACTAATGTATATCTCAGTATTCCTGTTTTTTTGTGATTTCATGTTTGGTATGCAGTTGTGAATTATATATGAAAACAATTATCTTGTGATCTGAGTAATTCATTACTACAAAACTATTAGCTGGGCCCTAAAGCCTTACTTATCTTCTGGCAGTCTCAAACTGACTGTGCTAGCCTGATTTTGAAAGTCTTTGGCTCTTCCCAAAGAAAACAGCTTAAAAAACAAAACAAAAAAAAAACTAATCTACATAATGTCCAAACACAAGTCTATAATCACAGATGAGTATTTTGTAATCTGGTTGTAAGACAAATCAACTTGCAAACAGCCAAGGTGTAATGACTTGTCATGGTAGCATTCATGTATCTAAAAGCTTAACATTTTGCAGAATTTGAAGATAAAGGACAGATATCTGATATCTGCACAGTAGGTGGGATATGACCTTTCAGGCATGGGTTACTTAGACCTGCATGTTCTCAAGTGCCATCACGAACAGGTGATGATCCACATTGAGTGCATATGCAAGGGTCATATGCAAAGGAATCAACAAATTTAAATAGGACTTGCTGTGATGCAAAGGAAGATCTAACAGGATTTTATTTGCGTGAACCAGTTAAGAAGAGTTAAGATGTTTAGTAGCTCTTAGTATTTCTTTTCAATGTGGAGTTTAGTTTGTTTGGGTAGGTAGATCTACTATTCTGTCAATTCTTTGTTCTGTTTCATTTCTGTGATTGCCTTTTTTAAGATTCTAATTGTCTAGCACCAGTGCCTTACTGACCTCTTTGAATGGATTGGGAATGAGATGTAAGTTTGAATTTCTATTTGAAAATAGAGGAAGTGGCCATAGTTAGCATTTGTCGGTCATTGACTCATATGTCAAGACCTTGTAGTCTTTATTTCCCCAAATGATTTTCTTAGAGCAAGGCCAAAATGATAGTGACATTGTCAGAGAATGGTGGTCTGCTGCTTCTGATTTCAAAAGGAGAAAATGAAATGTTAGTGTGACTGTTTAAATGCACAATCAGTGTGACTCATTTTCATCTGAGAGCTGTTGAAACATCCCCGTGGCCTATATTCTTGGAAGACGCATTCAGCGATTTCTCCTTCTTGACGTTTGGGTGGCTGAAAAAAGAAAGATCGGCGTCCTTTTTCTGTAAAACTGACTCAGGCCTTATCAGGCCCAGACTTGTTGTATTGGAGGTGATTTGAGGAATTAAGACCTCGGGGTAAAGAATGTTCTGAAACTGAGGGAAAGGTCAGTTTAATGGCATTTTTCTTTTTGCTGAGAGATTTCAGATTGGCAGAGGCAATTTTTTTTTTTTTACCACAGCCTGACGGAATCTTGCAGGTTCATTTTAAAGGATTTTTTTGTAGTGTTGAAGAATTGTGATGCAAATGGCCCCTCTCTCCCAAACAAACTATATGAATCATGGAATAGAAGGTGGTCATTTTGACACCAACACAATAGGAAGGTGACATTTTCCTTTATATTATGGCCTACCCTGGAGGTTTTCATTTAACATTCTGCCTTCATCTTAAAGCACTTTGCAATTGAGAATTATACTGTACATTGTGTCAATATATTGTGTCTCTGCAACTTTGTCTTTTATGCTATGTGTGCAAAATTCTTTTGAATTCTTATTCTATTGAAATATCATTTTCTAGTCTAAGTCATTGAGGTTCATGTAACAGTACAGAACAGAATTTGACTAGCCTGCTGTCCTCTGGACACAGATATGGAGTATAGACTGTTATCCATACACTTACTTTTCCCATGACAAAAACAAGAATTCGAAAAATTGTTTCTCTGTGTTTGCATAAGATTTGCCCTGTAGTGGTCATGTTCGATTCCAGAATGGGGTAACTACTTACCCCATTGTAGTGACTTCTCATAGAAACTAACGTTTGACCTGAGTGTGTCCCTGCTGCACATATCTTGCCTGCTGCAGGGACCTTACAGTGAATGTACACCCCTGGGTTCAGAGAAGATAAGGTCCTTCATTTAATTTGTATTATAGATTATTGGACCGTTTCATTTTGCGACCTCTGAATACAGATAACTTTTCATGTGGAGGTTTGGGGAGTGTCGGCATCTGTGGTTTTAGCTGAATGTGGAGGAGCGCGTTAGTTATCAGACGGAGCTTCGTATGGAATTCTGTAATGATGGGAAATAAGGGAGTGGGGGGTGAGACGTTTTTTTTGGTTAAGAGGGTGGAGTGATGAATCAACTCTGCTGACCCACTGGCTCTGCTGAAGCGTACAGATGATGTCCACAGGGATTAGAGCTGGCGTAGCTGTAATAGAATTTTGTGGGGAAAAAAACCTTAGGGATGTCATTGTGCATTTGGAGTTTTGAATTGTGTGGACATAATTCATTTACTTTTATCTAAATGGATTTGCTTTTACTCTTCTAATGTGGACGTTACCTAAACAGTGGAAAGCCACATAAGTAAAACTGGAAAAAAATCTTGCAGAACGGTCTTATGCTTCCAATTCAAGGTCCCACATAGTTTTATTGGAGGTGGGGGTGGAAGAGGAAACGGGTTTGTGATGCTCTTGATTAACCTTTGCGGATGGAAAAATTTGCTACGCTGGAACATATGTCCACGCAAAGTAAATATCTGTAAACGCCAGTCATGCGATGCAAAAACTCATTGCAGTTATCGTAATTGTTCTCTCCTGGGGCCGAGGCGATGATCCACATTGAGTGCATTCACTGCCAAAGTGAACGCTGAGCTGTGGACCTGCTTTATTCTCCAGAGCTGCAGGACTGCTGCTGGCGTGACCAGTTTGCCAATTTTTGCCAGCATCAGAAATATATGGATTGGAATAGAGATGCTTAATCCCGTGTTGGCAGTTTTCATTCCTAAGGTGGGAGCGGTCAAATCTGTTTGTATCGTTGAAACAGGTCTACACAGGGATCAGTCCAGCACTTTTCTCAAAGAAAGAAGGGAGTCAGAGGAATTGGGGAATTAAGAGGATGATAACTCCTTCAGCACCAATCTTGTGTGTGTTGCTCATGTAATAGGTAAAACTGTCGGCATTTGTCAGTTCAGTCTTAAAACATTTGATAAACGTCGCTCTAATTCCATTAATCTAGTTTGTCTGTTAGCTTTTAAGGCTAAATTGCTTGGAACTATTTACCAGTGGTACAGACCTTGCTAGACAATTGTCCAAGTGTCAAATCTGGTTCAGAAGGCTGTGTTGAAAGGGTACAGTTCATGTCATAGTTTTTAACTGTCTCTCTGATTATTTAATTAGATAATTGTGTAAACTGAAGTTATTTTGCCTTTGTTCTGTGACCAAAAAAGGCAGCCTGATTAGTGTCAGCCTTTTGCTTTCTTCATTACACAATGAAGCGTTATAGAAGTCCCATAATTGTCGCCTGCTAGGTAGACTAAACATCTTGATTGGATTCTCGTAACAGGGAACAGCACTCTTGGTTAAGCCCACGATGAAATAATGTGCCGCTTGGAAGAAATCTTTTTTTGCCTGGTTTTAATGTTTTGCAGATGTGTTTAGAAACGCGTACTGTGATGCGTCACGGTGCAAAATAAGAAAGCTTTTCCGAGAATGATTGCTGTGGGAGACGTAACTTCTCCAATTTTGTAAAGTTAATGATGAGGCCATGTTTGTCAGTGAACATTTGGTTTCTTGTGGGCCAAGGGTTAAACATTGATTTTTTTTTTTTGCTAAACGAATTAATGAGACGCTTAAGCCTTTTTAAATTCTGCCCACCTCTCTTTTCCACTGTTCCTTCTGTAACAGGAATACCCTTAGGTAAATCTTGGCTTATTAGAGACAGAGCTGTTTTTAGCAATTAGATGCATTTAAAGGAATTAAACACCAAGGCAAGACATTATTAATTGCATTAGTATTTATAGGGGTCGGTGAGATCAATTTCGTAACGCACTTTGTTCCAATATGGAGGCTCCCTATGAGACCTTAAATTAATATAGATAAGAGGTCCCTTTCGTAATTAAGCAGTCACTGCCAGTGTGCTGCTGTGCCCGTCAAGACTGCCTTTGCACAGAGATGGAGGTTTTTGCTCTCCAATATACTTTCAGATTTATCCATTTAGGACCTTTTTGACTGGTTTTTTGTGCAAGGGAGAGATGCCTGTCTCTTGAGTGGTTGAACATCCTCAAAAATGCCCTTTTCGCTCACAGTTTGAGAAACCAAGCACCGCAAATCGTCGGTAGCAGATGTGATGAAACTCCACAGGGAGCTAATTGGTCAATGGGAGTTAAGTGTCACTTTGAGATGGATTCGGTTGCTTTGCTCTAAAGGGATTGATGGTTCTGTGTGTCGACAAAGGTGAGGGACTACCTTTACCTCCTCGTTGTTTTTGACTTCAAGACCTGCTCCCTTGGTTGAGACAGCATTTTCCCTAATTAAATAATTTCGGCATCTTGGAGGGAACATTTTTTGTAACTCCATACCAACCTCTATAACCTTTTTAAGTGTGCCTTCAGGACGTTTTCTCCTAAATTCCAATGCCTACGTGACTATCTCTCTGCCTTACTGGTAACTGTCAGGAAAAATACATCTACAATAAATATTGTATTTTGGGGAATACAGTTAAAATTCTGCTTTGCGGTGTGTTTGACGTTCTGGAGCTTTACATCAGTTCTAGCGTGGACTGTATTTTTAACCAACTCACTGGGAGTTTCATAGGTGGTGGCCAGAATTTGGCTCAGGGCAGTTCAGGCTTGGATGGGCTTGAGCTGACCAGAGTATCCGTTGTGTTCAGTCCAACAGTGACCCCTGGAGCTTGGAGGTACTTGTGTGTTTTCGATGTCGGTGAGAGATGCGCTACTTCTCCTGTCATACTCCTGTAAAGGACTCAAGGACTCAAAAAGCTCACGGCATATCAAATGGCAAATGGCTCTTTCCTGGAGCACGCTGGAGGAATGCAAGTGCAAGCCTGCATTTTCCAAGTGCGGTGGAATTGTTTTACAGCAACAAAGCAAGCGGGTTAACAATGGGCAATTCCAGCCTAGGTATAAAAATAAATAACTACTCTATATTAAAAACTGAAAGAACCATGGAAAAGTTAACATTCCTGATACTGTTGTATCAATTCTTTGTGCAGTACATCCTCTTGTGTTGGACATGTTTGAACAAGCTTCAGTAAAATCTAAATGTTTATCAAATATTCACAACAACAGGACTTGGATGTTGTGGCTCTTAACTGTCACCTGCACATTTGTATCCCTTTCCTTTTTAGCCATGACCAAACTTGTTGGGATCTACAGTATCATTTTTTTTACCTAAAGCCTATTTCCTATGTACTTTTGACACTGTATCTCAGAATTTTTATATTCACCCCGAAGGAGTGGTTAGTAGTTGCTGTGCAGTTTTTTGCACAGAGGACAAATTCTTTGGCTCTGAGGAAACTACCCCTGGCCGGCATCCATGCTTTTAAAGGCAATCCGGAAGCACCTGAGTTTGGATAGGTTTTGCATGCCAGAAGGAATAAGGGTTTGCTTCAGATGAAGTACAGCAACAGTACAATAATTATATATCTAAAGACACATCAAAGCACATGTTTTTGCTGACACTCTAAATGTTATCCGACAATCTGATTGGGTCTTTTTTTCTTTTCCATTTTTTGTTCTGCATGAGGTGTACTGTGTAAGTTGGGAAGATGAGATTGAAAAAAGTAGGTCTGCAGTGGTTAAATTCCTTTTAGGATTATTTACCATAAGGTGATGACTAAGAAGAAAGATTAAGTTTTAAATGTGTATTTCAATACAGGGTTCTGTAGCCCTGTCAGGCCACACTCAACCTAGTTTGAAATGTTCATTTTCTGTTTTGATTGCCCTATATTTGATGTTCTTGACACATTGAAAAAGGTGGGCACAGTACGAGACAAAGATATGAACAATGTGTGCGATCCCTGGACTGTAATCTCTTTGACCACAGGCTTCATCTTCAAAGTGACTTGTTAGATTATAATAAACTCCCTATGAAGAAAAAGAACCACACCCTTTCACCTTTTGTTTCTAAGGGTTAAGATACAAACTTGATTCCTTGTCCATTCTTTTAGACATGTCCTGCTCTCATAAGAACCAAAATTATAAAAGAGAACTTAAGGTTATATATGAGAGGAGAGCCTTTGGCCCAACTTACCCATTTGGTTGTTAGGCGCTAATGGATCCAAGCATCACACCCAGACACTTCTTGAAAGAAACATGTAGTAGTTGTGTATGTGAGCCCATCAAAAGCTCTGAGAACAGGTCTCTACAAATGTAATAGCTTCCAGTGACTCCACCATGTATCTGCACTGTAAATAACTTCTTTTAATCTAAATGGCTTTTATATCTTAAGAATGCTAAACATTTTTGTTCCCTATGTGGTGTTCGGAATATTACATAAAAACAAAATAAACCAATGGAAATTCCCTGCATGTAGTAGTAAAGATTTGAACAACTAATTTTACTATGTGCATATTTAAAACATTTCAGGTGAAACATCTTACAGACAGCTTTGTAAGTCAGTTTGTTAAAGCTCTCTTTAGCTTAAGGCGATAGAGAGAGTTTATAAATAGAAAAACATGTTGTGAACATTTACAGGACTTCACTGCAAGTTTCAAAATAGGAAAGTTATTCTTTCTAACACTATTTTAAGTCTTAAGTATTTTTAATACATTGCAACAATTAAATGCACATACCCTATAGTTAAATAATTTTAAGGTGTCAGTCTACATAAACGCATATACTGTACAGTAACAGGTAATCATTTACCTTTTTAGCTGAGAATATTTAGCATGTTTGGTCCTGTACAGAAGCCCACGTCCAAATAATAAAGCCTTTGTTTTAGCCATCTTTAACATTTACACTTATAGTAAGGAATAAAATTTTAATATCTTTCTTAAAGTTTTAATTGCCATATATTTAGCTGTTACATAGCTAGGGGCCTATTATGTTTTAAAAAATACCACTACAAATTGGTTTGCTGTTCTGTAATGTTTGGGCTGTTATTAATATTCGTTAGCTATTTTAGAGTGCAGTATATCTTGCAGCTCTGGATTTTTTGTTAAATACTATTCTGCTTGGAGCAATTATTTTCTCTGGAAGTACTTTTTTCTTTTTTCTTTTTTTTGCAGTGCTTAAACATAAAAAGAGAGATTCTGTGGACTAT
Source organism: Lepisosteus platostomus (assembly GCF_059453375.1). Lineage (NCBI taxonomy): Eukaryota > Metazoa > Chordata > Actinopteri > Semionotiformes > Lepisosteidae > Lepisosteus > Lepisosteus platostomus. Next base: position 40,243,360 of record NC_142622.1, on the reverse strand, counting down.
AGAAAAGTCGTGCAAGTCGCTATTTAAGCTCAAACCCAGGCTTTGATGGTCAACAGAATTTTCCATAAACTGAACCTAAGCCTAGCGTAATCCTTGTAATGAGTAGTGTGTTTTCCGGACTTTGAGAAAATGCCTGCAATTAGATAATAAAATCCCTATAGTCCTTGCATATTGTGCTTAACTAGTGATCTAGTGTGGTGGTGCCTAAAAGGGACACAAAAATGAAGAAATCTTAGAAAATGGTTTCTGCTACTTTTTTTTCTTGGCTGTTTGATTTGGGGAAAAAAAAAGATTCTACTTCTTATTGCTTTCTCATCCTTCCTCTTTGGCAACATTATTTTTGTATTTTAACTTGATCGGATGTCTTGAATTGTCTGGGGAACATGGAAACAAATCCATATTTATTAGTTGTACAGGTGTATTAGTTGTGTGTGTGACTTGTATTTCTAGATTATCAAAGTGCCCAGCAAATCGATTTAATGCTTAATAATCCTTTCAACCAAGCATTGTTTTATTTGTGGATCAAGAGCAAAAGTAGAATTCAGTCAAATTTAACATCACCTAGTGAAATCACGAGTAGAACTTCTGCACACAATTGGAGTTAGAAGACAAACATAACAGCTGTTGGAAAAATGCTTTGCAGAATTGGCTTTTTTTCTTGTAAAAAAAAAGAAACAAGAATGGCATAGAAAAGTCATAAGTTATGTAATGACATTTGGTTGCCATTTTTCACAAAACAGTTTTAAAAAAATCATTTACTTATTGCAGTTGCAAAAGGTTCCATCATTGTCTTCTATACTGTGATTCATAAGAGAAAAGGGGGTTTTGCCTGAAATAAACATTTGAGAATTTTCAGGAAATGACTCTACTCAGCTAATCATAGCCTCGGATACCTCAATTACCTCCTGCTATGTGTGGAACAATGATGAAGTATTGCAAGCCGGACAGTTTCTAACCAAGGTTAGACTGGTGATGCTCAAGTTTAAAGTCTATCTGAAGGCCTTGTATGTAATGGTCTTTGCTTACACACTGTACAGATTTGTCAGAAAAACACTTTGATGCTGAGCTCTCAAGTTGTTGCTTGAAAATGTCATCTATTTTTTTTTTCTGCTGCAACCAAAATGAGAAGCTAGAGTTTCAACATTCTGGTCAGCCACCTGCAAGCTTGTGGTGTCTTAACTCACCTCATTTCTGAAACAGCAACTCTGGTGTTTATGTGGTTTACTTTGCACACAGAATGTTTAGGACAGTGTGGCAAAGCTGGTTCCAATGGAGTCCTAGGCATTGCCTGCATCTCTCTCTCTTTGGTGTTGGAGTTTGCCAGTTGGGGAAAAAATATGACGATCCCTTTTTGGCTAGGCATGGAAGTAAACAAAATCTGACTTTTACCAGAAAAGTTAAAATTCTAACTGCAAAATAAGACCATTTAGCTTTGGAAAGTGTCCCAGAGAGGTACCTTAGCTTTCCTTAGAAATGTTGCTGCTGGCATTAGAGCCTTTCACCTCTGGCCATCTCTCTGTGATTTTATTGCTTTTCCACTGCTGTGCACACTGAAGGAGAAAATCAGTTTCTGAAGAAGACAACACCTTTCTTCTGAGAACCGATCACTAGGGGTCATACAGAGTTTGTTTCCTACTTAGGCACTTTAACCTGGGCAAACGGCAACAAATGCAGTTTTAAGACTTTTACGTAAAACCAAGCAAGGACCTTGTGATAAGAGAAGTAACTGGAAGGGAAAGAATGATGGTGGGGCACGCTGAGAGTTTAAGGTGTTGGATGTAATCTGAAGGCACTTCCATGTCTTTGCTTTAAATAACATAAAGGACTTAAAAATAGGACTTAAGGAGAGACTCTGACTTGTCTGCCACATCCCTTCCCAGGTGCAAATTCAAATGTCTTTCTCCCTTGTGTTTGTAATATCAGATCCCTCTCCTTCTACCATTCACTCATTGCAGCTGTCTTTTGGATTTCGTAATGAGAAGGAAAAGTGCTATAGATTATGTGATGTTGTGTGAATCTCCTGAATTCACGGTCTCTTCTTTGTCTAGTTCAATTGGTATAGAAGAAGAGGCTTCTGGTTCCCACCTGATTTTTATTTTTCTCTGGTATTAATATTTACATTTTCTTAGTGTTCAGTTCATATCCCACATGGGATCTTCTTAGAAGGCATTTACAATCCTCCTGGCTACTTTTTTCATGTTCGATGTAGAGAACCAAAGCATACACAGCCCAGCCAGATTCCTACTTCTTCCTTCTTTTTATTTAAACAGATATTTTTTTTCTTAAACAAATGTTAAACTGTTTCACCTAAGTCCTGAGAATAACAGAATGTACAGGAAGAGATATGTACTAACTCTGGGGTAGATAGCTACAAAGTATTTTCAGTTTTTTGGGGGGAAATGGAGTAACTCAACAAATGCAAACGGGAAACTTTAAGAGTTATTAATGTGTAAAATCCTCTGAATTTTTTGTGTACATTGATATACACTGTTTTTTTATTGTTGTTTAAGGGAGGCCAAGAGAATATTTCTACTGTATGTCGACAATAAAGTAGATTTTGATTCTAATTGGGAGTCTGAAGATTGATGTAATGCTTGACTGCTTCCATGCCTTTTCTTCTTGAAAGAAAAGGTGTTAAGTTTACCAGCATAGTAAGTTTCTTCATGAATGTAGTCCTGGTGCGTTGAAAAAGCAAATAACCACTTGCAGGGCGTGAGAACTGCCACACCGAGCTCGGTGGATTCATGCTCTGCCTCTCAATAGATGTCAGTTCAGATGTAAACAAGCACCAGGCCCAAAATAGGGGGTCACTGTAGCTGTTTTCCGAGTCCCCTGACTCCCGAAAGAAAAGCCTTTTGCTTTGCACAGCCAAAGAGATGGCCTGCACTTAAAAATCAAATGACAAATTCGGGGTCTCAAAGTTGCCATTGTCGGTCAGCTCTTTTCAAATTAAAAAAAGTGCACAAAACAAATGAGTCAACTAGTTATGGAAAGTGACCCCCCTCCTCAGTCCATCTCTTTACGAAATTCATACTTTCGTTGGGGGGGGTGGGGGATGCATCAATGGACATTTGCAGCATTTTCTGCTTGCTCCAAAGAATCAGATTTTGCTGGATATTAATTCCCGGCTCCCTCGGACAGATGCTTTTCGAAAATCCATTCAGAGTGGATTTGAATTTCTGTGCATAGGGAAGAGCAGAGGGAAGGCAGTGCTTGCTGCCAGGATGATAACTGGAGAAGCAGCTGTGAGGTCGTTTGAGTCCAGAAGGATTACGATTTCCCCTGTAAAATATACGGTGTAAAACCTTTTTTTTTTTTTTCCCCCCTTTGTGAGGAGCTCAGCCATTACAGGTTTCCTCCAAGGTACCTGAAAACAGAGCGTCTGACTTGTGTGCGCGCAGATACTCGTGTCGGCCGCCTCAGGGGTCGCATATTTAGATTTATTCCCCCAAAGTTACTGGCAACGGTAGTTGGAAGGAAGAATATGTTAGTGTGTTTCCATTCAGGCAGCTTTTAACACCCTTTTCCTGCCTCTTGAAGGACAAGGCCAAAGGCACCCCCTCCCCCCCCCCGCCTTTTAATTTGACATTTTATGTGTGTGGCGTGTGCCGGCCAGAGTCCCCAGCGGACGGCATCAACAACGCAGAAGACCATCAGCCAAAATGCCTGCCAGCTGGTGTGGCACACACTTTGATACCGAGGCAGTCCGCCCTACGCCCTTTTTACAGCGATGTGCTTGCCGTGCCACACACCCGTATTGCGCACCGAGACCTTTTTAAAACCGCTTTGATTCACTTCCAGGCTGCACTCGCCTTCAGTCAATAAGAAGAGGCAACGTCTTTTTCTGGAATGTTCTTAAAATGGAGACGTTTCTAGAATAATTCAACGAGAGAGGAGGGGGTTTCGTTACCTCCAGACATTTCTCCACAGCTGGAAATCCAGAACAAAATGTGAGCTAGCAGGAAATTAATGTAATTAGGACTCTTGTCATGGGGAGAGAGGGTTACTTTAACGGCACGTTAGTGGTGGCTTGGGATGGGGCAGGTCTGGTATTTCAGAATTGTTAGATCGTGTCCATGAACATGTTCTCACAAGGTGCGACATGGCAGGGAGTCTGGCAGCTCACGGAGCAGGTGGCTTTCTTACAGCAAGCAGGTCAGCTGAGGTAACCACCTCCACCATTTTATATCATGCTCAACTGTTTTATAAGCAAAGCCACCGGTTTAAGGTGAACGTGTTTATTAAATGAATAAATTATGTCCAACGTTAATATCGGTGCCGTTTTGAATAGGATTAGGCTGTGAGCATAAGCAGTGTTATAATTGTTGCACAGACGTCACAATAATATCTTGTCTGTAGAATTTGACGCGGTTCTCGGGGAAAACGAGTCACATGTTTACTCCTAAAAGGCCGATGGAACATTTATCAGCAGGAAAACTAAAAGTAAAAAAAAAAGTTTAGGTTGAACAAGGTCAGACTTTTAAGAAGCATTTAGTAAGAATACCTTCCTTACCTGTACTTTCACAGAGAAAATTACAGTAGTGTAGCCTTAGCTGTCTAACTCACATAAATCTTTGAGTGAAAACAGATTGCAAAAAGCTGGGACCATGTATAGGACTACGTTTAAAAATGTTAGTAAGACCTTAAAACCTCTTTGGTCCATAGTTCACAGCTCTACGAATGTAGGATTTAGAGTGAAAACAGATGTTTTTTGACCTACTAAATGGTTGTAATTTTGATAGACTGATGGTACCAAAATCTTTATTCCTTATCAGGTCTGTTTGCCAGGTGCATAAAATATGGAAAACAATTCCTTCCAGTGAATCATCTGATTTAGTTTTCCAACATCCCAAAAGAGCCTCATACAGAAACAATGAAACATTGATATTCCTGACAGTATCCCACTAACCCCCTTTCCTGCTTCCTGCTGTGCATGTTTAGGATTGGGAGATAAAGGCTGTTGCCTTATGTGACTTGGGGAGTGTTGTTGCTCGTCCTGAATTAATCTCTGGAGGAGATGGGGGGTTGGACAGGAGTCTGGGAGACCCGGCTTTGTATAAAATAATGAAGTGCCAGCTTGACTGCTGTGGCTCTCTCGGTGGTTTCTGAAGTCTTCTGGGCACTGTCCCCGTTTTGAAATGTTAACGGGGAGAGAGAGTGCAGCACATCCCATTGTTAAAGTGCGGAATAATTATTATTGGCATTCGAGTACTTCAAGTTTATGGTATTTTATATGAAGGGGGGGAGAAAGGAAAAAAAAAAGACAGACATGACAGAGTCTGCTTTGTACTGCACAGTCTGGACGGGAGCCAGGACACTGAGAGCTTATATTTATTTAGTAATGTCTACGACAGCCAGTGATGAGTGCGAGAGAGAGCGCACAGACTTCATAAATCAGCAATTCACAGCGCTTTCGTTTGAATTGAAAGTCCGCCAGCTCCGCGCTATGCATCATGCGGCCAAGCTTTCAAGCTGACGTTTTTAATGGTTTGATTAGTTTAGGAAGAATACTTTCATTGTGTATCTCTTCAATTATATTAAGTACTGTGCTAGCGTGCGAATCTGTCTGCCGGCGAGCACCAAAACGTAAAACTGCACTGTGCTCCGTGGAACAGTGCTCTCTTCCTAATTGATCGCCGCCTCTTTTCACTCCTGCGCCGTTTATGACAGGGGCCATCTGTAATCGTTCGGGGTCTTGAAATTCATCACCTAGATCAAGTTAGCATGCTGTATCGCCGTACATGGACCTTAGTGTCGCATCACAGATCGAGTGATCGTGACGGACGGCAGTTCACAGGTGGAGGCAACCTGCGCAGCTCTGTGTGGTTTAGCTGTTGGGTTTCGGGCTGCTCTGCAGATGGGCACCACTGTTTCTCCGGTTCGGACAGCTTATTATTGGGACAGTCAATGACCTACCTGTATTGATCAATATATTCTCCCTAATCGCCTCCTTCACAATCTACCATGATACAAATTTGACCAGTGCCCTGGCTTTTTGAACAGACCAGCATCATTATCTGGTGGCTCTGTAGCGCATCACTTTACCTCTTACCAGTGAGGTTTCTTTGACTTTTTTCTTTTTCGTCCTACCTTATGTATGTTTCATGGTAAAATTCTACATTTGGGTTCCATCTGAGTTAGAAGGAATTTTTTTTCTTGCTTTCAGGATTTTGTCTCATACTTGGACATCATTTTCTTGCTGCATATGATTCCATTTCAGAAAACGCCCTTTTTGATATTACTGTAGACTCCAGCCTTTCTGAATGTTTCGCCTAATACAAACTCTGAATTTCTATTCTTATTGTCCTCTAGAATTTTGCTTCTGTCCATGTTGTCTTGAATACTGAGGTCCTATATGTCCTCGGGAGAAAACTCTCCCTAGTCAGTGTTTTGTTATCATTGTCTAACCTAAACGTATTATTCTTTTTTTTTGCAAGTATAAGCTTTGACATTCTTCCATTTCCTCTAAATACAAATTAATTGCCTTGTCCAAACAATTGACTGAATGACATATGACATTTCATTTTATCATTTGCTTGGGGATGTTTTTCAGACAGATACTGGAATGCCTTTATCAGAAATACAGATGGCGCTTTGTTTTGTGTCGATAAGGTTTCCATTTGGTAAAGTGATTTACATTGATCATTGCTGTGACTCGGAATATCTGGAAAAGCTGGACAAGATTGTATTGGCCAACCTTCATGTTTCAACAGAATCGAAACTCTTGATATTTTTTTATTAAAATCATACATCATCCAGTCAACAGACATGGAGTGCTTTCCTTCCCTCTTGTTACTGTCTGGAATAAGGACAAGCTGGAATGGAATCTTGTCGTTTCCATCTCCCATCATCTGGTATTTTATTTGCTTTTCTGTTAAAACAGTCTGTACTGAAGTGGAATTTGAATGAAACAAATCGGAACATTGCTCAAGACCTGATCTCCCACAGTGATTGAATAACAGTTTTGACATGATTTATGAGCTGGTATGCAAGAGAAGCACTAACATCACAGAGGTTTTTTTCAGGGATTCTTGCTCTGTCATAGTCACGTCCCAGAATAAGACGCAAAATGAAGTGTTGTATATCACATTTGCTTTTCAGAAAGTTAAGTGACCGTGACCTATAGCAAATTGCTTTAAAAGTTGTTCAGCAGGCTAGCCTCAATTCACTTGAAGAAATTTTAGATGGTTTTATGTTTAACAGGGGAGGGAGGGGGGATGAGTGCACCTAAAAGTAAATGCGCCATCTGCAGATCTCTTAGCCAGTCAAAATCTACCGTGTTTGTGAGTGCTTGGATGTTACCCAGAATCCCCTACCCAGGTGAAGAGGTCAGCATTAGCTCTGACTTCATACTTAATACTGACATAGTACAACTTCTAGGTTTAGGCTGCTGAACTGCCACATAATCTTGTAATTAAAGTACCTTGACATAGCAAAATCCAGCATTCCGACACATTTAAACAGTCAGGTGAGGTTGTATAAATATTTCCAAAAACGCAGACATGGCATGACTACGAATTTGAATTTATTCCTGTGGAGGCATTCGCCCCAGCTCACTCCGCGCAACAGAGCATTCGTTCTCATCCTTCACTTCAGATTAATGGCAAGAAGGTATCGGTGATTCTGTAGGAACTGGTCTATTTATTAACAGCCTGACTCCTTACACATTTAAGAGATGTTTTCATCAGCATACTGTGGCAGCACAGTGTGTCTGTAATTACTTTAGTGTGCATATCTGCAGTAAATTGTCATTGGATAGATGGATAGTCTAGATAGTAGACTGTATATGCAGATTATGTACGATTTGGCTATGTCAGAATCTCATAACAACAATCCCTTGTGTGACAAGGCTCTTGTAATTATCCTTCTTGTATAATGAAATATGTTTTGAAAGCTACAAGAAGAATTAAGTAGGGCTAAGACCACAGGCAAAGCCAGTATCTTTTAATCCTGTGTTGAACTGGCTCTTCTGATCTCCTTCCCTTTGCCATATCTCATTTCCACGTATTTCCCTGTGAGCTTGGGATTTTGGATTAATGGGAATATTAATCAGTGCGACTGATGGTGGAGATTTCGGGATCCGACTTCTCACCATCCGAGCTGTGTAAGCTTCCAAATGTACACGAGCACAATCGCAGAGGATAATGGGGGGGAAAAAAAAACTTTGTTCTCTGAGAACATGCTTTTAAATGAACTGTTGGGCTGGAGGGCTTTGTACCAAATTTTGTAACATGACAGTCACTCGCAGTTCCAATTATACATCCACTCTGCAGCCGAAAGAAAAAAACCTAATTGCTGTTTCCACTTTCTCCTTTGTTACAGTAGGTGTTTTTGCTTCGCTGGTCCTGAATCAGTCACGCACGTCTAAAAGCAATCTGAAAATGGCAGAGGAGAGTTTAGAAGAATTTGTGGCTTTTCCAATTTTAATTGAGCAGTAAATTTACCACCTCTTATAGTATTGCAGGGAATCATGGATTTCACTGTGCTTTTGATTGGCCAAAATTGATTTGAAGTCTGTACTTTAAACTATATTCCAACATTGTTAGCCATTTTTAGTTTTCTCATATACATAGATGTAGTTTAGTCGGTGGGAGTCTTTCAGCAATGCCTTTTAATTGCAGAAGTCATAGATCACAGGATTTGAGTGCCTTTTGCAATGTATTAAAATTAAAAAACGACACATCTTTGTACTTGTAGCCTGCCAATCGAATTTGTAAACCAGGGCACATATTTTCAATTTTAAATTCTTTTCAAAAGCCCCATGCTCAGCATGAGCTAAATGTAATCCGGCAATAGGTTCCTTAATTAACAGTCCCAAATCACCTGACCATTTGCTTTTTGGGGAAGGAAGGAAATTCTTAAAATTTGAGAAATATAACCCTCTAGACTAGAGAGTCAACAATCTCTCTCGGGTAAACTTCACACTCATATCTCAAGGCCACCTCGTCTCCAGTGTGAACGCTCCCAACATGAAAAGGCTGCTTTGGGCTCACCTACATTAAGTTCCCTTTTTTATTTAAAGCGGCACACAGACAGCAATCACAGGACCATGGCCTGTCTAACGTATATACAACTTTGAGTTGCTAACGCATAAGAATGCAAAAAAGGTTACAGCTTCATCTAGTTAGTGGTAAGTTGATCCAAGGATCTTATCCAGTCATTTCTTAAAAGAAACCAGGATGCTAGCCTCAGCAACACGACTGGGTGACTTGTTCCGTACTCCACAACACTTTAGAGTTTTAGAGTAAAGGCTTTACATGGCCCCCAAGCTCTGGAACTCTTTGCCCAAGGATATTAGAGAGTCACCTTCTCTAAAATCCTTCAAATCTAGACTCAAAACCTTCTTCTTCAGAAAAGCCTTTACTTAACTGGTTCCATTCTTCACCCCTCTGCTCTTCTTAATACCACCTTCCACGGTCTCCTCTATTGTTATTGTTGTATTGTTGTAATTATAATTGTGTCCTATCTTGTGAAATCTTCTTATTTATTGTTGTAGTCTTCTTATTTATTGTTATTGTCATCCTGTAAAGTGCTTTGAGAAGCCACCTTTAAAGGCGCTATACAAAATAAAGTTTATTATTATTATTAATATTATTATTATTGTTATTTAGGTCAAGTCCCCCTTATTCTCAGTTTCAAATACACTTAAACTCGGTTCAACAGTTCTTTTTCTGCCGTTATAAAATACTATATTACAGCCGTTTACTATTGTCTTAAGCATTGACCTTTAAGGATTGTACAATTTCTTAATGGGTCATTGAGGTGAAATTACAGGGGAATGCAGTCTTTGATTAGTACAGTATGTCATAAGCGGTTGGTTTGTTGTCGTTGAAGTGCACTACATTCTATGGGATAAAATTAGATCTAAAACTACCTTTCACTTACCACTAGGGCTGGTCGGTAATTGCTTGTATTACCGGTAAATTAAAGACTGCAGGGAAGGAAGTTTTTTTTCTTTCCCTCATGAAATTACGAGTGTAATTGTCCCACATGCTGAATGAAAATGATGTAACTTTGCAAGAGAACCTTTCTGGCAACTGCCTCCAGTTTCCCATGGAATGGCAACATATAACACTTGTGTTGTGTATCCTGTGTAGCCCATTTCTGTGTTTATGCATATTTACCTGGGGCAAATCTGTCTGGTGATTGGTTCAGATAGAAAACACCATTTTATTTTAATTTTAATGACAACAAGGCAGTTGGCGGCAACAATTGTTAGTAAACATGGTCAGCACACGTTAATGAAAAGGGCATGCTTTCATGCAGCTGAATGCAATACCTCTCATCCTCTTTCAAAGCCCCTCTTGTTTCTTTCTGAGAGTGGAACTCCATTTGTTCCTTTTCAGCTCATACACTGATGAAGCAACACCCACGAACCCCTTTGACATACAAAATGCCCTTGAGACTGATCTATATTGTTAGGCTGTACACTTAAGTAATGTAACCTAGAACGTGTAGCAGAACATTCAGCTTGTCAGTCGTCCTTCTTTCAGCTTTGCAAAGATGTGTAAAACGAGCACAGATATGATTTTATTTAAATTGTAACAAGACAATTTGTTGTTGGCGATGGCTCTTAACCCCAAAGTAAAAAACAGTGTCATCATACACTTGGTAGATTTGAATAGACTGTGTCCATATAGGCAATACTTGTTGGCATCAGGCCTTATAAAGCAGGAATTTGGAAATAGTACAGAGACAGTGTTAGAGGGAATGTGGTGAGTAAAGCATAGTTAACTTTTAGCTTTTTCCAGGCATTTAAATGAAAGACTTTTTAGAATGGGTCATTACTGAGTTATATTACCAGCACTGTCCGGAATGAATCATTCGGTATTTCCATTTTCACATCACGTCATGTCAAATAGTTTCCTAAAATTTAGAGCAGCTTTTAAGTCACAAGTTTGAACATGCTAAGATTCCTTAAAGTTACAGTATGATTGAAGGGACCCTGACCAGCTTAAGTATGAAAGGGGTTTTGGATTTTTGGCAAACTGGTCTGTAAAGCATCTGAGGACAGTCCAACTATTAACACAGATGCTTCAAGGGCTATCAGATTGTAATTCACAGGGGGGTTCTGTTGGCAATGTGGTGGTAGCTATGCTAACGTGCCTATAAGCAACTAAAATAAACATAAACATTACTATTTATATCTATAAATAACTGCAACCGGCTTAAATGAAATTAAAATGACAATGTCTGAGTTCATCTTATGAAGCAATGTTACAGTCCTGTAGCTTGATCGAGTCAGGTCTTGGTTTGATGCAGTGAGTGGTGTTGGTGGATCTGAATTTCCAAGCCATCGCCCCAGTATGGTGAACAGGAGCATTGTGCTGTAAGGAGGTGCCATCTTTCGGATGAGACTTTAAACTTAAGCTCCACCTTAATTAAACTGATGAAACAATTTTCTACTTTTTTGTGTAGTAGGGCTGCTGGTGCGTAATGACTGCTGTACACACAGATAGGTAGTGCACTTTAGTGGTAAATAGAAGTCCCCTACTGTATAGAAGTCATTGATATACATGTAAAGTAATATATAAATGCAAGGAACTATTATTAAAGAGACCATGCTTACCTGCAGCACAAACTTGCTAATTCTTAGAATTCTGTTTTCTTGAAACTGACTTTTTTGATCCATCAAGTTCTATTGGTTAATTGTTTATAATATTATAAATAGCTTTTGAGGTTATATATATTTTTAGTGGTAGTTTTCATTTTTCAGTCACAAATAAAGATCTAACCTCTTCAATATTACAACAGACCAAGATCAGGGAGAAGTGATGTACTGCCTTTGCTGGTCTGATCAGATTACAGGCACTGCATAAGCAAGGCATAGGTTTATCACCTTGAATTAATCTTGTGATCTTGTTTGTTGCCTTCTTACCAGTACTGTCTTAGTAAGAAATATTTATCAGCTTGGTGCTGAAGGCTGTGATTCAATGCCAATGTTTAAAATCTCACTACAGTTTAATCTTTGGACCATCTGAAAAAACTTTGCTAACCACTGCCTTTTACACTATTTCCTTTAATTTCACCTAAAGTGTGTGCGGTTATTGTTTCCTGTGCAGCTGCCAGTCATTCTCAAATCAAAAATACACTATCAGCGTTGTGTTTCACCCATCCCCTTGAGAAAGTTCTATGAAGTGTTTTGCAAATGGCAGATCCTCGTCTGAAAACGATTTACGTTAGTAGGTATGAGAGTATACATGCGGGAGTGTATTCTGCTTAGCTTTGCTTTTATTTGCTGTATTTTAGTGGTGACTGAATAATTTATCCTTTGCTTTGAAGCACTGTGCAAGAAAACCTTAGTCAGGAGAACATTTTAGAAATAGAACCATGAACCCAAGGAAACGCTGCAGTACAAGGAGACTTTAATCCTGTCAGTTGTGTACATCTTCTTTTTAACTTCCTTTAGGGGAGAGAACTTTCATTAAAATTAAAATCACATTGCAGTGGCCATATTTACCTACACTGAGAATTCTCAGTTCTTTGGTTTGTCACTACACACATCCACAATTCTGCTTTGCCCTGATAAATCAGTTTTTCTTATAGAGAGGAGTTCCTCCTCCAATATTATAGAATACAATTTTAAGTAAATATTAAATTGCAAACAAAATTGTGGAGGAATGCTTCTGGTGAGGTGGAGATTAGCACTCATTGTTTGGAATTCCTTTGCAGAAGGTGCTCTTTGAGAGTAACAGATTCCTGAAATGCAAATGAACAGAGATCGATAAATTGCTTTAGCACCGTAAGAGAGTCCACTGAAAAATTAACTCATTCAGCTCTGTACAGTCAGCTTAAAATGAACAAGATAATTGTGCTCATTTACAGATCCTGAGCTTTGTAGGATTATGGTTTAATGTCTGATTGTTTATGTTGCATTTCCTTTTCTAACTTTGTTGGTACAAAGGTGATGGGATTTGGGAGCAGCTGATTCAAGGGCTTTGCTCAGTATTTTCTTGCAGCTAGTGTTGTATTCTCGGCTCAACACCTTTTTGGCCCTTTTCTGTGCTGTTCCTGTGTATTTCTTTGTTGTTGGTTTTTTGTTGGTTCTTGCTTTGGCCAAGCCCCGGGCAAGCCCTGGCAGAATAAGCTCTTGGACTGACAAGGGTATCTCCAGATAATAGCATTGCAAACATAACTGGCACTCAGGTAGAGACTGCTCAAGCCAAGTCTGTTCAGCATCTCAGTGCTCTCTGCCCTGAAGGCAATTTTTCTACAGATATTTGCAGAGATGCATATTAAACTTTTCCATCCTTGTGAAGCCCATTAAAAAGATAGTGGTATGTCTCCAGAATTGGCAAAGGTACTTTGACTGATTTTTGCCAGTGTGATGAACAAGACCTTTACAATTTTTCTTTTAAAGCCATATTCTCGGGAAAATGTTCAGTGTGTGGAACAGCTCTCTCATTAGATGGACATTGCGAATAAGCCAGTTCAATCTAAATTCTGTGCGGCAGAGACAACTTCGGTGCTCAAATGCACAAGCAACAGGAAAGCTGTTGCAGTTATAGTTCTACATTAATATAAAGTATCACAGTTTTGGGATTGCCTTTCATGCTGGTTTTTTTTTTTTTGAAGTGGTACTATTAACCTGTGGAATAGGGAGATTTCTTTTGATCTGTGCCGATAACTGATAAAATTACCCACTGCCCACCCCCCAGTCATAAAGATAAAGCAGAGAATGACTTTGATGCTCCTAATAGTCTTCCTGTGCTCTTTGACCAGTGAAAATGGAGTGCGACCCACATCAAAGGCTTTAAACTGCATAAGAACCATACTTACACACCTGCATACAATTGACCTTAACAGTACAAAAGGTGTGCAAAGTGCTTTTTTCCCCCTCTTTCCCTTTATTTGTTATAAGAGTTTTTTCAATCAAATCCTAATTTCACCAACTGGGATGATGTCTTTTTTAAAATGCCCTTGGGTCACATGCTTCTTATCCACCCTCGAGCCTCAGTAAGGGAGAGAAGTAGGACCTTTGACCCTCGCTCCCCAACCATTCAAAAAGGACATTTGGGGAAATGAATGACTTTGATGCGCCTGAGAGTCACAATATTATAGTCTTCAGTTCCAACCTCAAGGCTAAACGTACCATTGTGCTCAAACCTGAGCATATGTTGCTGAGCTTCAGTCATTATTTGAGATTTACAAAATCTACACCCCCTTCTTCCACTTTAGATTAATGGGCTCTTTGCACCGAGCTTGGTGTTGCATGGGTACACTCACAGTTTTTCACTTTTTACTGTACGCATTTGTGGTACCAAAAGCCCTTGGTGTTGTGCTCTTTATGTGCCCTTTGTTCTAATGGTAAAATGTTTCACAAACAGCTGTCTTAGCCCTGTGTATCGTGTGAGAGGTCTTTCACCACAGTGGAGGTTGTAATGACCCTGGCTGAAAACTGCCCATCTCAAAGTCCGTTCAGAGAGCACATTTAGTACTGTTGCGTAGTGTATTTGCATTCCCATTTAGTTCCACGGTCATGCTCCTCCCCTGTGTTCTTTTTAAGTCCTAGGATTGTCCAAAGTCTCTCCTATGTGTAAGAATGACAGTGAGCCTTTTTTTAAAAACAAAAAGTCAAGTATCGAAGTGATTCAAGAAAAGGCTGTCATGAGAGTCACACCACATGACTGAGCAGAAACCTCTTGACCCGTATATTAATTAACCCAATTTGTGTAGTGCACTTAGCTAGGATTTGAAAAGCCTGACATGAGTCGAGAATTCCTGGCAAGACACTGGGCTTGTTTTGGTAGTCACGTTGAGAATGACTGGCAAAGCGTGATTCGTCCTGCTGCCCCGATAGAAACGTCTGTAGAGACTTTTTACCATTTTTGGCTTCCTCTGTGCTCGTAACGGAGGAAGTGGAAAACCACAAGAAAATCAAGTCCAAATTTCTCAATCCTATGCTTACTAGTCAGAACATTAAGAATCTCTGGGCAAATACTGAGGTCCCTAGGGAAGAGGATTATGCATCAGGCTTGAGGAACATGAGGCTGATTTCCTCAGCTTTTCATGCCATTAGCAATCCCTGGATCTGAGTCCTGTGGTGAAACTGGTTGAACGTGCAGTTCAATCCCATACACCATTACCCTCATCATAACCTCAGCTGAGGGCAATCCTATTAGATGAATGGGATGGGATTGAGGCTGCTGGTATTTTCAGAACTTGTGGAGTCCTGTTCAAGCTGTTCTTGCAGATGTGCCACGTTACTCAAAGGAGGATCATCGTATTTTGTCTGTATAGGCTAATGTGTGTGTGTATATATATATAGCTTCATATTGTTAAATGGGGAAGATGTGTAATTAAGCCTGGGTTGCTTTTTTTTTCCCCCAGCACTGGATGAAAGTTAAGAAATAAAAGCAGGACACAATCTACTCTGTAGCCATTAAAATTACAATTCATATAGTTATTTGTTAATCAGTTAAAAGGCCAGCATGGTAAGAGTGAAGGCTAAATCCCTTTGAAAACAAGGGGATGTGTGTCATTCTGGCATAAACACCAGGCCAAACCACAGCAGCGTGCGCATTTTCCTCGTTCTGTTTCAATCGGCTGTTCTTTGTGCAGTCAGATGTTCAGAAATCTACTTGAATAATTGATTTTATCTTGAGAGTGCTCGCAGTGACTCATTCTTAAAAAAAACATCCAGAGAAGACCATCTATAAGGGAAAAAAAAAACAGAGTAAGCACACAATCGGGAGACCTGGGTGACAGAACTGCTTTCAGACGTTTGAGCTTTCTGTGTACTTCAGTGTGTGATAAATACTGGATTAGCGGTGTCCGGTATTTGTTTGCTGTACAACACAGGAGCACACAAGATGTTCCGCGATATGTCATGAACGGTGTTAGCATTCTTCACGCGCTGGGGTTTGTCCTGGCCTGAAAGGACTCGCACCTTGGCCTTCGTGCATTGATGTCCCACTTGTTTAGATAACATTGCACTGTTCTCCTGTTCTGACAAATTGTTCTTTAATTTCAGAGCTGTTAAGGCTCTTGGCTGTGTGCTTTCCCTGGTCTCGTGTTCTGTGCTCGTTAATCGTGCTCCATCTCTTGAAATACAGTACCAAACCTTTGACAGCTTGCCTTAATACATTTTAATCCTTTTTGGTAAAGGCTTTTTTTTTTGCTTGAAAGTACATGCCTTCCTTACTAGTATTCATGTTAATATTGCCCACTCAGCCATGGAAATATACTTAGTTATTTCTTTGGCAAAAAAATTAGAAAATTGGACATCTGAAGTTTCCACACACTTTTATTGCCTTTTTCCTTTTCCTTTTTTTTTTAACTTTTTCATAGCCTAATGCTTCATTTTATTAACGCTTCAGTTAAAGGATGAGTTCTTTGTACTTTATTGAACTGCTTATCCCATAGATTGTAAAATCATTGTTGTTTGACTGTAGTCTCCCAATTTAGGTTACCCAAACTCTATTCCAAAGCAAATTTTATTCAACTGATTTTTTTTTAAGGTCCCAGCCTTCGTTGTTTGCCAGGTACAATTTGATTTTTACTTGTCTCACTCCTAATGTCGGCATTTTTAGTTTTCTTGGGATCGGTGCCCCCTGAAATCACCTGAGGAAATGAGCATGCGTTCCAGTTACCTATAGGTAATCTATTTTTTGTGTGTGATTTCATAACTTGTGTTGTGCTCATTTGCTTATACACATAGACAAGTCTTATAGTTTGACCTAAGTGTGGTATTAATTGGCCAACAGGAAGTTGTTGGAGACTTGGTTTGAGGTGGCGAATGACAGGTGTGACTGGGCCGCAGGGAGACTAGGATATCCTTTGTAAGGGGGTGCCCACACAAGCATAACATTTCATTTGGGCTTTTGCGGGGTGCGCTTGAGGCTGTTGCCGTTTTGGCTTGGTCACGTCGCTACACGACCACCCCACCTCTGCTCACACAAAAGTAAGTTCAACCAATGCTGGGAATTTTGTGAGAGGCTAACAAGTGCTGTTAATGTGCCCCTGTTCTCCCTTCGTGATAGGAAATAACATCTAGATACAAACCGAAGTGCTTCCTTTTAGTCGCCATTAGCAACATTTCTGAAGGGAGTCCTTATCACTTAGCATCATTCCAGTTCACTTTGCAGTAACCCAATCCTGGCTCAAAGCACTTCCACAGTTTACGCCCCTCAGGGACACCGGACAACAATAAATAGACTGTTTAATGTCTTCAGCACTAATTAAAAACATCAAGTACAATACTGGTGCACAGATAGTACTCAGCCTGGTATAAATCTGAGGTGCCATCTAAAATGTTTAAAAATGAGCAGATATGGTTGCTGTCTAACCACTCTTTGGTTCTGGGCTTGATTCCAGGTTAAGTAGTCTTTTGTATGGGAGGCTGAGCTGTGTGTGGCGCTGTCCACCATGTAAGACATTAAACCACGGTCTGATTACCTGTGGTTATTATAGATCCCATGGCACTGAGTTCCGAGCTTTTGAAAATGTCATGCTAGTGCTTGTTCAGAGCAGTTCATAAGAATAATGTTCTAGGCCGTTCATTGAGTCTTCTAAATAGTAGTATCTCCTGCCTGTATGCTCAGGCTTTCCATTGTATTTTGGATGTAATTGAAAAGATTCTTCCAGAGAAGGCCAAAGAAAATGCCATTATATAAAACATGACAATGGACTGCAGTGTGTTAATATTTTTATCTTTCATTCAGTGCTTATGGTTTTGCACTCAAGAATGAAGTGCCATTACTCCTCTGTGTTTACTCGACTACGGTCTCAGAAATTTCACTGCATTTATTTTGTGACCTGCTTTGTTTGTTATACAGATGTGTGAAAGAAGGATTCAGTGGTCATATTTAGTGTGAGAGAAACTGGCTGCTGAATGCAGGGATTTTTTTTTATTCCAATGGAAACATTTAATATGAAAGCTAGGGAGTGAGATTACTATTGGAAATAATCACATGAGTTTGAATCCCCCAAAACTTCCTGTTGGTTGGGATACAAAACCAAGGAGCTACTGAATGAATCCAAACGGCAGTGAATGGAAAAAGCTGCAGTCTCTGGAAGTGACCTCTGTTACGTATTGTAGACAGTCATTTCATGCTCCGTCCATCTCGTGCTCCATATAACTTTTTCCACTTGCATCTTGAATTGTAGTCCCCAGCTTGTAGATTTTTAGATACACATACAAATGCAATTCATTGTGTAGAACGAGCCTCTTTATGAATGCTGGGCTCTAATTGAACAAAGTGGGAGGCAGTTGAATGCCCCTCTTAAGTATTCCAGTTGTTCGCTGTCAATCCTAAAAATAATGGAATTAAATACATTATTTGTCTCATGGTTTTCTGTCACATTCTCATTTTCTTCGGCTGAATTAAATGAAAATGCCTCGCATGAGCTTGCCGAAATAGTCACAGTGAGGTTGAGTGTTTCTGATAGCATAACCATTCACATCAAGCACGTGGAGTTTCTATATCCCCTGAGGGTTTTCAATTGGCTTAATCTTACCAAGAAACAAAAAAAAAAACAGTTTTCGTCTGCGGCTTTGAAGGGTATGTCTAGAGCTGTGCAGGGGCTGCCTTGAATATTTATATGATGTCTCTAGGGCACCAAATCGCGCGTTCTATAAGTGTCTGTGAGATAGCCATCAAACTCATTGAGCATGAAGGCTCTTAAAATGTACTTACAATGAATATTTATTTGGTGATAAGAGAATTTAAATCAATACATTGGCCAGCATTGCTATCTATAGTGATGACTGTATTATGTAAATTTGGTCACTGTCTCGTAATGGAGTGGTTTAATTGAGGAGGCTGACTCTACTGCATGAAGTACAGTTCTGTAGAGCAACACGGCTTCTATTGGCTCTTGTTTTTAGAGTCAGTGTTACGCTTGAGGAATCCTGCTGTGTTCAACATTTAGGAACATTGCAGCATATAATGAGAAATCCCAGTGTTTTACAGATATGCTTAAGGTTGAATTGTAGATTATGCAAGGCGTTAGTTAAATGGCAAAAAAAATAAGGCAGAAAGAATATCTGTGGTGGCACTGTGGATAAGGATCTGTGCCTGTGGCTGGAAGGTTGCCGGTTCAAATCCCACGGCCGGCAGAGGAATCCTACTTCGTTGGCCCCTGAGCAAGGCCCTTAACCCCAACTGCTCCAGGGGTGCCGTATAAATGGCTGACCCTGCGCTCTGACCCCAAGCTTCTCTCTCCCCGTCGGTGTTTCTCATGGAGAGCAAGCTGGGGTATGCGAAAAGACAAATTCCTAATTCAAGAAATTGTATAGGGCCAATAAAGTGACCTTATCTTATCAGAGTTACAACCTGGAGGATAAATTCCGAACAAATTATGATCAGTTTTGGCTTTGGCTTCACGACTGTTTTGGGTAGCTTGTTCCATGCTCCCACCACTTTTGGGTAATGAAATGTCCTCTTTGAAATGCCCTTGGTGTGTTCTAGTATGTTTCACTATTTACTCTGAAGCCCACTGTGTTGGCTGTCAGTGTCTTTGAGGATATTTGAATACTGATATTTGTGTCCCTTTGTAGTCTTCTCTGTTCAAGACAAAAATGTTAAAAAGATTAAAAAACGGATTCATTTAGTCTGTTACAGGACATTCCATTAAACCCTGCAGTGCATCTGGACGTTCTTCTCTGTATGATTTCAGAGCAGCAAGGTCTTTTTTACAATATCATGACCAAAATAGTATAGAAAATTCTAAAATTAGTGCACTACACAGTTTTTACATAACATCCTTATGATTTCAATTGAATGTTTCCTCTATGTCCTGTTCATTGTGTGTGTGTGTATATATATATAATATTTTTTGTTGCTTCCTGATGTTGTCTGAAAGATGATGACCTCAACATAAATGCCTTGACTTTTTCACAAATAGCTTCTTCAAGCTCAGTTTTTTCCATTTTTTCCATTTTGCTGCTGGGCTTCTGAAGCGCATACAAGACACAAGAACTGAAGTAGATCTGAACATTAAATGTCGATTTTCTGAATTTACATTGCATATTGTTAAACCTCATATTATATACTCCTGAGAAATAGTGCCAGGTGACTAAAACCAAATATAAGCTTGTTTCCTTATAATTGTTTTATATTGCTTTGTTGGGTTTGTCTGCTTCCTTCCATTTTAAACAATTTTCCTACTGTGGGAATTACTTACAGTAATTATGGAGGGGGCAGGAAGTTAAGTGTGTTGCATTAAACCCACTTAATGTTCCTGAAACATGGCTGCTCAAAGTAAAAATCTGTTTTGAAACCTGGACTTTTTTTTGCATCCATTTGGAGGTATTAATATTAAATAAATGCTTCAGTATGGACCGCGTAACTTGAACTTTTGCTTATTTTGCTTGTTTCTCCTGAAAAAAATGCAATTTATGTGCCATATACTAAATATGGAGTTAGTGTTTGGAACAAGTCTTAGTAGCAATTGGTTTTCACTTTATAATTCATCCGTTTTCTTTTCATCAATGTTATGTATGCGAGAAGCCACTTGTGCTGTGTGCAAGGCAAAGAGATCTATGCCTCTCCAGTCATGGCTAACAGATGCTCCAAAGATTTCAGCACGAAGCAGATGTTATTTCTGTGATTGGGAGTAACATTAAAATACAAGACAATGCAAAATGCCACGTGCACAATCATGTGAGTGAAATGACACAGCTAGAGGTACGAACATCGCCACCCAGTGCCCCTTCATTTTCTTCTTAAAACATCTGCTAAATAATGAATGTCTTCTAGTTCTTTCACAGCTTGTGGAGATTGGTATCGGAGTTATGTTGACCTGAAAATGCACTTGATTTTAGTGTTCTCAGGAGCAAAGAGATGGAGCCATTTGCAGAGCCGAAAATAGTTCAAATGAACTGTCAGACAGAGCTGAACTCGGCTTTTCCATTATACCATTGTGGTTTACAGTAGTTGTCAGTGGGAATGAGTTTAATGTGATGCATACTTTTATCAATAAGAATGCAAATATGCATCTAATGGGTCTTGTGTTGTAATAGTGACAGTGTTAAAGCTTTACTGTAGGGGTCCAAAAGGCTGTACTTTGGTTTTAAAAAGACAAATCAAAGGACAGTATTCTGTATCTGTTTCTGAATTATTTTTTTTTAATTGCTTGAAATTTTTGTAGGTGCAATAAGAAGATCTCTTATAAGAACTGCACATCAGAAAAAACTTAACCTTTTTGCTGGACAATTCAGTTCAATAACTCTTGCTTTGTTACATTGCAGACTAGAGCACTCTGGCCTCTCTCCTATGTTATCATATAAGCCTAGACCACTTCACTGAAAGGTTTATGCTCTCAGAGTTGTTGAAACATGTTTGAGAAGATTGGTTTATTTCAACATTTGCAATTTGTAATTGCTTTTCCTTGTAGAGCTTCGCTAATGTTGAAATATTGCATTAACTCCTGTTGGTTGTGGAATCCTGTTCATTTGACCTGATACAGATGCTAATAGCAGTTTCGGTGTAATAGGGCCACATTTCTCACCCTAAATAGGGATCTTAGCTGGCTGGGAGCCTTAATTGTCTTATAGTTTAGGTTTATATAAAATGGTATGGGTTTGGCATCCACGAAAATGTGAAGGTTTTATGTTTTTTGTTAATTTACCAAGAAAAGCAAATCGTAGGTTATAAAGATCTGATTGTTTTTTTTTTCCCATCTAATGGAGTCTGCCATAGATGATATTCTCATTTTTCATCTTTTACCCAAAAAACTCTGAACAAATTCCCCCTTTTCAGCAGCTGTCTTTGTTACTCCTTGACAGTCTCTCAGCTGACATTTGGACCGAGAACAAAAAAGATTCTTTTGTGCAATTGTGCCAAATGTTGCTTGTTCTTTTATACAGATCATAAAAAACATCCTTTTTCAAAAAGAAATAGTTCATTTCCAAGGTTGAATGTCAAAATATTTAAGAACTCTAAAGTTTGTTTTTAAACTGCAGGTGTGTTTTTCTTAAGACTTTGAGGCATTAGGCTGAAGTTCCGTGTTTTCTCATAATCCTCAGAAGTTCAGTTTGTGTGTCTGCGGAGTGGGAGAAGGGAAGTCGTTTTGCCAAAAGGTTTTAAAGGTCGTGGTCGTAGTTCCCCTTTGTAAATTTAAACTTAAATGCTGCAAATCATTTTTTGAAAAGTCTATAAAGTTCTAGAAAGCTCTTTGATGTTTACACATTTCTGCCGCTGTGTATTTTTCTCCACAATATTTGACTTTGTCATACTTCTTTGTATTATTGTATCAACAGAGTAAATGTTTAATAAAACATTAAACACAGAACTGAGATTCCAGATGAATCACTTATTTTTTAAAATTCTCTTGCATGTTCTTGTTTTGTAAATTGTGTACTGTTCTTTAAATTGGGATCACCTGTCGCCCATCTCTCTGCAATTGAAACCAGAATTATCCAAGCTAAAACTTTACGAAATCTGAAAATCGGATATAGAGGGAAGGACTTGGGGATCAATACCTGAAATTCTCTGGTGAAAATGGTCAGAATTCTTTGTGTTCTGATTTAATAAATTAACCTGAGGTCATTCAGCATTCCAACACTCGGTGAGGCATTTCTCCAAGCTGAAGTAAATATTTTATGAAGTTTCTTTTGAACTCTTACAAATGAGCTACTGTGAAACACCACATGTTGTTGAGGGACCCTTTGATAGGTGTTAGGAGTTTTAATTTACTGTAGGAACTGATGATAAAATGAAACCCTGAAGTCTTCCTACTGACAGTCAGATGATAATGTGGTGTTTAGCTGTTCCTGGGTAAATCTTGTGGTTTTCTTTCATTTGTATCTAGATGTAAAAGTGAACTGTAGAGTCTCGCCTAGAAATGCACATTATTTTGTTTATATATTTTTGTGAGATTTCTGATGTCTCCAGTCCTTTTCACTGTTTTATTAAAGCATTTGTTTCACCTCATTTTGCTGTGCACACAGTAAGTGTTCCTTGGGTGCTGTGTATACATACAGTACATGATGCAGAAAATGTCAAGTGGATTTTCATGAGCTGTTTGAGGGGGAAAGACAATTCAGAGAATCATCAGATATTAGGCATGTTTAAAATGAACAAGTAATTTAAATAGATTTGCTGTAAAAAAAACTTTGTCTACACAACTGTGTATGCATAATGATGTGCACATTTAGGCACATTGTTCATATATGTGCATAGGTGGCACAGTGCCACAGTAGTTAGCATTACCGCCTGGCAGTACTGGGGCCCTGGGTTCATTTCCGGACCTGGTGGTACTGTCTGTGTGGAGTTTGTATGTTTTCCCCGTGTTCGAGTGGGTTTCTTCCAGGTGCTCTAGTTTCCTCCCACAGCCAAAAAATGTACTGATAGGGCAATCGGCACAACACCAATTTACTTAAAGCTTTCACCAGTGTTGTTCGGCTGTTTTGACTTTGTCTACTATTACTGCATATTGATTGGGGTGGGGCAAAGCCAAGCTTGTCATTTAACAAAGCTTTAAGTCACATTGATCAGAATTTTCCCAAGCTTTTTCTCAACTCCGGGTAAAGTATAGATGATTGACCAAAATGAAATCTATTGGCTAATCCATCACATTTACCAGTTAAATCTGACTGGCTCGCTCTTAATAATAATTTTTCTTTGCACTTGGTCAGTGCTGTAGTTTTTTTAGATTTTGTGCATCATTTGTTCCCATCTACATATCCAAAAAGTTACAATGATGCTTATTTGTGCAACAAAATGTGTCAATCAGTCAGGATTAACTGTTGCTTTCAAACAAATTAGAAATTTCACAAATTTCAAAGTAAGTGAAAATGGCAGTAGAGTGCAAAAGACTTTTGCACAGTGGTTTAGTACAAAAATGAATTATAGAATGGGGAACTTCTCTCAATTACTCATTCTGCAGGCTTTTATAAAATTGGCATCTTCTTCCTCCATCTGTTGTAATACATTATAATCTCTAACTACAATACACACACACACCACCTGTGAAATCTGTTTTTAACGTCAACACTTATTTCGGTTACTTGAAAGCCTGTTTGAATTTATTTTAACTCCATTTTAATTAGGGTATCATCTGGTAGTAAAATTGAAACTGCAATGTCAGAAAGATAGCTTTCCAAAAACTGGGTCTGAATGCAGAGATGTTCTGTGTAAAAAGTGGTTAATCGTATTCTTTTTTTCTTTTTTTCTATTGTGAGATGTAGGTGTGAAACAGCTCGAAACAAAAAGGTTATTTTCTAGCTATCTGAATTTTCAGTTCTTTTATCAAAGGATTAATGGGGTGTGTTTGAGAGTACAGAATGCTGAAATATACATGTAGAAAACTTACAGGTCTTGTCAAATGTGCTGGCTGATTTAGTTTTTTGTTAAAAGACTAAAAGGAGTTTACCGTCAGTTTCTGCTTTCATATTCAATACAAGTAGCAGTTAATTCAATTTCAGTGTTGATTGAAACATGAATAGAAGCATTATTGAAGGGCTGTCTCTTTATATTTGTATCAATTTCAATGTATTCACCAAAGAAGGTAAGAGTGTTTTTATTAAAGGCTAATATCAGTCAGAAATGGCAAAGCAAAGCTGATGTCCCTGTAACACAGCGGGTCAAATATTTAATTCCAAGACGTTTTTGAGAAACACATGTAAAACGCTTCAGTGCGATTGCTGTTGTGAAGCAGGTGGTGTTTACCAGTTTTCTTGTCTTTACTACAATTCTGAATACATTGTGAGGCATATGGTTTTAGAAACAGCCTTTACCATCAGGCAAGAAAACGAGAAGGCTCTGAATGCAGAGTGTTCAAAACGAAAGAGCACTTTCATTGGGTTTCAGGTGGAGGTTAATGTGAAATGTGTGCATATTCAATGGTCATAAGGAAATGGAAGCACATTTTATGGTGGGTGTGAATTTCAGGAAATTAAAATTCTTGCAGTTCATTTTAAAGGCTGTGTTATGGAGATAACTCCAGGAAGCTTTGCGCTGGTAGCAGTTTAGCACCCTTTCTTCGAACTCTGTGCTCAGGAAATGTGCTGGCTGGGGAAGCCCACTAACTTCCCCAGTGACGGGGACACTATACTGTAGTATAGGGCAGGACTGATACCAAGGAGCTGTGTTGAAGAATGCACTGTAGGTATGCACTCCACAGGTGAATGTCTGTGCTGAAAGGAGGTTTGGCTTGAGCTTTTTAACCTATAATAATAGAGCATTAAGCCCTCTAACAAGACACCAGCTTTTGTTTCATGTTTCATTTCAGGCAAGTCATTTGTTTTTTAATTTATCAGTGTTTTCCTCTTTCATTCAGATGTTAATATATGCACTGCCAGTGAAAGCGTATTTTGCCCAAGATAAGCCTCTTAAACCTTTTCCACATCCTAATCACATGTGCAAATTAGTGGATAGCAGGTGCTTGTCCTTCTCCCTCCCACCCATCTTGAAGCATCGGGGGGGTGACAGCGCTGGCTGATGGTTATTAAGTTAGACGTGAGAATGGTATCCTGCAATGATCGTTTCTGTAATTAAGTCTTCATGGAATTCCAGCTATGTTGTATGTGGTTCACAGTGATAATCTTTACATTTTGAGGCCTTACAACTACCACTAATGAGTTCCCTTTTAAAAGTCTCGCATTGGGGGAAAAAGGTTTGATTTTATTGTGTAATGTGCAATCTGCCCAGTCTCGTCCCTCTTCTGTTTTGGTTGTCCTGCATTTCTAATTGACAAAATATTAGGACATCTCGACTGTGAGATCTCATTAAAGCACAAGACCCACTGATTCCTACAGTACCCAGTAGTCTGAGGGGGGACAAAAAAAATCAAGATAATTCAGCTGTGATGGCAGCAACAGGCATTGCTAATTGCCGTTTTGTTGATGAAAAACCGGGGGTCTCATTTCCAAATAAATAATAAATGAGCTGCAGTAGTGGTTTCCTTTCCTTCTTTTTTTCATGTAATAAAGGTGGCCAGCACTGCCTTAATCATTATTTACTGTAGATGTAGAGACCACAAGGGCAGCCTCTAGTCTAATTTCGTATTCATTTTAGCTTTGAGCAGATATATGTAGGGCTGCATATTTTAACATGCTGTTCGAAGGAAATTCAAATTCTCGGTGTAACAACAGAACCAGTTGAGGGCTAACCCAGAGGGCTCCTTGCACAGCCCACATATCATCTCTCGGTCCCTGCCAGTGGAACTGTGTGGTGCAGGCATGCAGGAATCCTGCTGTTCGCAAGACGTGACCTCCTTGCCGAGCTGCTGTCATTTAGCAATTTAGAAGTGAAAGGGGGTGGGGTGGGGGGTCATCCTGAATTTTCTGTTGACAGCGGTGCTGCACTTAAGCTTCAAACAAGTTGCTGCTGCCTTCCTTTCCTGTCCCTGCGTGGGCTCACAGTGGGGCACCTCAAGTCTTCGCAGTGGCTACGAGATGCAGAGATTGGAAAAGTGAGGGGGGGTTTTAGAAGAGGGCTTTGTGTCCAAGAAAGCCTGCTGGTTATTTTTGGCCTGTTTCCTTTTGCTTTCATGTGCATTCCAGTTAAAACTCCTCCAAAATCCAGAGGCTTTAATCCAGAGGATTGCTTTGTAATGCCGGGGATCTGAGAGTTTGGCAGGAGCAGGGCACACTGCGGCGTTGGTGTGTTGTCCTGATATAGTGATACAGTACTCTCGAAAAAAAAAAAGGGGGTGGGGGGCAGCTGATCTGCCTGTGCCCTCTTCATCCTTTGTGGCCACATGAGACTGCTAGGCCTGGGGCACTCTCACTTTCCCTCGCAAGTGCTTTTTCATCTCTGGGCAGGACGGCTCAAAATCAAAATCCAAGAAGGAAATAATTAATTTTTCTTTCAAATGGCAGAAAACAAGTGGAAAGTTTTACCACTGTGGTGCCTTTCCTTTCAGACGAGGGAAGCCTTACTTTATGTACTTGAGTTGTGACGCCATAAAAGCCAGACTGACTAATGTCTGCTTGATGTGGGAGCTTGGTTGGGTCCATGGATCTTAAAGGAGCCTAATAATAATAATAATAATTGCTTACACTTATATAGCGCTTCTCTGGACACTCCACTCAAAGAGCTTTACAGGTAATGGGGACTCCCCTCCACCACCACCAATGTGCAGCCCCACCTGGATGATGCGACGGCAGCTATAGTGCGCCAGAACACTCACCACACATCAGCTATCAGTGGGGAGGAGAGCAGAGTAATGTAGCCAATTCATAGAGGGGGATTATTAGGAGGCCATGATTGGTAAGGGCCAATTGGAAATTTGGCCAGGACACCGGGGTTACACCCCTACTCTTTTCGAGAAGCGCCCTGGGATTTTTAACGACCACAGAGAGTCAGGACCTCGGTTTTACGTCTCATCCGAAGGACGGGAATGCGAGTCTTTTTTTTTTATTATTATTTTTGCTTGGCCAGAACAGAGTGGGTGTGGAAGAAAAAGAATCGCCTTCTCTCTAAAAATGTGGGGGATGCAGATTTGAGGTGCATTGTAGAAAATCAACTCTTACGTTGAAAGGGGAAACCATTCTGAGAAATAAATTATGGAGCACTGGCCTCCTGGGGGACATGGCGGGGGTCACTGAAGAGTTCTTGTTAGCTCGGCTGGTTCTTGTTGCCAGGGCAGCTATTTCCTCAGATGGCCAGAAGCACGAGAGACCTTTCGCAGCGTGATCTGAGCGATACTGCAGAGTAAGAAAGAGCGAATCTCCTGATCGAACACCCCCCAGCCTTTCACTTGCTGGTCTGATCGTAACGTTGTGTGTGCAGCTTGGTAAAACTGCTTCAAAAGACAGTAGAGGAACCCTGCTTGTCTAGTGCTTTGCTCATGTTTACTTAAGAGGGCCTGCACAGGTCAAAGCTCATGCGCCAACATGGAAATCATTTGCAACCAATTACTGGATAATTCTAATTTACCTTGGAAGATAATGGTAAATGATTTAAGACGCACGCACACACACACGCCATCTTACATTAAAATCTTGAAAAGCTTTCTGAGTCATCCCTGTGTGGTATTACAAGCTTTATGAAGTCCATGGGAAATATTTAGGCTTTCCTTTATGGAAAGGTTTAGGTTTCAGTAACTCAAGCTTCTGGAAGTCACTGACTGGGGATGCAAACATTGATTAGTGCTCCGAGACATATTCTCATAGATGTCAAAGTACTTAGGGGAAAGATCCTTGTGGATTTGTATTTTGAGACAAGGTTGTACCCTCTTGTATAAATTACACTACTGACTTACTGAACTGTGTGACTTACTAGGTCTGCCTTGGTTATTAATTGCTCTGTCTTGACTTGGCTTCAGATGTTTTCAAGTAATGGTCCTGTCTGACAGTGACTGACAGTTTTTTTTTTTCCCCCATTTACAGTGTAAGTCTTCCCCTCATTGTCAGTTGTCCAGACTGCTTCTATTGTAGGTGATTGCCGTGAGCTTAAGGCTGAGGCAAAAGCATGCTGGGAAATGAACACGGGCCTCTCTGTGCCAAGAGTGTGACTGGCTACAGGTCAAAAACTTGGATTAGCAGTCACTAGCACTGGGCAGGAGGGAAACTAAAGCAATTCAGTTTTCTCTCAGTGCCAGCTGGGCTCCCTGTGAGAGCAGGGCCCCCTCAAAATGACTGGATGAAGAGAGGTTTCTGGGTTTCTTATTCCTATTTATGTTCAATTTTTTCAGGAAAAGGGGAGAATGTTACATGGTAGCACATACGACAAGGAACAAATGTGAACAATCATCATGGCATGACAGACTTGGTACCTAAACAAACTCTGTAAATCCAACAATAATTTAAAAACAGGAATGAAAGAGTAGAAGAAAGGAAACCAGAGATGTGAAAGAGATAAGCGAAGGAATAATTCCTATAGTTTTTTGTGCTCTGCATACAGAGATAGTTAATTAGCGTATCACTTCTAAATAAGCTTTCTTCTGGGATCTATTCCAGTGAACTTGGTTCTCTCACAAAGCGTCCCCCTTTCAGAAGAGCATGCCATTGTGACCATTACTAAAATGAAAAATAGCAAATTGGGTTTGAGAACACCCGGCTGATGGTGTGTGTGTTGGGGGAATACTTTTTTTGTATTCAAGAACAAGAACAAAAGGTGAATCTCAAATTTTCTTAACTAACTTCTTGAAATGTTCCATTTTGTGGTTTCAAATGTTTTGCAAAGTGAGCAGATGGGAGTCTCACGATGTTATACATCTTGGGATTAAATCTTGATCACCATGCTGTGCCTGTGCAGATCATTTTAATCACACTATACTTTATCTTTCATCTTCTCCTCTGGCATTTTTCAAGGAGGGCTTAGATATTTGTCAGCACCACCTTCTTATCCTGATTGTCAGTTATGGGTATTTTATTGGAGTAGGGGGGCACAGCGGTGTGCCAGTTTCATATACATCTTTTGGCCCAACTGACCAGAGCTGTGTCATCTGAGATGCTAATTTATGGAAATCTGGATTATGAACGGTCTTTTCTTTCATTAATTAGACTCCCAAGGTCTACATACTGTACTGTAGAGAAAAAAAAACAGATGGAGCATTATATTTTGTAATGTCTTACTGGCAGTACATTGACATTTTCACTTTAAGTGTAAAAGTGAAATGCAACTGACTTGGTACTAAGGGTTCTTTGTATCTCTGAACATTTCTAACCGAAATGTTCTTACCATTCTCATGGTGTCTTGTTTTTTTTAAATTAACAGCCGTGACATGGAAGAAGGAGCAAATACAGGCACAAGACCTTTCTAACAACTTGGTTCTGTGCATTGTAGTAGGTTCAGGTGCAGATGCTTAGTGTATATTTGTACCTCTAATGCCTATAGCCAGGCTGGGCAGAGTTCCACTATATCTGGCAGTCTTTGTTTAAATCTGACAAGCCTTACTCCGTTGTGACTTATTATGCAATGGAATTTCGGAACTATGGTTTGTTTTTTTCAGCAGCCTTTTTTCTGAATGATCACATCAGTTACAGTTGAAAGTGATCGCCTTGGTATCATTTTTTTATATAGAACTTGTGCAATGTTCAGTTTGTCAATGGAAAGAGACATCCATGGGAAAATTGAATATTTTTAGAGTGAAGTCATGGTTTCAGAGTTGCTCTGGTGTATATTACAGTATTTCTTGTATTTGTCTGGTATATATTAGAGGCATTTGTTGAGCTTATTCTGATGTAGGGGTTTCCTCTAGGGAGGTTGGAGCCACTACTATATTTGGGATTGAAATGTCAGTGAAGAGTCGACAGTAGATATTTAGAGTTTTTATTGTCAGTGCAATATCATACGGGCATTGGTAAGAATCCTTTTCAAACAGGTCCTGTATTTTTCTTTGTCTAATTAATATTATTCTATAGAGTGAAACCCATTGATTATTGCCTTGGCTGTGAAGGCCAAATCTGAAAAGATTTATTGCCCATAGAAAGGATGCAAAATGTCACGCATTATCATTTATTACAGTATGTTCGATCAATGCGAAAAGTAACAGTACCGTAACAGTTGAGAACAACATAATTTTTTACAGCAAATATTAAGGTACTTGTTTTCTCTGAGATGCACTAGGCTTAAGCAAAACCAAAGATATTTAAAATATAGCTTCCTAGCTGCTAGACTAAGAAAGGTGCTCTGATATTGTGCTTAGATAGTATGGCACTTCTGATTAAAATAGAGCTGAGTAATGAATTCTCAAATACAGGCAGTCATTTAACAATATTACTTTCATTCTCAAAACCAGATGGCAGAAATGCTTGGATAAATGACATTTTATATCGCAGTGAATCAAAGATAAAGTATAACAAGAAAGGGGTTCTTGTAAAAACACAAAAATAGAATAATTCCCCCCCCCCCCCCCCAATATCTGTATTTTGGAACAAAGTGAGTCATATCTCCCTTTGAAAAGAATGGAGTTAGTGTCAGGCTGTAAGAACTGGTTGTAATAGTACCAGAGCCACATGCTGGCACCATGAAAGTTATAATGTCTTTTATGTTTCCTGCCTCCAGGACGTTGTGTTGTAGTGCAAATTTGGCATCAGTGGCCTTGCAGTTTATCTGCAGGCAGTTCTTCCTGTACATGTAGTAATTGTTACCTAAGGCACAACAACCACAGGCATAGCATAGAATGCAAACATAGAATGATCACTTTAATTAAAGCACTTACTTTATCTCATCTTATTAGCGTTACAGTATACTTACTGTATAATATCACCAAGGCAGTGTCCTTGAAGAGGTTACTTTACAAACTGAAGTGACAATGCGTGAGGTACTGTAGCATGAAGTTTTTGACAAACGTATGTGGATCTTGGAAGGGAATATCCATTCCTCCGGACTTTTTGGAAAGTGAGACTCAGTGCTGTTATAACATACCGCCCCCTCAAGATACAATGACATTCATTGTCATTTGCTGCTTGTGAGGCTGAAATTCCATGTCTGTTAAAGGCATATTTGAAGGACACCTGAAAGGATATCTGATCATCAAAAAGAACTGTTCTGAAAAGCAAACTTTTGGAGAAGATCGCAGAAAAACACAACGGGATGTTGAAAATCCTCACCCTAGGCAGTACAAACAAATGTTTGTTAAAATAATTTCCAAAACAGTAAATTCTGAAACTGAGCAAAAGCTCGCCCAGTGTAACCATCCTACCATTAACTGAGACGTGCTTTTTTTTCTTGTCAGGATGATATTGGGATTGAGACTCGTACGTGTTTGTGTATATTTTTAGATAAAGTTGACTGCAAATCGCAGACAACAATGGTAAAATGACAAATTTTCCCCACTCAACTAATCAATAGCCTTTAGACCAATTCTAATTGTACTGTTGCCCTTGAGTTTTTGTTGGAATCTTTTTCCAAGTTTAAGAATAAGTGGCCCTGAGTATGCTTTTTTATGACAGTTAATCTACGTGATCTATATAGAACACTTTTGCGCATTTACACTGGATCTCAGTTTTCAATGTTTTTTTTTAAAGAGCTATTGATGTTTTTCTTTTTTTCTTAGCAGTGTTCCTAGTGGGGGGTGTGGGTGGCGTGTTCCATCGGGAAAAGAAGTCAATCAATATGAAGTTTCACCACCTCATTTGGCAGGAAATGAACGCTAGCTTTATTGAACCTGTAACTTTTATAGTCTTGCTCCATATTTCAACAAAGGAGGGTTATGGCTATCGGTGACACTTCATAGAAGCACTTCGTTCATTCATCCATTGTGACGGGATAAGTTTCATTTTCCTCTAGTTCCTCCCATTAATGTGATCTACCACTGGTGTCATCTTTGCTTTCAAAGAAAAAAAAATGATGTTGGGAATACTTATAGAAATAAATGTAAAACTATGTTGAGCCTTATCAGTACTGGTGATAAGAAATTACTTTCTTGAAAACTGTCACCCCATTATTTTTCCTCTGAATGGATATTAAAATGGTACAAAAGTCATGGCTGATGTCTGGTTATCTAAATATAATTTTAGCTAGGATTTTGCATGTGGCCTGCCCCTGTAGAAATCCTTGGCCCAATAAAAAAAAATTAGGAAATGTGGCATTTTTGTGGCATCTATGAAATAATGACACTGCCCTAGGTCTTCATTAAGAGTTTTCCTTCACAATGAACTGAGTTCATTTTCCCTTTCTCTCCCAGTCGCTCGAATGAAACGACTGGTGAAATCCGGAATGTGAACGGGGTTCGTTGATGTGGGTTAGTTCGTCTGGCAAATCTGTACAAGCAGCTCGAGCCTGTAGCTTCAGTTCTGAAGGGAAGGGATTAACTGTGATTCAGGCCTGTCGCTGTTTTCACAGTGAGGGATTCTGGTTTGTCAATACTGCTCACTGCGTTGTTTGGCTGGTGCTGCTCGGCGGAGGCCCTAATGTTCCCACCCCTCCTCCCCTTTTCTTTTCCTTTACAAGCCACTGGTTTTAAAATAAAATCTGCAGAGGCATCGATTACACAGTGGGTGAAAAAAGGGGGTAAATTTGGCTTGTTGCCTGGCTGACGTTTGTTTGGACTGACCTAAATCTGTCGCCTAAACGTGGGGTCTCAGACTGACATCCCTAAGGTGGAGGGGGGTTCATTTCATTGGTCTTAACATTGCTGTACGGTAGCTTCTATATCTTGAGTCGAGTGAGTCTTTCAAATCGGCAGTGACAGGCCTTTTCAAGACAAATATTCTCAGCAAATACTTAAGTACCTTCGAACTCTAAAACACAAACCAAATGCAAGAGATCCAGTGGGCCCTAAAGGACAGTATTTAAATATTTCTATGCCCCGTAGAGGTGATGTGGTTACAAAAAAGAGGCGGCCTTCGACTCATCTTGGGCTTTTGCGATAGACTGGCTTTAGCGACAGAATGGTAACTGTAGTTACCATATAGTTTCTTGGCCATACAGCAGCAGGAAACGTGTGACAGATTTGTGGAAAGTGAATTTTTGGAATGGCTTGACTAAGCAAGCAATGTTAATTGTAACAGTATTTTCTTAATGTCATGCCTACCAATTGGCTTTAAATTAAATGGCTTTATACAATCAAAGGGCTAATTACTCTTAATCTTGGAGGTGTATCAGTCCACCATGTATTATAGGTAAAGTTTCCCTTCTCAAAGAGTAAAGACCTGGAAACAGGGGTAAAAGTCCAGGTTGAAATAAAAGCCAAATGGCACCAGGAGCTGAAGAACGGTTTGCTAAAGCATTTGTTTTATTGTCCAGATTTGCTTCTTTTCAATTAATAATAAAAGATTCCTTTATCAATTTAAGAGTACTGAAAATTCCTCACTGGTTTCAAAAATTGATCCGTTTGCCTGTAAACAAGATTGTTGAGAAACTAATAAGAAACAGTGTCTTAGTAATTACTCATATCACCCACAAGAGTTGAGGAACAGTAAGCTACTACACTTGTTGAATTCTCCAGATTTGTCTTTTTGATTAATAAAGATTCCTGTATCAATTTAATATTAGTGAAAGGTCTTCAGATTGTAAAAATGGGACAGTATGCCTGTAAACAAGATTATTTTAAATGTTGAGTACTTTCATACCTGCTTTGGTGATGAGGATGAAGCCCAGTTCAGTTTTATGGATGTAGTTTGATTTGATTCTAATTTGATATAATTTCCTTTTCTTAAAGGAATCACAAAGGGCACTTTCCACAAAACTATTTTATGTTTGCATTTTTTGTGGGTATCTTTGTTGCATTTTTGTAATGACTTTTTTCTGAACCGAAGCATAACTGAAAGTCACACGTTAGTTCGTTTTTTTAAGTCCAGATTTTTGTTTTAATATGTCAGAAAGCAAACATGTTTCAAGTTGTGCTCTAATGAGTCCTATTTTCAAAATTCACTAAATTCACCCATTTCATAAGAATAGCATACTGCCATACATTTTGTAGAAGAGGTGAAATGAACTGTATTAATGGGACAGTGCTGTGGTTAATTTTATAAATGTGGCTACAGGCATTAGAGGAGCTGTAATTAATTACATGAAATTAAAGTCATGAATCTATTGACAAGGAAGTCCATCTGGCCGGGCTACCAAAGCAGAAAGCTCAAAGACGAGTGTTTGGGTGGTATTGTTTAACCTTCAGCATCATGTTTAGGACAGCTGGTCTACTTTTTCCCCCCCCTTTTATTGTTTAAAATGACCTTGGTGTCTTGGAGGCTTTTCTTTAAATGGACCTAAGTAAAGGTGCAACCATCTAAAACATTTGATATCCTCCAGGTGTGAGCTCTCCTGCTAGCTTAGTGTCCTTGGTTACTAGTCCTGGTCTACACACTTTCAGGTTTCTGTTCCAGCCTAGCTCTCCATTGAATCCTTAATTGACTTCAGAATTTCAGCTCTCTGACCGTTTTCCATCGCAACCCTGGAGGTTACCTGCTGATTAGTGCATTTCAGAAGAAAAAAAATAAAATCCCAACCTTTCAAGTAGGGAAAAAAGACTTCTGTTCTAATCCAACAATTTGCTAGTTTAACTTCATTTAGGAAATTAAGCTCGGCTGACAGGAAATCCAGTAGGTGTTTAGGATTGAGAATTTGGAACAGATCAGCAATTTCTGACAGACGACGCATTTGCCAATTTTCTGATATTTTCTGTAGAATTGTTTTATAAATATATAGCTACAATAGGTTACAGAGTTAACGTGGTACTATAACACCCTATTTTGTCAGTGGTCCCTTCCAACATAATTTCATAGTTTCATAATGTTATGTCAATGTTTTTTCCTCATATGTTTAGAACAAAATATCTGTTTTATAAAAAATTAGTCTGTGACTGGTACATTTGAGGGCAAGATTAAATTCTGTTAGTACTCAGAGGGCTGTGTTTGCTATAGTAACCAAGGTCATTACTGGCATAGTAAATACGTTTGGTAAATTAATCTACGGGCCTTATTTTAATTCATAAAAACACTTTTAGTTGCATTTCATTCTTTAAATACTGCATTTTTTTGGTACCGTGAGCTTTTTACGTCAGTGATGAGAGGCAGCGTATTTTAAAATACACGCGCTGTGCACGTGTATTTAAATTTGCAATTTCACTTAACGAGGCTTCAATTTTGTCTCATTTAGATGTGATTGGAAGATCAATGAAAACTTATGGGTGAGCATTGAGATCTTGTATATCTCCTTTTCTGCTCCAAGCAGTGGTATCATGAGAAATGCATAGTCATTTTGACTAGTGACAACGTGATCACATTGCATTTTAAGGGCAGATAAGATAATTGGACAGGTTAGATTAAAGCAAGGCCTATCAGGAAAACAGCTAGTCTTTAATTGCTGTCCAGAAAACAGAAACCAGACAACATTTTTAAAAAACCTATCAAGAAAATCATCTTTGTACATTTGTACACCGCAAGTCTTTGTGAGTGCCTGCGAATAAAAGGAAGATGGGCTCAGGTGAAGTTAGTTAGGCTCAAACCAGGCAGGACGCATTTTTCACACCCACCTCCCTCATTTCTCAGTTGTGCCAGCTTTTTGCATGCAGTACAATCTGCTAAACTTTTATTTGAACGGAATACTTAAAAGCCATGGAAACAAGACGAGATGTTTCCATTTATGAGAATCCATCAAGATCTGTTTGGCCTCCTTTTTCACACAGGTACTGTAGGAGAAACACTGGAGGCAGTAAAACAAAGAGTGAAAGCTGGATGGAACAAGTGGAGAGAGATAACTGGAATAATCTGTGACAGGAAAATTCCCAGAAAGTTAAAGTGCAAAATGTACAAGACTGTGATTAGACCTGTACTACTATATGGAGCTGAATGCTTGGCAGTTGGAAAGAGGGAAGAAAACTTGATGAGAAGAACTGAAATGAGGATGTTGAGATGGATTCTGCAGATTTCAATGAAGGATAAGATCAGAAATGAAGAAATCCGTAGACGATGTAGGGTGGTGGATGTGGTTGAGAAGATGCGAGAGGCGAGGTTACGGTGGTATGGACATATCATGAGGAGGGACGTTGAGGAAGTAACAAAGAGGGTAATGGAATTTGAGGTGGAAGGTAACAGAGGAAGAGGCAGGCCTAGAAAGAGATGGATAGATTGTGTGAGAAAAGATATGGAGGTATGTGAAGTGAGTGAGGAAGATGTGCTCGACAGAGACAAATGGAGAAGAGCAACCAAAGCAGCTGACCCCAGGACAGTCTGGGACTAAGGCTGTGAAAAAGAAGAAGAAGAAGACTGTAGGGGGAATAATGGGAGTTCTTCACACAGATCTTTTAGCAGCATTTTTTTCCCTTCCCTGCCAACAGGAAGGAAACTTGTGGGCGAGGGTCAGATATGGAAGAATGAATAACTGCCCAGACCAGCTGCCTGCCAGAAACATGAGCAATCTGTGTATTCCTGATTGGAGGATGCGATGTGGGATATACTTGATTATACTGTTTATTTCCATTTTGTGTATTTTTGGAGATATGGGCACTTTTTTTAACATTCCTGGAAAACAGTTGGCAAAGGTTATATGCAGTGTAAAGAATTTACTGCTTTTATACAGGATGTGCTTCAGTCTTTGATTCCACTTTGTGAAACATGGCATGTTTAGGAGTTAGGAGGCTAGTACATGTATCAGATGTGTACTATAGCTGTGGAGGTTATGTCCCAGTGTTTTGTTGTTTTTTTATAATGAATCATCTTCAGGTTGAATCTGCCCTCCATAGGAGTTGAATATTAAAGGTCCTGAATACTTGATTTAAGAGACATGTAGTTAAAAAATGAATATGATAAACCTTAATAAGGTTCTAAATTTTGCATCATTTAAATACATACAGTAATATAAGGCTTATTGTCCATTTCAATGTATTGCATGGATACTGGGAAGAAAATTTTACTTGAGCGGTTTGGGTTGAAGTTCCTTACTGAGGGGATCCACAGTTGTATCCCTTATTGGGACTGGAACCCAGAAACAACTAGTCCTGATTTCAGAGCCAAAACTTTCTTCATTATTTTCAACAGCTTCAGACCAGATTTTGTCGTTTACTTAATAGTCAACATTCTAGAAGTATGGAGCTATTTGGTGTATACAAATTCCCATTAGTTTAATCAGAAGAGGCCTTGATGGGTTTTA
Organism: Lepisosteus platostomus; assembly: GCF_059453375.1. Classification (NCBI taxonomy): domain Eukaryota; kingdom Metazoa; phylum Chordata; class Actinopteri; order Semionotiformes; family Lepisosteidae; genus Lepisosteus; species Lepisosteus platostomus. Next base: position 40,205,933 of record NC_142622.1, on the reverse strand, counting down.
TCTGGTACATGTTTTGCCACTACAGATGACAACAGTACAAAGCCAAAATCCTAACTCATCTGGGTATGGACACGTGTCCAATTTGGTCAGAATTTTCAGAGTACTTTTTGGTTTTCCCCAGCTTTGTTGTAATCTAGCTTGGCTGCTGATGGTTAGAGCCTCAGAACGATTTAACTGTAAGAAGGTCTGCCTTGAATAAATTAGAATATGTTTGCAAATAAATTACTTAATTAGGTTTTAGACATCTCATGAGGGAAAAGACTGAAACAGATGGGCCTGCAAAAGTGTTCATGGTAATTTTATCTGTTGTGTTTTTTTGGTAAAAGTTTTACACACTACAAAGTTGGAACAGTGAGATAAAAGCTTTTTTTCCAATCAATCTTTCAGCCAGTGACCAAAAACGTTTTTCAATTCCCCTAATGTATCTCTGAATAAATGCTGCTCTGAATTTTGTTTAAGGGGTTTATTGATTTCCATTTAAAGACTGTCATTTACTTAACATTATAGAAATAAGATTACATAGAGCTGTGATGTAGTTAGAATTGATGTGATCAGGGAAACCATGACCGATTGTGTTGTGTGGAATAGCTGGGAAACTATGTATCCACTTGACTGTATAGATAGCGACTGGACCACTTTAAACTTCATCTGGAAAACCAAACAGGGTGCTGTCTATACGGTGGAAATCAACAGGCAATTAACTAGTTTCAAATACTGTTTTTAGTTGCTACCTGGAATTTTGCTTAATTCTGATACAATTTTAAAACGTTTTTTGTTTTCTTTTTTTGTTACAAAACTGTACAATGTCAGCAAACATTTGCTGTCACAGTTCTATGATCTTGAGTAATTGTCTGCCCTGCAGTGAACTGGTGTCCTGTCTGAGATGTATTTTGTCTTGCGCCTGTTGCTTGCCTTGCAAGTCTGAATTGGATGAAGCAATTAGAAAGCAGGTGGGTGGGTGGCAGAATGCTGGATCATTCTGGGACGTTCTTCAATCCAGGAAGAGAAGAGCTCCATTCTCACCGAAGAATGTTCTTCCACGCTGGATAATCAGATTATTTTAATCAATGTAATCTTTGGTAACATAACAATTTATTAACAGTGATAAAGTGGAGACAATAGCTGCCCTTTGAGTGCATGAGTGTGGCTACTAATGGTGTGCATTAGGAAGGGGGACAGACGCAGACATCCTGCTGTTGATGCACAGACGTCTGTTTCATTTGTGTTCCTGCATCAGTACAGGCCTGATGTGGACTGTATTCAGCCTTCTGCAGAAATGTAAATATTTACGCCCAGTGCTCAGGATCTTCTTGTCTTCAGGCCTGCATGCAGTCTCCACTCAAGAGTGATCTACTTCAAGAGGGTGTACAAAACAACGAGTTGTCTTACTTCATTAAATCTATCAAGGCGTTACTCTGTAAATGGACCTTATGTGAATCATTTTGTCTCTCTTTTTGGCTGCTTTGTTAGTGTAAGAAATGATGGAAATGATTGAACTCATTTATCAGTACAAAACACTTTATCTGCAGACTTGGGGAACAAAAAATGGAATCCTACAAGACAGCCTCTACCATATAAAAAAGCTCTTGGTAGATCCTTTGTTCATGCTGATCTTTGTAGGCTTCGCACGTTGGGTATTTATTGATTAAACAAGTCTTTTTAGATTGTGTGTGTGTGTGATTCTCCTTGGTTAGGTTCTGCTTCTGTACTTCGACTTCAAGTCAGGAGATCTCTTCATGCTTGTTCAAGTGTATATTCGGTTTTAAACGAAGATTAGGATTTTGTACATGGATTAATGTGCATGATTACTCCAGATCTGAGTTCCTAAATGCATATCCAGCTGTCTATGGCTTCCCACTTTCCCTCCATACTCACCCTCTTTCTATGCTTAGCTTTCCTGCCATGTTATAGTCAGAGGTTCTGTTTTCCTTGGCTCTCCTGTGCTCATCCAGGCTGTTCCTCTAGAGCTGATTATATGCAGCAACATCCACAGTTCAACCACTTGGATAGGTTTCTGAAAGCTTGTGAGACAAATTAATGTTTATGTCATTTAAACTCTTCGTTTATTAGGTTATAAATCCGTTCAAAAGGACTGGGGAGTGCAGTCTGTTAGCTTCCAAAATTAGCTCTTCTTCTGGTGTGTATGGTATGTATTTTCATGTGTGATGTTATGTGAAGCTTTATTTAGTTCTTTGAAGTTCATCCAGAACGTTATGTATTATGTTTTACAGACCGTGAAAGCTTTTTTTTCTCTGAATATTTGTTACAAGAAACCCAATTTGAAAATATTAAGCTGATTGGTAAGCTGATTGGTTTTTTTTCCAGATGTATGTTTGCTCCCCAAGAAATGTGATAAAGGGAACTTGATAAGTTATGACAGAAAGGTGAAAAAGATTTGAACCATTAAGCAGTGAGGTTTTTTTCTGGGCATACATTTCTAAGTCTGGAAAACTGCAAACCTAAGATAGAAACATTTTCAAGTCTTAATATTTGATATTAAATGTAATATTATAACATTAAACACATTGTTAAAGTATTTAAACTTTGTAAAGAGCTTTGTGATAAACCATCTTTTTCAAAGGGAGTACAGGGGGTATTCCAGGTCTGTATTTTTTTTTGTTAATGTTTCAAGGCATGCAAACAAAACCATAATGCAACCTAAAGAGAGGTGCGTTACCATGGAAGTGCAAGTTGAATTCAAACAATATATCAGATTAAGTGCTACTGTGTATGGCTCTACTCTACCACAAACAGCAAGCACATAACATCTGAGCAAATAATAATAATAATAATAAACTTTATTTTATATAGCGCCTTTAAAGGTGGCTTCTCAAAGCGCTTTACAGGATGACAATAACAATAAATAAGAAGACTACAACAATAAATAAGAAAAATTTCACAAGACAGGACACAAATTATAATTACAGCAATACAACAATAACAATAGAGGAGACCGTGGAAGATGGTATTAAGAAGAGCAGAGGGGTGAAGAATGGAACCAGTTAAGTAAAGGCTTTTCTGAAAAGGAGGGTTTTGAGTCTGGATTTGAAGGAGTTTAGAGAAGGTGACTCTCTAATATCCTTGGGCAAGGAGTTCCAGAGCTTGGGGGCATAGCAGGAGAAGGCCCTGTCGCCCATACAATGTAGACGGGCTTGGGGGACAGTAAGGAGGGCAGAATTTGAAGAGCGGAGGTTGCGAGGTGGGGAGTAGGGCGATAAAAGTTCAGACAGGTATTGAGGTGCCAAGCCATGTAAAGCCTTGTAGGTGAGCATGAGGATTTTAAAGTCTACGCGGAATTTGACCAGAAGCCAGTGCAAGGACTCCAGGATAGGAGTAATGTGAACACTTGCACTAGATCTGGTCAGGATTCTGGCTGCTGAATTTTGGACATACTGCAGCTTGTTCAGAGTAGATTTAGATACCCCAGGGAGCAGAGCATTGCAGTAGTCAATTCGAGAATTGGGTTTCAGTTTTTAATTTAGCAAAACGTTTATTTCACGTACATTTTCTTTTGTCTTCTTTTGTCTATTATTGAATCAGTAATAGTAATATTGAAACAAGTCACATCAACTTGCGACTTGCTAAAAATGCATTACTTTTGACAAAGATATAGTCCCTTAGGGAACTTTTGCTGTGATGAATGGGACATAGAATGGTGTTATGTGTCAGTTAAGTTAAGAGTACATCATTTCATCATAAACGCACAGAGGAAGAGGGAAAACAATTATTCCAGTGCATTGTTCATGCATTAAAATGGCTGTAGAACTTAAAAGGTTAAAGTGTTTGATTTGAAATTTTCTTTTATATAATGTTAGAGAAGGAACTGTACATGGTGTAGAAACGTATGGGGTGTGTGTTTTTTAAAAGGAAAGAATAATTTGCCCATATGGCCATATATGGAATATCATTTTTTAGCATTTTAGACATCAACTTCACAACTGTAGCATAGTGCGATGCTGAGTTTGAATGAATAACTCCTGGCTACAGTAGATTGATAGTTATGGATAATCCTTTTTGGGTGTTTGAGATTTGAAACAGCCAGTGCTTGTCAACTCAGAGAAGTTACTTGTTACTGCAGCAGAAATCCTTTTCCAATGGAAGAAGAAAAGAAAGGCTTTTATAGTTAACATTTGGGAGCAAAAGAGTGTTCCATTTCACTGAGCAGTTACAATTCATAAACTGAAAAGGGACCATAAGCCTTTCTGTGGTGACAATTACTCTTTTCTCTGTGATGGTTTTAGGATTTTAGACAGACTGTATTTAATAAAAATGAAATGAGAAGACCAGCAAGATGTTTTGAATTTTGATGGAAATTAAACATAGAGACTGGGAAAGAGCGTTTCTAGGATTTTTAGTGGAAGAGAGCCGCTTAATGGCTCAGAAATGACCGTAATGGGTGTATGTACGTGCATGCTTTTTGGTGGGTGTCTAGTTTTCTTTCTCCATGCGTCCTTGAAGACCTGAGAAAGCAATAAGATCACACGGACCCTGTCAGGAGCAGATGACAAATTTGCACAAGTAGTACAAAGACATGAGGAAAATGCTGACATTTCCAAACTGAGACATACTGTAGCATCCTGAAGCCATCTGGAATTCGGGAGAATAAAATAGAGGAGAACATCTGTTTGGCTCTGTCAATATACAGCTAGCAATCTGATTTGCTACTACATTTGATTGGTGCAATATGAGAAGCAGACTGGGCAAGCAGAAAATGTTCACTGGGGCGCCTGTCAGGGGCCAATACTATATTCATATTGGCAAGAAGCTCTTAATAATTTGGAGCATAATTTTTACCGAGAACCTCAGTAGACTTGAGGTTTAAGAAATGTAGATGTTGCAATGCAGTGTCAATCTTGAGAACTAAGAGTTAAAGTTGACATGTTGTTAAGCAGATTTAAGGAAACGCACAACCCACAAAGAAAAATTAGAGTATGTTTTTATTTTTTTTTCCTCTTGTATATATGGACAAAAATGATTAACAATTTATGAAACTTTCCTAAATTGTAACTAATATAAGCCCCAATTCACAATAATCCCTGGAGAATGTGGGTGTTTACATGTTACATAGAACAATGAGCTATATGTCTCCACAACTAAATTCTGTTTTCTGTAACAGAATAAAAATGACTCCATAAATTCTTCTTTATTTTTCAAATCCATTCTTATTATTTAGTAATAATAGCTGGCTTTTGTCTAGTTGGACAATTTACTTTGGTCTGCAGTACAAGACCCTTTACTTTCTTACAAAACCTATACTCCCCACTGAAAGCATAATACTGCAAATTAGATAAATATATTTATCTCTGCAACACGAAACTAGGCTATAATCTAGTCATGATGGCCTTTGAGTTTCGGATGCTAATAGGAAGTAGCAGAAGCATAGTAATTAGATGCTATTACTGTAATTAATTTGTTACAGTGAATACGATCACAGAAGCAGTTGTTTTCATTAAAATACTGTGGACTGATTTGTACACAGCTATTATTTCTGCATAACTGAGTCTCTGGTTCAGGCACGGTCCAAAAAACATCAGACCCAAGGGTGATCTTTTGTCAAGTCATGGCCTTTATGCTCTTAAATTAGTCACTTTTTTTTACCATTCTAGATTTTTTGCAAAGTCAAAAAATGAAATACTGTGGCGGCTGTGTAATATTGTACAAAAGTATTTCTTAATTTACATTTCACCTTGCCCTGCACATTGCTAAGCAGGTCCTAGTACCATTTTAGTTGTGTGTAAATCTGGTACAGTGTGTGTGTGAACGTGACTGGATTTAATCCTGAAAAAAAAGAATGGACTTAATATGGGAATGCTGACCACAGAGTCTTCAGTGGCTGGAGTTAGGATGTTGAAAACAATGGGACTTAGCTTTGGCAGTCTCGCCTTTTTTCTATAAGTGCTGAATGCTTTTAATTAAAACACTCCAAATGGAAGCAGTTATCTGCAGCCTGGCGTTGCTATGGCAACTGTATTTAAAGTTGCAGAGAGGCCTTGTTAAAAGGTCACCTCATCCCATCAACAGCACAGCAGATGGGGATATATCCTGATTTAAGCAAAAGAATATAGAAAATAAAGGCTTTCCTGCTTATGCTTTTTTTGTAGTTTAGAAGTAGCTTTTTCATGTCTTATTTGGAAGAAGAAACACTTAAATGTTTCAACGTAATCTCATTTTTGGGGAATAATCAAACTGAAATTACATTTGTATTCTGGTATTGAAATATTCTGTTGCTCTTTTTTAGTTTGTTTTTTCTTAAAGTTTTGCTACCAAAATGATTATATTATATGTGTAAGATGATGCAACCAAGTATTATTTTTTTCTTTTGAGAGATACTATGACATCTCATTTAACTCTGCCAATATATTGATAACCTTTATACAAATATAGTTCTTATCATATGTTATTTTTTATAGAGGTCTTATGGCCATCTGACATTTAGGCTGGTAGCTTTTCTTTCATCGAAATTAATTGAATTTAAATGGTTCTGCAAGCTATTTTAATTTCTGTTTTTCAAATGTAATATGTTGCAAGATGTATATCGTAGTCTTCGCCACTAGACAACAAGATGAAGAAAGAAAGGGAAAGCAATGGATCAATCGTAAATATAAAATTGCCTTTCTCGGCAGGGCCGATTGTTGGAAAATAAACAATTTAGAAGATCAAGAAATTAATTAAAATGTGCAATCGATGATATGATCAGGCTACGAGGTGGTAAAACCGTAACCGCCCCCTTGAAAATTTGACCAAAATTGCCGTGTCGCAGGGACACTCCTAAAACATAACTGTAAATATGTGTCAATACTTCCCTTCGTACTCCATTATGTCTATACAATTCCCTTCAGACTCCAGCCTGTGTCTGGCTGGAATTTTACGTCTTCAGAACCAATTACAAGGCACCAGTATGGTGAAGTCTGGAAGGCCTGCAGCATTCGTACGTGATTCCTAAGGAAAATATCCCTCTCGTCCCCAGAGACCAGAAGATATGGTAGTCCTGTTATGAGAATCCTCTTTCCCTGTGACATTGATTCCTGAGACTTTTCACATTTGCCTTTTAGTTTTTCTTTCTCCGAAGCAGAAAAAGAGCTCTCGTGTGACACTGTTGGCTTTCTGCGTCAGGAATTGCCCTACCCGCCGTGCATGAATGTTGAACCTCTGTCACACACTCTTTTCATCCATATTCGTTTTCCTGAATTCCTGAGCTGTTCTTACCTTTAGGCGCACACAAGATTTGTTTTCCATTTAAGCCCCATCTTCCACTTAGTCACTGTATCGGCTCACAGGGGAGTTTCCCTCTTCCATTTGCAGCTGTACTTTTTCTGCTGACATATTACATCTTGTTTGTGATGAGAAAGAGAACTGAAACAAACTTATTTCTTTTTCTCCTGGCATTTGCCAGAAATAAGTGGTCTGTCTTCTTAGCTGAGACTAAAGCCTTGTTTTATTACCTCTTTAAAGCGCCAAGCAAAACATTTTAGTCATAGAAATGAGTGGAGATTGTCGTCTTCTTACAATTCAATCGACAGCTGGGTGAACTCGGTTTTACACCTCTTCAAGAATCTTGTCACTGGCCTTCGTAGTTATTGTCCATTGCGGTAACATAGAAATTAAATGCTAGAAGTGAATTGTAACCGTTTTCCTCTTTTTTTTATATCAGCATCCTGCTGTTGTTTGTGTTACAGGAAAAGATAACGTTTTGGTGTTTATTTCTTTAAAAAAAAATTTCCCAGTAGTCACACTGCCCTGGATTAAACAGAGGAGCTCTAAATGATTCTGCTACTCACCAATGTTAACAAACCATCCTGGTCTTTAGAGGAGTGCCAGCTATTAGAATCAAAAGATCTCTGGCTAAGAAAATCCAGAATCAAGGACTGGTTTTGTTTACAAGGGGATGAATCTGTGATTAAAGAGCGCACTTCTTAAATTAGTCACAGAACCAGTGATGGAGCACTTTAGTTAGCTAGAAAACACAGTATGGTTGTGTATATGTCATTTTTATTTTAGGAAAACTGATAATCCCACTGCATGGCATCTTGATTCATTTCAGATTTTGCCAGCTTTAAAAGTTGAACCGATGAGACAGGAAAAGAAGTATTTTCCCGATTCACCAGTTATAGATTTTGCCATTAATTCTTCTGCTTTTTCTCAACATCTGTATGAAGGTGGAAAGTTTCAGCATTGGTTCATATCTATAAAATGTTGATGTCTGCAGTGGCTTGCATTGTGGTTGAGAGGGAATCCAAGCCCTTTACCTGTTTTTAAAGGCTGTCTTGGTTTGGGGAGTGAAGGCTGTTCAATGTCAAGATAAAACATATCGAAAATGTTTTCTAACATGTCATGTTCTGCTGTGGTAGTGACTTCCTAAAGAAGACTACATCTAACCTGAAGTGAATGGAATTTTTTTTTTGTTTAACCATTTATCATTTTCCACAAGTAATGATTTGTCTAATGAGAGAGAGAGGAAAAAAACATTCAAAGATTGTGATTATATTTTCTTAATATACAAATTACAGGGCTCACTTTTAGAAAATTTGTCTCGCTTCTTAAAACACTCCCATGTCATATTAGCGAGATTCATTGCCGGATTTGTGTGGGTTTTGTCATTCCATTCCTGAGCAACGCTAATTACAAACATGCTGGAAGCCTTCAGAAGAACTGGCTGCCTGCGTGTGAAAGTTTTTGTTTTGGTGACTCATAACAGCTCAAATGTGTGTGTCTGTACACTGCAAGTCTCTGATATACATGAACGTCTTACATCTTGTACATTAAACATGGCATTTTGTGGGAGATGTAATATGCTCCACATAATTCCAGTTTGCGTAGTCCATAAACTTTTAGTTTACAGATTTAAAGTTTTAATACAGTCTCGCTGGCTCTGTGTCAACTCGTTTAGGATTGTAGCGCTCTGTTCCCCCTCTGGTGTTTTGAAATGCTAAACTAAAACCTCATTATAGTCAGCGCAAGTTCTGCATAAAGATGGCTACCGACAGCTGTGTGTGTGTTGCATTCAGAACTTCAGGGTGCTGTTGCAAGAGAAGCAGATACACATTGCACTTGCTCTGCTTTCTCATTCCAATGCTAATCATCCTGGAAGAATGAAGCTACATCAATGACTACACCTTTCATAGTCTGCCCTTGGGCTGTTGGCAAAAGGTATTTTTCTTATTAATTTTCAAGGTCACACAAAGATGTTGCTGCAGACTTATAAAAAAGAAATGAATTTCAAAGAACCAAGGCTTGCGTCTTGATTCATACAATAATTACCTTTGCTGTCTCTCTGCTCACTCTTTAGCTTAGAGACAGATTAGCAAGTACTTAGGAAACAAATCCATTTTTTTTTGTTGTTGTTGTTGCGTTATACAAGGTATTAGCTCGCTCTGTTCCAAAAGAAAAAGTCATTATGTGCTCAGTTCATGTTACACTTTATTGTCATGGCTTACTTTATTGTGAAATCATACAAGAAAAGGTTTAAATCATGTGTTACTTCAGGACTTTAAAAACTCAGTGGGGGCAACATCCACGAACCAGTTTAAGCTCTTTTAATTCAGTGCACTCGACTCATTAGTTTACAGAATGTGAAACTGGAAGAGGCTAGGGGCTTTAATTTTTAAGGCACTGGTTCTGGAAGTAGTGTCTTTACTTTGAGCCACATCAGATACTTGGTTTTGTTGTCGAATGCAGTTACGTATTCTTTAGCTGCACTGTATTAATCCATACAGATTATTTTCAGAGGCTCCTCATCTGTTTGTAAAACCTCTTCTTTTCATGTGGGGAAAAAATGAGGACCTGTTCTTGACTTAGCCCAATTTAAGATGATGTATAACAAGATGTTGCTCTGTAGAGCATTGCATTTGTGTGATGAGAAAAATAAATTCTAGTGAAAAATTGTCCATTTCAGATGTCGACTCGTATAAAACAAGACAAAGAACGACAGTTTAACCAGTTTTGGAAATTACAATATCAAACATATTGCCTTATTGATACACTTTCTGCCAGAGTCTGCAGTCTTTATGTAACAACATAAACATGGTTACCAACGTTAGGAGACAATTAAAACCATCTGGTTCTTTTGGTTACTGGTAGCTATTGATAGCTGGATTATATCCATGTTCTTATGTTCTTGGTGTTAAAACGTTCCTTCTATTCCCATTCCCTTTTAATAAGGACTTCCACGTTGATTCCATTTGTATCTTTTGCTTTGTGTTTCAGCGTTGAATCTGTAGAAGTCTGACTGACGTTGGGTTGACTTTGCCAGTGCCTTTCAGTATTTTGAACACTTGGATCGGTCTTCTCCGTTTCAGACTAAAACGATTCCGTTCCATTTACCCTCCCATAAACCCACCAGTTCTGATTTACAACACCACGACCGGCCAGTTCTAACATGCGCCTTCCCTTTTTCCCCCCCCCCCACACATTTCCATCCAGAAGAGAAGTGGTACGTCGGAGGACCGAATCTTTTCTCGCCCAGTGCATTAAAGCGGTCAAAACAAGGAATCATAACTGACGTAGTCTACACAAGCGTTTTATAAGGCTGTGAGACATTAAGACACATGGCACAGAAGGGCAGATTCAAGGAGGCAGCCTAACAAGCGAGGCTCGAACTTAAATTACAGTTCTTTGTAACAGAACATAATTACTGACACTAGACGCACTTTTATCAGGCTGCGAACCTCGGCGGTAAAGAATACTGTGGCTGTCAACCGAGCCAGATCTCGGGCGACAGTGGTGATAACCTCTAGCCTGTCCAATCAGCGAAGGAGCAGAGTGAAAAGGCCCTGGGCTCTGGGAAGGTATGTGCGGCATTGCTGATTAGTCATCAGACATGCACCAGAGGCAGCCTCTGCTAGCAGAGGATAATAGCAAATTAGGAATTCCAGGCAGCTTCTTAATCCAAGTGCTGAGTGAAGCAGGGAAAGGTGAGAGTTAGGTTTCTGGGAGAAGAAAGCAGTCCATCTGTGCCACAGGTTCCCAGATAGAGCTTTTGGACTTTTCCCTGTGAAAATGTCTGCACTCTGTACATGTATAAAGTATATAGACCTGGTATGCTTTTTATTAAAAGGGGCAGTAGCAGCACATTTAACCGAAATATTTGTAATTAATGCAAGACTCTCAAGCATCAAGCTGGACATACTGTAGTCCATACATTGATGTACTTTGCAGTGGAAAAATCAGTGGTAGTGGTAAAAATCAGGCTTGAGAGAGGAGAACTAGGAGTCCTAACTGACTACAGTATAGAATAACCCACTAGTGATCTCGGTACAGCTTGCCTCAACTTCTGTGCTAGAGAGCTCTTCGTAGTGAATGGTGTTATAATTCAGGAGCCCTCCTTATTCTGTTTTTATGTCACAGAGTTTCTTGTCAATGACAGTAGCATAATTAAGAGTGGTTTGTTTGGTGTAATTTTATAAATTAGGCAGTGAAGGCATGGCTTTGACCCAAAAAAAAAGCACTGACAAGATAATATTTAAATGATTCTGGGAGCACCATGTTTTTGTTTCCAGTAAACTCCTTGGCTTCCGACCAGAAACTATTAAAGACAGCCAAGTTATTACATTATATCTCAAATTAAGCCGTGAAGAGTCTGTTTACAGCTGTGCACTCTGAAGAGGTGGTAATTACAGTATATTTTTAAGCAAGGTGTTGCATTCAGTTCATCTCTTTAAAATACGAGGTGAGGGTAAAATATTCAGTTGTACATTTGAAGTCTTAGTATTACTAAACAGCTATAGTTTTTTTGTAATGAAACAAAAATAAAATTAGTAAATGTGAGTTTATATAGGCATCCCATATTTATGTCTCGGAGCTTTTATGATTGTTAGACTGGCTGTGGTTTGTCATTGATGATCTTTATCCCTATAGTGGACATTCAACACTACTGTCAGCCTTCTACATATAAACAGCAGGTGTAGAGGAAGAATCGCCTGCTCTTTGTGAGAGAAACTACATTTCTTTTTAAAGACTTGGTTAGGAATGCTGGTGGGGCATTAGAGAGAGTATCAGTTACAGATGATAGTCCAAGAAAGTAAAACAGCTAGTTCTAAGGTGTCTCCTTGTCATTGTAGCTACAGGACAAGCAGATTTGCCTTTGTGTGCTTTGTGGCCTGTTGTTCAGAGCACTGACCGAATGAAATTCCAGAGTCCCTAGGTGTCGTATTGTGTTGGCTTGCTCTGTTGAAAGATTAATAATACCTCCGTGGATCAATCTGTGAGATGTTGTGCATCAGTCACAGGCTGAAGGGTCATCAATAGCAGAGCGCCAGGCACAGACAGAATTGAGTTATGAATTATAGTGTATGGTACAAGCCCTGCACAGAAACTGGGCTGTTTATCCCAAAAGCTTTTTGGGTGAGAATCCAGCATCTGAGACCCTGCTTAAAATTCCTCTGCCCAAGCTCAGTAAGACACAGGCCCAGGCAAGCTCTGCATTTTGAGTAACACTCTCCAGGACCTGTGTGCTTAGGAGAATAAACTAATTGGAAGCTGGTGTACACAATTGGAGGCTCCACGTCGTTATAAGGTAAGGTCGAGGTAATTGATTAGAATTTCTTTATAGGATTTCTCTTTCTTGAGTTAGAATAAGAAAATATCCATTTTTGAAATGGGGGTGAAGTGGCAGAAATGTCATCAACTGGAAAAAGAGTGGAGCTGGCATCTCCAGTTGAGAATGTTCTTCCACCCTTAAAAAACGTCATCTTTTCTATTATCACTGCCCCGGTCATCTCTCTGAAGGTGGCGTACCCACTTTTGTTCTTCGACGTCACCTTAGTATGTCTTTTTTTTTTTAAATGAAGAATTTCCGTTCTCAAACAATTCTAAGATTTTTGTTTACTCCCTGACCTTCACATGCAGCTGAGATCAGACAGAAGAAGTAGCCTTTTTTTTTTAATTGACTTTTAACGTTGGTCATCCTGCATTTCTTCATAGTCCCCTTTAAAACCCATTTGAGCTTTGAAGTTAGTTTTGCAGTTTAATTAATACAGCATGGGATTTTATTTACACTCAGCAGGGAGGCCCCTAATCCTCTCACAGCAGCCTTTTCTTGTGCAAATTAGCTGTACATGGTTATTTAAGCAAATGGACCTGCATGGCACATTCTTCCTAATTACAGAGTTTTTGAATGGAAATTGGGAAGCTCCGATGTACCGGTCTTGTATGCGGCAAAGCATAAAAACGTCAAGTGTGAGACTGCGTGTGAAGGAAGTACATTTTTTGTTTGTTTGTTTGTTTTTGTTTTTTCTTGCTTTTCTGACGCGTTTCCTTCCTTTTATGTGTGCCTTTGTTGAATTAATGGTTGGTAGACTTTTGAATGTGAAGTTTTTTCCCCTCCGACAAAGAGCAACTTGGCCGCTTTCTTATCGAAAACCAAAGCCCTTCCATGGGAAATAGGTGCTGTTAATCCTAATGTTCTCAGAAGGGTTTAGGCTCCTAAACAAGGCCACTTCTGTCTGGTAACAGTGGGCTAAGTGAAGCAATTCTGTTGACATGCAGCTGCTAACTGCAACTCATTTCCCTACTGCACTTTTTCACACAAAGCTTTGCTGTTTGTTCCGATTTAAAAAAAAAAGTAATTCCTTTCTGTGGATTATCACCTCTGGCAAATGAAATGACTATGGGATATTACTCAATGTGTGTTGTATTGCAGCTCTAATCTTCCAGACGCTTCAAAGTCCTTTGTATAATGTCTTGCTATTTGGCAGGAAGCTTGTCTTGTGTCCTTGGGATACTGTATTGTGACCAGACTTTTGACACGTCAATAAAGGAAACTTTTCAACTTTATTAGTTTGGCTTCTTAACTTTTATTTTTGTTTTGGGTTAGGTTTAGTCCAAAGGATGCCAAAACACTTGACATATAAGTGGGGACCTGTTTCATCTATCATTAAGGACAGCCCCCACCTGGGTGACGCGTGGAGGCCATTGTGCACACAGTAATTGCTCAGAGCGGAACTTAAAAAGATCACCAGGGTTAACTAATTCCTTACACCGTTATAATTCCTGACACTTATACAGCGCTTTTCTGGACACTCCACTCAAAGCAGTTTACAGGTAATTGGGGACTTCCCCGGGTAATTGGGCAGCATCCACCTGGACGATGTGACGGCAGCTATACTGCGCCAGCATGGTCACCACACATCAGCTATCAGTGGGGAGGAGAACGGAGTGATGGGGATTATTAGGAGGCCATGATTGGTAAAGGCCAGGGGGGAAGTTTGACAATACCCCTACTCTTTTTGAGAAACGCCCTGGGACCACAGAGAGTCAGGACCTCAGTTTTACGTCTCATCCAAAGGATGGGTAGTTTTTACAGTAAAGTGTCCCCGTCACTATACTGGGGTGTAAGGACCCATGCGGACCACAGAGTGAGCGCCCCCTGCTGGCTCCACTATCACCTCTTCCAGCTGCAACCTTAGTTTTTCCCAGGAGATCTCCCATCCAGATACTGACCAGGCTCACACCTGCTTTGCTTTAGTGGGTAGCCAGTTGTGAATTGCAGGGTGATTATAGCTGCTGGGCAAATGGCCTTCTCCTTCAAATAGTACCATGGGATCTTGAATAACTGAGTAGTCCGGACCTCAGTTTAACGTCTCATCCAAACGACAAAACCAAACGATAGCTGGTGGTTTGTAGGCTTGTGTTTTTCATGTAAGCCAAGAGGCTATTTTATTGGTTACTAAGGATGTTTAAAATATTGTAACAGTGCTTAGAATTTAAAACCAGAAGAATACTTATAGTTTAAAACCCCATTATATATATTTTTTTGTTTTGGAAAAGCCATTTTCCCATTTTTTTAGCCTTAATGTGGGAATACGAAAGTCATTTAAACAATATGGTAAAATAAACATTTAGTGCCTGTGTGCAGGTACTGGAATTTGTTTTAACAGGGCTTGTGCCCTTGTCCCCTGTAGAATGAAGCTGCTTGAACAGCAGAAAAACAAACCTGGCCTCTTCCAGTTGACGCGTGAAGGGGCCGGCTGTCATCTGTTTATTCCGGGGTTTTTTTTTTTCCTTTACCTAGCTTTATCAATTACAGCCTATACATGTCAGGTGGAACCAGGTTTCAGTCTTGCCTCATTAAGTTCACAAGTTGATAATTCTGTTTGCGAGCAATTAAACAATCCACCAGAGAGACAGGAGAGTGAGTGCGCCTGTGGGTTCAGGTGTAGTTATAGCAACTGCGTGAAAACGTGTTGGCGGCCTGCCAGCCCCAATGAGCTCTGTCGTTCCTGCAGGGTCTGCGCGGACGAGTCTTCAGCTCCTTACCGACTGCTCACAGTGGCTTTGAACCACTTTTTTCAGTTCAGTTTTCCAGGCTGGGGGCTGCAGCTTTTCTTAAACCACCAAGCGTAGTTTTCTGAGGCTTATTTTGCTGCTCCAAAGGTGATGTCAGTAGGAGTCACATTGCAGCGAAGAGACAGGTGATTATCCTACCCATTCTGGGGAGGTTCTGCCCTGATTAGGGCCACAGAGTGCTGTTTTGAAGGTTACAGAAGCCCACAGGGATAGCTGTCTCTGTGTGTACATTAGAATTCTTTTCATGTAAATTACGGCTCATTTTTATTACCTGTGGATTTAACAAAGTTATGTACATTTTTAGCAGCTTCAACATTTTTTGGCATGGGTTTTCCAGTGTTCAGCAGATGTGTTCAGCAGTCTAACCGTACTGGTAACTAGAAATCCAGGGATGTCCGATACATTTTTGGTTTTCGTCTATGAATAAAAAAAAAAATTGGTCTCAAATTCTCTTTGTGAGGACTCTTTTGGACATAAGCGAGATCAGATTGCTTCCTACATGAATCTTAAAAAAAAACTGAAAGATATCCACATCTAGTCCAGGAGTGTAAATAGCTTTTAATTTAAAAAACTGTTAAAATATTGATGACACTTAGCTTATTATTTATAAGTCACACTAAATACTTTAAATTAATTGACTATTTATACATACTTTGATGTTTTATATTACTAAATAAAATGTTAAAGGTAAACAAATGCAGTGTTGGAGTTTTAATTTTAAATAACGTGTTAGACATGATCAATATACCACTTAAGACCCAAGTGATTCTCGGTGAGATACTGGGTCCTAAACATTTTTTCCTGGACTCGGAATACTTCAGAATGTATTATACAGCACTTCACAAACTTAGCTTTTATTTTGTTGTGCATGCTACATTTAATGATGCCGTCCTTAGTGTTCAATATGCTATGCATTATGATGATGTTCTTGTCTTCAAAGCAAGAGAAGTCATATTCTTGTATTGATTGGCAGCCATATTATTGTTACCACAAAGAAATATGGAGGGCAATTTGAGCCTGAAGCGCTCCAGCCTCTACTGGAAAGTATGTTGTTCCAGTAAGTCCAGACTCTGTCGGGCTTTTTATGTAATATGATCCTCATCACAGGTGCTTCAGTTACATCATGTATACAGTACATTACCTTGGTCCTTAAAAGGTTTCAACAGCACACGTCTGAAAACAGTATTAAGTTGTTGGTTTATTATACCTGTAATCCAGATTTTTTTTTTCCGTTCATTGTGAGAAGAGCCATGGAAATTTCTCTGGTCATCCTTGCAGCCAAACTGTTTAAATGTCGATAAATTTCCCTGCTGTTGTGGCATCGAGAATGAAACTGAAAGGCCTCTTCTCTTGTCTTCTGTGGCAGGTATGACTACAGAGAAATGCTGCACAACGCCACCTTCTGTCTCGTCCCGCGCGGGAGGCGACTGGGGTCTTTTCGGTTTCTGGAAGCCTTACAGGTAAGCATCCGAGATTCCGCTCCGCCCCAAGCGTTGGGTGGCTGTGGGAACAACCAGGCTGGGACTCATTTTGATTTAAGACGGCGGACGCGTTACTGATCGTTCACCTACGGTTATGTATTTTAACTTCTTATATCTTAGAAGGCTGTTTAATTATACACGTCATCCCTGCCAAGGTGAGGAAATCTCTGTTGGGAGGGGTGTATGACACGTTTACCTTAAGCTGCAGCCTCATATTGATTTCCGAATGTGACGTGGAGCACTAGCTTCTAATTGTGTGTAGTGATGCATTCCGTGGTTCTCTAGCCTGAGTTCGATAGTGAGTATCATGCTAATGCCCTTCAGTTGACCGTAGACCTAAGAGGGCTGCAGGAAAGTGGTCATTGCTCACTTTTCTTCGCCCATGATAAATATCGAATGGCTTCGACCGCTCTGTTACGTATCCTGTAACAGAGCTTAAAGTAATGAACCAAATAAAGCCTTCAACATATTTTCATGTGGTTGCTTAGAATAACCTACATATGTACGTAATCATAGCATTTTTTTTTGTTGCTTGTGCTTTCAGAAATGTCAGACTCATCTGACCATAGTATATGGTGTTCATTTTGCATATGAGATATATTGCATATTTCATATCATGTATAGTTATAGTAATTTTCAGCCTGTATGAATGCTACTTTACTCTAATTGTATGTGTAAAGCATATTGGTTCAGCAATCCTGTACATTCTATTCTTTCTGCTGCTTATGTGACAAGGGCTGGAGAAGACGCAGTACAGCTCCTGCTGTGAAACCTCAAGGCTTAACTCGGGCAGTTCTAAATTAACACTTCTCTCAATTGGCTTTTAGCTGGCATATAACAATTAGGTTTGTGTGCCCATCGGGCTTTTATTATAAGCACCGTATCTGGTTTACGGTGATAAGGGTGATATGGTATTTAAGCACATATTTTCATGCATAAAGAAAAAAGACTGGAAGTGTTAAGTAAATACCGCCTTTGTTGAAAGGCTTGATCATTTCAGTCACAGCAGTTCAGAATTGTTCTACTTCAAAATGAAATCTGAGAATATCATCATAGTGATGCAGTTTCCCATGAACATCCACATTGCTTTAAAAACGGATATTTCCTGTGTCTTGAAAAAGAGGAGGCAGACTTACTGCCCTGAACTCCCTTAACTCCTGAAGGCTTGTTAGGAAAGAAGTAAGCTGATATCAGACATTGTTTAAATAAGCTATAAATGATGTTCATTGCTGTCAGTTCAACGTTCATAATTAATATAATAATCTAAGGGTCAAAATACTGTAAGAAAAAAGAAATCCCATGCATATTATTGATCCAAATGAAAAATACCAACAAGGAGCATGACATGTGCTTGCTGACGTACGATAAGGTTAAAATGCTTACGCCCGTTGATAATGGGTGAAAGTGTGCTGGTAAGTTTCAACAGGACAACAGATAAACTCTGTTAAGTGGTTACCCTGAACATAAGTACAGTAAGTCCTGTGAGCTTCAGTAAACCTATTGAGAGCTATTAGGTTGAGCACTTAAAAGAAGAAGAAAATAACATTGTAGCGGGGAACTCCACTTGCAGCTTTGAATGTAATTTTGAACTTGAGGATCCTCAGATTGACAGACAGCAGTCGTGACGGCAAAGCAGTGTGTGTGCGTGCGTGCTCAGGACAGAGCATATTTTTTTAGATTTCCCCGATGAGCTGAAACCTTGATTGCACTTGCATTTGGGCTGTTATTGTCAGCCTCAGTTCGACTCTGCGGGAAGACCTTGAAAGTCCTACAAAAGGATGAATCATTAAGGTGCTGGCGGGATTATCCTTCTCTGCTTCTGTCGTTACAGTGATCGCGGAGGGCTATATTGCAATCAAACTGCCAGTTCTGCTATTATCCTTCAGGTTACTGCTGTACTGACAAAAAGGGTTAACTGCTAGATCGGTATCCCACTTAATTGGGACTACCGACAATACATCAGAAGCCTATTTTCCTAAAGTGTTTGGAGACGATGGTCACACACACATTGTACTCAAAATGCCTCCTTACCGTGCAAGTACTCATATACAGTAGATGGGTAGGGTTTCCACTCTCTGAAATAGTAATGAATCATGTATAGATTAAGTGCAAATTTTCTTAGCTCCTGTCATGTTTTGTTATATACTGTAGATGTATACATGTAATCACTTTCTGGGACCAGATAGCATATTAGTAGATGGGTTGTGGTGAAACAGTGTACCTAGGTAATTTAATATTTGTCATTTAAAAATGGCAGAACTACCTCTCGTTGTGTGATTTTATGAATGAAATTCATTCTCTTATCTTTATATATCTAATGTAATGTTCCTATACCAATACTCACAGAATTGTGTATGTCGGCCTACATTCTGGAGTCTTAATCTTGATATTGATAAGATACTGTAGTTTTTAATATTGGACAGAAACTTTGACTATACAGTGGTGCTAGAAAGTTTGTGAATTTTCTGAATTTCTGCATAACTTTGACCCAAAATATGGTCATAAAAATTAGGAGATCCCAATAAAACAAACAACACACAAAAGGATATACATTTTCATTCATTTATTGATCAGAATGATCCAACACTAAATGTCTTTGTCTTTGTGAACCTGTGTGACCCCCTTGAGCAGCAGTGACTACAACCAAACGTTTACGGTAACTGTTGATCAGTCCCGCACATCGGCTTGGAGGAATTTTGGCCCATTCACCCTTCCTGCTTCCGTTCCTCATGTTCAGTAGAATTTACTGAATTATCTTCACCAGTAATGGTATATAGTTGTTGGCAATGTGTGTAATGTAAGTGACCTGAGATGAGCAAGCTTTTTTCTTCTCTACATTTCATTCTGAGGCCTGTGTTGATGAATGAGTTCTTTTTGAAACCTCCGTGCTGCACGTTTGTTACAATAACGCTGCTTTTTGAAAATCCTGCCCAAGATGTCTGCAGTGACTATATCCTCTTTAAAGAGAGATGAAAGTGATTAATTTTCTTTAGGTTGTGACACTGGATTCCAGCCCTGCTGGGAAAAACAGGAGAGTTCAGAATGCTTTGCTTCAGAGTAACGGCTACATATAAGTCACGTCTGCTGCTTCGAAGATGTCGGTGCCTTTGACCTTCTTAAACATCTCGAGTTTCTTTTAATCAGTTCTACAGTCTCTAATTCATACTTCATGGCTTAATCCTGATATTACAAATCTTTGACACTTGTCCTCCTTAGTCATACCAGTTCCGCTGTGCACATTGAAGAAAGGGTCAGCTTTTTTTTTCTTTGACCTTTTAATATGTCATGTCCTTGGATTTACTTAATGCGGCCTCATTTCCACAAGACAATAACCTACTGTACTGTAGTATTTCATAGCATAATCCATTATTAATCAACTTAATTGCTTTAGGCACAGCTTAATTCCTTGAGTTTTTAATCACCTGGTTACTTCATGTTCCTTCTTTTGTCTTTGCAGTCACTAAGACTTCATTGCCCAACTAACTGCCTTTTTTATGTGTTCTTATAGAAGGTATTTTTTGGAGGAAATCTATTATATATAGTAATAGTCATTACGCTTAAAAAAGCAAAGCTACAAATGCAATTTGCTGCCTAGATATATACTGTAGCCCCATAATGCACATGATCATTGTACAGGCTATTAAAAATAAAATGGGTTGTTCATTCAAAGATGCAGTATGAGAGGCTTAATTTTTAATTGGGAGTGCATACATTCAGAACTAGAATTGTAGAGTCAATTATAGCTGAGATTCCCTTATTTTTTTAATAATTCAGCACATAGCAGCTAGAGAATGGTGCAGAGTGTTGCAAGCCCTATTTAATTTAATAAGGGGTTACAAGAAACTGCTGTCATGCTGGGATTTTGAGCGACAGGGATGATAGTCCTCAGCTGTATATATGATACACTATATTTTGGTATTGCTTTCCTTTTTTGTCATATCTCCCTTTAGCTCAGGAAAAGCCATGTTATCAAATGACTGATCCTATAGTCAGAGCATTATGTACTCCTGCTGGAATTCAGCTCCTACAGAGGCATGGCGTTTAAACAACAAGCAGTAATAGGTGAATGAGACCATTACCTTTCTTTAATTGCATCATCTTAGAAGTCCAGTCCTTAAACTGTTATTTTCTGTTTAATTGTGATTAGTTAACATATCTAACGTTTTTTTGTCACTTCTAACTGAACAGTGCACATGTAATACAAAGTCTTTGTTCATTCAGCATATTAGTCACAAGTATATCATTCATTTGGATAATGACAAAAGGCATGTTTCCTTTATTGTTTCCTTTATGTGTGTGTGTATAATTTTATAGTTTTAGTTTTGATTTAGTGGTGAATTTAAGTATCACATCTGCTCCAGACTGGAGCCATATTAAACAGTTTGTACAGTTATTGCATTCATATTTTTCAGAAGCTTTAAGTGCTAAGTATTATTGCTGACTTCTTTATTAGAATTTGAGCCATGCAAACATTTACAGCTGCTGCAGGTCATAAGACAAGCACTCTCAGGAGTCAGAAGTTAAGCAGTTTTAGAACAGTTCAGAAAAGGAATATATGCATGTTTTGTCTTAAACATTTTGAAAATCTGTGAGAATAGAATCTCCAGTTTTGAAATAGCCAAAAGCAGAATACAAAGTTCTACAGCACTGCGTTAGGCATAGCTGGGTTAGATTTGACCTTTTTCAGATTATTGCTACAGAACTAAGCAAGAGACATGTTTATCTGCAGTTTTCAATGACTGACACAAAGCTAAACGGATTACAAAGAGTGTAGGAATCCAGAAAGGTGGCATCAGACACTGTCAAGGTACTGCTTTTATTTGAGATAACACGTGATGCCCTCTCTTCTTTCAGAGGATTGGAAGCACCCCATAAACCTAAGTGTTATTCATGATAAATAAACCCCCCAAGGGTCATCCAATTTAAACAAAGCAAACCATTTTCAATTCTCATGCCATCCCTCGGTGGAGTTGAGGTGTTCTGTAAAACACCTGCTTAGTTTTCCTGTTGTTTTTCACTGGCGGAAAAGCGCCAGAAAGAAATTAATAAAATTAGAATTGAAATGATACAGTAGTTCTGCCTCGAAGCTCTTTTTCATTTTTCTAATTTTTTTTTTATTCTACTCTCACCACAGGCAAAGCTAACATCAGGAGTTTATACTGTTAGTTAGGAGGTGGAAAGGGTAAAGCAAGATGGGCAAATAAATTGCTGTTCAGAAATTCTGTTTCAAGAGATTCCCCACCGGTGCAAATCGCCTGTGGGTTCAGGGAACTTTGATCTGAGAATGGCAAGAGTGCTAACTAGACAAGAATGCGAAATCTGCTTGTTCGCTTCAGCGATTGTGAATACCTTCCCAGCCCACTGAAGTGTTTTTTTCCCCCCTCTTAAATTATAGAGTAAAAAAAATACATAGTGTCCAGTGGTATCTGTTTCTGAATTCTTCCTGACTTAAAGACTATGCTAGAGAGAATGGAACCATACCCTTTTGTGAGTGAACTGTACATGGCAGGATTGAAAAGACTTATTTGAATGATCAAAAACTTTTCCACATCATACTTCTAAGATCACCTCAAAGGCCACAGTAAACAATTAACCGCCTAAAGTTTGAACTTTTTTTTATGCTGTTCCTATTTCACTAGTGCGTTAAGCCTTGTGAAACTTTGGATGTGCTCTTGTTCCACTCTACTCTTGTAAAGGTGAAGAGGTAGCCCTGGGACGAATATAGCAGCATTCTGACTGAAAGGTATTTGTATTATAATCAAATGTAACTTGTATTTTTTCCTCAGTGCACAATTGAAGAGTGTCTTAAGATGTTGGCGTTGGTTAGTGCCCATTATTGTAGAAGGGCCTTTTCCCCCCTTGTGCTCCGGGTATGACTGCAGTTGTTGAAGAAAGGGGTGTAGCTCTATAGGCTCTTATCTGGAAATTTCTAGAAGATGGCCAGCAAAACATGTGACCGTGTGGTCGCCTGGATAGACAGATTGAGGAGAATGAGATTATAGCAGGGAAAAGAGCCAAAACAAGATCTGAACAAGCAAGTTATTGAATGAACTTTCTTTGCCACTGAATTCCCCCTGAATGAACTAAAATCTGTGAGCTATTGGACACTAAAGGGACTTGGCAAAGTGCTTTATTTTCCTACTGCTGTAACTTTTTTTAAGTTTACTTTTTTTAATTCTAGCACCCTGATTCTGTCAGTTATTTATTTTGTTTTTAGTAGTTTGAAAAAGAAATGTGCATATTGTATTTGCCCAAGAAATGACTAGCTTTTCATCACAGATTATTTCATTATTTTTGCCTTGCTTGTTTCCATTGCCTAGAACAGTCTAGCAATATAAGTCCGGTGTATGGGGTACATATAAAATCTAGTTACTCTTTTGTTTCATCAGTGTATGATGCTGGACTGAGCAGTAAGGTTCCTATCTGTCTGCAACAAAAGCATTCTTGTTGTTCCTTACCCATATCACAGCTGCATCAGTTGGCTTGAACTACACAACAATCAGTGTAATGTTCACCACAACAACAGCACACATCTTCTGGCAGGTCTGTGGAGGGCAAAATTACATTCACTTGTCCATAAAACTCAAAACCACTATCTCTTCTGTCACCTCGGTGTTCTCTGGCCCAGATTAGATACCTGTTTCATCAACATGTTAATCATGAACATCCTCCATGCATGCACATTGTTTCTATGCAGTCATTCTGCATTGATTATTTCTGGCATTTCTTGTTTTCTAACAACTGCCGCCTTAAAACGATTGCTCAAATGGACCAAAAAGGAAAAAGAGAGCACTGGGCTGATGTCCTCTCCCTCAATGTTTCCTGGCTTCTCTGGGTTTGTCTATTTTTGAAGCAGAAATCTCACTCTGGGCGGTTGCTCTCACAGGTGGCTCGCTTTCAGTCATGCCCATAGTAACCAAGCAATCTTCATTATGGAAGTGGGTTTTGGTTGTATCTTTTCACTGTTCTTCTTTTAATTAAAGTCACCTCTTTTTGAATGACTGTTACGGGTTCATAATTGCCCGATTTCAGCATTTTGTGTTCATCCTGAGTTCCGAACACTGAGTATCTGGTGTTTTTTTTATAAAATCACATGACTTTAGCTCCATATTTCTAATACCAAGTAATAATGCGATTCAAATGATAAAAAAAAACTAGTACATGTTTTATAGGCTGTTGATGTATTTCAATCAACGTTCAACTGCACATCTATTTTTATATCTAAAGTATAAAATAGCTTGGGGGCTTATTATATGAATGTATTTATATGTCAGAGTTATACTCTAGAGGTCCCTCCCTGTAAAACTAGAGATCTCCCAACTCAGATTCAAAAGCCTATATTTGCCAAACTCAGCAGCAGTAAAAATGATTAAAAAACGTTCTTCAGTGGCCTATTTCTGGGTTGTTTCCCCCCTCCTTTATTTGTTCCTAGCTGATGCTATTTTCGTTCAGTGTTATTTTTTTTCCACAAGATCATGTTGTCAAAGTAATTTACAGAAATGTAAATTGTACTGCTTGGCTTCCAGGCTGCCTGTGTCCCCGTGACACTCAGTAACGGATGGGAGCTGCCTTTTTCAGAAGTAATCGATTGGAACACAGCTGCTGTCATAGGAGACGAGAGATTGCTGCTGCAGGTAAGGAGCTGAGCTGGGCTACAGTTCTAATCAGGCTGCTGAGGCCCCAGCGAAAGTGTATGATTGCTGTATGAGCACAGAAATTCACCTTCTTTTTTTTCTGCAAGGGATTCCTGGTAACAGGAAGGCTCTTGTCTGCTATGTGAGCTGGTATTTGAAAGTTTTAATTGAGGTCTTTTTTGCACTTAAGTGACATTTTAAGCTGTAACACTTTTCAGCTGCTGTACATAAAAGGCAAAACTAACAGGGGGCAAAGCTGCCAAGTTCCATTTTCTTTATTTGGTAAAAAAAAAACACACACACACGACAGGGGCCCCGTGTGGTAATGTATTTTTGTATGCTGTTTGCAAGCTTGTTGTGCAAACTGAGAAAAAAATAGATCAAGGTCTGTACTTGCGTGGAACTTTTTTGAAAAAATTGTGTGGGAGCGAAGTTTGTTCTGGAATGAGAATACTAGTCATAGCTTATGTACTTTCACAAAGTTGTCAATTTGTTTTAAGCCCTCTGACCAGCAATACAGCTGGTGCAGTGAGGCATTGCAACTTGCCAATCACACGAAAGCTCGTTAGGAGCACTTTTACCCAGCGAGGTCCAGGTGGAACAATGCCTGATCAGGTCATCTTGAAAAAGGCCTTAACTCAAAGCTTAGGTCACTGCAAGAAAAAGGCCACGCTTGGTCAGTTTTCTGTGCATTCCATAAGGCATCGATTGTCACCAGAAGCAAGGGAGAGGGCCATTGGCATGCTGCAGGAAGATGTGTCATGTGCCAGCGTTGCCAGACACTATGGAGAGACACTGTGTCCCAACTGCAGAGAAAGTTTCAGCAGACCAGCAGGACAGATGACCGTCCAAGATCTGGTCGCCCTTGAGTGACCACACCAGAGCAGGACCGACACATCAGACTGGTCTATCTCAGAGATTGTTTCAGATCTGCCACCCATACTGCTGCTGAAACTGCCAGCAGACACAATGCCCGCATCAGTGACAGGACAGTGAGGCTCCATGCTGCTGGCCTTAGAGCAAGGTGACCTGTCAGAGGCCCTCTGCTCACACCTCCTAGACGTCACACCCGACTGGCTTGGGCCAGACAGAGGCTGCGACGGACTCGTCAGCAGAGGCATCAGGTCCTCTTCACAGATGAGTCACTCTTCAGCCTGTTCCACGCAGACGGGAGGGCCAGAGTGTGGAGGAGGGGCTGTTACGTTTCCTTTTTCCATCAGTATATAAAAATGCTCCATTATCACTAAATCAACACCACGTTCAGTTAATATATGACTTTGGTCTTGTTATGTTTATTAGAATAGATAAATACTTTGTTCACTACTGTGGAAATTTCTTTGTTTCAGAAAAACATAAGAGTCGTGTAAAATCACGTTAAATCAAAGCAACAGTATGTGATACATAAATAGATGGATAAATAGCTAGGGGGGGATACATGTGCATTGCATTTTATTTCATTTACATTGAATTTAGCAAGTAATTGTTAAACATTGAAGTATATGCATAGAGTATATTGTATATTTACTTTGAAATAGACTGGACTTTTAGTTTGTTTAGCTAAGTGTCATGTGCTTGTATTATTGATTATGGGAATATTGCCAAGGCTTTTCCAAAAGCAACTTTGCAGGAGAAAGCAACAGTGTTTCAAAAGGTATGGCCATGAAGACAATCCCTAATTAACCTTGGTATTGGCTTCTTTGGTTCATTTTCCCAGTGGTTCGTGTTCTTTTTACTGGAATTGAAAGAAGAGGGGGGCAGCAACAGTTAAGGGAAAGATGTTTTTAAAATATAAAATGAAAAATCCAGGCACTTCATAAACGACCTTGATGAGACCGAAAACACAGAGAACATCGAGGAGTAACAGCTTTTAGTTTAAAAAAAAAAAACATTATTGTTTTTCACTTCATATTTGACTGGTGCCCCTTGTCCATTTTTTCAGCCTCAAACGTGGCGGTCCAAGTTGGTTTGACCTGCTCTGTGGCTTCCAACATTGTTCCCCATCTGGCACAACGCCTGAGCGGTCGTCCAGGGAAATGTTTTGTTATGTTACAGTTTCTCATTTCCTGTTTGGAGCTGTGTGGATGTTTTAATAAGCCCCATTGCCGGAGACAGGCTGTAGGAATAGTATCAAGAGACTATTTGGCAGGCTTCCTGCTATTAATTCAGCTACTTTTCTGCCGACTGGTGTTTCCAGAAAAAAAATGTCCGTCTCACCTGGCCAGTGACATGAGTCATTGTCTACTACTGCTTTTTTATTAACAAATTAACAATGGATAACTGCTCATCCAGATTTTAGGTTTGCCTTTTCCGGTTACGTGTCTATTAGTAGCTACTTGGTAAGAAAAATACCTGGTTTCATCAATTTGTATATACTGTACAACACATGTGCACATGTAGCATTTTCAGTGACTGAAATACTGTGGCACTACAGTACTGAACATATTTTATTTACAGTATTTCAGTTTTAATATACAATTTAATTCTATGTATTAAATCTGTTACGTGTGTAAGTCCCATGAAACAGCTCTACAGGGTACACGTATACTTTATCATGCCTGTAGCTTTAAGTGCATAATGCTGTTAATACTGGGTGGGAATTTGAGCTACTCGACTAAATGACTCTATAGCTTCAATTTTTTGGTGCTTAACCTCAGAAAAAAAGAATGCTTGGGAATGTAATGTAATTGACTTCTTATATCATACTCTCTTTCTACTGTCAGCGTTGAGCTATCAGATTACTTATGTGTGCCGCGAATTAGATACCAGAGTGGCTTTTATCCCGGAGCGGGAAAGCAGATAGTCATTGGAGAGGATTCCTTCAATTTTATCCTGGTATATGCCCTGTTTTAGCACAGGTAGGGCTGGTAAAGGTTTCTTAGTAATGTGCTAGTTCTTGCTCAATGAACATCACCACCCTTTCCCTACCCACTGCTACATGAGTCCAATCTGTCTTCATTTCTATATCAATTGATTGCTCATTGTTAATGCCTTGTCTTACAGATCCCATCAACAGTCAGGTCCATCCATCAGGACAAAATCTTAGCACTTAGACAGCAAACACAACTCTTGTGGGAGGCTTATTTTTCCTCGGTGGAGAAGATTGTATTGACTACATTAGAGGTGAGTAAAAGGCTGTGTAGTGCTCACAGCTTTTTATTTAGCCACAAAATGCATGTAATCACCATATTTCCCCTTGTCCTTTAAAACTAACTGAAACCAATGCATAGAGGTGTAAGGAAGTCTAGGGGATCTTATTACAAGATCAGAAATGAAATGTATTCCCCAGATTCATGCAGCTCCTTGAGAAAAAAAGACCTTGATGTTTATGGGTAGAGTTTAACCATTTATGGTGGGTAAAGGCCATAATTTTGGCCATTATTGTAAGGCCATAAAGAACTATCTGCAAATGACATAAGGAATATTAACCAGTGTTTATTTTGAATCATTTCAATTCTGCTTATCATCATCAGGTGTTCAAAACAGTTAGGTATTAATTTAGCGTTTAGTCATAAATATGTTCATTTCCCTAAAGCACTAGTTCTCAAACTGTTTGGACCAAGTACCCCCCCTGATCAAACCAAAGGATCCAAGTACAACCTGCAAGTCATCTTCTCATAGGAACCCCAGAAAATCGCAATGACCAACATGAGCGCACGTGTACGCACACACTCACAGATAATAAATATTATAATAAGCTTTATTTGATATAGCGCCTTTAAAGGTGGCTTCTCAAAGTGCTTTACAGAATGACAAAAGGAACAACAACAATTAAAAGTAAACAATAAAAAAGCACCATTTCAATGAGAGGGGTGAGCCTGTTTGGTCGAACAAAGCAGATTTGAATTCATTGGTCGAGCCATGATACTTAATTCACAACAGAGTCTAACAGATTTTAAATAGTCAGGCAGTTTCTTGACGGCCAAGGCCTCGAGGTGGATGCTGCAGTTCATATCTGGAGCTACCTCTCTAATTCGTGCAACTACACCGCTGTGTTGGCTTGTCATTGCTCTAGCACCGTCTGTACAAACTCCGACACGTTTTATCCAATTGATGCCATTCTCTTCGATAAATTTATTCAGAAGCTGAAACATGTGCTCTCCTGTAGTTCCTATTGGTAGCGGCTTACAGAACAGAAAGTCCTCATGGGACATGCCCTCAAACTCGTATCGAATGTAAACGTGCAAATTGGCCAAATCAATGACATTTATAGGCTCATCTAATTGCAGTGAAACTGCTCATCTTAATGTGCTCTATCAGCGTACTTTTGACATCATCCGCCATATCAATAATTCTATGAGTTACTGTGTCTTTCGGAGGGGGCAGCAGGTCGAGCTGTTTAGCAGCTTTTTCTCCATACAATATGTGTCAGCACGCAACTCTTGTGTCCACTCAAGTATTAGCGCACGCTGTATCATAGTACGTAGGCTATGTATTCGACACAAACTAGTTTTATTAAAATTGAAAATATGAAAACCCGTCCCAGTTTTTCAGTGCACACAACAAAGTTCCATGGTCTTATGGCGTACCGCCTGGTGGCGCTCTGCGTACCACAACTGGTACACGTACCACAGTTTGAGAATCACTACCCTAAAGCAAAGGGAAATGTCCGAAGCCTGATACCAATACTCGATAAGGTACTGTACAAAAATGTTAACGAGATGCTTCTTGGGGCTCATAGTGAATAAGGAAAATGAAACTGGAGAGGCGGTTCACTTTAATGGAGCCACATGTAATCAAATATTAAAATAAAAGATTTTAAAGATGTTCTTTTTGACATCAGTAAGTCTCTCTTAAATGCTAAATATACCCACCATTCTAGTTTTAAATGAACATATGCAGTTTTATGTTTACAGAATAAACTTGTACATCTAATGTGCTTGCTTGGAATAATAACCTTCAGTAGTTATCACATTTGTTTTCAAGAGCGTGTCACTTAAACCTTTCTTGTGAACACATTTCTGCATTGTGTATAAATTCTGTTTTTTACCCTGAATTATAGTCTTTCCATTTTTTTTCTGTCCACAGTTGCATATTTTGCTATGAAGGGTTTTTAATTGATGTCATCTTTGCATCTGAATTGATCGAAGCAGTGAGATTAGTGCTGTTCAGCATTGTTTCTGATCATGGGAATCATTTAATTCTTTTAAAATTACTGTGCAGATGGATTTCCAGCTGTTAGGCATTTTTATACGAGTTTCAGTTGTCAAAAAGAAGTTTCTCAGGTATTACAGCAGAAGGTTTTGGTCTGATGTATGCTGAACCTGAAAAGAGTTATTCAGAGTTTTTGACGTCGTATTTAAAGATAACATTTCCTAGTTATACATTTCAAAAGGTAAAGAAATCTGCACCATACAACACAGTGCTCAAACTGATCTAATTGTTTCCTTAACTAGCTCTGCTTTCTGTGCAGGAATAATGAATTCTCTTTACTTACACCTTTTCAATCAGGTAAATGTGATATTTTCAAATGAATGTTAAAAAACATTGTGGCTTCAAACGCTATCTGTAAGCTCTCTCTCTCTGAGCCTGCAGACCTGCTAGGACACTTCTGTGTTTTAATGTAGAACAGCAAAATCAGAACATTTTATTTTTAGGGATCCGAAACCCAATATATATGTTGTCTTCCCACAGATCATCCGGGATAGAATTTTCAAGCACATATCACGGAACAGCTTAATGTGGAACAGTCATCCAGGAGGGCTCTTTGTTCTGCCACAGTATTCTGCGTATCTGGGAGACTTCCCTTTTTACTATGCTGGTCTTGGTGAGTGCTGGCCAGCAGATGAGCCAAGAGTTAAAACAACATTCTTTGTTTTAGGAATGAAGATAACAATCCAGACTGATGTAGACAGTTGCCTGACATGCAAGGGAATGGATACAAATAATTTGCTATCCAAAGTGCAATCAGTTCACATGCCAATAGTCCTTTTCAGTGTTGAAATGATCCACATCTGACTTCGAAGACAGGTGCATGATAACATCAGCTTTAGTTTTGCCGAAAAGAAGTAGAGCAGGGATAAAGAGATAAAATGGAGGAAGTTGGTAGGGGAAAATTCTTTGAGTACCCTGGACTTGCAGTACAGTATGTATCATAACTTGCATATATTTTATAAATTTGTTGAAAGAAAGAGATGCCACTGTGATACATTCTATTATGGACAGAATGCGTGTGCCTCCTTCACATCTTTTCACAGCTAAATGTATTCATCCATACCAAAACAACTGCAAATGTTTTAATTAAGGCTAACATGCCAGTTTGTATTTATTTTCCTGTGTGCCTTGTTTTAGAATATTATGAGAATATCCGTTATCCTTTGATGTAACATTGTAGCAGTACCTTGGACACATATTTGCATCTGTGAATAACTGCTCAGGAGAATGTATTAACATGGACTACACTGGCTTTGATACAGGTATAAAACCATCCCCCAAGTTTACGGCTGTCATCCATGCAGTGACTCCACTGGTCTCCCAGTCTCAGCCAATCTTAAAGCTCCTGGTGGCTGTAGCCAAATCCCAGTATTGTGCCCAGGTAAGAAAGCCAGCTGACCGCTGTCAATGCATGTTGGCAGAAAATTTGTTCTATTCTATTTATGTTCTACCAGATTAGAGTGAAGATCTAACAATTTAATACTGGTTATTAACAAAAACCAAAGAATACACCGTTGCTATGTGACTCCTATTCCAAAGACACCACGCAGTGCATGTCCAGAATTACATGATTTTCCTGCTTTTTTCACACCTTATGTAATAATGGACATTGGATATGTATTAATGGCTATGATGTCTAATGGATAAATTAAGTATTCATGGATAAAGTAAATAAGAGCAATGATACTTCAACTCTAAAACAAATAAAGGATTAAATATTACAAGAAATGATCCTTCTTCATGTTTTTAGAAAGAAAGATCATTTCTTGTACAGTAGGAAAGTATTTCTGCTACAAATGACAATATTTTAAAATTCATTGTTTTGTTCAAACTTCAGTCACTTTATTTAGTGAAACTGGGAGAGACATGTTCTTCAGAGTGTTTCTAATCCATGCGCTAGGATAAAGGGGAGATATAATTTAATTAAGGCTAATGCTGATTTGTTTTCTTAATGTATTTAATTTGCTGAAGTCCCAATCCATTGGAGCAATTCTGTTAGCTTTTAGCAAGTGGAAATCATTTTTAATTGTGAACATCAGCATGTTAGGAAGTTAGCAGTTTTACATGAACCAGTTAAGAGAAACACTCAAGAGTAAAAGGCAGGTGTCTTCTTGTTCTTGTAGTAATTTCTGCACATCTGAAAAAGTGTCAGGGAAGCCAAATAAGTACACATTCATTAAAGTCACATCCAAATTGATGTCAAAGCTTGAAAAAGCATGTATTAAGCACAATGAATAATGCAATTGAAATCCATCTTGAAAAAAATGAATTTGGAATATGAATTCTCTTAATTTGGATAACTGGAAATTGATCTTTTCATCAGACTGGAAAATTACCCTTATTTAATTTTGAGCCACTTTATTGTATAGTTTGTTTGTTTTTTCTTATTGTTTTGTGTTGACAGATCTTAATATTTATCTATAGTTTAACTTGTGGTCAGGGACTAGATAAAGCATCTGTTGTTAATGTCTTAATAGTTATAACCAGGTATACTGTATATCTAATTTATCAATAATATCAACATCGAGTCGGTACATCTGTTGCTGCTTAAGACATTGCCACATAGCTATTTAATCCAAAAATAAAAAGCTTGAAATTGATGATTGTTTTCCATTAGTTCTATTTATGATATGTATATATAATTCCTTCATGCTGGTTTGACTTTTATTATGATTAGTAGCATGTAGTTAAAAGGTCACCTTGTCAAACATTGAATAGCAACAGTGGTGCTGTACATGAAAAAATGAGTGTAACTATAGAGGAAAAAGATATACTTTTGACCACATTTTTTTTTTGCATTTTTTTAATAGGCTGTCTTAAAACCACAGTGACACATTTCTTTTGTCTTTGTTTTGTTTTACCTTTTCAGATCATTGTTTTATGGAACTGTGATAAGCCGTTACCAGCTAAACACCGGTGGCCAGCCACAACTGTGCCCGTCATCGTGATTGAAGGAGAGAGTAAGGTAGAGTAACACTAAAGCCACTGTTTTGTTTTCCTTACTATTCTTCTTATGCCCAAATACTATCAGAATTAACATATCATTATCTGGCCTCTGTTTTGAAAGGTTTTGAAAATTATCTTAAATTTCAAGAAAAAAATGTTTTTTTCTGCCATGGGGAAAAAAAATGCTTTCCTGAAGGCTAAGCCACAAGGAGCTGTACAAGCAGTTGAGTGATGCAGGCTTGGTCAGTCACCCATTGAAATGGAAGCAATAGGGTTGCTGTTCTTAATCCATAGTCTCCCACAAGACAAAATAGGACGTTTGTCTTGAACGTGCACTGCACTTTTCTGATGTGGGCTAATTGTTTACTTATGGGGAGTAAGCACCATACACCAACTGCTGGATGCTTAAGACAGTTCTGAGACCATATCTCTAAAGCACTTTTTAATGCCTTTTTGATATTTCTTAATTGAGTAACAGAATTCCAATTTTCTTTGAGTCAGAATAGTAGTTTCTCTAAGCCAAGCTCTGTAGCTATCCCAAAAATACTCTCTTTAAAGCATAAATTAAGACTGTCTGTTTTACAATCTTTGCAGAAAATAGAGGAAGGTGAGTCTCCCTTTGAACTTTTGTTTTTTCCAGTTGGTTTTAGGATTAAGGAAGTTTTCTGCTAGAAAGAGTATTTCCTTGGTGTCTGGTATCTTGCCACCAAGTGATCGGTGTTCTGTTTCTTATATAATAGCTTTATTTAAACTCGAAATGGGAAAAGCTGAGGAGGTGTTGTCTTCTATTAATACAGCTATATCACATTTTGTTCACAAGCAGTTATTGTCTTAACAAAACTCATGCAAAAAAAAAAGTTTCTTGTTGTGCCAAAACGCCTGCACTTGTGACTGTGCCTTGAGAAAGTAGTGCATTTGCAGTAATGTATTGAACTATTTCTTTCAGGCCAAGTAGTCCTTTGTGTGATGTTGATGGTTCATTTACAGTAGGTTTTCATTCAACAAAATGCACGGTGTTTAAATCACAATTGACAATGTAGATGAAAGCAGGGAGCTCAAAATTCATACTTCTTTCCAGTTTAAACAGATTGGGAATACATTTATTCAGAGAAATTGATTTATGACTGTCTGAAGGTATGATTACAGCATAGTTTTGTGCAATGCCTAAAAGTTGTCAAAAGTTAGTCATTGTTATGTTGAGTATTTCATGGACAAATATGGAAATTACCTATGTTAATGTAAAAAACGTCCCTTAATATTGTCCCTTAGTACAATGTCATTCATGGCATAATAGCAAAAATGTTTTTGCTATTATGCTATGAATGATATGATACTTTTATTGGATATCTAAAGTGCTGTTTTTCCAGTAATTAAATTAACATATTAATTAAATTAGTCAGGCTCAGGTGTGAAAAGCTTATTTTTACGGGGCTGTAACAATTATCTTTGCTCAATAAATGATTTATCATTCTTCAGTAAAAACCATATAAATCTCTGACTCTAGCACAATGGGTGTTTTGACAAGACTGTATTGCTTGGTTATGATCACTCAGGCTTCCTCTTGCTCTTGAATTTTTTTATATTATTGAATTATTTATCTAATTGTAAAACTGCAGATTGCCTTGATGTTCCATGGTGTTTGTTTTGTGTTTTCATGCCTGAGAAAATGGATTTGGAGCTCAATTTCAGAGGGACTTCTGAGACTAGAGCTGAAAGTCAAATCTAGTTTGAAACCAAACCAGTTTTGGCTCCATCTAATTGGCATACAGTTCTGTGCCTTGGTTGCCAT
The DNA here is from genome assembly GCF_059453375.1 of Lepisosteus platostomus. Lineage (NCBI taxonomy): Eukaryota > Metazoa > Chordata > Actinopteri > Semionotiformes > Lepisosteidae > Lepisosteus > Lepisosteus platostomus. The sequence continues at coordinate 40,171,650 of NC_142622.1, read as the reverse complement.
GGAAACTCTGGTAGTCATCTCTCCTGTTGTTAGGGAAAATGGGTGATTTCTGAAAACTAATTGCATTTTGTAATGTGGATACCTGTCCTGTGTACTCTTAAAGTATTCTTCAGAGGATTAAAAACCTTGACTTTTATCTGCTCTTTCCTCAGCTTGTGGTACTCGAGGTCTGCTCAAGCTATGCGAAATTTCATTGACAACAGAGATATTATGGAAACATGCTTGGTACATACCTGTGTGTTCACGTGGAGGTAGTCTGTGATAGAATAAGACAGGTGCCCAGCAAAGTGCAAGATTTCAGCAGTATTCCAATACTTCTCCTTCAAGCATGCATGCAATTTTGATTTCCTGTTCTGCAGCACACAGGCCAAATGTTTCGTTTTTGTTTACCACACAGATTTGCAATCATTTAAACCATTTGCACACCATTCAGTTTGGGTCTATTTTGCATGTCCCGTCTTAGTTTTTTCAACTAAAATTGGCCCTGCCAATGTTGACGTAGAATATCGGCTTCTCCTTTTTTTGAAGAAGCATAACTTCTGTGGTTAGTCCTTTCTGCATAGCGGTACTGGTTGTCAAAAATAAAGCCAGAAAAACAAAAACCTGACCCGTCTGCATTTTGACTTTTAACATCATGTGTTGGCTGGTGTGCTTTTTGTGTCTTAGTGCTATTTCATAATCAATAGGTTTAAAAAGAGCAAAATACCTGTTGTGAGGGAATGACCTTCAATGCAATGAGTTGGTTTCAAAAGAATGAAAAAAAAAAACACAATCAGAATGTATTCATGTGCATGTGGGTGTTGGGCTTATCCTCAAGGAAATCAACAAAAGCTAAGAGCTGCTCTTTAAATAACCTTTTGAATGTTAAGTGGATAGATTTGTACCTTCACTACAGCTGCAGAAAAGGCAAGCTTATGAGGAATGTTTCTGCTTTATGTCCCTCACAACAGTTTCATAATCAAAATTGGGGATCGCTAAATAGATTGTCTGAGTCAGGCAATTTATTTTTTGCGAGTTTGGAATATTAAACATTGGTTTTAGCAAATCTGGAAATATTGTAAAAGTGGCACTGGATTTTCGAGTGTGTTTCTAATGGTCGGAATGACAAAATATTATTTTTGAAACATCCCAAAAATGTGCTTAACACATAATGATGCAGAGAAATCCAGATCCATGCACTTCTGGCAGGTGTCTTGTTAGTCAGAGGATGTGGGGTTTTCTTCCGTTCACCTGCTACCATTTGTGTAAATTTAACCAGGACTCTGGGGGTTAACACCCCTACGGTTTTCAAAAAGTGCTGTGGGATCTTTCATGGCCATGAAGTCAGGACTTTGACTGAAACTCTTATCTGGAGGACAGCACCTCCTATAGCTGAGTGTGCCCTGTCACCATACTAGAGCACTGGTTTGGAAATTTCTGGTTCAGAAGTTCATCTGTTGTTCCATCAATACCACTTATAGTAGCTTTAGAGGTCTGACATTCTAGTCCTCACTGTACCAGGTAGGCCCCAGTCTTGCTTAGCTTTAAAGATCTAATGGCCCAAGAGTCAGTAACTCCGTTGCCTATAATGCTTTCATGGCTACAGCTGAACACAGTGAGCTAAATGTCCATGCCTTCTCAAGTCCATTACATTTGTTAAATGTTTTTTTTTCACAGAAGTGAAAAAGGATTGATGTTTATTTCGTCTGTTACTTCTTTCCCAGCTGTATTTTATGTAGTAATTCTATAGTCTGTCTCATTGCAGGTAATGAGCAGTCGTTTCCAGCCCTATGAAACTATAATCACCGATGCTGTGCTGAGCCTTGATGAAGATACAGTGCTTTCAACCACAGAGGTGAGTGCTGCGTTTTTCTGTGGAAAATGGGGGGGGGGCTTAAAGTTTGCTCATTCTCTTGTTTATCCTTGCCTGTCAATTTGAGAGTTTTTAATGATCACTGAAATGTGACTGGAATGATTTACATTTGTCAGAAATCCCTTACATGAGGAGTTGCCTTCATTTTATTTTAATTCACAGGCAAAAGAAGCATAATGCTCAATTTACCTCATACCACCGCTACAGGACAGCTTTTGATGTTGGAAAAAGGGTGATGTGTGGTTAAATTTTTCTGAGTGTGGTGAAAGCTGAATTATAGTTATGAGCTGCTGTAGTGCTGTCGTGAGTGTACCTGCCAGAATTATTGGAGAAATGTATTAAACCAAGAGTTCCCTTCAGAAAGTGGTATCAACACATTCACACATTCTTGCTTCTTATTTTACCTTATTTATTTATTGTTTTGACTTATGTAGCGTTGGTCTAAAGTCACTCACAGAGGAGATTATCTGTATCTGGACTGTCAGCAGCTCTGCCAAGCTGTCTCTCACAGGGAGCTTTGTGCTAATGAGTCTTTCTTCTGCAGTGTCTTTAAAGGAAGCCCACTTCTAAACCGAGCACATGCAGACACACATTCTGCTGCTGAACATCACATCCTTTCATGATGAAGTGTTGCTTTGCTACCAGATCAGCACATGGTGTTGTTGTTGTTGTTGTTGCTGCTTTTTATTGCAAGGGCTGAAATCATTTAGTGAGGTGATTTTGTGTATGATTTTTTGAGTGACTCATTTAAATGATCTGAGCTCGGTTTTGTGGTATTGGCATCTAGATAAAAGACTTCTGTTTCACATGCTCAGAAAATATTGTACAGTTCTTCTAAAAGCAGTTGGTAACTGGACTTAACTACAGACTTAAGTCCATTTACTCATTTTGGATATGGGATCATGTTAAAAGTTTCTAAATATGAAAAATATGAAAGTGAGATTGCGCTTTTAAGTATGCTGTCAATACAGAGTTGAATTTAAAATGTCTTATTTGAATTATTTAAAAATGAATGAAAATATTTGTTTTTTGGTAAAAATGTGTTCATACTGTAGGTTTCTTATGGGATGCTACAGTTTAGGGCATACCACTCCTCGTTGGAACTAGTGTCCCAGTTCTTTTTTTCCTTTCAAACAAATAAGGCAGAACTCCAAAATCCCACAACCAAAGCTGTACTGTACAAGCAAAAATAGGTCAGACAAGCTTCTTTGTACTATGGTGTAAAGAATGTGTTTGTCTTTTATCCTTGTATAGAAATGTTTGAAGTGACACCATCACTAGATCACTAGGAACATAGCTACCTCTGTCCCTGTAGGGTTGCTTCGATGAGTATGAAAAGAAAATCTATCCATCCCCAAGAACCTGATAATATTACATCAGATTCTGTTACACATAACTATTTTGCCCCCCCAAGTAAATGTTTTCTAATGACAAAAGCTAATTTCAGGCACTGACTGCATAAAATGTGACTTAGAAAATGTGAACACCTTTTCCCTTTTACTTAGTTGTTGATTTAAAGTATGTTAACTCAAGAAACACTGTAGCTGTGTTTAACATGTTTGAATGTAACTTCACTTGCTTATTGTATTCCATTGGTATCATGTATTTTGATACTAGAAAACTGAAAATATTATTACTTTATTTGGTCACAAAGTCTGTTCTGCATGCTACTGTTTCATGTTGACAAAACTTGAGTAAACAAGATCAGGCTACACAAAGACTTAACATACTGTAGCTTGCTTTCCTGGTTTCCTTTTCCATGCTGTTTGTCAAGATAACTCAGACAGGCATGAGAAGCCTCAGCATTTTCCCCATTACAGGGACTTATGTAAACTCTGGTTAAGGGCTGTTGAACATTTGAAATGCTTGCCGGAACTAGGAAATAAGATTTATTTTTACCTTTGAGGGCTTCATCAGTGTCTGTCTTCAGTGTATTGCTTCCTCAATGCTGTTCCACAACTTAAAACAGTCATATTTTGCACGTGCTCTGTTAAATCATTTTAGATGTTTTAATTACAAAACAGTATTTAAATGTTTATTTGGAATGAATGCCAAACTTAAACCAGTGACTTAAGTACCAAATATATTTATCCATTTGCAGAGAATTTAACTTCAATCATTATGTACGCTTCCTCTGGGATTGAATGATTCCTTTTACCAGTTTTATTGGTTAACACTTATTTGTAAAAACTGATGTTATGTGGTAAAACTATTGTGGTAAAATAATTAATCAAAAATCCGCCAGCAACAGCTTTCTTCCAAAGTGAGAATCTTTGGACCTTTTTTCCCCTCTGACTTGTTGTAGAATACAGTTTCACATCAGTGTCACAACAGTATGTCTGAATAACTTATTCATCAGCTTGTTAAATAATGTATTCAGGAAACATTGCTAAAGAGAAAATAGGGGATCAGTGCCATGCTACTGGCTAATTAGACATAGCTTCCGCAATTAACACTTTCCTCCTTCAGGGTGTTGGGTTGCCAAACGTATTTGGCTTCATCTCATTACAGAAAGTAATTCAAATCTATATAATACCAGCAGGGTAGTAACATTCTGCTTAGTCTAATCTTAATTTTATAGTGCAGTTCCTGTATTCCACAGCAATACGAGTCAAGTACATCATGTTTAGAATGCTGTCTTTGTTTTAAATGATGGTCCGTTATGCAACACAAAGATATCAAATCAGTGAAATCCGTTCCTCAGATATGTTTACTCCGATTCGAAGAAGCAAGAGAAAAGGAAAGATTCTGGTAGAATGAATTTGAAGATTTTGGGGCTTCAGAAAAGATGCCGTTGTCTCTTCAATTAAACAGGGCATCTGGGGGTATCTGGCAGGAAAGATGGCATGCCATCAAATTCAGCAAGAAGGTCATAGTTCTATAAAGATTCCCCCTGTGGAGAACAGGCCTTGTAATTCACAAAACCATTTCAGAATTTGGAGAACGTCGTCATCCCCGGGTGTTTTTTCCTGGTATTTTTCCTTTGTAAAAAAAAATTCAGTTTAGAGTTGAGTCATTTGAAAGGTCAGTTTTCAGACCAGGCAGCTGAGAGGGCTATCCATCGTTTGGATGTTTGGTTATTTTGTTGTTTTGTTTAGTTTGGATGTCTTATGTTACTTACTTGGCATACATCAGAAGCCCTTCCTGACTTGCACGACCACAAAGCTTAAACAGCGTGGTTTGAGAGGGCCACATTGGCTCTCCTAGCATCATAAATCTTGAAAGTGTTTATACACGTGCAACCTATGTGTATGTCGGAATTCTGTCATAAGAACATATTCATATCTTTTTGTAATTTGTAAGCAATTTGTGCTTTAAAAAGAAATTAAGCTAGATTTGTTTCATTTCATTACCTGGTATCTTTATTAAATTAAAGTTTCCTTTTTTAACTTTGTGCCCTTTCGCCCACATTTAACTGTACTTTACATTAAATTAGGTAGGACATCACAGCAGTCTTCAAAAGCTTCCGCACCTTCTTTGAAGAGCTGCTTTTTTTTGCACTGTAGGAAAATAAGCAACCTAGCTTGGCATTTCACATTTCATTGCGTTGAGTCTTCATCTTGCCTTCATTCTCCTTCATTTCTCTTCAAACTATTTTGATGAAATAGTTTATGGCAAATCCAGATTGGTGGGGTTTAAAACAAATTGTATTTTTTAATGAAATAACATTTATTCAGTCTCACCACTGAGCCCAATCCGTACAACCCCTCTCCCGATTTGCACTGTGCTCCAGGCTAAAAAGAAGTTTTCGTGTCTGTATGCAGCATGTGTCTTAAGTATGTCCTTGGATTGTTGTGTTGTTGTGCCAGAACTGAGTTTGATATTCTCTGAGGTTTTTAATGCTGCAATAAGAATGGGCAAGTCCCTAGTGTGTGATAGATCTATTTTTTTTGTTATACTTTGATGAAAGAGATAACCTGCTGCTTTAAAAAAAAATGCTTGGTAGTAGTTTGAATCTCTGCCTTGATAAGCCAATGTATAAGGCAGTTATAGATATACTTGTGTATCTACATATGTGTTTGTGTAAGTTAATACTGCATATGTAAAACAATCTTCATTTATCCGGTATGTAATAATGCAGTTTTGTAAATGCTTCACATTTTAATTTGTACTGTATGTGATAAAATAGTTAATGGAAATGAAATGTCTTTATAGCTTACTTTAACACTGCAGTCAATATAGATGTTTTTTTACATCATTCCAAATCTGACTTGTGCTTAACTGTGCTTTTTAAAAGTTATTTCAACCCGGAAATTTTGGATTCCTTAGCAGTTGTTTGTCTGTTAGAAACCAGGGTTTTATTACGGAATATGTATTCTTGCTGAATCCTGATAATGGTCATCAGTTACAAATATCTAGCCTTACAGAATAGAGTTACTAATTTTTTATTGTTAACTGTGAATGACGTTTTGTTTGAAACACAATTAAACCACGTGCTTCTGCTTTTTGTGAAGTTCCCATGCAGTAGACATAGTCTGTCAGGTGAAATATGTAAGGGAGTGTTAAAAAGCTTGTGAAAATCTGGTGTTTTTGTAGTCTGGATTCTGTACTGTAGGTGGTAGTTGTCTGAGAGAGAATATATCTATGTGTTAAATTGAGAAGTAGAACCAATTATTTGTGTTACAGTATGTGATCACATATTAATGTTATCACATAAATAGATAGTGAATTGAAGTTTCAGATTTCAAACTTCAATTATCCTAAAACTAATTTCTAAAAACTTTGTAATATCTCTGCATGTGAGAAAGTAGCATGAAATAGTGCTCTTTTGGGGTTAAACAGCGGGTCCTGGAAATGTTTAAAGTACAGTATGTGAAACTGATAAAATGTTAGAATGGAATTAAAATATCATACTTTATTGTTTACATTTTTAATCTCTTCTCCTAGCTAGAGAAGATGCAATTTTAATTCAGAACAGATATGACACCCTTTTGCTGCCTCAAGAAGGAAAAACAGTAAAAAGAACTTCGTTTTAAGGGAATGCATCAAATAACGTACTTGTTTCTGCATTTATTAATTGCATTCCCATCACTGTTTTCAATGTAAAGCTGCCCGAACAGAGTGCACTAGCTTGGTGAAGTGACAGCACAGCCGCTACTTGCTTGTGTTCTGTTTTCAATGGTGATTGCGCTTGGCCCTCTATCCAAAGACTCCTCACTTGATGTTGGAGAAGTTCCGTTCTGGAGCCGAAACACATGACGGCTTGGTAATTAGTGGTAAAAGTTTGCATAGGCAGACAACGCAGGTGCATATTTTAGCACTTGACCAACTGGAAAGACATTTGTCATGTTGTCTTTTACAGCAACAATAGGTGTACTCTGACCTTCTATCAATAAGTTTATACCTTTTAGCCTGAATTCAGAAAAGTATAATATATCAGAAATAATTCAGCTCAAATGGGAATGATGAGCTTCTCTTTCCAGGGTCAATAAATCTGTCCTTATCAAGCAATTCGGTAAGATTCAGAAGACGAAAATGGCATCACAAGAGTCTGACCATGCATTTGCGATTTTTTTTAATGGCGAGAGGGGGATTTTGACGCTTCAAACCATAACGTGACATTTCTGACATATGCCATGCTTTTGTAGGTGGACTTTGCCTTCACCGTCTGGCAGAGTTTCCCAGAGAGGATTGTGGGATACCCTGCCCGGAGTCACTTTTGGGACAGCAACAAGGAGAGGTGGGGTTACACCTCCAAGTGGACAAATGACTACTCCATGGTTTTGACTGGAGCTGCTATATACCACAGGTAAGAATGTAGCCGACTGTATTTATAACACTGCATGAAGCACACTGCTTCAACCCTTTGTCTTGCCAGAGAAGAAAGAGTTTATAATATCCTGACTAGAATAATGCAGTGTTTATTTTTATAAAGGCATTTAAGCCTTTTTCCTCTTGATATGTTTCAAGCCAAGAATGCTTTCCAAGCTTCTTCCTGTCTAGTCATGTGCAAAACTTGTGGTGCTGTTTTATATTTTGAAAACAGCAGATTATTACGCACCAGTTAGGGTGAAACTTTATAAGGCAGTAAAGGTGCAGCCAAATTGTACTTATTTAATCAATTTAATGAATTATTTTTTTTTAAACTGTTGTAGCCCAGCTGCACTCAATGTTTCACCCCAGAACAAGCCATTCGAGCTGTTAGAAACACTGTTTGCACTCAGAATCAGGTTAACATCCTGAACTGTTTCAGAGCTTGTTTCTGTTATGCTTTTGTGAGATGCATACAGTCTGAGTGTGCATGTTACAGAACTTTGTTTTCAATATATATTTCCTTTGACAAACTGGCAATTTGCAAGTTTTCTAGTCTGTATAGAGAATCCCTAGAGTAGTTATAGATGCTCCCCAATACAATGAATATAAATGCATACTGCTCTCTATATAAACTAGTCAAATTCCTTCAGATTTAATAGCAATAAAATTCGTACTTCTTAAAATATTTGTCAGAGGAAGTCTTCCAATTACTTCTGGAGTCTAAACACAAAGTACCATTGCAAAACGTTTTTCTTAGGTTTAACAGTTAATACATGTGCAAAATAAACATAACTAGCTCTACATAACCTCGCAACCCTAGCTTCCTTTAGAAAAAAATCTCAGCATTTTTTTATTTGTATTCTGCGCAAGTGGGTGTTCGTGTGTTCATTACACTGTTTCTCATCTCAGGATTGTAGGGTTTCAGAGAGGTCATACTCTGGATGTCTTCTTATAAGAAAGTAACCTGAGACCTCTATTCTTTCTTGCAAGTTTTATAGTATATTCACTGAACTCCTGCCAAGGTTAATTAAACAGGCACTGCCTAACAAGAAATGACTATAGGAAAACTATAATATGAAGGTATTTATGTATATGAACACACAAGCTAGAGATGGTTACAGTCCTGTGCCCCTACACCTTGATCTCATGTTGTCTTGTGTTTATTTCTGTTTATTACTTTCCCCAGCATTCACTGTTGAGGAAATTCAGAAAACTCCTTTTTAGAATTCCCAAGAAGACAGATTCATTTTATAAAAAGGAGGCATTTACAGCTAAGCACAACACAAAAGCAGGATAGTTTGACTTGAAATAAATGAACTTATAGTGGAAGTGCATGCACTGATATCTGATATCTTTTCTTGTCAACACCACAGGAAATGTGACATTTTGAGCAGGTCACTGGTAAACTTAGAATGCTTGAACTCTTGTGATTGTTTTTTTTTTATTTCGATTTAAGCCATCTTAAAAATTCCTCTTGGTGTTTCACTTTAGATACTACCACTACTTGTATACAAATTACCTGCCTGCTAGTCTGAAAACCATGGTGGACCAACTGGCCAACTGCGAGGACATCCTGATGAATTTCCTTGTGTCGGCTGTCACCAAACTACCACCAATTAAGGTGACACAGAAGAAGCAGTATAAGGAAACCATGATGGGACAGGTAATGGAGTGTTCGTTGTAGAAGGGAGAGCTACAGGCTGATGAACATCGGCCCAGATATCACTTTGGAAAACAGCGCAGGCTGTTTTGTAGCAAAGAGGGCCAGTCTGTTTCATTTTCAAGAAAGAGCTTTTGGAATTGGCCACCAAAAAAGATCAGAATGAGCAATATCGGGCGGTGATCTGGACTCACTTTTGAAGCTTGCATGATGTTCTGTCCATGTTTTTCTCCTAGACATGTTTGGCAAGCTCTTTCAGAAGCGGTACATTTCCACACCTATGCAGTTCTGATGCAGTTACCCCACATTTGATAACATGAGAAGCGATGACACTTCATAGGAGTTTTGCATTAAGATGTGTATTTATTCAACGGCAACAAAAGTCCATTTTACTACTACAGCTCCACTTACTACTGTGTACTTGACTGGGATACATTTTGGAATAAAACATTTGATTTAATTCTATGTATTCCTGTTAACCGTACCAGTTCCAAAGTTGATTTTGGTGTGCTTTGATGCAGCACCATATAGGCCTGGGCTATATCGACCATTTTGAGTAGATCTCATTTTGATGTGGTTTTAGACTTAATATTCGCAAGAAAAGTACATCACAGAGTGCTCCTGTTTGTTCCTCATGATCGTGAACGTGTCTTAAAGGGATTACTATCTTTGTGATGGTTCCTTAACTTTTGTTATCACAGAAATATTGGCCATTCAGCTCTTAACAGCATCTTTTTATCTATAAAGAAAAAGAAAATCAACATCCAGAAACACAGCAGAATGTAATTTTGTAGTGCATTAAAAGGAAGCAAGTCAAAGGCACTGTGACTAAAGCATTTTTTTCATGTCACTTAGAATTAGAATAAGTATACCGTTCTGTCATCCTTGAGGGAAAATAAAAGCATACACAACGCCAAGCCTAGCATTTGTTCTGTGTTCCATAGGGAACATAACTTTTTATTTTAAACAGTGTATTGTCAAATATCCATGGTGAAATCACAAGGTTGTCCTATATTTTTCCGGAGCATATCAAGCTTTTAGAAACCTTATGAATACTGACTCTTGAAGACTTTTTTTTTGAATTGGCAGCTTTTCCAGGGCACTTTCTGTAGTCCCTTGCACCTTAACTTTGCACCAAGAAGACCTAGTATTATTTTTGCTGCCTTTTCTCTTACATGCCACTCAGAAATATTCTTTCACACTTTTAGGGTAATGTGATGCCATTTGGGAGATAAAGATAGGTTTAGGGTCATTTTCTGTCTCCACCTGTTCGATCCCGGGATCCTAACCACTCTTCCTTCTCCTCCTCTCCTCGCAGTCCTCCCGCGCCTCTCGCTGGGCCGACCCGGACCACTTTGCTCAGCGGCAGACCTGCATGAACAAATTCGCCAACTGGTTTGGCACCATGCCCCTCATCCACTCCCAGATGAGGCTGGACCCAGTCCTCTTCAAAGACCAGGTGTCCATACTGCGCAAGAAGTACAGGGACATAGAGAGACTCTAACGAGCTCTGCACCGTGGGGCTGGGGGGGAGGGAGGAAAGGTGGGGGAGACCACATGGGGTCTCTGAGCAGCACCGTCGTCCTCTGGCCTTGTGGCACCCCAAGAAGACTGCACCCATCACCATGGAAACCGGCTGGACGTTTCCTGTGTGCAGCAGGACCAGCTTGCTCTGCGGCCCTGGACAAGCAGAAGCATTGAATCGGAGGGAGGTCGTGGTGCTGGCATTCAAAAATGATCTCTTCCACCTCCCCAGGCCTCGCCACCCTGCGCCCCTGTTCTTCAACTATGCAGATTTTATTTAAGGAAGGCAGATTGTCTGAAGAGACCTCCTTTTTTGTTTTGGTTTGATTATCCCTTTTTGTTTTGTTTTGATTATCCATTTTTTTTTTCCCAAGCACTATTCCCACTCGAGTCAGTCTTGATTTTTGCGAACAGAAGGGAAGCCAGCTTCTGTGGAAATTGTGCGTTTAATGTGCCTAGAGAGCAAAAAAGCAAGGAGAGCAAGGTGATGAAAGTGTACATGGACAAAGAAATGAAAACATAACCAAAACCTTGGCAGAATCCTTTCCTTACTTCTCATCGTTTGCTTGATCACCTTGTTTTGGAATGGGTATTCCCAACACTAAAGGTTTATGAATAATCTGTGTCATATCTCAGTTCATTAAGGATAGTGCCAGAATTGGCCATCACATTTTTTAAAGTATTTTTAACTTTAGAAAATCTGTGTATTAAATTAATTAAATTAAATTCACTTTTCATTTGGTTGCCCATTTCAATGCTGACATGAGGACATTTTTCTGATGAATTAAAGAAATGGTACGGAGTAATCTATATCATATTCTCATAGCAGGAGGGAAGGAATTGGAAATGTTATCTTTTAATGTAGAAACTGTAAGAAATAATTTGAACTGTGTAGCCATCACAAAAGGGATTTAACTTTTCCTTCTCTGCTGTCTTCTATAAATGAATGATAAGAGGTCTTTACTGAATGAAGAAGGAGTTGGGGGGGGTTCTGTCTTTGTTGATCATCTCTAATTTTAAAGACTTTCAAGTGTGGAAAAATGAAAGAACATATTCATCATAGCCTTTAAACTGGAGTACATCTTGGATCATTTTCAGTTTTTGTTATGTTTTTCTTATAGAAAATGATTCTAGCAGCTCACAAATGAGAGGAAGGAAATAAAAATTGGAAAACATTGTTCAAGTCTGTTAGTTGCGTTGTAAAGTAAAAACATGCACAGATCTTTGACTCTTCGTACAGGGGCAAAGGAGAAATTTTCTAGATTTAAGGTTTCATACATAAAAATAGAAGCACATCACAACTTCTTCTGGGTAGCAAGCTCAGGTATCAAATGGAGAACTGAAAGGTTTTTGAAATCCTGAGAAAAGTAGTGTATCCATCATAGGTAACAACCATAGCAGAAAAATTGGAGGAAAGCCTTTGTGTAGGGCTATATCCATTTGTGAATAAGTATGCTTAAATAGCATTTCCCAATGTGAACAGTGACAGGTACTGCATGGGCAGCCTATGACAATGCAATGCAGTAGTTGAGTTTCTGGCTCTGAATTATTTAGACTGTGAGCAAATTCATCCAAAGAAGCTGGTGGTAGTTCTGTGGATGAAAGGATAAAGGACATCATCATAATTTGCTCACATATTCCAATTAATATTTTCTCAAACTGGGAACTACATGCTGAAGATAGTCTGTTTCATGTAGTCCTCTTGATTTTTTTTTGTTATTTTTTTACCGTTACCATTATAAGTCATTTCATTAAAGAGACTAGATCAAGACATTACGCACCAAATTCCGGAGTTTATGTACAGTGTTATTTTATGTCCAGTCCTGCCATTTTAATGTATCCTTGAGGAAATACTATTTGGCACAACACCAAGCACAAGAGAGAGTGGTCATCAACACAGCGGTGTCTAGCAGATTCATCCTTTGTGTCATGCAGAAGACAAATCCATTGTTTGGGGATGTTTAAATTTGCCAGGGTACTGGATGTGTATGCCGCACCTACACTTTTTTTTTTAGCTGCAGAAATACGATTTCGAAGCGGAAGTTAAAAACTGTGATAGTTAAAAGTTAAATCATACATTGATTTTGTAAGTCCCGATAGAAGATGGCCCTTAACGGTTATTGAGAGCTTGTAATACCTGCACTGATAGCAAAGTGCACTCACAGCAGATAGTTATATGACCACAACTCCCTGCCCTCCGACATTTGCAGTTTGAAAACCATGCCTGTAAATATGCACTAGAGAGGAATGAGCTCTAAGTCTTCATCTTGGATCATTTCATGTCTCTGCATACACGCGTGCTTCTGGGTTCTTGTGTTTTGTTCATTCATTTCAAGGGAATGGTGCTCTGACAAGGGTAGTTCCTTGTTATAATCTTTACTAAAAGTTCTATTTTTTAAGAGTGGGGGCTATGTTAGCCTTTGCTTTACAGGTACTTGAATGTCTGATGACTTGAAGGAGTGCTGTTCAAGTGGCCTTTAGTAAAGGTGACTGAACTTTATTTTAATCAGTGGTGAGCCAAAGAAGAAACTGCAGCCAACTGTGGTTTTCATAACCTAATTCAATATAGTTTGAATGATTTTTTTGTACTTCTCTAGAATAGTAAAGATTTGTTTTCATTGTTTTATTCATCTGTAGATATGATTGGACACATGGTATTAATATAACCAAGGTTTTAACTCATAAATTAAAAGGAAGAACAGAATTTCAGATGACCATTTTCTGGCACTCAAAAGATATACTGTATATATGTATTTATCACAACTATTATAAAAACATTTTTTCCCCAAAATAAAACTATAATATTCCTCCTCACTGTGCATTTTCTCCTCAAATTAAGTAAAAAAAAAAGCTTTATTTAAAGTTGTTTTTTATTTTAAGTTAGAGATCAGCATAAACCAATCAAACCACTTGAGTCTGATTTTAGAAATACAATGTTTATCTGGACGAGAAACTCAGGACATTGTCCTGTATTCTTCATTACTAAACTAATGCCATATATTTTTATAAAAGCTGAAGATCTTTGTGAATTTGAGAGATGTTTATAGATGTTTCAAATAACAGATTTCAATGTTGGATTATAACTGAGCAGACTGAATTGGTGTAGATATAGCAGAGTGGATTACTAATGAACGTGGTTCGTCTGAAACTGATTAGAGTTTGAAGCTCTACAATCTATTTTAATGGCTCACTTCTGGTTAAAGTTGAAGTGTGGATCTCCTTTAAATCACCTTATTTTAATTAATATCAAGCCTTTTATATCTTTAATGCATTAATTTTTAAAAATGTTTTGATCATCTCATATAGGAAATGTCACCCCTGCGTTGTAATTCATTGTATAACCAAATTAGGAAAGCTACAGCAGGCCTTGTCATATTGTACATAAACTTGTATATTTATTTTGACACAGAAAAACAATTGTGTATAGTTTCCGAATGCTTAAAAAACCATTATGGGAATACATAGATGGGGGGAAAAAAATTCTAATGCAAAAAAGCATACCTTATTTTGTATAAGATGTACATTTTTGAAAAGTTTTTTAATATGTTGCCACAGTTTTTTTTCCCCATGAGGTTGCCACATCTTTTCAAGAGGTCCCCCATGCAGGTTAAAAATAACACTTAGTGTAATTACATGCTAACGGAGAGTGAGAAAGATATTACAAAGCCATAGACCTTCTTTTTGCTTCATCTGAAAACTATACAGCTTCTAGGTTCTCCATCGAAGATAGTTTCCTAGGTAGTGCCACCAAAGACTTTGTCCTGCAGATTAATGAACTCTGCTAAATACCTTTCTGTGTGTGTGTGTTCTCATCAGAATGCTAGTAAGGAAAGCATAGGTGAATCTTCCACAAAGTAGCTATGTAGTCTACATCAAATCAGCATTGGTGTCTGTTCTCCATGAACTGACCTGTATCCTTTGCCACATGCCTGTATAAACTCATAACTGTTAATATTTTGTTTTTCATGTTGGCTCTGTTAAAGACACAAGTACATTGTTAGTTGCAGAGGCTACTGAATGAATATATCCACTAAAATTGATGGTGGTGGCTACATTTTCTGAACTTTTTTTTCTGTTCTTTCTATATCAGCTTATCTCTAATTGTTAGTTGTTCTGGTTGCTGTGCAAAACAACTGCAGAAGGCAAACACTGTTGTCTGCCTTACAAAGAACAGTTGTTAAACTTGGCAAGCAATCAGTATTTCAAAGGACGAATATAACGGTCAAAGCAGTTTTACAAATGTGCTGCTTGTTTATTATCAAAGAATTCAGAATGCATATGTGGTAAAAGTATTCTGCCAAATACTTCAACACCAGACCAAATACTCTCCCTAGTGTGTGTAGCATCACTTTCTCTAAACGTGCTATCAAACAACAGCATGACAACCATGCAAGAGGTCAAAATGCAAGTGAGCTCTGTACTTGGCTCTTTAAAAACATATGCAGCAATACTGTTTATCATTTAAAGAACAATTTGCATACTAAAAGGAATGTTTCAGGACCATCAAATATTACATGTACAGTGGTTTGTGTTCAATTGCAAAATTCAAAGCGTGAACCTTCTTTCTCTCATTAGGATAGCCGTCTCACGTGCCTGCACAAAATAGTGACAAAAGACCATTTACATATCTCAGAACTTGTGTTTCTGAACAGTGTGGATGTGCCTTTAATATGAGCCACTATGCTTTCTAGTCTTAAGCAGGTGCTTAGTGCAGTTTTCACTAAGCAGTTTGGGAATTTGTGGTTGTTTCCCCCCCACTAAGACTTTTAAACCTTTCCTTAGTTTACCTTGTCTAACACTGGAGCTATTGCTACATTGGTAACTGACATTCCTACCTTTCTGTGGGAAGGTTTTCTCATTTCTACAGTACAGACATCCAGACATGCATGATTTTGTTTGACTATTTATAATGAGTTATCTCACAAACTGTATTTTATATTTTTATTTCAACCCCCATCTCCCCTGTAATTAACAAGGATTCTGTTGACTTTTATAGAGAGAGAATTAAGAATTAGACAAATGACAATTTTGTAAGAATGATTTTTAAAAAAATAAATCATATTTGATAAAACGATGTGATATGTTGTCTTTTGTTTGGTAACCTTTGGGATTCTTCCTTTCAAGATAATGTAAATTGAGGACCATTGTTTTAAAAACTTAGCTTACTTGCGTACCCTGGTGCTGCTTTAGCCTGATAATTACAAAGGTATTACCCTACTTTCATGCCAAAACAGATTTCTGTTACACTTTACTAACTGTTCTCTATAATACAGCTCATCTACATGATGTTACAATGTTTCTTCTAATGTATTTGAACGGTTGGGTAATGATATGGACTCGGACACTGCTGAAAAATCATTCCTTACAATGAAGACCAGGAATTACTTGGGAAACGGTTCGGCTGAAGTTTTTTAAATTCCTGATTCACGTTTTTGGACCATGGAATACCACATCTGCCACATAGACAATGAAGGGAAACCAAAGTAATTCCCAGTCTCCAGAGTATTGTATTTCACACATCAGTAGGTTGAAGGCCATAAATCTGTTCAATCCTGAGTGGTTTTGATTACAGTATTTACAGTCCTAAATGGTACTGGCAATAGCTGGGTTTACATGCAGTTTAGGAAACCCTGATCCATCTACCAAGATTTATTGCACACAGTTTATGCTGTATACATGGCTTGGATGCATGACATTCAATTATACTTGGAATAATAAAGGACACCTAAACAAAGCACTGCTTCTTGAAAAACGTGTGCAATGAAGCATGACGCTTGGAACCCTCATGGGGAAGAGATTTACATATTCACATGGGTAGTAACAGCAGATATGATTCGACAGTCTATCATTTCTATCTGACTACATTTGGAGTCCAGATGACTTGCATCTGTGGAATGACCTGGTAGACAGTGATATGTAGATGTTTTGATTGTTTGTGGTAATGTTGTCCTTGATCTCCTTTGTTTACTCGCCACAGCTTCATGGTGACCATGGTGTAGGGGCAAGCTCATTTCTTAAGCACTAGTATCTCTGACTCCATACCCCACAGATCTTATTTGGAATTGATTTCCCGGCTTAAAACGGAGATCTTCATCTATACCTTCTTTATATACATTTTAAAATATTTTCAGCAAGCCTTGCTTTCACAGAGGTCAACCCACAGGAGTATTTAACCATTTTTCTACTTGTAACTACCTTTAACATTGAAACGTGGATTGTGTGACAGAAGTGGAAACTACAAGCAACTATTTAAAACGGAGAACAGGAGGTGGCTTCTTACTCAAAGTCCACAAGAACTTTACATCACGTTTCACAGGTCTCTTAAAATCACCAGGTTCTTAAGAACAAGGAAAGGTTTCAACCTGACCCATTAGGCAGACGAAGTTTAATTAATTAATGGCCCAGGTGGAAAGAAAAATAGAAACTGTTGTAATTGCTGATAACCCGGCTTCTATTAACAAAGGCCCGAACTAGATCATTGGCTTACTTGGCTACTTGTAACCAATCAAGTTGAATGGCCTCACATGTTCATAGGCTTTCTTTTGTTCTTCTGTTTCACAGCTATGACAGTAAGTTCTGAGTCATGTTTGGATGTGATTGATTATTGTAATCCAGGGATCATCAGCTATAAATCTTTCACCATGTTTTCAAGGTCACCATTAAAACAGATGTAAGAAACGATTCCAATATGATCAATTAAAGGTGATCATGTCAAATTAAGCGGAGATTCATTACATTAATTTAGAGCTAATCTGGATCTAAAATCTAAGTACTCTTTAGCAGTCTACAAGTAGACTTCTCTTAATTCAACATATTGCTTGGCTAGGTTGACCTATATGACTAACTTGTTTAGTATCCTTGAGGACCAGGGTTGAAGACCCCTGTTCTAATCTCATCAAGGGATACAGTATCTACATGTACACCTTCTTTTAAGTGGTATGAGAGAAGGATGTAACCCCCTATTCACTGAAATCACATACACCAGCGGGATATTGTTCATATTCTGACTTCATGTATCATCAGTCTTTTCCTTATGTATCAGATGTTACATAACATCCAATTGTGTTGCCATAATCATTCACTCACTTTTACACAAAGCGCAGGAATATTTTGTCGATGTATTGTGGAATGTTATATCATATACAGGTGATCATTGCTGTGGTAAATTGGTAATAACAGTGCAACCATTGAAAACCGGCAGGTGTGATTGTGATTTCCGACTCCCTCTGTGGGATACCTACAGTATGATGTATACTGTACGGGGTGTACAGTCATTGATCATGGAAAAATGTTCCTTATATTTAGATTTACTAGATTTAATCCTCCTATCCTGGAGTCCTTGCACTGGCTTCCTGTCAAAGTCCGTGTGGACTTTAAAATCCTCGTGCTCACCTATAAGGCTCTGCGTGGCTTGGCACCTCAGTACCTGTCTGAACTATTATCGCCCTACTCCCATCTCACAACCTTCGCTCTTCTAATTCTGGTCTCCTAACTGTCCCCCAAGCCTGTCTACATTGTATGGGTGACAGGGCGTTCTCCTGTTATGCCCCCTAGCTCTGGAACTCTCTCCCCAAGGATATCAGAGAGTCACCTTCTCTAAACTCCTTCAAATCCAGACTCAAAACCTTCTTTACTTAACTGATTCCATTCTTTACCCCTTTGCTCCTACTATACTTAGTACCATCTGTATATTGTAATTGTATTTTGTCTTGTGTATTCTTTTTATTTATTGTTATTGTCATTCTGTAAAGAGCTTTGAGAAGCCACCTTTAAAGACGCAATATAAAATAGTTTATTATTATTATTATTATTATTATTATTATTATTATTATTAATTGCTCCATGATGCAGTTGAGTAGATATACAAATGAATTTATTAACAACCTACATTTAAAAATACATATATAATACATACATGTATAATATGTTACAATGTGTAACGTTCAAGGTGTGAACATTTCTGTATGGTGAATTCCAAGTTAAAGCAACCATGAAAAAAACTACTGTGCGATTGTACAGCACTATAAACTCGACTCAGACGTCAGTCTGCGACGAAATTATATAAAACTACTGTAAAACCGACGGTAATCTGTATTTCAGTTGATGTGAAGTGTTTACATTTATTGATAGATTAATATTTTGGGGGTATTGATATATTTACAAATATAACTATTATCAAAAACAAAACATCTAGATTAATACTTTAAATATGTTTAGAAGGATCACACGTGATGGGATACTAGTTCTTTTTTTTTGGTACATTTCCTGTCTGAACAAAAGCTCAGAGAATAATAATTGAGAAGCATACATCATGCCATAGCTATTTCTTACATTCGAAAAATGAAAAATTACCCGATGATTGAAACAATTCAGGCAAAATCATACTTGCATGACAGACGTAAAAAAACTGTAACCTAGTTTTGGTAACCTGTAAAACTGTAACCTTGTGAATTCCTCAATCGCGCAAAACGGGTAAGAAGTTTAAATTCACATGCAACTCTAAGCGAAGATGTTTCTTGCACGAATTCAAAACTTGTTGAAAGACACAGCAAATGAAAACCTCCACACTGCCCAGCATTTGGATCTCGCCCCGTTATGCGGAGGCACAGCTGACTGTGAGATTCATGACATCGCAAACCATGTGACACCAGCCCGGGTCTCGGAGATTTCATCCAATAGCCGCTGTTCTACTTTGCATATATTGAAAAAAGGCATTCTGGGGGATATCAGAAAAGACGAGGAAATGTTTAAAAGCATAGACGCCAAAGGCTAAAATAGGATGCGGTGTATGTTTTTTAAAGCCATTCAATAGTCGCCGTACATCTAATGTACAACTACAAGCGAAGAGCCGTGGTAAATGCTCAAACCATCACCGCAGGCCGGGCCAGCTCCTCCGTGGAACGGTATAAATGAGAGACGCCTCGCCTTACTGTTTCGGATGTGAGGGCGAACTGGCTGCGACATCTGTAACTCCCCATTGATCGCTAAGGTTGATTCGGCTGATCTGGCTAGGCGGGTGTCCCCTTCTTCCCTCAACACTCCATGAGCGTCCCTCCCGAAGCCCCGCGCTCGGTGGAAGAGGACCAGACCACACGGGTAAACGAGTAGCTGCTCCCCTGCTAGAATCTCCAAACAAGCCTATTTGTAGGAGAGCCAAGCTCCGAGAGTTCTCGCACATCTCAGTGAGGCGCTGCACGGGGCAGTCTGCCTTCCTTTTCCGGCCGCTTGTCAACGAGAATTTGCATTTTAAAAAAAAGTCAACAGTATAATTTTACAATTACAATTGTGAAGTAGTTGTAAATTACTTCACAACCTCTGGCTTGGAACTGGCTGTTTCCAAACACCAGAAATACATCTAAACACCAGAAATACAAGAAAAAAACACAGGGAGGGCGGAATCATGAAAGAGATACGGAAACAGACAGTTCAACGAGAACTGTCTGTTCTTCAAAGCCAGAGGACTTCACAATTGTAAAAACTTAAAATTATACTGTTGACTTAATTATTGCGGCTTGGTTGATGCAATGAGACTTGTTGTTTTTTGTTAAATAAATGCTTATCTAAACACCAGACATACAAAAAAAAAAGGAGATAGAGTCATGAAGTAAGTAGATACAGGAATAAAACACTTCAAAGCCAGAGGACTTCGCAATTGTAAAAACTTAAAATTATACTGTTGACTTATTATTGCGGCTTGGTTGATGCAATGAGACTTCTTGTTTTTTTTTAAATAAATGCTTATCTAAACACCAGACATACAAAAAAAAAAAGGAGATAGAGTCATAAAGTAGATACAGGAATAAAACACTTCAAAGCCAGAGGACTTCACAATTGTAAAACCTAACAATTCTACTTTTGACAGATTATTGCGGCTTGGGTGATCCAATGAGACTGCTCTTTGCCGTTATCAGCCACCGAAGTTTCCCCTAAATGTCCAGGTGTGCTTCCTGAATTAAAGAGAGACGCGTGGGAGAGGTTCGCGGTTCGAGGATTATTGTCGTTGCAGCCTCTCTCGAGTTAGTGCGGTGCAGTGTCTGTGTGTTCGTCTGCCTCAGAGCAGTAGGTCTGACTTTTACCGTTTTTACCACACGTCATACTGTGGCGTGGAAATGCAGTGTTTGCAAATGCTGTATTGAATGCTTGGTTGGAAGCATTCGCTTTCACATCTCAAACTAACGCCGCGGTATACTAAGTACTCCTGCACACACAGTGCAGCCGGTATTAAGGTAGGCCGTTATCTTATTGATAATTTAATATTCACACATTTAATACTTCTCAGTTTGATAAATCTGAATTTCGCGTATGAGAGCTTGATAGGTATTTGGGAGGCATGGCTTATAGACATTTTCCGAAAAAAATATATTTGTGATGAATTTGTCGACAGCTTTCTAGATTTTGATGTCTTTGTTTCCAAAGCAGTATTTTCAGGTAAAGATACCTGTTCAGAATCGCGTCGATACGACAGTGGTTTAGAGGTGGAGTCCAATCAGCACCTAGGTGTTCAGTTTCTCTGCGTTCGATGAGAACAGATCGACATTAAAAATGAAAGCAAATGAATTCTGCAGTCTCGGTTGCAGAAAATAATATAATCCACATTGTGCATTTGGGTTATGATCATTTCCCGGAGTTTGCTGTAGGGAAAAAAAAAGTTCTAACTATTTTATGCTGCTTTTCAACTTAGAATGCACATTTTTCAACAGTTTGATGTAGCTACAATTCTTTCTTCTTTTTAGATGTATTTAATGTCAAAAACCAGAGGGCATACGTGAAAGCCCTGTGGAAGAGCGTTAAGGCTACCTTCTGCTTCCTACTGATTTACTTCGGTGTGCTCAAAGAGATAATAAGAGAGAAAAATATTTTTAAAGCCCTCAAGAGAGATGTAAAAAAAAACACATCTCCTGATCTGTGCCTTTACACAACTTTATCCCCAAGTATGTTGTTTTATGATATCCTCTTGGTCTTCATTGTTGAACCTTTACTTCAAATTAATTGGTGACTGGTTATTTTTTGCATCTATATTGATGCAGGTTTGTCAAAGCAGAGGGTGAAAGTACCTATGCAACTGACTTTATTAACCCTTTTTGATTCATGCAAATAGTCTAATTACTTCTTTTTGTTTACTTTGAATGTGCTGTGTGGGTTATGTACATAACAGACATTAATTCAGGTGGGGAGCTGCATCAGCATGCGTAGGCTGCAAAGGAACAAGTAATAGATTTATTCCATGCTGAAAAGAGAAGAAAGAAAACACAACGAGCCTTCTTCGGTGTGAGGACCTCACTTAAACACACCTTAAACACATCTCACACCTGAAGAAAGCTCCACGGCCGAAACGTTGTGTTTTCTTTCTTCTCTTTTGGAATAACCTCATGGAATTTGTTCCTTAATGGAAGCATCATGACTGCAAGCTTTCAAGTGATCAAATGCAAGAATCGCAGAAGGGTCTGACTACTTTTGCGAGACCCTGTAAGTTTGTGTAGCCACGACAATGGTATTGTGTGTGGTAATGAGTGGTGAGGGAGCCACCTGTCAATGGAAAGAAAACCCAGGGAAAGGCCTGTCTGCTCTGATGGAGTAATTAGCACTCAGAAAGTGTGAAATTCCACAGGAAGAAAAGGAGCTGGCAGCATAGGCTCTGTGTGGAATTAGTCACTCCTCTGGGCTAATTAAAAGGCTTATAAGAACAACTAGGAGGAGAGGGTTTCAGACTGTGTCTAGACTTCATGCTGTCAGAAGAGTGTGTCAGCTGAGGCTGGTCCTTTGCTCCCTTACCTACCTACCTAGGCCTAAATCTTGGACATTTGGTGACTGTGCCTTTTCTGTTGCTCCTCCATTGTAATGGAGTGTCCTTCCTCAGATCGCGTGAGAGACAAAAAAATTCTTTGGCTCTTCAAACACAGATTCAAAACTCGCCTTTTTGCCAGGGCTTATGTCTGATTGCCCCACATTCTCTCCATATAGACCTGAAAACTCTTGTTGTTTTTTTTCCTTTTACTTTTTATTGTATTTTCTTTAGCACTAGGTTCTGTGTCCTTGGGTTTGCAAAAGTGCTTTATAAACAATTGCTATTATTTCTATTATATTATCTCCTTATAATTTATATTATGTATTATTTATAAGGAAAGCTGTATGGTTGGGTGGGGAATTTTCATTAGTGATGGGTTGAGCGGCTTTATGGGCTCGTGGGACTTAAGTGAAGGATATACCTGAGAAAATATACTTTATATTGGGGCTGAGGGCTGTTGCAGATGCTGGCCATGCAGCTGGTTGGTAGACTGTTTGCCAGCCTCAAAGGGGATGAAATGTGCTGTGGAAAAACACGGGGGGGACTGGCAGAAGTGTCAGGACCTGATAGAGCTGAGCATCGCTTGTTACTGTAGCTGTGTACTTGCCTTTCATAGGCAAGAGACGGTAGTCTGTGAGACAGGCTGATACCTGGATACTCTGTCTTAATATTGCAGGAGTGCCTGATGTCTGATGCTGTTGTAGAAATCTGACTCTGTGATCGTTGACCAGGTCTCCTGACCTGGCTTTGGAGAATTTTGAACAGACACCTACTGATGTACGTGACACCACAAAAATAGCTGAAAGGCGGGACAACATCAAGACCATGAGTAGAATGTGGACTTTTAAACCCTCATTCATGGTAATAATAATTAATAATAATAATAATAATAATAATAATAATTGCTAATACGTATAAAGCACTTTTCTGGACACTCTGCTCAAAGTGCTTTATGATAATGGGGAAGATGCAGTGCTTACTTACAGCAGAGATGATTGTTGTAACGTTTATGGAAGTGGAATTTGTGACCTGGGGGGTTGACGTCAAGCTGGGTTTAATGTTGCAGTGTCTCATTTCATTAAAGTAATTATTTTAGTGAATATTGTGAATAGATAACATGAAGTTAATTGAGCTGAATTCTCTTGTGCCTACTGGGTGAGTAGCAAAGCACTGGTGTTGGTTGTGTTAGTGAAACCAAGTTTAAAAGTGACCGAGAGAGAAAATGACCAGGCCGCCCCTGAGAAAGGACTAATGTGTTGGATCTAGGATCCCAGAGAGGGTCTGTATGATAAGGGCCCACCATGTCAGATTCCTGGGGCGGTGTGTGCCAGCATCATTGCCCAGTGGTTGTAACATTGTAGGCAAGTGATCATTGATTATGAGCTGCCACTGATTGTTTTCCGGAACCACCTTCTGGAATATGGACTTGTTTGGAGCCACAGTGCTTCAGAACATGTATAAATTTGCAGGTCACAGTTTTCAGCTGTGGCAGGATGACAGCACCAAATAATGGTGGATGCAAGTTAATTAATATCGCTGCCCTTTACAAAAATGCTGATGGGGAAAACTAATTGAGTGACTCTACATGAGTGTTTCTTACTTCAAGTCCCGAAGGGACACTTTCCGGCCTCTCCTATTAATCAACAATAGAAAATATATGGGTGAGTGAATAAAGAGAATCTTCTAAATAAAGCAATTTCAGTAATTTAGAGCTCAGACATTGAGGTGATTTACCCTTCTGGGCCTTGAAATGGAGAATACATTAGAAACTTTTGCTTGGTTAATGACCAAATGAAAGGCATTTCGTCATCTGAATTGCCATTGCATATGCTGTACATCTGTACTGTAATGTATAGTCTTTACATTTGCAAAATGTTAATTGTGTGCAGGTATTTTTATGCAAATGTGAAACAATTTGAAACCTGCTTGTGCAGGAGCCATCTGTTTCAGTATGCAGTAATAGGAAATATTACAGAAATCTAAAAGCTTTAATAATTAAATCTTACATTCTTATTAAAAAAGGGGGTTACAGTAGTAGGTCAGCTGTTGTCTGAAAGGGCTGCTCTCCTGGCATTTGTTTCTTAGTTATGTTACTGAACACGTAAAAGCTTTTCACCTGCTTAGAGCTGAAAGCAATAAAACCACTGCACAAATTAAGTGTATTAATTGAGGTTTCAGTTAAGAAATAAAGTGCTCAGCTTGGTACTTCAAAAACTGTACCTGTAAACTGGAGCAAAGTACCGCTGGTTTACAAACTACAACCAATAAATGAGATGAAGTAAAAATGCTACTGAAGTTTAGAAGTCATGGCATTGCATGGTAGTTGTACTGTTTGGGCATGTTGTGTAACAGAATAGAATGATGTGCTGTTAAATGTGATGAATAAAATGTATCTCTTCAAACTTTACTTTTTCCAAAACAGACATGCGTATCCTAAACTTTTAAGAATACATGGTACAGTCAATACCTTGTACTCTAGGTATTAATGTCCAGGTACAAACAGTGCCAAGGTCCAAGTACTGCAGTATCCCTTATGCATAGTATTAGAGTTTCACATACTGTACCATTGTACTGATTCCAAGGAACTTATTCCAAAATCAAGTGGTATAGCTGTGCTACAGTAATAATAAGTACACATGCCACAACATAGTACTTGTACATTTTCCAGGATCCAGCACTACAGGTACCCTGGGGGTTATCAAGGTACACTTCTGTAGTGGTGTTAGCATATAAAAGTATCTGTACAGTTAGAGGTGAGGTAAATACTCACCACTCGCCTCTGTCAAAGGGGAAATGTCCTCAACAGGCAACAATTGAATTCTTGACATATACAATACGGTATATGCCCTATTTGAGAAGTATTAACTTGGAATCAGCCTTGATTTTTGTCTGACGAATATATTGACTGTCCTTTGCAACACTACAGAAAACACAAAAACGGCTCACTGAATATATTCTTCAAAGTGCTTGACTTATTACAAGAAAACCTAACAAGACACTGGAGTTTTCAACAAAGGCATTTTCATCTGTGGTTGCAGAGAGTTTATTTGACTGCAGCATGACTCATTAGCCTGTCTGGAAGATGAAATTTGGAAGGGATTATAAGCTTTAACTCGACCTTGAAAGACCTTTCCTGACTACAGAAGTGAAAGAACATATTTGAATGCAACTTGTTTTTCCTCATCGAGGCAAGTGTTGCTGTTCATTTGGTATAACCTTCACCTGATGCACAAAAAAAGCAAAACAACAGGGGCCAAAAAGATGTTCTGCCAAGCACTTGAAACTAACTCAAGGAAAATAAAGGGCTCATCGCAAAAACAAATACTCTGCAGATATAATGACATTGGCTATTAATGTGAAATATGTTTATTAATAGTGACTTTTGTGCTGCTATCATGCACAATTTTTCTATTATAGATTAACAACAAATTTTGTTTGTATAATTGCTGTATAATGTACCAGGGACTTGATTTTCCTGATGTGAAAACTTCTGTAGACGACGCTGATAACATTTTTCACCACGTATACTGTACCTGATGTAATGAAATAGATTTCATAGGCAGCTGGAGTTATAAGTAAATATAGTACAACACAGGTAGAGAAGGAGAAGTTCAACAGATTATCATGAAAATGAATCAAAAAGCAAAGATAAAGATAATATTGTATTGCTTTCCTCAGGAAAACATAGCTTTTGGAGCATGTTACTTGAAATGCTACATCTATTGCAAGAAGGTATCATACCAGCAACCACTGTTTACTGCACATATTTTTCCATACCTTTCCTTGAATATCTGATATCCAGAGTTTCCTGCTGACAAGTGTGTACAGTACGTCATGCAGACAGATCTCCTCTAAAGGACAACTTAATTGCTCTTTGCAGTCATCTGCATTTTTTGTTTTGTCATTTTGATTTAGCCTAGGGCGTTCTTCTGATGGTGTCTTTTAGCCTACTAAATGTTCAACGCCATCCTTATGCTACGATTTCATCTGTGATTTTTCTTGGCACTCTAATAATCTAATGAGATACAGTACAATGATCCATATCTTCAGCTCTCTCTTCCTCTGGAAGATTGTTCAGACTGCTTATGTTAATTCGTATTATTATCTTTGTCTAAATGTATTGATCACAATTCTCTTATCTTCCATGTTATTGCTTAATTTACTTCATATAGTCCTTAAGGCTGTGCACTGCCTGTACCCTGTTACAAATTATTAAAATGTTCATGATATTTTCAGTAAATACATTATTAGTACAGTATTAGTCAGGTTTTGGTTACATAGAGTTTGCAAAGCTTCTGATTTATTTCATTTTTATATTGTACTCATTCACCTATAAATGTTTGGAGATCCAATTATTGTTTTCAAAGTAATTGTTCCGAAAGTTCTTTTTACTTTCTAGCTGTAAGTCTGGTAATATTTGATTTGTGCTGGTGTATTGTATCATAAATGACAGAATGGTTATGGCCTAAATGTTAGTGCTTTTCAAAGGAAGCCTATATAATATATTTTCTCACTGTCCTCTCTGGCTTATTTTGTTATTAAATTCGATATTACCACCTTGAAGCTTGATCTTGTAAGATCTCAGAAGTTAACTTAGGCTTGGCCCGGTTAGTGATGAGATGAGAGACTTCAAATGGAAGCCTGATGTTGTTGCAAATGGTTTTGGTGGACCTGTAGGTGACACTATTCCCTCTGCCCTAAAATGTCCAACCTAATGAATGCCCTAACATGGAGACTGGTGACACCATAGTGTGCCTGGTGCCCTCTTTCTGATGAGTCGATAAGCCAAAGTCCTGATGTCACAAGCGTTAAGCACCCCCATATTGTAGTTGACTTTCACTTAATCTCTTATTCATGGGGAAAAAAATTAAGGACATGCAAGATTTAAAATGGTATGATGCTGGAGCTTCACGTGTCTTCTGTTAACGGCCATTATTACTCAAATTTATTACCTCCTCTTTTTTGATATGTCTAAAACAGTAGATATGTATCTTTTAGTGACTTTGTTTGGATTGCCAGTTAAGGTCTGAAAAACTGTCAAAAAGTAATTGTCTTGTAAAATCGCTTTATTGATTAATCACATCATAAGTTAGTCTAAAAAGCAACCCCCCTCCCTCTTTCAGTATCTCATGTGGCACAATGAGGTGGATAGAGCTCTTAGCCTTTGAAACACCCTTTCAGAAAGTGATACATTTATTGCCTGATCCTCTCTCGTTAATTTCTGGCACAAAGTGTTTTAAAAACACATTCTTTGCAAATGCATGTTGCATTAAATTTTAGTTATTAAATGCATAATAGCACTTGAGAGTACTATTGAGTGCTTTGCAGTTTTGTGCTTGCTTAATTGTCCTGGCTCTTGCACTGCAGTTGTTTTTTAGTCCGTCCAAGTTTAGTACCTCCCTGATGCTTTGCTTGAAGATTAGGCTTTATCCCAACTTGGGAAAACACAACTTCAACATTTTCGATATGATGGATCCTCATTTCCCAGCTCATTTTCTTCCTGGGGATTTTTGTGCAACCTCATCTACAGTTAATAGAACTCCTGAGGTTGACATTCTTTATTTATTGCCTTCTCTTCAGGGGATCTCAGACTCCTACACACTTGCTGCTTTCTGGTCTCGCAGATTTGTAGTTTGGCAGTTTTGGGGGAGCGCGGTGTGATGCTTCAGGAAATTCATTTCACATACATACTGCGTCGCTCCAGACACTGAGAGGCAAGGGGCAGAAGCAGCTGGAGTTCACCACAGTCATGATGAGACACATGCTGCTGTGTCTTGCATGGTGGCTTTTGAAACCAGCGGGGAGGGCTGACATCAACCAGTGATGAAATTACAGTCCTCCTACTCTGGACATCCTTCATTAGATGGGGAAAACTATGCTTAAGGTAACAGTACTGGTAGCCA
Source organism: Lepisosteus platostomus (assembly GCF_059453375.1). Taxonomy (NCBI): domain Eukaryota; kingdom Metazoa; phylum Chordata; class Actinopteri; order Semionotiformes; family Lepisosteidae; genus Lepisosteus; species Lepisosteus platostomus. The sequence goes on along the minus strand of NC_142622.1, from coordinate 40,143,172 downwards.
GCATAATTCACACTATTGGCCTTGAAATTATTTATTTAATAAATTCAATTAATGAGTATGTCAAATGGTTCACAAGAGCTCTAAAGGAGAAGTTGACCTGGCTTTTCCTCAGTTTGCTGTGCTTTGCAAGAAGCATTAACTGTTGGTGCACATGCCATGTGATGGATTGTTGAAGGTAATAGCAGACCTGGCTAATATGCCCATTCAGACAGACATAAAGGGTTTCCATGCAGTGGTTGCTTAGAACTTGAGCATATGTGTGAAAGCTTAAGGCTGCATGTTGACTGTGTGGTTCAATATCAACATGGATATTTGTAAACATCTGGTGGAATCAGTACTGTGATATACAGGAACTGTAATCATTGCAGGAGGTGGACCAACCTGCCATAAAGTGTGTTCTCTAATACTTTGGCAAATGCTGTATATACAGTATTCATTGTATTGAAGATATTAAAAAATATGGTTTGATTTGGTTTTATGAAAAGTCATTGCCTACTCATTTCTCCTTTTTGAATGTGTTTTGCATGTGTTGTTTTATTTTTTATTTGAATTTGTATTGTGGGAGATTAAAAACATTATTTTTAACATTAATTTTAGTAAGTGTTGCCATACAAAATACGGGTATTTAAAGTGTCATAGATAAGAAGCAATCTGTATCAGCCTTATAGACTGTATTTATGAAGAAAAATATATTTAAAAAGTGAAATCTATTAATATATGTGCATACGGTGCCTGTGAATGGTTATATGAAGTAAAATAAGTCATTGTAGTTAGGTATATTTATTCTATATACATGACAACAGAGCATGATAATTTTTCAATAAGTCTCTTTATCTCATGTTGTTCCTGCTGTGTTATCTTATGTGCCAGTGAATGTTGGGTGAATAACATTTTTCAACTTTTCTGCAGGTAAACAGCTATAAAAGAGTTTACATTTATTGACCCTTTTAAGTGGCTGAAAACCAGGACACCCTGGTGTACTGTTATTGAGATGCGAGGATAGTACTGATGTACTTGTACATACAGTGCCATGAACACAAGTCTCACACCAAAGCTCTTATCCAGTTTATACTGTAGATGATGTTGTAATTTAGGTTTATCTGGATGTTGGTCATTATATTATTCTCATTTTGTGGAGTATTCATTCACTCTTGAGTAGAATTTTAAAGTGCTGAATCACCTAGCTTTTGTTGACATGGTCTGGATTCAGTTTTAATCTACATAGCATTGCACCAGGCTGATAAAGGTCTCATTAAAAGTCCCTGCATATATTTCATTTCTATATAAAATTAAATTTATATTCTGACACAAACCAGTTTTCCAGTTGCTCTCCCTCCAGAGTCCACATAGATTTTGGGGCCTGTTTCTAGGAAATTCCATGTCCTTCCCTTATTTTCTGAGAATAGTCAATGATATTACAGATGACATATTACAGTATTACTATGTAGCAGAAAACATAAACATACTCCTAACCTCTTTCCTTGTCTTCATATTTTGTATTGCTTTTGAAATATACTACAGAATGCATTTCTAAATGTTTGTTTTATACTCATACCTGAATCCTTGGTTAAGTCACTGAACTATTCACTTTGAATCAGTTTAGCTTACTCCTCCAATCTAAAACTGTAAATGGTTTACACATAGACCTGTAAAATCCAATGGACTGTTACCACCAAGAGCCACAGTCAGGAATCATGTTTGGAAATGTTTCCAAAAAACTTTTGGAAGAAGAGTTTTCTGATATCAGTGTGTTCTGATTCTGATATCCGTCCTTCGGATGAGACGTAAAACCGAGGTCCTGACTCTCTGTGGTCATTAAAAATCCCAGGGTGTTTCTCGAAAAGAGTAGGGGTGTAACCCCGGCATCCTGGCCAAATTTCCCCATCGGCCTTTATCAATCATGGCCTCCTAACAATCCCCCTCTGTGAATTGGCTTCATTACTCTGCTCTCCTCCCCACTGATAGCTGATGTGTGGTGAGCGTTCTGGCGCACTATGGCTGCCGTCGCATCATCCAGGTGGATGCTGCACATTGGTGGTGGTGGAGGGGAGTCCCCATTACCTGTAAAGCGCTTTGAGTGGAGTGTCCAGAAAAAGCTCTATATAAGTGTAAGCAATTATTATTATTATTATTATTATTATTATTATTATTTTATTATTATTATATACTGAAAGCAGATTATAGTGCACAGACATTTGAAACCCCTTGTGCTAGAGATGGTTTGTCTTTGGACTTTCAGGGTTTTAACACGTTGCTTCCTCCATGACAGGGCTCTAACAAGTGGCATCACATTCATTTCCTGAAGGGATGAGGTGTCTGCTGGTTCTTGTCCAAACGTAAGCTCTTATTTAGCTCAACAGATCTAGCTCCTAGCTTGAGGAGATTGTTTTCAGAAGCTGATGACATAAATTAGTGCACAAGATCAAGGTAATGTGCACAACTGAAGCGTTAAGGGCTTCAAATTAACCATGTAATTACACTGTGATACAAATTATGCTAAATAAGACGTAAATGAAACAAAAGGTGGAAAATTGTGCTAGACACCTGAGTTGTTCATCTTGTAAAGCAAATTTGAAATGTGAACAAGAACAAAGTTTAAATATATCAAGTAAAATTAATACAATTAACAATATATACAACATTGTGCCTCCTAAATAAAGATAACATTTATCAGTTTAGCAGAGCTTAATGTTTGATGCATGTGTTTATTATTTTCAGGTTAGGCAAAACGAATCCATTTTCTCCAACACTACAATCTAAGGAACCAAGAGGTATTTTAATTCTCATTTCTTCTGAGCTCTAAAATAGGATGTAGTATTAACTAATGGCTTGGCTGAATGCATATTACAGATACACTGTATTATGATCTTTTAGGATCAGAATACGGACTTCAGTTTATGAATCTAATACTACCTAAACGCGTCTATCTTCACAATTGTGAACACCTCAGAACAGTTACAAATGTTTTTGTTGCTATATAATGTGAACATATATTTAATGTCCACAATGATGTTAATTTTTTTCCTCATATGAAGTTTTTTGGAAGAAAAACTATTAAGAACCCAGCGTTTAATTAATTCAATGACAAGTACAATGATATGGATTTGGCCCCTTTGGTGGAATTCACAGGTTTTCTAGTCATTTACTAAAAATCGAGTCACATTTATGTATCTTTTTTCATTACGTATTCGATATATAAGGGCAGGCAGAATCAGGAACACGTGAACTGAAAAGCAGAAAGAAAGAGGAAAAACCACAATGTTTCAATAGCACCTCCCACCTGTGCAGGTGGAGTAACATTAAGAAGTTTCACATCCAAAGTTTCTTCTTTTCAGCACGGAATTAGCCTATACTGCTCTTCTGGGTGTTTTCCCAATACCTGTCCTCCACAATATTTTTTTTTTTTACTGTGGTATTACAGTTCATGAAAATAGAACAAAAGTGTCTGGAAACGAGTATCGTAAAAACAGAATGCTACTCACCTGATGCAATGACCTTGTGGAAAAAGAAATATTAGCACAATTGTGCATACAATGTTATCTTGTGAAGTTGAGTCCTGGAGCAAGACCTTTCAGGTTATGCCATTTCCACAGTTCGTTACGTGCAAACAGAAAAAATGATAAATGCAAGTGGGGTTGCATTAATTAAGTCAGTTGTGTTGCCTTGTTACAGCTCATGTATAACATTGCATGTGTAAATTCTCAATTAACTAAAAGAAAACTGAACTTTCACAAACCTCTCTTCACTGAAGATGATGACTGAAGCTGAACAGTATTTGTCATCCATGTTTTATGACAAATTAATATTACTGTAGGTGTTATTATATTTGTTATTATATGATGCCTGATTGTTTCCTTTGTAATTTGTCGTATATCAGTTTTAGTCTGAATTTCAGTGACCTCCACATCTATTCATACTCTTGATGAACTAGGAAAAACTAAATTTCAAATAACAAGTTTCTTCCTTGTAGAATTCTAAAAATGTTATAGAACAGCAAAGTGATATTTGTCATAAATAATTAAGGCGCAGAAAACATAGGGGTCATGCTTATTCACATACCTTTACTACATATTTTGTAAATCCTCTGGCAGGAATTACAGTGACATGACACCTCCTACAGTGTGCTATGAGGTTCTGGCACTTCAGAAAGGAGGTTTATAAGCATTCCTCCATATAGAATTGCTCTAAATTGTTCAGAACCTTTGGTTTCAGCCTAAGAAGTCTTGATGAGTTCAATGGTCTCCTCTCATTTCTAACTTTTCTTATGTTATGTTCCCACTAGTGAACAGCCATCTTGGGTTAGAATCAATGTTCAATTGAATTGATTCCTTCATACCGAGCTGGCCAGCTGAGAACATTTATCGATTTAAGAATAATCTTTGGATCATTTTTATGCTGCGACGTGCAGTTTTTACCAATTTAGAGCTTCTTGTCTGGCCTAGATTTCCTGGTAGGTGTTGGGAGCTCCTCATTTCCCTTGTCTTAACCCCAAAACATAATACTTCGCAGTGGGCATGAGTGTTTTCTAAACATGAGTTTAATCTTTTTTTCTGCCAAACATAACACGGATGAGCATGTCTGAGAAGCAAGATTTTCATTTCGTCTGACCGTAAGACATTGTTTCTGTTGTCATTTACGTGTTTGGCAAAGTTGAGCCGCCTCTTTTTGCAGTTGACCGTCAGAAGAGGCTCCGTCTTGGCAAACCCACCAACGAATGCCATATTTTTTTGGGCCTCTTCGAACGGTAGTTTTCCATTTGTTTCGCTGTCACTGGCAACAAGGAGATTCATTTATTCATTTATAAATGTACTCAAAAAACAATGACCACTTACCTGCAGTCTCTGAAGATCTCTGTTCGTAACCACGAGGGTGCAAGCTACTACTGATTTTTGTGGTGTGTTACATCCTTTTATACATCAGGGAAACAGGAAACCTTCACTGTCTTCCATATAAATCCAAAGGGTTTCATTGCACCTACAGTTGAATGTTACTGTAGATTGTTTTGTTGAATTGTATTTAAAGGAATGCTTAGAGCTGTAAATATGTAAATGTGATCCTCTTGTTTTCTGGAATTTAATTATTCATGAAATATTAATGGGTTCTTTGCATCATTACAGAATAACATAAGAATTATTTAAGTGAGACACTATCTCATCTGTAACTCATTCTGCTATATGATGTTACCCTTTCAACAGGGATATGAATAAATCGATAGGGCACTGCATCTGATACTCTATGGATCTGTTTAATTAAGACTTTTACTGTATTCCAACTTCAGAGTGTATAATTACTGATGCAAAATACTTTAAGATGACTGCAGATGAAATGTATAAATAAATAAAAAATTAAACTTGGTTCCTTAGTGCTGCAATCAATTTTATTCTTCATGTTGGTTTTAATGCAGAAAAAAGCAGTAGGTGATTCCTCTATAGCTTTGGAAATGTTACAAAACAGCGACAGACTACAAGGCTTTTCAAATGTAACAAAAGTAAAAGGCCAAAGCTTTTCCATTTACCCTTTTAAAAATATTTTAACAGTTCAAGAAACCGCAATGACAATCTCAGTACCCTTCTAGGTCAAAACAATGGCTTTCCCTTTTCAGAAATGCACATTTTTTTCATACATTATACATAGGATATTACATAAGAGTGTTATTACTTTCACAAAAGTAAACAGTGACCAAAATTGGTTTTTTTTCCTTGTTTTCAGTCTGCTGTGGGCCTCCTTTTCTAAAATGTTCTATTCTCTTTAACCTCAGTGACATTATAAATATTTTTATGTAAATATTCTTATGTAACATACATAAAAAATAACAATGATCAAATCAATTATTCATTATATGCAGATATTTTAGTGTTCTGATGATCAAGCAGCTACTGGCAGAGAGAACTCTGTGCTTTTCCTTGCCTCATGCTGTGACCTGCTTGAAAAAATTCAGAAATGGCCTGGGGACAAAGAACTGAAAGATCCCTTTTGCCTGATCAATCTTCATCTTTCTGAACAAATCCGAAGGCAGAAACAGAATGAGAATATATTAGAAGATGCAAGAATGTTTTAAGTAGGAAAACTACATGCATTTATAATTTTGCACTATACATGAAGCCTAAAGCCACATCATAAAACAAGAACTACAAAAAACTTAAAAAATTAAGACTTATTTTACAATCAGAAGGGCTTACAATATTTTGTGGACAATCATTATAATGCTCAGAATAATTAACAATTAAAAACATTCTGCTTTTAAAGATGCAGCTGGATATCAGGCAAATTAAGCTGCATTCTGAAATCATTGTAACCTCACAATGCCAACAAAAATAATTTAAAAGATAAACAACCTTTTCCTGCAACCCAGAAATGTGTTCATTCCTGCAATGTGCTGCTGAGCAGATGCTTTCTTCAGGACAGCACAGATGTTGGTAGATCAGTTCCTCACTGCCAGCATGGAGTTTATTTCCCAGATGAGGTTGCGGAGCTGATCCATTATTTGCTTCAGCTGTTGATTCTTCTGTTTAAGCTTCTGTAATAAAAAATAAAATATAGTGGATTTTTTTCCCCTCCTGTTTAAATGATATAACCATTCTATTTTCAGAGGTAGAACTTAAAAAAGGATTTTGTCAAAATGACATAAAAGAGCTCTGATCTCATCCTAGCCTCCGGCTCCGTCTCCCAGGGGCTCAGTGGGTGCCGTTTTAACACTTTGGGAAACACGGTCAGTTTCACACAAGAAGCAAATAAATCAGGTCTGCCTAACCAGGAAAACAGTAGTAAGACATAATTCTGCAGATGTCCCAGATTAAGTGCTGTCATTAAATGAATGAATACACCCATAAACATCAAAGCTTTCCTGTTGGTTATATCGAAACGGACTTTCTTAATATGCTTCTTACAGGGAACTACTGACAATGTCAGTACACATTTCTGTGAATAAAAATATAACCACAGCAACATATGCTTGTAGAAGGACTTTATGGGAAAGGCTCAGCACTTTACAAACAAGGAGTAGACCGATGCGTTTCAAAATCTCGATAGACGTACTGAAAAGACGAAAATCTCCAGCAAGTCCCGGTGTTATAAAACTGATGACTCAAGGTTACTTGTTACTACAGTAATCAAAACTAAGGTGCGAATTTCTAAGTTCTTTCGACAAAAAGTTGCTTCATCTCTAAGAAAGAAGAGTCTTTGTATGAGCATCTACAACTACAGAAATAAACTTTAGGGGCACACACAAAATGTATATGATTTTTATTGTTACCTTGACAAATTTAGGTGGATCATAGCATTTATTTCACTTATTAATGTGTCTCTTATTAATGAGACCAGATTTTTCAGGCCCTTGTCTCTTTACTCAGGATTCTTGGACAAGAATGGAAGATAGTGGTACCTTGTGGATGACAGAGCAAAAGGCACATCAGTGCATTAAAGGCTTCAGAGAACTAGTTTTTTTGTGGATGTTGGTTACATCTCAACAACATCTCTTCAGGAGTAATTTTCTCTCAGATACCTAATTTTATGGCACAACAAGAGAAAAAAATCTGCCCTTTTAGCACTACAGCTAAAAGTAAACTAAATGCAGTTATTATGCAGAGTGATTATACTGGCATCTGCCGACAACAACTGAATGAAACCAAAATCCTAACCACCTGTCTCGCAAATCACAAGCATAGTGCTTGACAGCAACTTCACACAGGCTAGACATAAGAAATGCTTGGCAAACAGAAACGTCAGAATAAAATAGTGTGTTTGGAATTTGCAGCTGGGAGGTGGGTTGAAGTTTTAATTTAAAGTGAGTATAGGAGCTGCTGCAAGGCAAATTACAGCACATCACTCTTTGGAGCAGCAAAATATCATGTAATGTGTACGTTGAAGTTTCTTTTCCTGAAAATGTTTTACACAGGACACCCTCTACAAAGATGTTTAACTTATTGGCTATCAGGTACAAATGGCCACTCAAGGAAAAAGAAAAGAAAAATAAAGACAAAACAAGCACGCCATACCCATAATAAAATTGTATGAGATAGAAGTACATAAAAAAGAAAAGCTCAAAAATTACCTAGAGTAAAGCTCCATCATACATCAAAAGCTACAATGAGAAGATGGTCTTAGGTATGGTAAGAAGGCCTGATCAACAGTTCTTGGATTAAGATATGAAATAAAACCTTAAAATAACATAAATGGACTGTTCAATACCTTATACACAAGCAGGAGAACCTTTAAATTCATTGTAAATCACATTGAGCCAAGTGCAAATGTGCTGATGCAGAGTACATATCAGCAAGCCGCAGAATTCAGTATTTCTACAAATGCTTGTTGAATTAATGAGGAGACTAAGGCATTACAATCGCCTCGATAAAAAGGTTTATATCAATATTTCAGCATCAGACAGGCAGAACAAGGTTCTTGACTGAGCAGTGTTACACGTGTAGAAGAAAAAGACCCTTTGCAAGTTCCTGTAGCCGTTAACAAACGATAACACAGAATCAAAAGTAACACCAATGTTTCTGCCTTAATCAAAGGCATGTTTTCTAGCGGTAATAATGTAATCCAACAACAGCTGAAGTACAAAGTGCAAAGACAAAGAGTGAACCAGGGAATTCAGCACAAAAGAGGTGGAGCGAACAGTGAAGCGAGCTAGCAGAGAGCAACGGCATCGGGATCTAACAACAGGCAACACGCTCGGAGAGTCAGGGCTGGAGCAGAGGCCCACTGCTGACCACGACAAAATCAGGGAATCAGGCAGGAGCAGCAGAGAAGATGAAGAGAGAGGAAAGGTCCCAGCTGAGCATATAAGCCACTGCAGATCTTGCAGCAACAACAAATAATGAGTAAGGAAAATTGGGCTTGGAAACGAACCAGTAAAAAAACAAGCGAACATACAAAAAAAGATCCATCCATCCATTTTCTAACCTCTTGATTAAAATACAGGGTTGCAGGGGAGCCAGAGCCTATCTCTACTAGTAACGGGCAGAAGGCAGGATGCACTCAAGATGGGACACAGATAGCACTCCGGGAACTGAACCCAGTTCACTCAATTACTCAACCCTAATTTTTTTATATTGTCTCAGTGTGGGGAAAAAAAACTGAAGCCCTGAGTTCAGAATTTAGGATTTTAAGAAGAGATTTATCGCATTTTTCATCATCGTCTGTGAAATCGTTCTGCAAATTGAAAAGAAGAGAAAAGCACTCGTTGGCATGTTGCAGTTACCATGTTATTAACAAGTGCCCTCCTTTTTTTCTGGCCTCTGCCAGACCGAACAGCATTTAAAGGGGGGGGGTATTTGGAAATCCCCTTGACGTCCAATGGTCCCGCTGTGCCTCTAACCACATCTGGCTCAGCCATCACGGAAACAAAATGAGATCATGCGAGATGTGGTGTCGGAAACTCCAAGACCTCTGCTTGGTCCTTTCAGGGACCTGCTAGGTAAGGACTCCTGAGCCATGAGGCAGCCTTTCAAATCGATCTGAACTTCAAATCCTTCGGTTGGAGGCCAGGACGGGGCTCCTGCTGATTTCCAGCTGTCGCCCGTCAAGAGTCCTGCCAAGACTCAATCCAGTGATCTCCCTCATGCGTAGCTCACCAACATGAATAATGCATTACACTTCCTTATGTACTTTGTGTATGGTAATTCCACACTACATCCTGACTTAAGTAAATTCCTGTTTTGCACTATGTAAACTACTGTCATTTATATCGTACCGTGTAACACGTCTATCAGGGATATTGTCCTTGTACAAAGAACAGACTGCAATGGACTAACAGTTACTGTTTTAAGTTAGCTTAGAGAAAAAATCTCAAAGGAATGGATAATTATTATCTCCATCATTATAAATAATGTGTTCCTTATTTATCAATAAATCTACAATTTATGCCAGATTTAAAGTACTTAATTCACAGAATGTGGATCACTGGAAATGTATAATTATAAATCATAGCTGTAGAATGGATAGTTATGCAGAATTTATTTTTGGTGCGCTACTACTTATCACTACAACTTACCCCTTACAAGATGTCAGATTAAACCCCCATTTTCTGGGCTATCTCAAATATCTGCTGTGGGGTTGAAGACCATAAATATTTTTACACTTGTCTAAGTTTTACACTTTATGAAATTTTAACACTCGTTATCTATGAGTGTCAAGATAATATGCACAAATTCTTCTGTCAGTTTCTCATTGGTATTCCCTTGAAAATTGCTCCCTTAAGCACTGTAAAAAAAGAAATAAAAATCACTCAGTGATTTTAAACTGTCAGATTAAACTGAACCCTTTTTCAAATTCTTCCTTTCTGGCTATTTTTCAGATTGACTTTAATTTAACCCCATATGAAACCAAGTCTATTCAAACAAAATTATTCAAACAAAGCTGCCACAAGTTTTAAGAATCTTCACACGGCATGAACAAGCAAAAAAGTGCAGTTGCCTTTTCCTCCCATTTATAATATTTTTTTTGCCCTTGCACAGCATAAAACCATATAAATGATTTAGCTTTGTTTGTTCTCTTTTGGCTTCTTCTGTTTGCCAAGTTTTACAGGACTTTATTTCTAGACATACCTGTGATGCCACAGATATTTGACCAGTGAAGCTTTTGTCTGAGGAAAGTCTAGGAATGAAAGGCGGCAGTGTTCAGGAGTGAGGTGAGCTAAGTGCTCAGTGATAGAAAACCATGGCATCCTATGGCATAATGCCATTATCTGTCATTTAAAAAAAAAAACTGAGAACAAGACAACTGTTTGTGACGGAAACATGATCTTTTTTTTTTCCACTGGCATATCAGCTCTCACCTCACTTTTTACGGTCTTACAGTACCTGGGCGATTTCACTCCCTGCTGTTGTATTTTGCTCAACCAGTAAAATGATCCCATGGAATGCTCTTTTTCAAAAGATTTGGGACTGCCTTTCCAGCCTTCTAAAGAAATCTCTTTTTTTATATAAAGCCAGTCTTTGAAATACTTATGAAAGAAATTTTGTATTCCCCATCCCTTGCCTGCTGAATTGACTGCATCATTTGTATAATTTTTAAACACTTGCATGTTATTATAATTTATGATCGTCTGGAAGACACAAATTAACGCAATCTGCACCAGGAATGGGAGCATATTTCTGTTTTAAAACTCACAGAGTTGGTTGTGAGCTAGAGGTTAGTGTTACACACACATTTTTGATATTCTGCATGGCTTTAATTTCATTTTAGGATGTCTCTCTTAGGTGTTCTCTTGAAGGAAAAGACCAGATGAGATCTTTTGATAAATTAACTACTAACTACCAGACTAGCTAGATGGGCTTAATAGCTCATTTGTATCCTTTACATACTCAACACAACAAACAGAAGTATGCATAAAATCCTAAACTAGATCTCTGCTCATACCCATATTAATTTACTAGCATCTTACATGAGATGTTTTTTTTGCTCTTTTCTATCCATGGGGTTGCAGTTTTTAGGCTGTATGCAGAATGTACCAAGGGTACAACTGCCCTAAGCAAACACTAGAGGGCGATAAGGGGTCAGCTTCCCAAGACCAGCACCTGCCTATGGAATGTTAAGAGCCTGCATTCTCAGGAGGGATTCAGCCTGTTGGCTAAATTGGAAGTAATGATGTACAGCTTAAGGAAGGGATGGGGCTACTCTTTATAAGAAGCAGTTCAAAGACATGTTGTCAGACCTATCTTAGAGTCTCAATACACAACAGTGGTAGAGTGTGTGGTGTTTAGCCGAAGTTTGTAAAGTTGTTTTTGTAGAACTACAAGACTGCTCCAGGGTGAGAATGTCAAGCCCTAAGCACAGCAAAGGTGTTGCTGTGCTTGCGAACTGATAGGAGCTGAAGCCTGTGTATCGTTGTGTTTGGAAGAAGAATATAACTAAAAAAAAAACCAGATCTTCTGTCTGATACAGTGAGGTTACTGGAATCAAAGACTGGTCCCATTTACAAGCTGAAATGTAGCTGTGGGGGCTTACTCTGGCTGTATTACCTGGCTTCCAGAAAACTCCATATCAGAAATCCTGTGTCTTTAAAAGATTAAAACAAAAACAGCAAGATTTACTAGAGTTAATTAAGAATTCATAATACATAAATTTGGGATTTAATACAATCTCAGGACAGATGATTAATTACCTTTTAGCTGTGAATCGTGTATGATCAGAAAATCAATAGGAAAGAACTGCTTGAATTTTTTTGCTTGTGTAATCACTATTTTTTTGCGGAGGAGTGATCGAGGAAGATGGGTGAAAACATCTGTACAGAGGCTAAATAATTACACCAGCTTTACTGTGCACGACAAAGATAGGCTATGTAATTGGCAAAAAAGACATCCTTAAAATTAATCTTTATTGCTCTAGAAGTACTTGCTTAAAGATATTTTCTAATTTGCCAACAGTGGTAGACAAAATGGATTTGATAAAAAATTTTACAGACCAAAATACCTTTTAATTGGTTCTCCCATAAAACCATTATAGTGACTCTCATCCCACAAAAATTAATCTAAAATCCATTTAGAAAGAAAGAGGGCAAGCATTTCAAGAACACTGTATGGTAATGTCAGCCAGCTAGCTAGTCCAGTTAATTTTCCAGTTAACTGCTGTTTTGCTCATTTAAGCACAGATCAAAGAAAAGAAATTTGATAAAAGAAAAAGATAAAAAAGTCTTCTGGTTAAAAAAGCTAGCACTGATTATCTTCTTGTATGATCTAACATCATTGGTCATAGTTTGGACCAACAGTTTTTAAGACTGTTGTAGTGACTGTTGGTAAAACCCCAGTGCTCACAAGAAGGACTTTTTTCAGTGGTTGGGTAACATTGGTATTTCAATTTTATTTTTATGTTTAAATTATTAGAAGGGTTGGTGGCTCACACCTAAATTGGTGGCTGAGTTTAAAACCTCTCACAGATCTCAATTTAAAATGTACTGTAGGTTACATCTCAGTTTAGAGTAGTCTTCGCAGATGCACCCCGTAGTGCATGCCTCAGAGAAACGTGCCTCATCATACCAATATGGCTGCCCTTGCTGGCCACGAACTGAAGATGTAGAAGTAGATATGAGGGTATGCAGGATTTCTAACAACTCCAGTGCACGGAAGGACAGATGTCACATCTTTATCTTTAAATTCATTTCTGTACTGATGGACTCCTCGGCCGTCAGGTGGCCAAAGAATCAGATGGCCCACCTTGGTATAAAAGATGTTCTGCTCACAGCACTAAAAATGCCTTGGTAAAGAAATTCAAATGTAACAAAAGATAAACGAGCCATGCCAGTATTCTGAAGGGATGGAGTGCCATTATGGTGTACGTGGTGTACTTCACTGTAATTTCTGGAGTGCTGTTGTTAGATTATGTGTTATAAGGCTGTTGGTGAAGGACTGCCCTTAAGAGCATTCATTTTTGGCACTGTGGGTATGTGCTTTAAATATTGTTTTGATTTCATGAAACCTAAAGCTTAATGCTTTCTGGCACTGAGTGTCATGTCAGAGTTGCAGGCTGAACATGTCTCAACTAGTCGGTATAGTTCTGTGTTTATTAATGTTTCTAGATTACATTTGTTCTTGGTATTTAAACATTTGGGTGTTCTGTACTCATTTGATTAGGTTCCAAGAATCACTTGCGCTAAACATATATGTCTTTTAACACTTACTTCAGACTAAAGCATTCTTAAATAAACTACTTGAAGGTTTAAAAGATGTTTTAGGAATTAACCAAAGTAGTAAAACCAACCCAAATTATCTATGGAAGTTTACCACCAAATATTTTATTTGGGGTTGTTGTACTGCTTTTACTTGTAATCTGAACTGAAAAGGCAAAGAGCAGGTTCCTCAGCTGTAAAGTAAAAGTCTTCAGTTGAAAGCGAAACAAATATGTAACTTTGTAGAGAGATAGTCTAGCCATCCTGAAAATAAAAAGTTCATTTAAAAACCTTACCAGCATTCCAGCAGTTCCGAACATGCTGAAAACCTTAGTGAGTTACCTGCATTATCACTAAAAGGAGTATATACCTTCTGTTGACATCACAAAGAAGAATAGCAAGGTGAACCATCTAAACCTGAGGAGGCTTATAAAAGTCTCCAAGCCCCTTTATTCACATCTCTTAAACTCACAGAGACTTCCAGAATCAAGGCTTAGCACAAAACCACTGACATAGCCTCACATACCTCCTAAAACAGGCCGGTCTCCTAGAAATTGTAAAGATAGCTGCTCAATCTATGCAGAGGTGGAAATATCTATGGATTAGATGGCACTACACCTGTGCTAGCAGCTAGTGGTGTAGGAATAATTTGGCCCTTAAATACAGCGCCAGTCTGCAGGTGCTTGGGTAGACACAGCAGTCACTGTTTCAACAGCGCTTAGAGAGTCCCGGCCAACCAACTTCAACTCAAACTCTGAATTTGACAAGTCCATTGTGCGCTACCACTGAATGGATTCCGGTTATAGTCAGTGTCCAGAACAAACACTTTTATTGGCTGAGACACTCTGGAATCTGGTCAAACTGAAGCCGATTTAACTAGATGGCCAATGACAGCTGGGTATTTTGTGGGGAGACAACCTGCAGCTGTAGTATCCAGAACACGAAGTTCCTGGCTGTACTGGAGGACGTACTCGTGGCAGGCTTAAAGAAATGAGTGGAGGAGAGCTTGGGCGGGAAATGAAATATGATATGAAATACACAGGATATGAAATAGCAGAGAGATGTTCTCTAATCTCTTTGGGCCTAGGCTCTCTGTAAATAGTTAAGGTAATTAAAGTTCTGTTCTCTGCACACCAGAGAGTTTGTGTCTTCAAATAACTGCACATTGAAATATATTTTCCATTTTAAAACTTAATACGGTCCTTTGCATTCATTACTTCTGTGCAAAAGCTAAAGCTGAAATCGGGTGCTGACCAATAGTCAGAACTCATCTTCAGAACGTGTTTAATTTGCCCTGTTTTTCCAGATTTTTTGAGGGAGCTCTCATTTTTTTTCTACTTATTGTATTTTGCTTTAATCTTAGAACCAAATCTGATGATAAAACTCATCACAACATCCAGTAAGGAGGATGTGAAATTATTTTTTACGTTAACAAGTAAATCTGAAATGTTTTTGACACGTATTCCCAAAAAACACAAATCAGACTAAGGGTCTGCTTGTTTCATCTCAGTGAATCAAAACATTCAGACATTTGCTCTAAATAAACAGAAGTATAATGGAATTCATAGCACTGAATTAATCATGTTCAGTTATTTTCACGACTTTTTCAAGGCTTTTCGTTTCTTTAATTTGATTTTCAGTTAATCAGGAGAAAATAAATTCAAATGCATTATCATGTTGAATGGAAATCTTCTGCAAAACAGTAATTGATGGATTGATGGAGAAACAGCCAAACAATAAGGAAGTTGTGAGAATGATGAAACAGAAGATTCTTTGTTTATTTGTGCATTATGAGTATAACTCCAGTTACTGCACTTAGTGATCTACACCAGGCTTCTTTATAATTCACATTCATGATTAACTCGGGGGGACAAAGCCGTAGATTTGATTCAAACATTACTACATTCCAGAGATACCCCTGCAACACCCTGTGCATATTCAAGAGAAAACAGACTATTCCACTTCCTGTGAGGGTCCCCAATGTCCAAAGATCCCACTCAATGATCAAACGGTATGTTTTACAAAAGCAAGCACAAGCTGTTTTACACGAAGATGTAAAAGATGTATCCGATTTTAAATCCTTCTAAAAAAGCAGTGAAATCTCTATATCAACCTTTGCTGTGCTTTTATTATTAAAAACCCCTCCTTTATTCACAATGGACTTGTCTGCCCACAAGCACTAATAATATGGGTTTCGTGCACTGTCAACTTAACTTGAGGAAGCAGTAAGTGTGAAGGTGATATTCATAGCCACTAACATGAGATAAGATGCCTGAGGTGACAGTTGTGCCTGCAATATGCTTCTCTTAGTAATATTCGGAGTTAATCTGCTACGTGCTACTCTTGGTAGCTCAAATTACTCTTTTCATTCCCTGAATTTGTCCAGAATTACAAATGCAAGTACCTATAAATGCGGAAAGGGATTAACCAGATGAGAAACATTTTTTTTTTTAATCCTGCTAAAGTATGTCCCACATTCACTCGCATCAACATTCTGCAGACTACAACAATTTCATGCCTCTATCTCCTCAGACAGGAGGAGATATAAAAAAAAATATATTTTATGAATAACAAATACATAGCACAGTCAACATGCTTCAGTTACCAATACTTTCATTAGGGTGCTAACATATTTTAAAACATAGTTCTTTAGTGTATATGTTGGTGCCTCAGTGTACCAGATGTTAAACTGTCCTACTAGGTCTGGAGTAAACATCTTCTCAAGAGCAGTGGTCTTTGCTGTCTGTACAGCAGTTGCAAAATAAGAGTTGTTGTTTATGCATCAGAAGTCACAACTTTATCACGCAATGTAATGAAAGAAGTCAGAGTTGTGAAACTCAAGCACAATCCCCAGCAACTAAAGGTCACCATCTACACCTTGCAAATGTAAAGTCTTTCTAAGCATGATTCTGCTCAAGTGTTATCCTTGTGAGGACAGTTCACTTTCAATATACAGTATATGAGAACATTGTCATATATCATTTTCTTTACCTAAGGCACATTTAAGGCTGTAAACAGGGGATTATGCTCCTTTAGAAATGATGAGAAATGAATTTCATGTGAACGGTTATGGAATGAAAAATCAAAAGTTAGTTACTAGACAGAAAGTTCAAGTTGAACACCTAATAATCTTTGAAAGCCTATGCAAAATCTGTTACAATGACCATTTATGATGTCAACATGTAGCAGGGGACATGTATATCAAAATGACAGTATTGTTGCCCATAACTTCACTGTAGGGGTTTATAACCATGCAAGCAAGGAGAAGTGATGGCCATTAGACTAACAGCTATTCTATTTTTCATTGTCTAGTAATACAAACTATGCACTCCAGTCTTCAATATTTAATATAGCATACTCTCTCTTTCTGACCTATTGCTAATGCAATAAGGAGCTTGGATGCCAAATAGTAAGGGCAGTATGTGGCATACAGTAAGAAGGATATGCAATATACTGGAAATAACAGAGTTTAAATATTATGAGACCATGAATAACATGTACATCTTTCTATTGACCCATCATTGAACAGCGTTTGATGTTCTGAGGAAGTATTAAAACATGCTAAAAAAATCTTGCATGTATATTAAAATCAGTCAAAGTAATCAGTCCCTTTGAAATTGGATCCTGGACTTCTTGACAGAACGTCCACAGGTGGTGAGGGTGGGCACCAACATATCCTCTACTCTGACTCTAAACACTGGAGCCCCCCAAGGCTGTGTGCTTAGCCCTGTCCTCTACTCCTTATTTACCCATGATTGTGTCGCCAGGCATAACTCAAACTCCATCATTGAGTTTGCGGACGATACAACAGTCATCGGCCTGATCACAGATGGTGAGGAGTCTGCATACAGGGAGGAGGTTGAAACCCTGGCAGTATGGTGCCAGGAGAACAACCTCTCTCTGAACATCAGTAAGACTAAGGAGATGATTGCGGATTATAGGAAACACCAGGGAGGAGATGACACACCTATTTTCATCAATGAGACTTCAGTGGAGAGGGTCAGCAGTTTTAAGTTCCTTGGAGTTAAAATCACAGAGGACTTAACCTGGACCCACCACACCAACACTGTGGTCAAAACAGCACGGCAGCGCCTATTCTTTCTCCGTAGGCTAAAGAAGTTTGGCATGCCATCACATATCAAGGCCAACTTCTACAGGTGCACTATTGAGAGTATCCTGACAGGTTGCATCACTGCCTGGTATGGGAACTGCTCCGCCCGGGATCGCAAAGTACTGCAGAGGGTGGTGAAGTCAGTGCAGCTCATTACCGGCTGTGAGCTACTGTACCAAACATCCAGGAGATCTACTCAGCTAGATGTCTGAAGAAGGCCAGGTCCATTCTCAAGGACCCCAGTCATCCCAGTCACAAACTGTTTTCTCTTCTACCATGGTATCTTCTAATGGTATTGAAGCATTCAGTCAAAGACTTACAGATTACAGAACAGCTTCTACCTCCAGGCAATAAGACTGCTAAATAGCCAAGCTGCAGTTCCTTCAGCAAATCACCCGTAATGGCTACATGGACATACAGTTTTCATTGTATTCGGCATTCTGCATACTCGCAAATTACCCATCTCATCCAAACAGCTTTGAAGGTCATGGGAGTGAAACAGCATCCCTCCCTGCAGACAATCTTTGAAAAATCCATAATCAAAGAGGCAGGAACAATTATATCTGATACCTCCCACATCCTCAATTCTGAATACCAGCGTTTTCCTTCTGGCAAACGTTTTAGGGTTCCCAAATGTAAGTCAAAAAGATACAAACATTCCTTTGTTCCACTATCCATTAAAGCTGCCAATGCAAATGGCAAGGATAAACACGATTTTTGACCTATATCATCCACTTGTTTGCACTATGTTTTGTAATGTGCTATAAATGTTATATGTTCTTATGCATGTGCAATAGAGTGATGTGCAATGTTTGGTTTTTTTCTGCATTATATATAAATGTACAGAAGTCCACAAAAAAGTCCCTCAGGGGACAATAAATCTTATCTTATCTTACTGGTATGATCACATTTGGATCATTGTGTTTTTATTAATGTCTGGACATAATAAAAGTAGACATGCAACACCTTCAAAGAAGGGAGTCAAGAATCTTATGAAATTTCAAAAGCAGGTCTTGGAAGAGCAGATGAAAAGTTTAAGGCATTTAGGCTAGAAAAGAAACAACTTTGCATGTGACTGTGGTGATCAAAATTCTAAAGATAAACTGAACTCAACATATGACATTCAGGGAAGACTACAGGATGAATTTCTTTTCACAGACGACAGCAGGAGTATGCAAATTAAACTGTAATCCACACTGCTGTAATAAAACTACATACTGGAGTTCATTAAACACAACATGGCAAACCTAGCTTCTGCAATCAGAACTCTATAATCAAATATTCAACTTGACTGCAGTATGAAGACTGCACTGAGAAAGAAAAAATGATCTCACAGGTCAAACTGTTCCTCAAACCTTCAAGGCAGCTTTTAGGAAAGCTTGAAAGGTCTTAAAATCTTTATAGCAAGCTTTGGGGTAAAAAGGATTGCTTCACTGTAAAACCACTGGGCATGGAGTCTATTTCCAATTATCAGGCTGTGAAGTAGCCAGCGTGGAGGCTATTTTGAGCTATTTTCAGTCCAGGGGTGAAGGAATGGTGTAAAATTCAGTAAAAACTGAATCCTTAGCCACTACTGTGGATCTCCACAAAACATACTGAACAGAATCTTTCATCTCCTGTGATGGCCGTTTCTTTCTTCGTGGGCTCCAGTTTTCACTTAATTTAAAGAAAACTACAAGACGGAAGTGTAGTATTCTGCTTTAAAGCTTTAAAAGAATTGAAGTTCCTTTATGTGACAAAAAGAGCAAACAGAGATACAAAAGCAAAACACCCTGGTTAATGCATTACACTTCTCACCAGAATAAAAAACCCTTCTCCCTCAAACAGCTTTCAGGCTCCAGCAATGACACTCCAACTTGCAAGTGCCTGGGATAAATTAACCAGGCAATAATTTTCTACATGCAGGCCAAGGTAATGAAAAATGTGCAGTTTTAAACGCTGCCTTGAAGCTTTGATGAACAGTTTGACCTGCAGTTTTTTTTTCATATCCACTATCCCCCAAGGACAGCAATTAAATTAAATCTTTCAGCTACAAAGATAAACTATCTAATGGGCACTTGTGGAAAGATTATTAATCCACACATTCCTCTTGTTTATACATGCAAAGAGCCCGTGATTTCATCCCTGGCGAGACTTGTTAATATTTGACTACATTGTTTATTATCATAAGAGAATGCCTGAAAGTTATTGCGGCAGTTTAGATAACTGTAACCACAACACAGCGCAATTTATCAAGAACGCATTCTTGCTTGGAGAGCATATTTGAAATTATAAACCATTTTTTCCCCCACTCATTTAAATAAGGAGCAGTGGCTATAATTAACAGCATATTTAAAATGCAGAGGAAAAGAAGAGCAGAGGAGAATTAATAATACCCAAGCACCTCTCTTTCCTCTAAGGTTTCTTAATGGGCTGTGACAGGAATTTATTCATACTTAGTTATTCTGCCCAACAGACATTTCACACATTAGCAAGGCGGAGAGTTACAATTTGAACAAAGGGCAAACACTGAGACTAATGAAATTATGCAATAAGCACCCTGCCTCCCTTGCCAACTTCCCAACCAAATTAAGAAACTAATCACTGAATTTACAGAGGTTTTCTTATGAATGTATATCTATGCATGTGCGTTTTTCAAGGAACATGGAAGGGCAGCCAAGAAAGCAACACTTTAATTAAAAAACTAAGGGTGCGATACTTGAGAAAATCCATACCAAGCATCAGCTTTCCTAAAAGGTCGTGTCAATTAATTCAAACCCTTTGCCACCTGAGTTTTACTTACTACTTTATATACTGCTTTGGTCCTCTGAATATAATTTTCAAATTGTCATAATCTATCTCACCCTCTCACAAAAATTCTTCTGTAGCTAATTAGCGGCAAAATCAGAAAATCAGCAAAAAAAACACATTTTAATTAGGTTATCCCTCAGTATATGATTAAGTCTGCAAAAGAACTGTGTTGAAGGTGCAAATCACTATTATACATTCTACAGGGAGAATACCAAATGTTGAAGTCCTATCTGAATCTAACGGGAAAAAAAAGAGTTAGGAAAACAGAACAAAAACAGCTCTTGGCATCCTAACACACTAAAACAGCTAATGCAAATCAAATGGCTGGAATGGGGGTACAGGATTATTTTTGCCAACCTTCATTATATTTAAAAAGATTATGTTTTCTTAAATGCGTTTTGTGTAAGGCATATTTAAAAATGAATTACACAAACAAAAAGCATTAGCTGTCATTAGCTTTGCAGTAGGTAAGGAGTAAAAATGTGTTCACCCAGCTGCTATCAAGAAAGCTGCTGGTTTCCTATTAGAAACATGTTAAACTGAAGCCTATCCCAGAAGCACAGTGTGCAAGAAGGATCTGAGAGCACATGACTTCCCTTTTCTTGGATGGTACACCAGTGTACTGCAGGGTCACATGGAAAGGAATGGTTTACAATTGTCACGCCCTCTACATCTAGAGGGCGCTCCTGCTCGGTCCTGTTCCTAGTTTCCCTGCGCTTTACTTTTTCTTCCGGTGTGTTTTGTTCTCCCTATCCTCCTCGCTTGGCATTTGGATCGGTTGTCGAGAGGCTGGCCTCACCAGGTCGCCCCACATCCGCTATCTGAGGGCTCACCTTGAGCCCGGACTGAACCTCCATGTTCGCTTCGTTCCTGCCGCTACACATAGGGTCCTCCCATCTCACCGGTCTCTCTCCACGGCTAGCCCTGGCTTCAGTGACAGAATGCCTAGCCACACTGGACCCCACAAGCGGTCTCCTGGCCTCTCTTGTCCTATTTCCCGGCTTCTTGTTCCCTGTCTCCCTGTTCGTGTTGTTTGTCCCCTTGTTCCGTCAGGGTTTATTTTTGTTGTGCGTGCTTTTTTACGTGTTTTGTCTGTTTTTTTGTCTCGCTCCTCTGGAGTTCTACCCGTCCCCCCCTTCCTCAACTCAAAGGTTTTTAACCCGGAGGAGCGGGTAGCTCTCAGTCGTGGACTCCCGGAGGTTTCCTTTCAGTTAAATGAGGTTTTTCCTCCCCCCAGTGCTCTGCAGCTCATCTATTTGTGAGGAAACCAGAATGCCTGGAGAAAACCAGACCAACACAGGGAGGAACATGAACTCAAGAGATACCTGGGGCTGCAGTTGCACAGGACATTAGAGATGTGAGCCAGCTGCACAATGAAGTTAAAATGATGGGTGACTGTCCTGCAAGAACCATCAGCCCACAGAGTTTCAGTGTGAGGAAAATGTGTAGTACAGAAAATGAGAAAAAAATCTGTTTTTTCTACACAAATAGCTTTTAAGTGAAAATGACTCAGTGTGAAGTTAAATCCTTGGCCCACATCTCTTGATTAAAAAAAAGCCAGAATAAAACTACTCAACATTTATTAGGTTGGCACTGCAGGAGAAATGTCCTCCATATCTGTGTATAACCACAGTTTTTCCAATTTTGTACAATATTATATGTTTAAACTCAAATGTTGAGCATACATTTTAGGTTTTCATAGGCCTTACAGCTGTTCAAATCTATATGATGATCTACACGACAAACTCGATCGTTAATTGAGTTTGCTCATGTTATTTCCTGCAAGGTCTCCAATCTGTTGCTTTAAGACAGCAGTCCAGCAGTTTGTATCAATCTTTTTAAATTAATTCCTGCTAAAGACATGGGCCAAGGCCCTAACTGATTTGATTAAGCAAATGATAATTCAATAAGGCAATTAAGACATGAAATAAAAACCAGAAGACCTTGTGGCCCATTAGGACTAGAACTGAAGACGCGTGTCTTATCCTATTATTTTTTTATTGCGATGCACTCCTGTTTGTATCATTTCATGTCATAGTTCAATTAACAGTTAGAAATCATTTTTATTTTCATACCATTCCACGATTTCTCACGATTTCTTTTACTTTTATAATTCACATGTATTGTAAATCGAAGCTCCTGCCTCACAAACTCCTTGGGTTTGATTCTGGGCAGGAACAACTTCTGTGTGGAGTTCATCCACCCCTTGTTCATGTGCGTTTCTTCTAGTTGGCTTCTTTTTGACTAGATTAATTGGCATCACTGTGAGGAACTGGTCCTACATAATATCCAGAGTGTAGTAGTCCTGGCTTTTGGCCTGTGTTTCCAGAAGGCCTCAGGGTTGCCGTGAGCCTTCCTAGGAATAAGCAGCTTTGTGACAAAGGACAGATGACAGTAATCAATCAATCATACGGCAGCATTTGTACAGATTGCTCAAACATCTTATGGAATGGATGAACGTCATGTCACATATCAGGATTTGATTATATAATATGCCCATAAGGCATGTACAGTGAGGAGGGTTCTAACAGTGGGAATCTGGCTGTATAGAGTTACAGTTGTTCGTGTTTACTATCCTAAAGGAAAAATTAAAAGAAGGGACTGCTGGGACTCAGAGAGAATTCTGGGACTTGAATGGGAGACTTTTAAAATGCAAAATGCCTATTTGTATAATTGAGCAATAAAGTAATTTAACTGGAATTCTTTTAACATATTTACTGTATTTATAAACAATTAGATATACAGTATTTTTCTGTGTGCCATCAGATCAGTACAAAAAGTCTAAACAAGTCTAATTCAGCATCCTTAAAATCTAACTTCATATTTATTGGCATTTTACAAAATTTGCTGTTTCTTTATAGTTTAAAATTTTGTTTTTTTCTATATTAATTAACAAAGCCATGTATGTACATACTGTATGTACTGTAATACACATTGTGTGTTTGTGGAATTCTGAATTTTGTTAACTTAAAATTCTATACCTTCAAGCTGTCTGCTTTTTTGTGTACTGCAATCCAAACAGTATCAAGTAACGCTAGTAACAAGCTATCAGCGAGAATGCAGATTCCCTGTTATCTTTCAGAAGTTTGCTGAAAATCCTTGGATCAATAAGCTATTAGCAATGAAACAAGAACGATGGGCCAATATAGCCTTTAATATTTATAAGCTTTAGTACGTTCTTAACTACAAAACAGTGTTTTCTTGATTCTTGCAGCTAAAAACATAATATTAACTTTTCCCATCACTCTGCAGCATAATACTGAATAACACTGTGACTGGTGTCATTATGAACTGATGGATCCCATAAGCACGTTTTCAACAAAAGAAGCATGGATTTTGCATTACCGTCACTAATGCAGTTCAGTCAAATTACAATTACCACAATGTGAAATGTGTGCTCTTATAACACAGTGGAAGATGGCCCACAAATGAGAAAAAGAGACATGAGAATGATCTATCTCTCCACTGCTCGAAGCTTGCATTAAGGGAAATGTTTTGCTCTTTGGTTTTACAGATTAATGATGCCTCATGTATCTCTACACTGAAGCGCTTGAAAACAGCAAGAAACTATACAACTCTAAAATATGGATTAATACATTAAAGAAAATATGGCATTTTAGCATTAAAGAATAGAACCTACACACTTGGGCACAAATGCTTAAATGAAAAAAGTTAAATGTATTTCATAAAAGGTCAGAGCAATTCATTTAAAAAAAGATGGTTCTTCAATTTAATAACATTAATTTAAAGGTCTTTAATGAACCAGACCTGGCACCAATCAGAGCAGCTTCACAGAAGGTCGTAACATCTGTCTTCTCATTCAGATTTCTGTTTAGTTCCATAGATTTACTATATTGTAGCTAGAAGATTGACTACTGAGTCATAGTAATAAAGTAGAACACCCCAGGACTGCTCAACTCATCCATCTGTGCGCTAACCGTTTGTAACACTAACCGTTACACTAACTGTTACAATTTCTTTGGATTTTAAGTGAAACACATATTGCATAAACAATTTAATTGTTTAACAAAACATTTTTAGGACTATTTATAGCTGGTGTAGAATGGAAAATTAGAGTATTTATTTTCATTAAATTTACAACAAAGCAAAACAAGAAAGCAATATTTATATTTTTTGTATCTTTACTATGTTCTGTAGAGAATTAGTCAAATGGTGATCTCCACTGTTTCTTTAGAAATACAAACCACAGGGAAAAACTGTGGTGATGACGACAGTTATTATCACGAACAATTGTAGCAGCAGTAGGAGCAGGAATAACTGTGGTGAGTGCAATGGTATAAAGATTCTTTGTTAATTATGATTACAGTGTTAAAGTAATCCAATTTTCTCCTGAAAAGATCTTTCTACATATAAATACATAAAATGAGGGGAGGGAAACATAAATGTAGGACAGATTAAATGTTTTTTCTTTCAACATTGGGGTTTTACAGCACTGTTTTACTAATCTGTTTCCACTGCACACTGCCTCACAATCAATCAGATCTGACAAACCACAAGGACTTCTTTGCTGAAATGGTAACCATAACCAAAAATAACCTGCACAAAATTAACAACAGACACCAAGACAGATTGTATGTGCACTCTGTTGAAGACAGAAGCTCTTGAAGAAATGTAATAATAAAGATATATTTATATAGGTCTTTGCATCCTGAAGGACCTCAAAGTACTTTAAACAAACAGTGGAAAACAGCACAAAGTGCATCATCTACTTGGGTGGCACACAGCAGCCATTATGCACCTGCAGCCCCTATACACATCTGAAAGAAACTGATTCACATTTAAATTAAGAGTAAAATTTAAATTAACCGGAGTGGGAGAGCCCAGGGTGGGATTTAGAAGGCCACTGGCCTTAACAGCCCTACTCTTACGAACAGTGTCATGGGGTTTTTAATGACCAAGTGGTCAGGACTTCGGCTGTAAAATTAATCCCCCCCCCCCAAAAAAAAAAACTGGTTGGTTTCAGATCAAATGCAATAAAACAGACAAAATCATCTGAAAATAATTTGAACAAAAAGGTTTTAAAAGACAGATAAGAAACCATGTCTTTTAATGTTTAAATGAACCCCAATCCCACAGAAAATATTCTCAAAAGGCATAATCATCAGTTGTCTGCATGGGCATCTGTGTCACATAATACTTTACATTTCTGATGCTAATTGTCATGTGATATCCAATTATACTCTAGGTTTAAATTTCAGTCTTGCTTTACCGATACATGTGCATTTATTTTTACCAGTTACCAAACCAGATGTCCTGACAATTTTTCAGCAGATTGGAGATGTACTGTACTGTATGTACAGTGCAATTATAACAACTGAAATATTTAAAATGCAGTTAACAATGATACAAGAGTAGCACAGTGGTCTTCTGGCTGGTGCTGCTAACTCACAGCTGCTTCACACTGGTTAAGTTCCATCTGTGCAGTTTACATGTTGTCCCCAACTGTGTTTTCTTCAGCTGATTTCCTCCCATCTCCTAAATACACGCTGGTTAGGTTGACTGCTAGCTCTAACTTGTCTTTGTGGGTGAATGGCTTGTGAAGAACTAGTATCCTTTCCTTGGTCATTTTTCCCTGCATCCTATACTTCTCTTACAGGGTCAGGTTACCATAAGCCTTACCAGGAATAAGTAGCTTTCTGATGATGGATGAATGATAGAAAAACGACCTATACCCAGAGGGTAATGAATTGTGAAGTGGGGCATGCATTACACATAATCAGCACAACAACATTACTCTTAAATCCACATGGTGGAAGGTATTAGAGTAATTGCTGGGATCTGTTTATTTAGCCTTTATCCAATGGTATGTGAAGACAGGACAAAGCTGACTGGTGTAACCAATTTCCTTCTACAAAGAGTTAAGGGTAATTAATCACATTATCAAAGGCCAGGAGAAACCCTCAAAGAACAGGACAAACGCTCAAAGGTGTGAAACAAACTTCTTTCTGAGCCTGTGTTGTCTATAAGAGTTGAGAAGCCCCTTGCAGTTTCTCTGTCCTGCAGGGCAGACTCAACAACACATTGCTGCGCTTATTAAGCTCAATAAAGACTGCAACAGCACAAGACTGTCTTCCACTCTTCTGATGAAAACTGTCTCACAACAACTGGTTTTTGTTCAGTTAGGATCTGGTGTAGTTACAATGACAATTGCCTTTTAAATGCACATACTGTATGCTTTACTACATTAAGCACTGAAAATGAGAGACACTAGCGATGCACAAGGCCAGTTTCCTGGTTGTTTGCATTTGCTCTACTTTGTTTGATGGAGAAGAAGGGATAGATTAACCTCTTTCTCTATATTAAAGCTGTTTATTTTAATATTGTATGATAAAGGGAATAAAGTGATCAGTTTGACTATCATGCAGTGTAAGATCTATGGGGCAGAGGTATATCATGCACAGCATTTGGTAATATAAGGAACAAGGAGAGGAAGAGCTGTTCACCTGGTTCACCTCCAACACCTCTCTCCTTTCCTCAGTTGCGTAGCGAGCCAGATTTGTTGAACGGTCATCGTGCTTTGATCCATCATCTTCTACGTACGGTATCAGCTGCTGTACAGAAAAAGACAAGGAACACATGAATAGGTTTTTAATTAAAGAGATGGAAAAAAAATCTACAGACTTTTTAATAAAAAGTATCAAATGCTACAGAAAAAGATCATCTTGTGGGAAGCACCGGGTTTTTTTTCTTCCGTTGTATTTTTGTCTACTTTTAACATGTAGGAGTAGCCAACCATTGTTTAACCTCACTGCTGAACGGATTTGAAATGCCAAAGACAATCAATGGATTCCTGCAACACTGCGTGCTCTCAAGTTAGTCACCACTTTTGGCACTGACAGCTGGGATAGAAACAATGCAGTCAGTGGGAGGACAGTCACTGCTCAGCCTTGTACCTTCACCACTTCTATACATTCAGTGAAATACTCCCAATCCCATACATACAACATAGGATCTGCCAGCTTAAGGGATCATCTTATGTTCCAGGTTTAATGTTCTTAAAAATGCAATGTATAGTTATCTTATTGCTTTCATAGAAGAAACTGAATTAAAAACTGATTACTAGAATGAAGACAATATATGTGTGTCCTCCAATACAACCATGCTTTAAGCTTAGAAAACCTAAGCTTCTTTGCTTAATGGAACCTCCAAAGCACAAACAGCTGATATTGTGTGGATGTAGGGCCCAACCTAGCTCTCGCTAATCATCAAACAAGAAAAGGTTAATTCCACACTTACATTTTTTTTTTCTACTTTTCAGCACAGAATTAACCTTTACTTGTTCCTTTGCAGCCAACTCATGCTGACACAGCTCTCCACTCAAACCTCTCACTAACAATGCCATAAACCCTCAGAAAATCAACTAGCAGCAGAGGTTACTATTGTGTAATGAGCTGAAAATTCCCAAGACAACATCAAGCCAAACAGCTCTAGCAGAGCTTGGTTAACAGTACTCCTCCCTTGGAGAATTCCTGATCACAGTGGCTACTGGCACAGTTCAGGTTAGAAATAATGGGCAAGCATTACCTCAGAGCAGAGGATATTACAAGGTAAGCCTCTCACAAAACCCCATGATTTCAGGAAATACATTTTCTGAGAAATATCCATGTTTTATCCAACATTCTCAGGTGTTTTGCCAGGTGTCGATAAAAAAAAATCTCTATCTGTCCTTCCCTAAAGGAGAGTATTCCATCATCTGCTGTAAATACGATGCCCAGATATGTCAGTCTGCTATGGGTAGGTTTTTGTAGTTCCTTTCCCAAGGGAAAGTGTACAGTATACTTACAACACATAAAGGATTGTTGATCCAAAAGAAACACCACAAAAAATGTACATCAGAGAATCACTAAATGCTTTTTAGTCCCTTCTTGCACGACCTTGCAAGCAATCGATAACAGCTATATACCACTCTGATGCTTAAAGTAAAGTCAGAAGTTACTGGCTCACCCTCCATTTAGTGTAAGTCATACTGACACCTACTGGCACTACTGTGATGTGCATCCGCTACGTCTGCAGAATTAAAACGAATGGCTATGACCATTAGACATACTGTAAGATGGAACTTCTATAATCTAATACTAAACAACAACACGGGCATCCTTCATCATTTTTAGATATAATTAAACTTTTTTGCATCAGAAAGTGTGGTAGAAAAACCACGGTCGGCAACACTGGTAGAAAACACTAAAAACAAACCACCTAAAAAAAGGAAACAAAAGAACGGAGTACAAAAAAAAATGAACCACTGCTTTAAATAAAAAGCAGAATTTTATATTTCATAATGATGTATGCAATATTAATATGTCCAGCTACAGCTCCTTAAAGTGCAGTCATAAAGTAATCTAAGTATATTTTCATGTTGTGTTCATTTGGACTTTTTCAGCGGCTCATTTTCAGTGCTTCTAGTTAACATCCAGATTGTACTGTTGGTGTGGTCCACTGTGGTGAACAGAAAAAGACAAGTGGAAAAGCCCTAATGATTGAGTGCATTTGTTCTTGCACATTCAGCCAAGCCATAAACACTGGGCAGGTCTGTGGCACAGGAAACAAATACATACTGGATATTAAAAATATGGACATGCATTGCTGGGAAAGGAAGACCATTTGATTCTAAGCTAAAATTAATATGAAATTTTTAAAGCTGTGGTCAGCAGAAAGGCAGTTCTCATTGTCTCTTGTATTTATGGACTCTCTGTACAGAACAGAATAGGGCTGTAATGTTTCCCAGTCATTGGAAGAACTTTTAAATGAAATATTGAGGCTAAGAATGACACTATAAGCTACTTCGCTAGGTATCCTCTACTAAGGCAGTGACTCTTTTCCATCTGAAAAAGCACACAGGAGGTGAACCTTGTTAATCTGTTTTACATCAGACTAGAACTTAGACAGCTCAGTACCAACTTCTCTTACACTACACGGATTACTCTTAAGTACCCCTGCTTTTACTGCGTTTTACTGTGTTTAATATAAAAGTTATTTCATTCAAAACCAGAATGCCAAGGGGTGGTTGCATCTATACTAACACAGAAAGAACATAGGACAAAATATGAGTATCTATAACATAACATTCAACAACATCAATGGATATGAATTTTGCCATTTTTCACCATAAGCAGGCTAGTTTGGAAGCAAAATTTTCTGATTATTTTGATAATTTATTTTTTCATCTGTTTTATTAAGTTACGACCTTTGTACAAACAGGTAAGAACTGCTATCAGGAAAGTCTTGAGGATTTGGGGATCACGGTTCCTGGCATACTGAGGTTACCCATGCTGACTAAAGTCTTGTCAATCCAGATTGCATGCAGTCAGCTGCATACTGTATCTTCAGAAAAACAGCTGGTTCACAACAGTCAAATTTCAAACCAGAGCTGTCTGCACTAGAGGGCTCAACGTGGACACCAACCAAGCATGATTACTCATTGAGCCACTTAAGAACCAGTTCTACTTCAAATCTATCATATTCTAATTGAATGTGGAAAAACAGGTGCATATTTCTGTTCAGAACACATTCATGTGTGCTGGGAATAAAATCCTCAAATTAGTCGTATCAGAAATTTACCTTTGTTTCTAAGAGTTTTCCAAGAATCACTTAGTACTAAATGCAATACCATTCTTTTCTTTGCAGTTTTCACCCATCAGTTTAAAAGGTTGCAGACAAATTCAAAACAAAGCGCTCCCTGAACAACAGCTGTAAATCTCCACCACCATATTAAGTTTACGTGCTTTTTGAACTTGGAGGAAAAGAATATACAATGCATTAAAGCTGTCAGGCATCACATAAATCTTTCAGAACATTCATTTAAGAGACCCAGCAGCCATGAAACCTTTTCTTTTTGAAATTTGTTTTTCTTTTCATAGAAAAATGCTGAAAGCCTGCCACAGTGGAAAATACATTATGAATACAGACGTGTATGCTTGCCCAGCTGTTTTCACTTTTCTTCAATTTGTCAGTCAGTCACCATTCCCTCTGATTGCCTGTGATGCTGTGTCTCGGTGTTTAAAGAAACAGAGTGACCAAATTTAAATTCTGACATGCTGTACCCTCTGCTTTACTTGATTCCATTTTACTTAATAACAGCAGAACTGGAAAACTCATTTAAACATTTCTAATGGTCATGTTACACCATCTCCACCTCCACTGTCGGATGGTCAAGAAATATGGTGGCCCTTGCCCCCCATTCCCCATGGGCCTTTATGGCCTGAAAAGGGACCTACCTACCTAATGGTCATGTTGCTTTGCATGTTTTGCCTACGGAATGCATCAATCTTAAAAGAACATTTACTTTCACACTTATTTTCTCTCTGGGAAAAAGATTTGCATCTAAAAAATCTAAAAAAAGATGCAAAGTTGCGTCTGTCGCCTTTATTCACCAGATGGACCTTTTCATCGCTCCACATGCAGAATCATCTAGGTAAAATATAAAAACAGGAAGGACTGTGCCATACCTTTTGAGGAGGATGCTGATTTAGAGGCATTCAGTCATAATCCCACAGACAGTGGCTTCACACCACTGGCTCCTCAGCCAAGCACATACTGTACTCCAAATGTCTGAACTTGAGCAGGATTACTATTGCGATATCATATCGTCAGAAAGGTAAAACTAACCTGCCTTACGACACTCTGAACCCATCAGAAGATGCACACTCTATTGATTATGAACTCCTTTAAACTCTGCTACTGTCATTAATTACAGATTCTAGAACTGCAACGTGCAATGTGATCCTATCGTAAAAGACAATAAGGGACCTCTTTAATCCTTGCAAAGAAAGAATCTATTCAGTACTGGACTGTGACATGCGATCAGTTCACTGGTTGTGCCACATAGGGAGGAAGTACACAAACAATTCAGACTCTCGAGATGTAGATGAAAAAGATATAATCCCCCCAGTATGTCCTATACTGGTCTTGAGGTTTAAACTCAGTAGGGCCTCAGTGCACTTAAGCATGGTGTGCACAGTAATGCAAAAATAAAAATGATAGCAAAGGCATCTGCAGATTTCCAGAGAAATCAACGGAAAATAGACAAGCGTTCTCACCTCTGCAGGTACAGGGTCCAGCCCAGCACAGTTTTCATTGCATTTGTCATACACCAGCCTGAGCTTCCTGAAGAGCACAGAGAGCTGCCGCAGATGCTCCTGTAGCTTGCCCAGTCGGTCTTGATGTGTGCTTGCATGGTACGTGACTCCATTGGGTAACTGCAAAAAAAAACAGGACATCTGGACTCTTAAACCTTACATAATATCCAAACTCGAATGCAGTGTACTTTTTGCATCAACCAATGGCTAATTCCATTGCGACTCGTGCTCCACACTCGCAACTCAAAATGCTGAAGTTAAAAGAAGTTGCAAGATGCTTTGCTTTCAATGCACATGGCTCTAAACGTAATATACTAAATAGGAACTGGACCACCTAAGCTTGAGTTACTGAACATCAGCATCCATGGAAATATCCCAAGAATATTTTTGGATTGGAGAAGCACTGAAAAATTAAGACTTTGCACTTCTAATTCAAATGAGAACGCAAAAATATCCAGGTTCTTTTTTTGGTGGGGTATTATGCTAAGTGTTATTGTTGCTCATGTAAAGTCCTTCCTTGTTCTACCTACTGTAAAAGAGACATAGAAATGTAGTGGAAATTCAGATCCAGACTAAGAATGTTCAGTCAGCTACCCTGGCGTCTACAATTTACATAAGCTTGATTGTTTTTTTATCATCACCAACCAGTCAGGGATAACTTTCATATCGCACATCTCCAGTAAGCAGTGTAAGGTCACTGGCTGTTTTATAATCAAGGGTTCAAACCTGCCACAGTATCTAACTGACAATAGTTCAAGAAGTATGAGATATAAGAATTTCAAAAGCATTTTAGATATACGGGCATTTGGCTGCCACAGATAACAGCTAAGCGTATGCAAGAAAGAACATATCAGAAACATTAAGTACAGCTTTTATTTTGGGATGGAAATGTATGGAACTGAAAAAAAAAGTTTCAAACCCCTCATGGGGTTTTCAACAAAGAACCTACTGTATATGATACTGCAAATGTGTGGCAAAAAAAAAGTTTTATGGTAAAACAAGAAAAACTGTAACTTTTTGGATTAACTGCAAAACAGCAAAACATTACATCTGACACAAACCCAAGATAGTCCATCACTCAGTTAACAGCATGTCTTCTCTCAAGCATGGTGGTGGCTTCATTACAGTACAGTTATGCTTCTCCAGACGATGGACATAAACGGAGCACAATACTGGACCATCTTTGAGGGAAACCTGCTTTAGACCTAAAATTGGGACAAACCTTCACCTTTCAGCAGGACAAACCAAAGGAAAAGACCAAAGCTACACTGGAGTTGATCAAAAATAAGAAAGGTATTGTCCTTGAGTGGCCCTGACTTGAATCCTTGAGAAGCGAGAATCTGCCGGAAGACTAAAAACCTACTGTCCATAAGCTATCCCCCAAGCAACTTGAGCTTGAGCAAATCTGACAAGAAAAATGACCAAAAAGTGCACCAAGAAAGTGTTTAAAGTTGGAAGTCGAAGGTGCTTCCACCTAATATTGAGTTCATAGGTCAGAATACGTCGCAATCAGCATATTCAATTTTTTTCTCTTTAGTTTCTGCTCACATTTACTGTACCATATCTTCCCCTAGAATTCTTTAGTTTGAGCATTCAGGATTTGAATTAAATAAGTAGTGTAAAAAATGTGTAAGCATCATTTTGTGTTTTCACAAAAGGAAAGACCATAGGAAGGGTCTGAATAC
Organism: Lepisosteus platostomus; assembly: GCF_059453375.1. NCBI lineage: Eukaryota > Metazoa > Chordata > Actinopteri > Semionotiformes > Lepisosteidae > Lepisosteus > Lepisosteus platostomus. Next base: position 40,109,884 of record NC_142622.1, on the reverse strand, counting down.
TTTTGCAAGGTACTGTACGCACAAGACAGAATTAAACGTTTATGTTCATATAAACAGAAAACCACTAACTCAATGATTCTGCACTGTTATGAGATAAAGGCTCTAGAAATATTGGCCCTTTCAGCTGGAAACACTGGCTCCCAGACTGTTCCAAACTGGAGGGAGAAATCTGCTTAACTCCCTTTGTGGTAGGTGATCCACAGAAGCAACAAATCTGATTGTGTGCGATGATAATCAAGTGTATGAGAAACAGATTACCTGAATAACCACATTATACAATGGAACAAGTAAAGGGTTATTCCCTGCTGAAAAGAGAAGAAAAGAAACGCAACTTTTGGGCCGTGGAGCCTTCACACCCGAAGAAGGCTCCACAGCCGAAACGTTGTGTTTTTCTTCTCTTTTCAGCCTGGAATAAACCCTGACTTGTCCCTTTGCAGCCCACGCATGCTCATGCATCAACCTCCTTGAACCACATGATACAATTACAGTTTTCACACACCTGCATGTTCCTCAGGAGCTGGAAGATCTCCATAGTCCTGAAGACGATGTCCTGCACTGTTTCTTGCCCAATGCGACACAGGGAGGCAGTGTTGACCTCTCGGGCAGCCTGTGCCTGTTGCCCCCCAAAAGCTCCAGCAGGCATGCCAGCGCCAGCGACCGGAGGTGTGGCCATGTCCTTACTTCAGCGTCACAATATCACACACCATCCTGGCAAGCAAACGGAGAGAACTGCTGGTCAGCAAATAGGGATCCCAACTCACTTTTTATGGGCCATATTTCTGCAGATCGTACCAGTCTCGCTGTTGTGGCAGGAAGCTGTCATTCCCTGCTATTTACAGGTTTCTTCCAGGAAATAAAAAAAGATAACCTAAATGTTTTCTTATCTTACATTCTAAGAAAATATATATAGGCTTATTTGTAAACCAACAAAAAAATCATTAACTATGCTCGTTATGTTTGTAATACATTTGATTGTATTTATGGCCCTACCAAGACGTTTTGCAGTTTCTAAGTGCTTGCTCTGGAGAGCAGATCAAAGACACAAGGCCAATGGCCAAGGGGGATAAAAATATCAAAGTAAAGGTCTTAAAAGTCATGCTGGCATCTTTTCATGTCACATTTTTTTGTCTTAAAACACCCACCCCAAAATTCATTATAAGGTAAGCTTTCTATAATTACCATATGTAAAAGAATTATAGTTATTTTCACAGTCCCTTGTAACGTACCATTAAGTAGACTTGAATGTACATACAACTACTTATAAAGTTAGGCAACATTTCCAAACAACTATACTGAGAAAACATCTGCAGTGTGGTGCAATGAAATTTGGTACACATACAGATGAGACCAAGGGAGACCAATTCCCACACAGGACAGTACACACTAGAGGGGGCTAACAGCACCAGTGTACACTTGTTTTTATATTGTGGCCCTCTTCTGGATCCTGGTTATGTTAGTGTTTGAATAAATGTGTACAGTCTGCTGTGATGTTTAAAAAATCTCAGAATGTAAATCAAAATATGTTCAGATTATTACTCCACTGGCACAACCTCCGTAAAAGATACATACTGTTCAAAAACAGTTCAGAGATGACAGGCAGGAATAATTATTGTTCTTCTAGGGTACAATTAGTATTTAATTATGCCTGGTTAAGGGAAAGTGATCTCTTTGGTCTTGATTTATAGGGTGCTTAATGCAACTGTTCAGAATTCTGAATGTTACTGACAAAGCCAACCCCAAATCGTAAATTATACTCAACAATGAAACATGCACCCGCGGTCAAATGGAGACTGTGTGGCTAGGAGACCCTTTACAGTCCTCGGTGTCTCAGACTCATTACTTAACCATGCTGCTGATGCCCATTCGCCTTTCCAACGTTCAAGAAAAGACCAGATGAAAGATCATCATCACCAGCCAAGGGCTACGCGAATGGAGTCTTCTCTGTTTAACACTCCAGTATGGTCACAATTTTAAGACTGAGGTGCAAGAATAAAGAGAGTACAGCCCTCGACGGAGCAGCACAAGAAAATCCCAGCAGTTACATTACACAAATGTACGCACTATACTGTTCACCTACGCCTCCACCGCAGATAAAGAAGGGGAAAAAAAAAACAACCAGGCTGCTAGACGTACTGCAGGAGGGTTCGCTGGTATATAATAACAGCAGATATACCAAGTTCAACTTTTTAAAAAAATACTGCACTTACAAAATGCTGAAAATCCCCACGTGCCAGCTTACAATATGTACAAATATGCTGTCATTCCCTAAAAACAACTCGAAAAGCATATGGTCGTGGTGACAGTGCAACTGAACGCCAGTTCAGGGCGCAGAGGTGCTGCTTTTCCTTAAGGATACTCCGCTCATTTTACACAACCGGCAAACGCTCCTCGTCCGCTGAAAGGTTTGCGTTCGCTAATTTGCCGTCTCGTTACCTGGAAGCCACAGTCGCTATGTTTATTTTTTACACAGCTCCTGGTGGTGCCAGTACTGCAGAAGGCATTTTTCGCCTTTCCCTTTTCCAGGGGGCTCAGCTGTTACATGGAGGACATCGCGAGAGCTGCGCCGTACTGTATACCGTAACGTCCAGCACATACTTGCTGCGCTGTGCAGTACGTGGGCTTGTGGAAACCGGAGAGCGTGGATTTATAATAGACTGGCTCTCGTCAGGCATTTCAAACCGACACGTTTTTGTTTCCCAAATGCAATGAGGCTTACCGTGTCAAACTGTGCAGGGGCTGCCCGTGCTTTGCGGGAATCGTTCGGCGATTTGAGACCGGGACCACGGTGGTTGGGATATTTGCTCGGTTGTACGGCACTGGCCTCAAATAGTCTAGTAATATTTTGTCGGAGAGAACAGTTAAAGCGACACCCGGCGATCAGTCTCGGGAATGTTATCCAGAGTCTAAGCCGCAGTACATGCAGATAACTCCTCGTTTAATTGAACGAAATGCTGTACTGTATTTGGTCAGACAGAGACAATTTTAAACAAAAAAAATAGGATACACATTTGTACATCATCGTTTCCAGTCATGATAAATAAATTATTTGTATTTATTTCGTTTGAGTTCTATTTTGTCTGTGTCCTGGATGCAATCAACTCAGAATGTAATGAAAACTGCACAACTGCTGAAATACAGACACACTTAGAACAATCACATAATATTATAATATTGCCATATGTAGTTTTCCATTCTCAAGCATGTGCTACTGTTTTATCGTTTTTCTTTTCAGTGTGTGTCCATCACATCTGTGTTTTCGTAAGGGCTTTCAGCAGCAAGAACATTACAAACGTGAGTCTCATTGGCTACTAGTGCGCTGATGGATCTGAGGATTCTGCCCAGTCTTAAGGATTCATGAATTTTAGTAAAGGGTCCCAGGCTACTGACGTCCAACAACGTGATTGAGTAGCTTATTCCCGATTAGATTCCTAAATTAATATAATTATGAATTCTAAATGTATACATTTATTTTTCAGCTCAATTCCCTAGTCCTGAAAAAAAAAAACCTTTTCATTTTTCCTTTGTGACTAGTTCACCAACACCAGCTTCCATTAAGACCCCCCATATTCTCCTCTGTTCAAGAAAAAAAAAAGACCAATTTGCTTTATCGTGTCTGCATGAGACGTACCAATTAAGGACAAGAATGATCTTTGTTGCCATTCTTTGAACTGTGCAAATTCAGAGCTACAGAATAACATAAATACAGATGCAGAAATGGAGGAGGGCTTAACCTTTACCATCTGCAACTTCCCACTAAAGACCTTTCAGCGATAATGAGGGATCAGCAGATGACCTTGCCTTAGTTTCTTTTTTTTTGGGGGGGGTGACCTCTGACTCAGTCTACACATTCGCATTCTTTAATTAAAAATAGTCCTTAAAAATGCCCTTGTGCCGTGCTCAAAGCACCTTTGATTGACACCAGGAATACAGTAAGGGCTCAATTGTAGAAATATTTTGCCTGTAGGATATAATAGAAGTGGAACTAATTGGGTATGCCACATATTTAATTTTCATTATATATTTGCTAGAAAGAGACATTATATGTTAGTTTAATCTGATTCTAGGAAGTCCGTTAATAAAATGGATCTTTTATTTTTTTCCTGTTTATTAACCCCACTTTCACATTTTAATGTAATAAATGTAACATCTTAGTTAACTGTGAAATATGAATACCAAACCAGTTACCCATGACGTGGAGATTGCATTGACTACTCTAAAATAAAGGGGGACTTTTGATTATGTGAGTTTCCATTGGAGCCATAACATTTAGTCATGATCAGCATCACCACTCTTGTCTGGTACCCTGTCATATTCGGACCACCACACAAGACAATCTTTCAAATGATGACTGAAAATTTGCCTGTTTAAATCAGCCCTATAATTAAGGGGTTATGTAAGGGTGATTCAAATGATAAATGCAATTCATAAAACTACTGTATAACAAGGTATCGTTAACTGCAAGGAGGATTTTGGCTGCTGTGTAAAACTACAGTTCCCCTTGAACTTCCTAAGCAGTGAGAAATCGGCATTTTTGAAGACTATTTTGGATCTAAAGATCCGAAGGTGAGAAGACTCAAATGTACAATCTCTCTGCTACAGAAGGAAGGCGTGATGAATGTTTTCAGCTTGAAGATGCAGTTCACTCAAAATGGTGATGGTTACCCGAGTACTGTGTGATCTCACCTTGTCTGTCATACTGCACTACAGCTCTTTACTCAATCCATATTACCCCATCTTAGTTCCAAAACATCCTACTTATCATGGTTCAGTGTTAGGTGGCCATGCTTGATTTAATGGTAATAGCTACCAAATAGCTAACAAAGCATGTTTTGTAATTCAGGGAGTAGCAGCATGATATGTAAGATGTAAGCATGATATGACAATAGACTTAGACATCAGAATGCAGGTGACAGGTAGACACTGCTGCTGTAGACGAAGCTGGTATATCTCTTCAGCCTTGCAAATTTCACAATGTGTCATGGAGTTCTGAAATATCATCAATGCTCTTTTATTGCCGAGGTTTAATGTTGTGCATAAGTTGGGTTATTTTTGCATTATCAAAAATGATACAAACTGTTGTCCTGATAATATACTAAGCAGTTATGTGTATATATATATAGTATGTAAATATGGTATGTATGAATTTCCACAATAAATTATATGCATTGGTGTATATTAATAAATACAGCAATATTTCTGTCCACAATATTGTTGCCTAACATCATGGAAAATGAAATTACTCTGAGCTTATGTTCCATATATGGGTAGAATACTCTACTCTCTACTACATCATTGAGAGTCAGAGAGTTTCCAAACAACTTCAAAGCAAGAGGCCACTTTCATATTTTGATGTTGTGAATTTCAAATACAATTACAGGTTGCCTAGAGGAGTAACCATTGATGTTAGTAATACACAGGTTCTAGGTTGTGACATATGATGCTGCGAAATAATGCAATCCTAGCACAAAATGTTTTTCAAGACAATTAGTTTTGTGACACATGAGTGCTGTCTGCTTGGCTATGCATCATTTGGAAGTGAGAACCATTTCCCTTCTGGTTATCTTACAGGTACCATTATGCTGGGAGGTTCACTGCTCATGATGTACAAAAAAACAATAAGTTGTTTATTTAAATTTAAATTCCCTTTGCACTGTTAGAAATGCTGGTTTAAAAACAATCCATAAAGCTGACATTTATTTTCTTCTAGCTACCTATTAAGTCATAGAACATTTTATAACCTGTTCACGTTTTCTGAAATGCAGAGCTTAAGGCAAAATTATACAAGCAACACACAGCATTTCATCTGATTTTCTTAAGCTCTGAAAATCGCCTAGCTATGCAAACAGACTTCAATTCACTTGGCACTACAAGCACACAGAATGCAGCATCTGGGCAAATAATCACTGCCAAGAGTAAATCTTTGTTGCAAAGTCTGCTCAACAGTTTGTCTGTCTAGAGAACACTTCAGCTTCAAAAAACACACCCACATTTTATCGTATTGTTTCTTAAGCAAACAGGAAACGTAAAGCTCAGATGGAGATCAAGAGATCTGTATAATTAGGAATGACTTTAAAGTTTAACTTCTGCCATTTAAAGAACCATAGAATTACAAAATGCTTATTTTTTATTTTTTAAAGTAACAATGTACATTTCTATTTGCATACAATGTATTGTGCTGCTGTTTTGGAATACTGAGTTAAAACTTAAGATACTTCTGCTTCAGTAAATGTGAGGACTTGAGACACTTTGATTCATTGAGTGAAACACCATTAAGTATGCCTCTGTCTCTTTAATGTAGTCAAGCCTAAATAATCCAGAACAGTCAGGAGAACTCAGATCTCCACTAAGTCTGTGAAACCTGATGATGAGATTCGCTTCCTGACTGATAAAAATTATGGGATCAATGTGATGTTATCTGTTGATCTTCAGCCAGAACCTGCTACTCTTCCTAGAGCACACAAAAAGATTATCCTTTATACTATGAAGCTAAAATTCTACTAATATTCTTTATTGTCCCACTGCCACATTAATGTGAATTCATAAAATTATAAATTATCAACTAAGGATAATCTCTGTATAGTTCCATTCTGACCTATATTGCATGTTTTGGGTTCTGAAACCTTCAATACAAAATACAAATACAAAAACTGTATTCTATTGTGAACTAGCCTTGGACATGCTATTAGAGCATATTTTAGTATTTGCACTTGTTTTCATATTGGACTTTGGAAGCTATCTTATATTTGCTGAGTTAGACCTCTGGGGATCCGCATCTGTAAAAATAAGCATTATTTTCATAATATGGACAATTCCCATCTACAATATGCAAATACTGCATGATCAACCAAGCATATTAACTCTGTATTGCAGGGTGAAAGAACAGATCTTTCTCCAAGCACTGAAGAAATAAAGCCACATTGCTGTTCACTTCAGCATCCTGACTGGGTAATTTCCCACAACAGAGACTCTTTAATTCCAAATTAAATTATCTCCTTCTCATTTGCCGCTCAGTGAATAATGTAGAGAAATATATGAAGATATATGGGCACTAAACAAAAGAGTCAGTAAGCATTTCCGCCTCCTATAGTAAATGAGATACAAAATCTTCATGAAGAAATGGTTTATCTTACATGCAGAATACAAATATCTGATTGTATTATTCTCTTCAGCACATTCCTTTGAGTATTACGATAACAGCAATGCAAGCAGTAGGGTAAAAGCCTTCATGCAATTTCTGCATTACTGGAATTGGGCAAAAAACTGAAAAGGATAAGGAATGTGGTCACAGATTTAAAATTCTAATGAAATGTGTCAAGTACGTCTACATTACTTGACAGCGACCCTATATTTCTACAAATAATCAGAAGACTTTACAGTGTTTGGTTTTATACACTGTTTAGTCACATCAGTGGTTTTCACCCATGTAGGGATTTTCTTTTGGAAACAATGATAAAACATCAAAGTAAGACACTTTTTGTCACTGGCACGGTTAAGGTGACCTTTATTTTATGTCAATATCAATGATACCGGTGCATCTTGACACTCTCCAGAGTCAGAGCATCAATCACCAGAAGCTGATTGCCTGGGCTCAATTAGATTGTGAGGTTTGCAATAGTAAGTGTCTCTAGGGGAAAAAAATGTTTAAGGGCAATAGATATGGTGACAGTGTGGGCCACAGAATGAGAATTTGTCTATCCATCATCTTGGCAATTTTATTGTCTAACCCACATGGTACAGGTCAGTTAAAGGAAGGTCATCGAGGAAGCGAATATAATGTAGGATGCAATGAAACAATGGCACAAATATTTAGTTAAATATGTTCCACATGGCACAAAGGGTTTTTTCTCAGTTAGACAACCCGTAGTTGTCTATAATCTCCAGGTTAAGGAAAGAGTCTCATGAATGAAGAGAATGCATCATACTATTCTGGTGATCTATTGTATAAACCATGTTTAATACCATACAGTTGCACTTCATTTATAAATCAGCTCTCAGAATTAGTGTTGCCCATGCTTTCACAGAGGCATACTGTATCTGCATGGTTTTGACCTAATAAAAGTTTATAAAATCAAACAAAGATGGATAGCTGCGACAAGCACCTTTTGGTTTTTCTGACCATCTCACCTGTAGCAGCAATAGTGACAAGTGTGAATTCACTGATGCCACCACCAGCTGAGAAATGTGTTTCGTAGATCAGGTAACATCCTGAGACTGCGATGGGGACATATTCCTTGACAGTAGAGGAATTGGGACAACATTCAGTATCTTCAACATCCTGAGTTTAAAAAGTGCAAATCAGAACCTTTGATTGGTTCTTTCCAGCTTTGAACCAAATGTTAAATAGTTGTGTTGGGTTAATGTAAATTTTGTCCATCCATTCATTTTCTAAACGCTTCTTCAAATTCAGGGTCAAGGGGGAGCTGAAGACTATCCCAGCAAGCAACAGATGCAAGCCAGGATACATCCTGGATGGAACGCCAGTCCATCACAGAAGACAGATGCAAATTCATACACACACTCACACCAGCGCCAATGTTCCCAGAAGCCAATTTTAACCTGCCAGTATGTTTGTGGGATGAAAATGGAGCACCTGGAGGAAACCCACACAAACACAGGGAGAACATACAAACTCCACATCACAATTTTAAAAATCCTAATATTTTAAAATAAAATTTTAATTTTATTTTTTTTAAATCAACCACAAGGTGTTTGGGAGGTTAAAATTGTTTCATAAGCTGAAGAGGTTTAAGAACCACTGCTCTCTACCGTATGCTCTGATGTGCTCTGATCTGCATTAATATGCGACATGCTGTGAGTACAGATGACAGGGAGGCAAACAGCTTCCTATTAACTGAAAAATGCTTATGACCAAAAAGGTGTATCACAAATCACCACCATCATAGATATTTTGCATTTACACTGTCACCTCTCATTTAGCATCCAGGTTTTATGACACTTATTTATTAATTACCAATTCATATTGGAAATAAATATGGAGATTAAAGTGTATATATGATGCAAATTATATTAAACAAATATGCTCAGTCCAAGCTCCACTTCGTCTCACTATGCAATTAATGAGGGGGCTAGTTTTGGGGATCCTGGCACAGTACGCAGTCTGGTTTCTGATCTGAGTGTTGCTCCACTTGAATGGTAACAGAGTGGCAATTAAAACTGTCGAAACAGGTCTGGGTGATTTCCTTAAGAGTCAGCTGAGGATCCACTGTGCCATCTGTACAAACAAGACCAAGACAACCATTGTTCACAACTGTTATTACTGTTCTTCAATTTTAGGTCAGAACACTTGAAGCCTGACAATGTTTATTGCAGGTATTTGTTTCAAGCAGAGTACAGTACATAAGAGTTCAGAAATCAAATATCGATAAATTGTTCCGCCTAGATGAAAAAATTATAGTTTTTGGACTGTAGCAATTCCTCCCAGAGATCAAAACGTTTACGAAAAACAAGGAAAAGTAAACAAAGTGTATCTATTTAGAATTAGCTTCAATATTTCTGGAAAATTGCTTCTATGTTCTTATTCAATAAGAGATTACATCTGCTTTTTTGTGTGCAAAATTAATAATACCAATTAACAGCAAAATAATTAATGGAGCAAGCTTTAATTTATGTGTTGAAATATTAGTTGTTAAATTACCCGATTTAAACTGTCAGTTTAATATTATGTTGTAAAAAGGCTTTGATGCATCTCACCTGAAAACCAATAATGATCATCTTAATTTATTTCACTGCACCTGTATTTACTTACCTATGGCAACATGAGCTGACAACACAACCTGATTCATTGTGAGAGCCCAGATATGCAGGTTGTGAATGGCTTTAACTCCTTTCACTGTCACAATCCTGTCTCTCACTGCGTTATAATCCACACCTGCTGGTGTACCTACAAAGAAAACAAGTAGAGAAACAAAATAGTACTGCACATTAAAGACACTGTAAGAAATTATTTTCATTACCACACGTTCATTTTTAAATTCTTAAATAAATACATTTTGCATTTCCACAACACTCCATAAACAGTGTATAAGATGTCTTGAAGTGCTTTACATGGATTAAAGAGCTCAAATACACAAATATATATATCATACTTTATATGTTCTTCTACTGACTTACACTGTTATGAACATGTCACAGATCAGCACTCTAAACATCAGAAGAAAACAAATTCCAAAAAAACATGCATAAGGTTTAATGCAGAAAAATGGTCTGTCTACACCTTTGGGAAATGCTAATGTTGTCAGTTAATGTATCTTTTAAAGATGCAAACTAGGTTACAAGATTAGGGTTTCATTTGACTTGTATGCAGAGCATGTTGCTGTCCAAACTGTCATTTTTAAAACAGACATACCTTCCATTAAAACCACTAAGATGTCTCGTAAAATGGTCATAGTGGTGCCCAGCACAAACAGGGAAAAAAGAAAAGTGCAGATAGGATCTGCTATTTTATATTCAGGCTGTAATAGAAAAAGAAAACTGTTTAACAGTTTGTTAGATGTGTATTTTATTATTATTTTGTCATTTTAATTGCTTAGAAGATACCCTTAACTGAAAAGACTTAAACCAGTAGAAAACACACAATGTATTAATTAACTACTATTATATTTTTATATACAATTCTGTACATGTACAAAAATAAAAAATACTGTGTATACGGCCTTAAAACACTAAGTTTGGTATGTTGTATTTTCCTATTGTGGAAGGACACTATGAAACATGTTAGTCTGAAGAGCTCTAAGTGTAAAAGAACAGGAAATGCCTGATACCATTGCTATCTCAGCACTGGTACACACATGCATCAAGACATATTGTTATAGATTGCTTTGTTTTCTTATTTACTATCTTCTAGAGGTAGATCTTAATAGATATAGAAAATTGGAAATGTCAGGTATCATGAATCTGTCGATAATTTTAATGCTAGAGAACATTGAGCCAAAAGAAATTTATGAAAGCTTCCCCAAAGTGTTCTCAGATGTCAAATGTTTTTTTTTTAATCCAAAAAAATGTGGCACAGTTACACTTCCACCTGGCAGCTATGTAAGATAGATATGTGTGGGTTTTGGAACTACAAGCAAAACCCTGAATTCTTAGTGCAAAAAAATAAAAAAATGTCCCCCTACTGACCAGGCATACTGGACCTATGTAGAAGCAGGCCATCTAAGAAAGGCTTAGTGTGAGTATTTGGCTTATTGTGAGGAGAGAAAAAAAAAACTAAAGTGCCTAAACTAAAGGATACTGATTAGAATGACACTGGATAACTGCCTTTATTTGGAAGAGACCCTGAACTGGGCATTAACCCAAGTCTGAAAGAGACCCTGATTTTTTTATAAAGAAATCATGTTGAGATTGATTTGATTTACAATTGCTGGTAAGCAGCTTACTTGTCTAGCCTCAGCTAGGAAATGTAATAGTTAGCTAGAGCTCTACATAAAAAGCTACATTTTTCTTTTTGGTTTGTTTACCGTACTGGTGTTTTTAACACAAAAAGGAGTGGGGGAGAACACGGATTTTCTCGTTTCTGTGCTCTGGTGTGCAACTAGTTTTGTAAAGACACACTGATGCACAACCTTCCACCCAGTGTGACACAGTACAAAAAAGGAGACTTTCATTTTTATATGCATTGGAAATGTAAACATTATCACTATTCTTGAATGGCAACCACAGACAACTTAGAGACAATGCTGAAAAAAAAAAAGATTGTCTTCAAGGATCTGATTTAATCAATTTCAGTTGTATGAACCATTAAATACATGGGCGTGGGGTTGTATGAGGCATACATGACCCTTATGGCAGAACATAGTTACCAACATAGTGTGATTCCATAGAACCAGCAGATATACAGTATGCATTGCACGTGTAGGAAATAAGATTTTATTACGATATAAATCATCATATAGCAGACAATTTCATATCACTTTTGTAATAGGCAATGTTGATGCAGTAGTGTTACTCCAGCAAAGTATCAATGACTAATGGTATTTTCCACTGTTGTCATCCTGTCCCTGCAATGTTTCTGCACTGCAGCCTGTTTGCATCAATGTTTCTTCACGCTTACAATAAATGATGACTGACATGGGCGGCTTAATGTTTTGCTCATGACCGTAAAGGAAAAGGGGACGAGCTCGGGTTCGGCTACTCAGCATCTCAACCCTGACCTTAAAAAAGATGATGACAGCACTGACGAGCACACTGACACTCTGCAGCAGGTCCCCCACCACGTGGACAAAGGCCGCTCGGATACTGGCGTTGGCCCGTGGCTTGCTGTCTGGACTTTCTTCCTGGGCTGCGTGGTTGTCTCTGCTGCTGTTGAGACCTCCATGGCTGTGCCCGTGCCCTGACTGGTGTAATGTTAATCCCATTCTGCATGGGAAAAAGAGTGTTCATTTAATCCATGTGCTGGATACAGAGACCCCTCCCTGGTGGTACAGTCAAGTGCCTTAGTAATTCCCTGACTCTGTCAACAAGGTACAGGAAAAGGCTAAATCCATAAGGTCGTGGATGTCCTCTCCAAGACACCCGGTTTGTGCAACATTTTCATTTATCCACATTTCACTTTACGTGTTGCGATTGCTCACTTTTTCCTTTTTTTCCCCCTCTTTTAAAAAGATAGAGTAATGGTTGCTCCTCTGTTAATGCATAATTATGTTAAAAAAAGGGAAAATGTCTAAGTAAAACAATAGTTCTCCTCTATAAAGATCTCGCACTAATGTGCCAAGAAAAGAACCAACTGGCACCATTTTGATTTTTGTTTCTTTTGTGAAGAACACAAATTGAGCTGCTTCTTCACCTTATATTCTGTATCTCTGCAAAAGGTAGTCATTTTTATGTGCTTCTTCGGTACTTTCTTCTTACTAATATACATGCAGTTCTGTTGTTTCTTTCCTAACCCAGTGGAGGAAACTGCTGTTTTTCTCTAATTTGGTTATGCTGACTGTACTAAACCTTAATTATCCTGCTCAGTCTGTCAAATCCCTCCAGCTGCTGATCCTGTAAACATTCTCTGTTTTCATAAACACTGCAGTGTTTTTAGCTTGTCAGCTTACAAGATTATGGGGTATTACATGAATTTTGACATAGTAGGACAAATACTAAAACAACATTGTGTCACTTATATTTTGCAGCACCTGCTGGAAAGCAGTATTGGAAATACTTCACTGCAGAATATTGGAAAAGCTGATTGTTTTTTCCCCCCCAAGACAGAGAACTTAAAAAAATAGAATCACCCATCTGCCAGAAGAATGCTTTGTTCCAGTTTTGTGTATTCTTTTCTATTTTTGTTTTTTTAATACATGAATCCAACTATAGTTACTGTAATTCATGTTTACTTTGTAGTTGTCCTGTGTTTGGTCGTGCTTAATAAAAATGTGTTATTTTCTAAAAGCTTATTTTAATAATTTTTTTCAGCTAAAAAGTGATTGCTAAAGTATGCCGTGTGGCAAGGCTGGCTATGGTAGTTGTAAAATGTTTTGAGATGATACATCAGGCTTCACTCCAGCCACAAGAATTCTTGATTTATACTGCAGCTATAGCACAATCTAGTGGGCGAAAAAGCACAGGGCACTTTGATCCAATATACATATCCTATATATTATATACTGTACAAGTCCTAGCAAGCTGCATAGACATAGCAACACTGAGTATGCTAAGCCTTCTAATGCCTTAGAGAGAACAGGTCCTCTTGGCCTTTACCTAACCCATAAGAGGGGGCACATATTAAAAATACCCAAGTTCCAAGAATGAGAGTAGGCACCCTAAAGCACAGTTTTAGTTTACTGTTGCAATGCCCCAAGCAGTATGAGGGTTAGTATTAAAGTCATAGTCTATGGGAATTCCTAGAGGAATGGTGATCTCATAGTGGACGTCCCAATATTGAAAAGTTCTATAACTAAACAGTAGTAATGGTAATTGGTAGCAATTAGCACCGAGGATTAAGAAGGCTGGAAGAAAAAAACAGGAGACACAAGAGACCTCCAGCACCAAGACAGAGAACCACTGATTTAATAGAAAACTAAGTATAGATAAAGTGGACAGCTGTATCTATAAACCTTTTTAAAATTCAAGATTTTGATGTAGCAAGTAAACTCAAATTATTCCAAAACATAAGAATAGTACACACTGTAGTACCAGTAAAGAAACGTTTTTTAAAAATTCAGACAGGGCAAACAGTGGGCAGATGAAGTTTAATGTAAACAGATGCAGAATGTTACATGTATGTAGAAAAACCAATCTTTGAGTAAAATAAGAGAAAACACTGAGCTGGAAGGTGGTACCTTTGGGGAAAAAATACTCCAGAAGGATAAGTAACTAAATATTCAAATGTTCTCTGAAGTGTAGTATTTACACTAAGGGATGTTACATTAAAAATGGTCAAATGTGCTTGTAGAACCTCCTTTGTATGTGATTTTTGTTACCATGTTACAGATACTGCTTTTGAATGAGCACTGCTCTGGAGTCCGATGAATGAAGAGTAACCAGACATTCCCAGACTTAAGGTTTTACGGTCTAAAAAAATTTTTTTTTGTTAAAGACTAAAAAGGGTTTTGAGAGGACCTGAGTTAACTGGATGAGATCCATCTATGGATCCATCTTGGATACTGGAACAAGCTATATGAGTTTAACAGTCTCTTCTTGTTGGCAATCTCTCTTATGATATGCTTGAAAACTGCTCCTTCAAGCCCCCAAAAGAGCCCTTATTTTTTATTTTTGTTATTGTAGCTTATGTTGTTGTTTTTTTCCTCCAACCATCTCAAAAGGATAAAGAAGAGCTACTTACATGATGTTGGCTACAACAGCACAGCCTGAGGTGATGAGCATAACATTGCCCTCAATAGTGTAGTCCCCAGTTAACAGCCTTTCACAGGCCAGGTACACCAGCACACCAGTCACAAGCCAGATTGTAAAAACAGAGAGCAAGGCACCCAGGATTTCTATTTAAAATAAAAGATGAAAAAAAAATCAAATACAATCAAAAACCTTGTTCATTTTCATCCTGTTTAAATTGCTACGCAGTAAATAGTTGTAATGCAAATGGAGACCTCTGGTAGGAACTGGCAGTGTACTGCAGTGGACACTGGGTGTTGAAAATGATTAAATAGTTTCATTCATCCACTTCATTGTGTCACTTTGTGGATGAAAATGAGTTACTAGATGTTAATCTCGTAAGCCAGTATGATGTTGCCATTTTTCAGTAGAAGGAACACATCAAGTCACGGTATAGCAAAACACAATCTATTTTAAAACTTTAGGAAACAAATGGCAAAAATAAAAAAATTAAAATATAATCACTAAACATGCATTTTAAAGGGCTGCAAGAATACAATGCTCTTCTACTGGTGTCTGTACCCACATTTCTTTGCTAGGCGAAAAAACAATGTCTTTGTACCTCCAGTGTCTTTATAAAAGCTGTACTTGTATAACTTTCTAACACATTCCTACTGTACATAGGACAGTACAGTGGTGAGAAAAGGTTTGTGAACCCCAAATGTAATTTTGGGAATTTCAGTTTCTTACCATGATTCCCTTATTTAATTGAAACCATTAAAGAAAATAATATTTTCTTAAATAACCCAAAGGGTTTACATTTCCTAATTCAATGTCTTTGGGACACAATGAAGTGCATGAAGTGGAAAAATAGGAATGGTTAAGAGTCAGTGTATGTGAAATAATAACTTTGTGAATAAGTATATTAAGCACATTTCAGGGGTAATTAGAATTAGGTGCTAAAATAATTGGGTATCAGGTAAACAACAACTGGGTTTAGGCAGTCCTGTCATTTATAAAGGTCAAAAGCGATTTCAGAGGACCTCAGAAAAATAGCAGTTTTACTACTATTACTAGTAGTAGTTAGTCTATTTAAACCTAAACATCTGGGGCTCCATCCAATCCCTGTCAAACAGTCTACAAATGGAAAATATTAAAGACCACAGTGACTGTGCCCAGGATTAGTCATCCTGCCAAAAACTCCCAAATAGCATCAAGCAACATCAGCCAGTAAGTCATTAAGAACCCCAGAGTGACGTCTGCATCAGTGTTCATGCCTCGCCATCAGAGTAGGAACTGTTGTCATTGGCAGGATATCCAGAAGGAAACTGCTGCTCACTAAAAAGACCATACTGCCCGTCTCGCGTTCACCAAAAAGCACCAGTGTGACCCACAAGATTATTCGGAGAATGTTTTCTGGACAGATGTGTAAAATGTTGACTTTTCTGGCCACAATGATGAACAGTTACAGGAATTGTCTACTGCAGCTGAAGGAGGTTCCAGCAATTATTGTATCTTAGGATTTTCAAACTTATTCACAGGAGGATATGTGCCGTTACATCATTTGTTAAATAATCCAGAAATACCTGTATCTTCTCTTCGTCTTTTATTAAGACTTTCATGTAGATCTAATTATGTTTTAGGTCTACAATTTACAATATGGACCATCTTGCATGTTCACAAAGTTTTTCTTGGCTCTGCATACACTAAAGATACATTTTAATCATGTGAGAACATTTTCATATGAGGTACTTCCATCATATTTTCAAAATGTCAGCGGCATAATGAATTCAATTTCATCACTAAGAATAAAATAACTAACATGGGAAATCTTGTTAAGGATTTGGTATTGCCTTGCCATGGGCAGATTAATATTAATCGTTTCAAAGTGAAATGGCAAAGGAAGAGCAATTTTAGAACCTACTAAAATTAACCATTGGGTTGGTTGCATCTCATAGTAATAACATTTCAGCCTAAGTAAAATACATGAACATTCCTTTTACTTTAAAATAATTTCCAGCCTTTGATACTTCACTGTCTTCTGTCTGATTCTCATTTATCTCCATTTATTTTTTTCCATTCAACAAAGAAAATGCACTATCACACTGAAAGGACAAGCATTATTCATTTTTAATAATTAAAATACTTCATCACCAACCTTCTGTTCATATATTTTGAGAAATCTTATGGTGTCTGAGGAGTAATTGGTCACCATGTATACAGGTGAGTAGGCTTTCTTAAATCAAGAGAGCAACATCAACTTCGGCCAACCAGAAAAGGTTCACATGGTGTGCACTACTACCCTGACATCTCAAGGTACACAGGCCTACTAAAAAGCAAAGCAAATGGGATACTTTATCAATAAAAAGTACAAATGTATTTCACATATAGATTTAAACGACTGGGTACGACCAAACTAGTTATACTATTCACAATGCAACGTACTATAGTATGTTTTTTGTGTTTTGCAAATGTTTTTTTTTACAAATGAAAAGTAACAGCAACACAAAACACTTTACACAAAAAATAATCAGAATCTAAACACAGAGTGTAGAATCCAAATATGGTGGTTAAGAAACTTGGAAAGTGCTTTGCAATTGTAGTTGAAGACTGCTGTTAAGGGAAATAGAAGCTCACTTGCACAAATGCACAATGGAGCACAAACCTCTCAGAATTACAAAGGATTCTGGTACCTTGTGGCTTTGTTCCCCGTGAATAATGGAATTATCATCTAGTGTTAACCGAGAAAACAGTGACTATTTAAAACAGAAGCAGAAAGACACCCTTCTCATTTTCAGCGACAGAACAAATACATTTGCAAGAACGCATTTGTGTAAGAAGCCAATAGGGCAAAGCTTTCCTGGTTAAGGCAGTGGGAGCAGCCTGGAAATGACATAAGACGTGAAACATGACATTAACATGACCACATTCAGTGACGTGTGCAATATCTAACCAAAAGGATGAAACAGATACAGACTGGAGCAACCGATTTTATCCTTAACTGTAAATTCCTCTAGCAGCATTGCAGCTCATCCTTACAATTTCAATCCCAGTAATCAAACATACAGATCAAGGCGATCCAAGTGCGTAAACAAAACAGTTGCCTCACCTGCTCGGTGCCACCCGTAATTGAGCTTCTTTGTGGCTGGCCTGGAGGAGAGCCACAAGGAGCAGAGACTAATCATGAAGGAAGTGAAGTCAACAAGGAGATGCGCTGCATCAGTCATCACAGCCAGACTCCCAGCAAAATACCCACCTAAGCAAGAGGAGCAGCAAACAAATGCATCAGCAGACAAGACTCAGCAGGTCATGCCTCCACAGCCCTGCTCTGACCTCTGACTTAAGACTTAGTAGAGACACACAGTGACCTACTTTTTTAACGATTAAGAAACTAACCCAGCAGCCGTAAGCCTGGAACAGTCACAACTCAATATCATTTCTCATTTATCTTATTTGCTAAACCACCTTTTATTCATGTCATTTGCTTTCATCATTCATAACATGCTTCATCGGTGAGCCACTCATGCCAGCGAGAGCTTTAACAAGACCCAGAAGTCCCAGAAGCAGGCAAGCACAAGATGGGAGCAAGCGACTACTCTGTGACGAGACACCAGTCTATCACAGGGAAGCGTTCTGAAAGGAAAGTGTTAAGCAATTTATAAATGTAAATAAGAGTCTTTTCAGATCTGTCTTTGGAACTCTTATCATGTGTGATGTAAACTCTGCTTACAGAACGTAGACAGAATCTGTGCGGGTTCGAAAGTCAACTAAAGTAGTACAAGTTCAAGTCATGCTTACATCATTAAAAAATTCAAGGGACATCTACACTCATTTAATCTGTGCATTATTAAAATAAAGCCCAATCTAGGATATACATTTCCTGTTATCTGTATATAGAACGAAAGAAAGACATCAACAATATTCCTGCTCATTCACACAAATGCTCCAGTTTAAATTAAAGTGATAAAGTAGATTTTACTGTGCTTGTATTTTTAAAAGGGGCAAAAGTTCTTAAATACCTACCAGCAATTTCACCAATCATAAAAACCAGGCAGATCACAGAGACAATGTAGAGCCTCCTCCTGGCCTGTTTTTTCTCCCTCTCTCTGTCTTCCAAAGCTCGGCTCTTGTCGTGGCAGTGGTTATAGTCAAGGTCAGTCTTGCCACACAGTCCTTTCTCAAAGTTTTCACTGGCCATGCTGAGTACAACAGAAGGAAGAAGACTCTCTGTGAGTGAATGAGCACAAAGGTCCTATGAGCTTGAATCAATGAAAAACTCACATTAAGAAAAAGTAATGGCACTCTTCATATTACAATAATTGTGGTATTCCAACCGTTAAATACTGCAGACAATGGATTTTCTGTGTTGTGGATCGTGAGTCACTGGGATTTAAAAACTGCAAGATAATCAACAGATTTAACCATAGTCATCCTAGATTAATAGGTGGCATAGTGCGGAGGGAGAATTACAAAGGATGACAGCAATCACAAAGTTTTCAGCAGGATTACATGATTTACTAAAGAACAGGCCTTTTTAGATGTTTTAGGTCTAATTATGTGACATCAGTCCACATAGTCTAGAGAACAACATTCATGAAACATTTCCCACTGCCTATTCTGTCTGAAAAGGCAAAATGGCTCTGATTTTTACAGTATCAGGAACAAAACAAATTATGTTTTCTATAGGAAAACTACATTAAATGAAAGTGTTACGTATATAAGGCAGGGTGCCACTTAAGCGGACTGCAATTACTCAAAGTCACCACAAGAGGCCGCCATGCAGACAGCCACAAGAACAAAACTTCACCTGTGGACATCATTTGTATTGTTTAAGACAGTGGTTCCCAATGCTGGTGATGGTGACCCACACACCTGCTGGTTTTCATTCCAACCAACTTTGATTTGATAATTAAAGCCTTACTTGATCTAAGAAGTTGCTTTAATTGAATATTTGCCATTTTGGGGTTGTACATTATTTCACTTACAAAAGTACAACGGGTCAAGCTCCAAAATGTTTTAGGGCCTGGAACAAATGATTAAATCAATGAAGGGTTTGATTGTGTAACTGAATGGGGAACCACTGGTTTCTTTCCTTTGGTTTGTGTCATTTTGTATTTGGAAAAATAGAAAACCCTGTTTCAACCTATATAAAACTTTATTTGTTTATTTAATTGCAAATTCAGATCAAATTAACATGCCCTCTCCTAATTTTTAGTCTCCATATTATGTATAACCAAATAATCAAAATAGACAGTTTGGAATATCAGCAAACAGAGGCTTGTCTCCTGATGCATGATAAAATACTTTTGTGAATGCCTTCAGTTTCAGATATACAGTATGACTGGGATATCACATGAGATGCCCTAGGTTAAATGTGCTTTTCTGAATAGTCCCATGACAGTATAAAAGTATAATAAGGCCAGAAAGTTAAGGTTCTATTTAAGGTCTGAGAATATGTATAATGTGAGAAAATCAAACATTGAAACAAGAATGACATTTGCGACTGGGAAAACTGGAGTTTTTAAAGGTTATCATGTTTCTAGTTTACTATAAGCTACACTATATGCAAACATAAGAATAAGAAGATTCCAAATTGTGTGTTGTCTATTCAAGCTAATTTAGTTAAGGAACAAAAGGGACAGCAGTTTCTATAGACAAAATTCTCTTGAGATTTTGTTTTTTAAGGGTGGAACATCTTTTTCAAACTAAAATGTGTGTTCTTTTACAATACTGGTAACAGCTGGGCAGCCAGAGTCTGATAAGGAAAAAGGCTATTATTGTTAAAAAGGCCATTATCGCCAATGCCTTTCATAGACCAGATAACAAAACACATGTTTTGAGGTAGGCTACACTAAAACGCACTGCTCCTAATGCCCTTTTAATGTGGTAAGTAGAATAATTTAAATAGGCACATTTTAATAACTGCTGTCCAATAATAACCTCATTTTCTAGAAGTTATACAATCTGAGCAACTGATGAAAAAATAACTTTGAGAGAGAAATGCAGTTCAGCAACCCTTCACAGTTGACTGTGCTTTTCTACAAGCCTACTCTTATCACATGATTTTCAGAACCAAGTGAAAGAAAGTTTCCTATGATCTTTCAAGTAGAAGGTTCAAACTCAAGTCATTTTTACCAAGCCTGGTTAGCCAGAAAAAAAGACACTGGTTGTGTAAGAGTAATGGTTTTGTTAAAATAGAGATTTTTGTTGTTAGAAATTATTCAAACAGACGTAAAAGAAAATCTCTACCTGGTAAGTTATCAAATTATGAAGCATTGCTTTATGACTACCTACTTTCTGATGTCAACGAGCTTTTTTCCTGTCCAGAACAGGAGAAATAAATGCAGTAAAAACTTCACTGTTTATACAGTATATCATGTGACAGGAAAATGTACATTTCTCTTATAGCTCTGAAAATAATGGTCTGTTATAAAGTGAATGACGGTTTATGACAGTACCTCATAACACAGAATAGATTGGGTTTTTGCACATTTGGTTTAATTGAAACTGTGCAAAAGCTGTTTTAACTTTCTCAGTTTTTAAAGTGCAATATAATTGTCATGTGTAACATTACAGTTTGTTAACCCAAGAGAAATATGTTTACTTTGAATTCTGAAAAGTTTTGTGTTCTGAAAATGGAAAATTGAGGGAAAAGAAAAAACACCACAAGAACAATTCAAACGTGATTTTTGCACTGCGAAACAACGTATATCATAATTATACTAACATTTGTAGCTGTCATAGTTTCATATCATACTGCACTACTGTAAACTGCTACAGTACTGTTATTAATATGATAAGGTATAGTTATTACGAATGGAGGTTTCTTACTGATTGTGCCACCATCTTTAATAAGCACAACTCTAAGTAACTGTGAATACCGCACAATTTTAAATAGGTTTCACTAAACAGGACTATTCAACTATTCAATTCTTTTCTTTCGGTAGGGTGGGGTGGGGGCATGAACCTACAGGCAACATAATTAAAACTACTGGCACAGATTTTTGCTACTATAGTGGTACCATTAAGTTAAACCAATAATGTCATTTTGCCATTGTCTGTGTTACCAACATCGTCATCCTATGGTACTTTTTTGTAAAGCTCGTAATCTCAAGTACTATAAAACGCTGAATAACAATTCTTTTTCACTCAGATGATATTCTACTCAACGTTATTTCTCGAATTATTGTAATTGTGTTTTATCTTGTGTATTCTTTTTATTTATTGTTCTGTAAAGCGCTTTGAAAAGCCACCTTTAAAGTCGCTATATAAAATAAAGTTTTATTATTATTATTATTATTATTATTATTATTATTATTATTATTATTATTATTATTAAACTGTCTCTTTTGACGACTCATTTAATAGAACCATAGGAAAACAAATAACAATCATTACCTAACAACATAAAATCTTATTTAGTGATGAAATTTCAGAAATAGATAACATTAATAGTATTCTAATTCCATGTGACACGTAAACATTTTTCGCGTTACACTTTACAAATTAACGTCAATCTTAATTTTTTTAACAGTTTCTTAGAAAACTACCGATGTTTTTTCTTGTACGGGGAAAATTCTGCAAAACAATAATAACGGATTGTTAGGTGTAGAAAAGAAAAATGTTTTAAAAACATTTTATGTGAAACAGTGTATAATAAAGAAATATAAGATATTTACCTTCCCAGACTCAGGGTGTACATATTGTCTTGTTTTTCAGTCACCAGGTGATATCTTTCTGGATCTTTTTTAAACATTGTGAGGATCCTCTGAACAATGCGCTCTATATAAATGTAATTGCTATTAGTAACGTTTTAATAATCCACTTAACCTTGCTTGTTTGCTTTTTTGGTTGCCAATTTTGTCCCTTTATGTTTATCGAAAATTGAGTATATTTTACTATTTTTTTAACTTTTAAGGTGTCGTTCATTCTTCAGCATCTTAATCCTCAGCTCCAGTTTAATGTTTTAAGAACCAAGCACTGATATTTGAAGCCTTGTGACTCTGGACCGTGTGCAAAATTTAGTCTGCTCTCAGCACCTTTCGAAACCCATTGAAAGTTTTCAGAGAAGGAGAAAAAAACTGTCTCAATAATCGGTATTAAAGATACTGTCAGTGCACAACATCTAGAAGTGAATCTTCCAGAAATAGATATGAAACGTACCAATGCAGTTTTGCATCCATTGTTTTATTATTTTCAGTTAATCATCAATAAATCTCGAGTTTTAACTCAATTTAGAAGCTGAACTTTGTTTGCAGGCTGTAGTATAACTGTAGTTTGTGAATTGCTGTAAAATTTTTGTAATTAATTTATTTAGACTTGTATTGTTGTAATCACTAAAATTTGCAGTGGCTACCAAAAGTATTTACCCTCCTTTAGACATTTTATTGTGCTACAATCTCTTCAGAATGTATTGGGAACTTTTTACATTGACACAAAACACCATCATGTCAAAGTGAAATCAGAATTCTATAGGTCATCCTAATTTGCAGAAGAATCCATCCCCTTTGCTATAACACACATAAATAGGCTCTGGTGCTGCCAATTGTCTTTAGAAGACACATAATTACCTGTGTGCAATTGTGTTTCGGGTTAAATACACCTACAGTGGTGTGAAAAAGTGTTTGCCCCCTTCCTGATTTCTTTTTTTTTTTTTGCATGTTTGGCACACTGAAATGTTTCAGATCATCAAACAAATTGAAATATTAGACAAAGATAACACAAGTAAACACAAAACGCAGTTTTTAAATGAATGTTTTTATTATTAAGGGGAAAAAAATCCAAACCTACATGGCCCTGTGTGAAAAAGTGATTGCCCCCCCTGTTAAAACATAAATCAACTGTGGTTTATCACATCTTTGGAAAGCTGAGTTCAATTTCTCTAGCCACACCCAGGCCTGATTACTGCCACACCTGTTCTCAATCAAGAAATCACTTAAATAGGACCTGCCTGACAAAGTGAAGTAGACCAAAAGATCTTCAAAAGCTAGACATCATGCTGTGATCTAAACAAATAAAAAACAGAGTAATTGAGATTTATCAGTCTGGAAAAGGCTATAAAGCCATTTCTAAAGCTTTTGGACTCCAGTGAACCACCGTGAGAGCCATTATCCACAAATGGCGAAAACATGGAACAGTGGTGAACCTTCCCAGGAGTGGCTGGCCGACCAAAAGTACCCCAAGAGCGCAGCGACGACTCATCCAAGAGGTCAGAAAAAAACCCACAACAACATCCAAAGAACTGCAGGCTTCACTTGCCTCAGTTAAGGTCAATGTTCATGACCCCACCATAAGAAAGAGACTGGGCAAAAATGGCCTGCATGGTAGAGTTCCAAGACGAAAACCACTGCTGAGCAAAAAGAACATAAAGGCTCATCTCAGTTTTGCCAGAAAACATCTTGATGATCCCCAAGACTTTTGGGAAAATACTCTGTGGGCTGCTGAGACAAAAGTGGAACTTTTTGGAAGGTGTGTGTCCCATTACATCTGGCGTAAAAGTAACGCAGCATTTCGGAAAAGGAACATCATACCAACAGTAAAATATGGTGGTGGTAGTGTGATGGTCTGGGGCTGTTTTGCTGCTTCAGGATCTGGAAGACTTGCTGTGGTAAATGGAACCGTGAATTCTGCTGTCTACCAAAAAATCCTGAAGGAGAATGTCCAGCCATCTGTTTGTGACCTCAAGCTGAAGCGCACTTGGGTTCTGCAGCAGGACAATGATCCAAAACACACCAGCAAGTCCACCTCTGAATGGCTTAAGAAAAACAAAATGAAGACTTTGGAGTGGCCTAGTCAAAATCCTGACCTGAATCCAATTTGAGATGTTGTGGCATGACCTTAAAGCGGTTAAGGCTCGAAAACCCTCGAATGTGGCTGAATTACAACAATTCTGCAAAGATGAGTGGGCCGGAATTCCTCCACAGTGCTGTAAAAGACTCATTGCCAGTTATCGCAAACGCTTGATTGCAGTTGTTGCTGCTAAGGGTGGCCCAACCAGTTATTAGGTTTAGGGGGCAATCACTTTTTCCACAGGGCCATGTAGGTATGGATTTGTTTTTTCCCTTAATAATAAAAACTTTCATTTAAAAACTGCATTTTGTGTTTACTTGTGTTATCTTTGTCTAATATTTCAATTTGTTTGGTCTGAAACATTTCAGTGTGACAAACATACAAAAAAAAAAGCAGGAAGGGGGCAAACACTTTCTCACACCACTGTATATCTGAGAGGCCCCTTCTTGGTCAGATTGAGTACAGATATCCATGATTTCAAAATAGTCAACCATTTATTCCTAAATCTTAAAGGTATGGTACTGGCTATTAATAAATAGGAATGTCACCAGCAGGTTTAGAAAACATTTATTGTGAATTCTGAAGCAAATCAGCACTATACATAATACATGATGCTCAGATTCTAATGATGTGATGTTTAACAAATGTTAACATTAAATTATTTTCTTCAAAAACCAATTGAGTTGGCAATCCCATGCTACAGTGGCATAGTGGCAGGCATTGCTGCCTCAGGGCAACACTCGGGCCCCAGGTGTGGAGTTTTTATGTTCTCTCTGTTTGTGTGGGTCTCCTCTGTGTGCTCTGGTTTCCTCCCACAGTCCAAAGCCATACTGGTAGGTTAATTTGGCTTCTAGGGGAAAAAAAACGGCCCTGGTGTGAATGTGTGTTTGTTTCTGTGTGTGCCCAGTGATGGACTGGCATCCCAGCCAGGGTCTATCCTGCCTTGCTCCAGTTGCTTGCTGGGATAGACTCCAGCTGCCCTGCCATCATGAATTGGAAGAAAATGGATGGTAGGACTGATAGGTCATAATTATCTGGGGGTCTTTCACAATGTGCATTGCAATGTGGTGTGTAATTAGGCCTGTGCATTGTATAAAGGGTGAAGAATGAGGTTTGAGTTGTTGTAAACTTCGAAAGTCATACACTGACTTTGACAGCAGTTGTTTGTTTTTGTGGATTCAGCCCCATGGGCCTGTTGTTTGGCTCTGGATCAGATCTGTCACAGTAGCATAGCAGCATCATCAGTTAACTATCTTTTTAAAGCATGTTTGTGTTTTCTTGTCACAAAGTACAGCTTTAAAACTGATGGTTTTGAGAATTCTTGTTAAAATGGGTTGAAAAATCATTTTCATATACTGTCGGTATCTACCCACTGGAATAATTTTAGAAATAAATTTCCTTCTGTGCTGACATGTTTTTGCAAACTGGAATAAAATATACATTGCACTAGGCTTTTTCTACCACACATCTATTACTAAGTTGTCATTTCCTGCTGGAAATAACATTCTTCTTTCCACTGTGCACATCTGAATTCTAACCTGAAAGTGCAGCACAGTCTCTGTTCTGGAAAATTCCTGCTTATCTCCTGAGACTGTGTTGTAATCATCTGCAGCAAAACCCAATGGTACAATTGATTACAGAACACAATAAAAGAAGGTAAATTTTAGAAGTATGTCTATATGATTACCTTTACAAATGAGTTTGTTAGAAGACCCAGTAGGTACAAATTGACCCACATGCATCCCAGCCACTTTATCAGATATATATTGGATATCTTTGTAGATTATACAACCACATAACTACACAGTAAACCAAGCTACCTAAAACAAAATCATATTTATATTTCTGGGGTTATAGCCTCTTTTTTAATTCTATGTAGAGCGCTATTTTTTTTCTTATATTCTAATTTTACTTTCAGTTGTTTGGCATAATGGATTAAGTTTTTGTTAAGGTGTAGGATACAAGAAAATAAATCAGTGATACCGAGTTAGAATCTGAAAAGATTGCTTAATTGTCTTTTATTCAAGATATTTAAAGTTTAAATAATTACCCAGTGCCTCCTCCTTTATGTTAAGTACTATATTATAAATAGCAATATATTTTATAGAGTACAAAACCTGAGACAGGTGATTTTTATTCCTACAATATTGTACTCTTTTGTTGAATTTCAAATTTACATAAACATAACATAACATAAACTGATAGAGCAAATCCAAGAAATCTTTCAAAGTCACGATTATTGGCCGTTTCCATTTTTCTAATAGGATATTACTTAACATATGTGTATGTTGTAAAAAAAGGTACGTAAATCACTAATGGATTTTTGCAAAAAGATTGCCTAGTAATGACGCAATTAATAAACAAAGCACATTTTTAAGAAGTGCGTCTGTTAAGAACGTGAACACAGGGGGGCAGCAAAGTACTATACAGATCAAATACAACCTGTATCTGTCAAATTACAGAATTTTTGCGGCTGTGACAGGTGGGAATAAAACGGAGGGTACTGTTAATTGCCAGTTACAAGACAAACAGTGAGGAAATGAGAGCTGAAGATAACAAGCAGTTATTTTTTAAAAAAGCATTTATATTGAAAGCACAGTCAAGGTTCTTTTCTATTTTCGGACTGCACGCATAAAGTGTCAAATACTATTTTGCATTCCATACTAAATATCTATTTGCTGTCACATAATCACAAATATAGTTTATATATGCACAAACTGTATATGCCGGGTGGGTGACATTTTGATATGTTGCTAGCAGAAGACACTTCAATAGAATGTAAATGTCACAGACCGACGTTTTTGTTTCTCTTGCATCCTGGAAACGCAAGATAGGCAGAAAGCAAATATTTTTTATCTCCTTCGAATTTTGAGTATGTTCCGATCCTGGAAATAACGCTAACATGTTAACAGCTCGATAAATTTGAATGTTTTTTTTTTCATCCGAAGCTATTATGTATACAGCATCCGTTTTTCCATTTTGTCATTCAACCAGGTGATTCCAGTTAGGCAGTCAGTGGGTGAAAGGAATATGTAGTGTCTGAAATACTATGGCTAATGTGTCACCTTGTGACATATTAAAATAGTTCTGTAGCAATTTTTTATTTTGTTCTCACTGGTAGACAGTGCTGGGGCCATGGGCTGCTGTTTGTGTGGAGTTTGTATGTTCTCCCCACGTTTGTGTGGGGTTCCTTCAGGTACTCCAGTTTCCTGACACAGTCCAGAAACCTACTGGTGGGTTAAGTGGCTTCTGGGAAAACTGGCCCTGGAGAGAGCGTGTGTGTTCGTGTCTGTGTGGACCATGAGATGGACTGGTGTCACGCCCAGGGTGTACCCTTTTTTTACCCCGTTTTTTTGTACCCTGTTTTTGCTTGTCTTGGGCTGGACTGCTGTAACACATCAATTTCCCTACGGGATTAGTAAAGTATTATCTATCTATCTACCCTGCCATGCACCCATTGCTTGCTGGGATAGGCACTGGTTTCTCCATGACCCTGAATTAGAAGAAGTGGTTAGAATATGGATAGATGGATGAAAAAAGTGTACTCTTATTTCTGTATAAATGAGAAGCGGTTTCTCTCAAAATGATCATTTGAAAATGATGTCCACCAACCCTATGAGTTTGGGAACACATGTAATAGATAAATCTTATATTATCTATACTAGAAGCTTGTATCAAGAGCCAGCAGATACTTTCTGAGGCCACACAAAGCAATGAATCTCATGGCTTATCAAGAGTGAAATATTTGGCACTTTGGTTTAGTTCTTGCTCTGAATCGGCGAGGGTATGTCATCTACTTGCAGGTAAAAATCTTCTCAAATTCAATATGGATTGTTAACACAGGACAATGCAGTCATTAGTATCCTGGGGACATAATGCTTTTATACATACAGTATGTATACAACACGTGTGGAAATTTCTGTGACAGCAATTTACTGAATCTTTCTTCTCAAAATGTAAATTGAATATTTGGAAGAAAAATATGTTTTTTGTTTTCCTTTGAATGAGCATTATCTGTTACTTTATTTCTCTTTTGCTGTGATCTCAGCTCCCTGTGAACTGTTGGTAAAAATATCCGGAATTGCTTTTTATACTCTGGGATATGTCTCTAAGGGGAGTCTTGATAAATGTCTGTCACAGTGTGTTCAGAATTCTGATTAGTTCATTGAAAATCAGGTTTAGCTCCCGGAAATGCAAAGTAAATGAATTCTGGTAAAAATGTTACAGCAGTGGAATGGTTTTCCTTTGTTCACTGAGTTGATTACAAAGACTGATGCAGACTGGCATCTGAGTCATTCTGGCCACAGGACAGCTGGTAAGGGTCAGTAATGGAGAGTGTCATCTCTAACAGGGAATGTAAAGAAGAAAATCCTACCTGGTTCAGCAGGTATCAAAGAGCTTGCAGTGATACTGCACGAAAATCCATTCAGAGCTTTACTACAATCTGGGATAGCAGCAACACTGGCCACACACCAAAAGCTTTGCCAATCCCTCTGTTTTTCTTCCAGCATTAGATATTCCCTGTTCCAATTATACGATCCCCAAGGGTCATTTTAAATGAAAGATCCACATTTACATATAATGTTGTTGAAGTTACAAATATGTTAAGCCTGAGAGGTTAGGTTTCCCACAAGAATTTTCTGGTCTAAGTTTGCTTAATAATTAGTATGAATCTATTTCAGATTTTAGGACATACATATGGTTTACTTCTTGTTATTCAAATTATGTGCTGTATAGTGCATAGAATAGTATGGTATTGAATGGGATAAGTTTCTATTTTTTGTACAACATTTGTTCAT
Source organism: Lepisosteus platostomus (assembly GCF_059453375.1). NCBI lineage: Eukaryota > Metazoa > Chordata > Actinopteri > Semionotiformes > Lepisosteidae > Lepisosteus > Lepisosteus platostomus. The sequence goes on along the minus strand of NC_142622.1, from coordinate 40,080,521 downwards.
TGCATAATAGCATTGATAACATACTATAGTGGTAGTGTTTGTAATGAGTTTTTTTTTATTTTAATGAACAGACGTTATCGGAACATAGCTGATCTGCCTTCTAAATGTGTATTAACCATTTATACAATTAAAATGCTAAGGGGCAATATTTCTAATTGAACCATTACCTGAATTACATGGCTTATTGTAGGCATTTTCAGAACGTACCGTACTTAAAAGGACAGCTGCTCTTTGCAGATGGAATAGAACATACAATTTATCAGTTGTGTTGGTAAAATAATCCCCTCTTTCTTTACCTGATTAAAAAAATTGCACATCACTATAAAACTATGGGAAAGGCCTCAAGCTACTCGTGTGAAACACAGCTGTTGGAAACAGGTACTGTTGCTGAATAGGTTATTAACTTTCCACAAGTGTTCACACAGCTTCTGAAGTCCTTAAACAGCTTTTGAATCATACATTCTGTCACCTCCAGGTCCTCCTTTAAAGAAGGCTACTCATTTTGGAAGCCAACCACTTCTTAAATGGATATGCATCCATGTAAACAAAGTTGTGTAATGTCAGAAATAAATGTGAAATAGCAGCCTACAATGTTTACAAAAGTAAACAACAGCTCTTCACTTGCCTTTGCATACTGGGTAGAATTGGATCACTGATAGCAGGTGTGCCACACTTCATGTCTTTCTGTGATTATCATGTATTAAGCAGAGCTACACTCTAATTTCATTCAGTTACACAAAGGCACATGTAAAAGGATAACATTACAGTTAAGATTTGAAAAGAGCCTGTGATTACAGTATTCCTAATCCAGAGTTGGAGTGAACACATAAGAAGCACTGAAAGCTGCAGGCCCAGTTGAACAAACTCACTGCTTTAGAAAAACCAGCAAGCATATCTGCATATCTGTGTGGTCATAAACAACGATTAGGAACCCTCTGTATGATAACTGGGGCTTACAATTGTCTTAAATAATAGAAATAGACTTAGTTTTGGAAGGGCTGTTTTAGATAACATTAGGTGTGGTTTCTTCTTAGACAGAAAACCAGCAGAAAGATATTTCAGTAGCTGTAACTATGGTATAAATGAGCCTATAAATATCAGAGTTTGACCAGAACTGGGTATGTAAATGACCCCAATCTCCTTCTGGCCTGTTTGTACCAAGAAGGTTAGGTTTTCATAAATATTTCGGCTGAAATTCCCTCCCTGAATATACCGCCAGAAGAAACTGGAGAAAACCCACTTGGAAATGGTCGGAATTTGCCAGAACAGCCAAGGGATGAAAATGAAAAAGCCAAGTGAGTCCCACACAGACCAAAGCAGAATAAACATTTCGGGGCTCTAGATATGACATTAACCCACAAGCCAACATGTGTGACACTTGAAACATAATAGATAGAGAGAAGGTAAAGTTTGGTATTAAGTAAAACAAATCTAATGATAACATCAGTATTACAGTTGAGGCAGAACAGTTTCAACTCTGGACTTTGGCTTTACCTGCTTGGTTAGAGAAGCAACAGCCAGCCCAGGATGATGACACAGCCTAAACACCCTCACAAGAAAGGGGTTGCTGCATTAGTGGTTGTGGACATGGTGAAAGAGGGTGTTACTAAACAGATGCTGGATTAGATTGGACAAGAGTCCTGTATGTTTTCCCAGGTTAACTGGGAAGTGAAGTCTGTCTTTCTTTCAAACATCTATTACGAATTCCCACCAATAGTGACACACTGCCTGCATAACTACTTGTCGCTGAAAGTTTTCAGACTTTTAATTCATCAGGAGATAAATTAAGCTGAGGAGATGTGTTTATTTAGGACAGTGCAGTAGAAAACACAGCGTAAGTATAAAACTAATCTACACATTCTGTTACTTATGAGACCTCCACCATTACACATAGAGTTGTAGTGCAGAGCTCAGAGCTCAGAGAGCAGAGTTCAATATGGCAAACCCATTCTCAGAGTCTGCAAATTCTGGCACTGAAATGCAAACAGAAATGTCAGATGTGTATGTTTACCTGGAGTGCTTCGTGCGAACGCACATTGTACCAAAGACTGTCCCCATATAATATGTGATATAATTTCTGTTTTTCTGACAGCAATGAGTAAATTAATTGTCAACTGTGTGCATATATTCTGGGCCTCCTCCGGTGGTTTAACCAGCAAAGGTGCACACCTGTATGCAGCTTAAACTCTGTAATCAGATTTGTAGAGCAGCTCCTAAACTAAAATAAAATACTGCGTGCAATTAAGCATCACACATTTGTGTGAAACTGATTGCAAATATAGTATGGGATACATTATTAGCTGAAGAATTGCAAAATAAACCAAAGCTACACTATAATCAAAAGGAAATCTAGGAATAATTTAATAATTTATTTCATATTACGTCTACTGTACAGTGAAGCACATAGCAATAAAGCAACACTTTTCACCTAAGTGCTTAATCTGCACATTATTTTTTTTCAAGAGAAACTTCAAAATGTTGCCCTGCTTCTTATTTTTCTGAGGATTGTGGGGTGAAATGCTCTCTTAAGCCAGGTGAAGAGTTTTTTCTGTACCAATAGAAACTTTCATGAATGTTTTATTCACAAACGTGTTGGACTAAGTATTTGAAATTGGCTTTGATCCTTAATTTGTTTCCTTTATGATACTGTCTTTAGTAAGGTCACAGTTCTAAATCCATGTGTTCCACTCAGTCTTGTTTACTTTTTTCCATTACTTAAGAGCCATGTGAAAACAAGCCAGGGAAATTCCTCAGGCGAGTTTCTCACTAGCTGAAACAGTGCCTGCCAAACAGAGGTAGCTAAGGCTACTGCCTCTTCAGAGCACCTCCTCCGGATAGAAATCATTGGAGGATTTTTTAAAGCAATTAATAGTAAAATGGTAAACAAAGGTTTTAACACTTCCATTGGTTAGGTGCACATCACTCAAAATGGATCACACTTGTGTTGACAGACCTTCACTGAAAAGTGTTCCTGGATTTAAGTTTCCAGTTGCTCCAAGCTGCCACTAGTAAGACTTACTGTGCTGGCACATTTCAGACAAGGCTGTATGTGCTACAGCTGAAACAATCCAGGGATTATGGAGTTAGTTTTGATGAGACTCAGAGATTTCTCCTCAAAGTCTGCAACTTTCAACGACTGCAAATCAGCAGAGATGTCTTCTTTCAGAGTCCCCCAGGAAAACTGCAAAGGAGAGAATCGACCACAACTAGACATTGAGACTGCACTGGCGTGGCTCAGAAGAGAACTGGTAAGACTGGCTAGGCAGTTTCATCCTGATGGAATCTATTCTGGTTGGATTTTCTGCCTAATTTCATCCAAGTTGATGATTAAAGGTTATACAAAATGGTGGAGTTATTTTAGAGAGCCCTGTTGTTTGGATATTTTTATGTTCTTAACACTTCAAGAATCTTAAAAAGGTTTTATCGATCGCTTTAATATGCCACAATGCAATTAAGAATAGTAAAATAAGCAGGGAGCATATCCATAATTGTTGAAATTTGTAAAGATGTTGTTGGTAGTTAGGAGTAGTTGTAGAAGTAGCAGTAGTAGTTTTTAGTTTCTTCTTTGATTTCTTGTATGGAATCAAGGATCTGTCATCGCGTTGAACCAAAGTATTTTAGTCAGTATACCTTTCTATCTGGGAGAGATCGATGGGCAGAATTTCATATTCCAAGAAATTAGTGATCCAAAGCACATATACAGGTCAAGTAAAACGGAACTTTTAGTTTAAAGCAGATTAGTTTCTAGTTGAAGTTTCTGGCAGCATGCTTTTTTGAAAATCTATTCTGTAATAAACATTTTTGTACATACATATTTTTGGTGACTTTTTTTGCTTTTAGTTGTTTTGTAATTAAGTCAGAAACCATTCAATGGTTTTCTGTTGGGATAAGGTGAAAAATAAAATTAGGCCTGACTTATTAGTTAACTGTATGTGGTCTCTTGTTATGAAATACAGAAGCCAAGAGCATTAGATATTTAAGTCAAAATTTGTTTCAGTGAAGGTAAAAAGTTAGGTAAAAAAGATCACAGAATAATGTGCCAGATACATTTGGCCTGAAATAAAAGGAAATGTCATTTTTGTTAGCTGACGTTCTGAAAGGTCATTTTTGTAAACAGTATGTGCAAGATGAGTAAGTTATTTTAGTCTTTTAAACTTGATTAGCATGTCGATGAAACTTTGAGCCTTTACCCAACGGTCTTGACAGCAGTTTCCTCACTTGACATACAAAAACTTTTTGTGACGAGATAATGCAACACAATGGCAAAACCATTGTGGCAAGCCACTGACGCAATTAAACCTCGATCATTGTTAACACAATCAGCATTTTTGTTCTGGACAATTTGAGCAACTGATCTTTTGTATTGTTCTACTTGTCTTATCTGTAATCTAGTGCTAAACCATAGTTCCTTTCTGTAGTTATTTGTGATGGTTTTAACAGTTTAAAATACACCTTATTACAGGATCCTGAGTATATGATTTATGCCTTTTAAAACATTTCAATTGTTTTAATCATCCATTTTGTATATAATTTCAGTTAATCGGTTTAGAATTGTGTTTTTTGTTAATATTCAATTTAAAGTTAATACACTTATTTTATAATATAATTTATGACTAGCTTGGATGGGACTCTAAATGACTTGAAATGTAATTTAATCAATTTTGATCATTTTCTCCAAAACAGTTTACCTACACAAACAGTTCCATATTGTTTAGACCAGTGTACATTTATGAAATGTATTTGTCTTTAGCTTGGTTGAGAGATTTAGTCATGAAAAAAGGTATGGATATACTAGTGTTGGGGGAAAAAAGTTCATAAATGTTCAAAGGAATAAGTGGAGGCTAATTCCACACTGAAAAGTAAATGTATTCTATTCTTTTTATTTCTACTTTATAGCGTATAATTAACCTCCATTTATTTCTTTGCAGTTTGCATGTTGACACAACTCTCAACTCTAACCTCTTTTTGAATACAATGCCTGGGACCTAGAAAAACTAGTACACCTTTCTAAGGTTTCCAACAGCAATCTCTGATGAACGGGGACAATGGCACCACCAAATTATTTTTATTTCATACAAAGCAGCTGTAAGTGACAAGAGTTTCAGGGGGCATTTTTCTTGAGCTCTTAAGTGATTGTCCAGAATGACCTAAACCTGGCAGGGGGTCTTCCTCCTTTTTGAATGGAAGGTCAGGTTTAAAAGCCAATTAATTATCCATCTTAGCCTGACAACATTTTCAAATGCGACCCCTCCCCATCTCCCCACCACCATTTTCAATTAGCTATTCTGCCCCATGTCCCTATGGGCAAGTGAACAAAGTGGGTCAGGAGTTTAATCCACTTTCTGCCTTAATAGTCCCTAGCAAGATGTCCAACATGACCTTTGAGAAATCACAGTTTCTCTGTAAGAACCTTAAAGTAAAATAGTTTTTTTTTTCAGTATTATCACTGGCCAGAACAAATCCTTTGCAACTGAAGTCCATACATTTCCTATACAAAATATTATCCTATGGTTGGATGCATACTTTAGATACTTGTCCCTGATATACTGTGTAAGCCTAGGATGTTCCAAATGTAGCATATGAAGACCATTATAAATTTGCTAAATGCATTTACAAAAGTGTGATTTTAAGGCCCATTTTAGTAATTACTGCTTGCTGGGCTCTTTCAGAAATGCATTATTATGAGGTTGCCTTGTAGCAGTTCTAGTAAAAAGCTTTTTTGTGCATTAAAAAGACACGTTTTTATGAGGCTGACAAATGCACTAAGTGGAAAAAGTCTGTGAAATATGCCTACATGGAATTATTTTTGCAACACTTTTCAAAGACTGTAGTGTTCTCCTTATTCATCTTTACTGTCAACACAATTTATTTTAACCAGGCATTCACAACCAGAGTATATATGTCTTAACACCACTTCTGTTACCATAGTTAAGTAACAAAATATTGTGACTAAAATCAATCAAAACTGCCCTTCAACCAGTTTTGTGGCTGCCTATCATGTGGGCCAAGAGATATAAAAAAAGAAAGACTTTAAAGTGAGTGAACATTAACTAAATCTTTTCTTTACAAATTATTCATGGCCTCTGTTGATCAGATAATTTAAGAGATGCTTGCTTTGAATCAGTAAAAGATTTCCTAAGGGTGAGGAAAGGAAATCAATGCAGGCACAGTTAACTCCCAATTCTTCAAAGAAATTTCACGTTGTTTTGTGTGGTCTCTATCAAGTTCTTGCAGACAGCTTTAAAGCCAGAAGCCAATGTCCACTTCTAAGCCATGCATGGGACTCACCCTTCATAAATGCAAATCCTTCAGAAGTATCTTTTCTTTTGGACTCACCCGCCTCGAATTCCACTGCTAAATGAAATGAGAAAAGCAGTAAAGTGGGCATTCTGGGCATTTTTAAATACATGCAATTACTGTAGGTTAGCTCTGACTCTTATGTGAAAATAATAGAACAATTTGTGTATGAATTAAGGCCTATTTACTAGAAAAAGAGTATTTTTCACTCTACTATGAAAACCTAAACATTATAAATGGAACAAATGTACACATGAAAGCTGATCACGTAATGATAAATATCTGTACTTGGCTTTTTAGTAAGATTACAAAGTATTATGATAGGATTATGACTATGAGACTCTAAATAACATTATATATACTATACATTCATATTCATGCTGCATATTTGTACTCATTAAGTTAGATAAAAATGAATCTATGTTTTCATAAAAGAAAGTAAAAGAAAAAAGTACAGCAAATTGACTTAGTGACAAGAGTAAGACCAAATGATTCTTGTAATTAAAAGCTTTAGTAAACAAATAGATCTTTAACAATGACGTTGGAGGAAAACTTTATATTTTATTATCCACAAAAAGACAATTATGTACCATTTTTCAGTTATCTTTGATATAGCATGAATGAAATATTCTTTAGAGAGAACTTTCTTTTTTTTTGCTGAAGTACATTATCTGCACCACTTTTTTCTAAGGTCAAATAAAAAATGTACTTATTTTCCAAAATGGTGTTCTAGTGAAAGCAAAACTACACATTTGATAATTGCACTCTTTTTAAACCCTGCATTTTCCCTTGGTGTGCCCGGTTCCGGTTTTATTATTACAGTATTTTTGTACAGAAACATTCTTCTTAAGCAGCAACAATCCCAGACCACCCTGTGAAAGCTCACCAAGATTAACCGATGCCATAAAAGGCAGACATGGAGGACTCTTGGTTTAATGGGACTGTTCCTAAGCAAGCAACAGCGCTTCAAAACTTATTTCACGGGTCACAGCCTGCAAAATAAAAGCTGTTTGTAAAAAGTCCAGTCAGCCTGTGTTTGAGAAGGGCATGCTGCGCATGGACCACTTCAAAACAAGAGCACACTGCCTGCTGGAATTTGTTATTACATGCTTCTAAATTGCAGAAAATTGAAAGTACAAATGAAATGTCCACTAGATTAATAGTGTTTGAATTACAGAGTCCTCAATTGGATAGCAGATCAAAGGCCACAGTTACATATCCTAAAGCTAACACTAAAACATATCTGGAAATGGAAATCAGTGAACAGCCAGATCACTGTTAGACACTAGATTGGTGAAGTAATGGATTTTGTCGGATTAAGTGTTTGCTAAGATTGGCATTAGCTTTGATTTTTTTTCCACTGCATAGAGTAGCTACACAGAGTCCATTAAAATTAACTATACACTTGTTCTTAGTGGGACATTATACTAAGGTTTTGCAAAAGTAACATTTGTTTCTTGTCAGTGCTGAGATTTGTCTTTTGGGCTAAAGTGCTTTCTGAACATACCGGGACACCAAAGGCAAAATTGTTATTTTTGCTTGACAGTCAAGCTATTTGTATTTGTGATCATGAAATTTATATGAATGTAAAACACATTATAATACAAGTTTTAGTTAGGGTAAAACTCTGCATGCATTTGAATATATTAAAAAACATTTTGTGTTCAAGCCAGTAATTTCCCATAAGTATTGTAATATATTCACTTCACTAGTATTCACTAATATTCACTAGTAAATTTCAGAGTGTTACGGTTACATGATGAAGAATAAATTGAAGTCAAGACACCCTAGGAATAGTCAAGAAGTCAAAGTGGCTGTAGTAAGGGCTTGTCAAAACATCTCAGATGATTACACAAAGGGTTTGATGAGTCCAGTGGGTCACAGATTTAACTGAATTATTGCCTCAGAGGAATATGCAATCAAATATCGACTTTCACGCTTAAAATCATCTCATGTTTGTACTTGCAGTCATCAGAAAATTGCAAAGTATGCTTTGGCTCTAATTAGATCAAATATGTGCATTGAATTATCCCAAAACAAAAAGTATATGTAATATATACTACTTTGTACTTATTATTCACATTCAGCTCATGATCACAGATACAAATTGTACATCTATAAATTAAAAAAAAAAAACAGTTTTGGCTTTGATGTCCCAATAGGTTTGGAGGGCACTTTATATACAGTATCCTTGAAGGTATCACAGCTTGTCTTCTATTAAGAAAAATTGATCAGCAAGGCTGGCTTTCTAGTGTCTCATCTACCCCTATTATAAAATCTGCCCTGTGAACTTTCTGGAAATACTTGTTTTGTCAGTACGTTTCCAAAAGTGAGCAGTGATTGGCTGAAATTTTAAAAATCTGACTCACACTAAAATCTAAGAACTGCCCTGCCTGTGCCTTCCAGCAGCAGCTCAGAGTCGAAAAAGATACAGTGATAACAACAACTCATAGTGTTGGCCTTGTGCTTCTCTTGGCAGATGGAGATGCGCTCTCAAGACCAGATGCTGATTAAGCAACTGATGGATCTCCATAACGGCATACAGGAACTGAAGCTGGAGTGTGCCGACCTAGAAAATATTGACTCGGAGAGCGACACTGAAGATGGTAGTCTTTACTCCAGCTTTGGGGAAGTATGCTCTAGCCCAGCCTTCTCTGGCAGGGCGCAGCCTCAGGGCTCACCCAGACGGAGCTCAAGCAGACGAAGTTCTATGCCTTAGCAGGTCTCACTCGAGGGGTAACAGCATACTACTGAACTCTACCGTATTCAAATGAGCAACCCTTGCCTTAGCTACTCCACAAGACTCCCACCTCCTGTGGTGTACAATCAGCCTTCTGCACGAATGTCTGCGTCAGGCCCTGCGTAAGACTGAGCTACAGAATGTGATTGTATTTGTCTCTACTCCATTTTGGAATTGTTGTGTTGCAAACATATCCCCATATGTCAGGGCTGCCCATTGTAATATGGTAGTGCTCTGTGAGTCTGTGAATCTTGATCTGCTCAGCCCTGTTCATCTAACCTACTGTGCACATAACTTTCTTTGATCAGTGCTGCTACCAGGTGTTTATGCAACGCCCATGTACGATTTGGTTAAAATGTGTTTTGGTGTTTACTGTATATACAGTATATTGGTTACATTTAAAAATAGTTGTGTTTGATTCACTACAACTGTACTCAATTATAACACTGTCCATTATTTATTACTGTACATGTAGAGCATGGTGCCAATGTTAAGGGAATAATCTGTTGTTTTTTTGTTCATTTTGGATTAAGATGTTCACTAGCACTTTAGTTGAAAACCACTACATGTAAAGCCAATAGTAACTTTGTCCACATTCAGAATACCACCATTTCTCATTCTTTTTTTAGACATAACCTTCGTAAATAAGTAATTGTTAATATTGTAAACAACTGAATGAAGATAGATTTTTTTTTAGATTGTCAAATTGTAGTGTTATCAGTGGCGAAAAGGAAAAAGTGTTATGAGAAGTGACAACATTTACAAGCAAAGCGCCTCAGGGCATCTGCTTGAATGGGCTTCCTAGGAGAGTTTGTTTAACACCCAGAACACATCGACGAGTGACAGGTGGACATGTTCACTGCCATTTCTAACTGATTGTTGACAGATACTCTCCACATAGCTGCAGGGCTTGAGTCTGTCAAGTAATAAAGACTTTGAAACATGTCTGCTTTGTGGTTTCTTGAAAAACACTGGAGTGTCATTAATCTGTCGTGTGTTACATGACATTCTCCACTTTTTTAGAGCTTCTCCGGTTTTGCAATTACTTAAACATCAGATTTAAACCGATATTTAGGACAGTTGAAATCATTGCATTTCTTTCTCTCTACTTTTCAATGTTGGAATTAAACTCTATTGGCTCCTTCGCAATTGGTACACTGACACAGCATTTCTCGACTTTTCTTTTATTTCATTTTTTTCCTCCACATTTTAATGGATGACTGCAGATATTAACATCAAACTTTTGAGTTAGGTATAATAGCATATATTGGTACATTTTGGCACAACCTTATAAAACAACTGCTCACCACGCTTGTCAATGTATGACGAGCGAACTTCAAAATGGACCAAGTTGTTCTGAAAAAATGACCTTTCACATTCAGACTTAAGTTCACTTACTGTTATACTCTTTTAAAAACCAATCTAGAATGAAAATGTCCCTCACCATGACTACTGAGCAATAACAGCTAAAACTTGCGGTTAGTAGGGTTACTCATGGATTAGGATGTTTAGTAGTGTTGTGTAGTAAGTGTTGAATAACACAAAACCCTTCAAGACTTTGTCATTTTGTAATGTTTTATTTATCTAGTACAGACTGAAAAGATATAGTTTTGAGTCATTTCGTAGTCCCATGCTTCAGAAAATAGTAAAAGAGTTAATGATAGGTTTCTGCAGGCTTAATTGTAAAATTGTAATTTTTCCTGTACCACAAAGTTATTTATTCATTTTTCTGCATCATTTAAAAGCACGTTGCTTAATATTTCAATTGTTATGACTTAAATGACATTAAAAATTGCCCTGACATGGAAGTAGAAAAGAAGCAACATTAGAGTTTTAATGTATTATTTTCTTGTCCTCAGATTCATTGTTAATGCAAGATGCTACATTAAGCAGATTGAGTTAAAAAAATTGAAGGTTTATAACAAAGCTTTTCTGAAAAAAAAACTTTTGTTCAACAGAGGCTCTATATATTTTTTTGATCATGCTATTCTTTGTGTTCTATTCTTTTTTTCTTGGTTTTGAATACTTCATTGTCTTTTTAATACCACCAAATGCCTGATGTTGTGGTCTAAAGATTGTTGAAACTTCTATTTCCTTTGTTGAGATAAAATCACTGCAATTGACAAACCTTACCATCAGAGCTTGTTGGGAATTTGGCTTCTAAGCCCAGAGCATTATTTTTTTACCTAAGAAAGCTCCTGATTAGCTGGCATCTCTGCAGCTCTTTGATACAAACCAGTCCCTTCGTTTTTATCCTCTTAGAACCCTTTAGGAAGACCTGGGTTAGCATAATGCATAATTCTACCCAGAGAAAACTGATGTACATGGAACCCAGGACAGTAGTACACCAAATTCTATTTTCATGTAGTTGTAAAGTGCATGTTCACAAAAGATATTTAGCATTGAAAGTGTGCTAAAATTCTGAATGAAGTTGAGAGTAACACACAGGTTATTACCTTTTTTAATATAATGTGTTTATATTACATATTAAAGTTAAATGTCAGTGCTGACATAGAGTCTAGTATACATTATACCAGAAGCAGGAACATCTGTTTCCTGCCGACAAGTGAAATGTTGGATTTTGTGGCCTCAAATAAACAGAACATTTCAGAGGCTGTGGACTGCTAGAACAGATTCACAAAACATACAGCAACCAATATTAGTCAATGTGAGTAGATAATAGTAAAGTCTCTTCATGAACAATCAAGTTCTATGTCATATTGGTATGCCACTGAGGTAAAGACAACATGAAGAAGAACATTCATGACACACTTAAGAGCCTTTGCAATTGACACACTGACATATTTTAATTGGGCCTCTATAAGGGATTTATGAGCCTGTATTGCATTGTAGCACATTATGCCAGTTTACTACTCAGTAGTCAGGATAAGGTCACATAACAGAAACAATTAAATGCCTGGCTTCTTCAGCGCTTCTGTACAAGAGACTGCCCGTTGTCCATCTCATTAGCTTGGAGAGCATTGCCGTTAAAGATGACATTTTCTTTTTTCTCTGGACTGAACGGCTCATTTTCACGTCTGAGCCTCTGTATTTCGCTGTTTATGTCCAGCAATCTTTTAGCAAGCTGTCTGTCTTGGGAACGCATCTCCAGCTGTATTTCGAAAAGAGACAGAAAAAGAAAAAAAGTGTTACAGCTCAATTGATGGTGTAAAGGAACTCAAGAACATTACATATATAAAGTTTGTGGAATACTACAAAAATAGAAGACATCTTTTATCTTGTGATTATGAGAAGACTGGTTGTAGTGTGTCAGACAGTCTTTTACATCCTATGACTGAGGAAGAAACTGTTGAACTTGTCACCGTTAAAGTGAAAAGACTTCCAAATCTACTTCCACACATTCAAGAGTCATTTTCTTATTTCTAGATAAACTATTATTATAATAATAGTACTAATTGCTTACACTTATATAACTCTTTTCTGGACACTCCACTCAAAGCGCTTTACAGGTAATGGGAACTCCCCTCCACCACCACCAATGTGCAATTATTATATTGTATAGGATTCTGAGAAAGTACAGGGTAAACAAGCAAAGGCAACAGTTTAACATCGTAGAGCATCAGTTTAAAGTCCATTTAATTTCTTAAAACTTCACTGTGTTCTTTTGCATACAATGTACAGTGGAAAGTTTATTATTAGTACTAGCCATTATAACAACAGCAGTTTTAGCCAATCAAACTTCCACCCATCTGTGATTTGCCATAAGACATGAAAACGTATTTTTTAAGATCTGGAGCAATCTGGAGCAATGAACATTATCAGAGGCACCAAAAAGTTTTAAACACCTCTGATCGATCTTAACTATTTTAATTGTATATAATTCTCTAACTTGTACATAAATTATTCACAATTCAAAAGCACACTGGCTGCATAGCAAAATGTTCTGCATCTAGTGTTTGTTAAACATTTTATGGTACTGTTTGTCTAATTTGACATGCCACATTCTTGTTGCTTGGAGTTGTTGCTTATCTAGAGGAAAATAAAAGTTCAACTCCGCATTTTCAGCTTTAGAAAAAAATCTAAATGCAACTGTCAATACTCTGGAAGTAATTCTGCACTTAATCCTGCAGTGTTAGGAAATAATGTTCAAAGATTGCATATGCATTTTGTGATTAAAATATAAATAGTTTTATTTATCCTGAAAAACAGGGGCAAATGATTTCCTGAAATGCATTCCTCATTGCAAATGAATATTAGTGCAACAGAATGGCAAAGAAACTTTTTTGCAAACAGCATTTCATAAGGCTGTGTGAGTCATAAAGGAATCTAAATATTTTTAAAAATGTTCACACTCTGAATGAGGAGCATAAGAGATGTCTTCATTTATCTAGACGAAATTTTAATCACACTTTGATCTTTCCATTTGGTCAAACTACAAAAATGGAAAAACTGAAGCTCTCATTTTACGGCCTTTTTCAAAATGTACTTAGATCTCGAAGCTTTTGAAATCCCTATTTTTTATACATGTATTTTTAACTGTCAGCCACGAAAAGCAAATCAGTTTACTTACCAGTTCAGATCTTAGCCAGGTTATTGCTCCGTCTATTTTAGCTCTCCTGAGCTCCTCGTTGACCTGGAAGTCTCTTCCAACAGTACTTGCAATATTACTGCCAGAACAAAGGGCTGGTACCTGCTCTCCTGTTCCCCTGAAGGCATGGATCAGTTTGTTTTTAATGTTTTCTAACACCATGGCGGAGACAGTGTCTTCATACTGAGTCTCGGAATTCATCGTGAGCGCAGATGATGCAGGGGGCTGTCAGGACGGGGAGTCATTAAGCTGAGGGCAGAGACTGAGTGAAGTTTGCCTTTGTCGTCCGTACAAGTGCCCCTCTGTGATTTCGTTTCTTTCTCAGCCCTCGGGATGTTTGCCACCATCCAAACCCTGCCACAGCTGCGACTACCTTTCCAGCTCGAGTTCACGTTGGAATATTTGACTTGTTGTCAGTTTATTTTCCTGCGTGGGGGTCTCACCGAAGAGACTTTTCTACCTTGCTTCTTCTTTTACAGCCTTTCACGTCTCTTCATAGTGTGGTACTAGCTTGTTTTGCAACTGTTACTATGGAAAATCCCTCCCCCCCCCACCCCCATCCCTCCCCTTCAATCCTCTTTTGAGTGGTGGTGGGAAATGTGGGACAAAGCCTATTGTTGCTTCCCGTATTGAAAAGCCCTGTCTCTCTCTTTACAACAAAACTGGTTTGAGCCTTTCAAAAGGGCAAGATTGTGACTCTTATGCGATAGTGGGCAGGGAGGGTGAGGTGGGGGGTAGCTGTGATGGTGTCAATGGATTTTTAGTTGTTACCTCAGACCTGGCATCACCAATAAAGGCAGTATGCTGCTGTGACTGACAGGTCAGGACGGATAAGTACAAAGGCTTGGTGACGCCCAGTCAACAAAGGAACAAAACACACAGACCATTGTAATATTATCAGGCTATGTGTATCAAGTAAATCTATGCCCCTACAGGGACAAGAGCTTTCCTAATCTGTTCGCAAATAAGGGAGTATTTCTCATAAGGAAATCCCAACGAAGAAACAGCCTTTCACAATTTGAGAGACAGAGCTGGGAGCCATAAGTACAAGTAAGGCCCTTGTACATTGAGACCCAAATTTAAATTCATAACAGTGAAACCTCATTGTAATTAAGTAAAATATTTCTTGCAATAATTGAATTTGCAGGTATGGAACAAGGCCTTTTGAATTGATTTCTGTTTAATACTTGCCCTTGCGGGGAAAAAAAAGAGTCATTGTCTGCTTTTCTATGTGCCAGGACCTCCCTTTTTCAGCATTATTTCTCCTCTAAGGGCTGGTAAGGCTCCAGACTATGCTGACCTGTTTAAAAGCTACGTACTTCAAGGGCATTTCACCCAAGACTGTAGTGAAAACTCATTACTAAGAGAAAAAAGTTACTGATATACAGTAACTGCCTGTAACTAAAATGCAGCCCATATGTGCTTTTTTTGTGCATAGATCCATTTTCATACCTAATGATCATCTTTGATTGATTCATAGTCGGGCCTGCAGAGACACAAATCTTTAACCAGACCCAACTGCTATTACAGTCCTACCATGTCAAAAAGGGAAAGTTTACTATACGAAAACTCAACTGCAGAGCTGCTCAAGTGTGGTACTCAAGGGAACCATGACCTGCATGTTTTGCAGGTCCTCTTAAAACATTAGCACAACAAAGCATTAGGAAAGTGGTCACATAAAGATTTAATTGGGCTACCCTTACAGTCCTGGAGTTGAAAAAAACCTTGCAGACCAAAAGTCTCCAGTTCTGGTCCTGCAGAGCCGGTGTGTCTGGACGTATTCTTTCCAGCTCAGACGAAAGCCTGGCCTGGAAATTATGTCTGTTAGTTCTCGGAGTGGTTATGGAGCATAATATGTCAGTATTTACTCATATACCGTAAGGTGGCGATTAAGTTAAATTTGAAATTTGATTTGTGGGCAATCACAAAATCCCCATAGAATCTGTGTGTGTCAGTTATGTCTTTGTATTTACTACCATCTTCAAAAAGGCTCAATTTTAAAATAAAATGGGCAACAAAGCTGCCAGTATACTTATCCATAAACTACCAAAGCCTTCTTTACATATTGGTCTTCCATTTGTCTACCCCAACATAAGTAAAGGTTATCATTTTATAGCTCTCTGGAATCTTGCTTACAATGATTAAACGGGTGGTGTGGTGGCACTGTGGCTAAGGAACTGCGCCTGTGGCTGGAAGGTTGCCAGTTTGTATCCTGCGGCCGGCAGAGGAATCCTACTCCGTTGGGCCCCTGAGCAAGGCCCTTAACCCCAGCTGCTCCAGGGGCGCCGTATAAATGGCTGATCCTGTGCTGTAACCTCAAGCTTCTCTCCCTCTCTGTGTGTCTCATGGAGAGCAAGTTGGGGTATGTAAAAAGACAAATTCCTAATACAAGAAACTGTATATTGCCAATAAAGTGATCTTATCTTCTCTCTCTCTTAAGATTACCATTGTCACATATTAAAACCTTTCTAAGCCTTCTTAAAACTTTCACACAGCTTGCCGTAACAAGTGTAACATATATAATCGGAAGTCTGCGCATACACATCAGATTGGACTCAAACAATTAATAGTAATAGTGTAGTAGTATAATTTGCAGACATTTAGTTTTGAATTTCCAGCAAATATGGATTTTCATGACACCACAAGTCTTTGTTGAGAAGTCAAAAGAAAACTAAACAAACCCCTTTTACTCATTATTTTGGATATTACTTGAAAAACTACTTTTTTCCAATGCTAAATTTCAGAGGCCAAGAAACAACAAAATTGTTCTGCGTAACACTTGGTAGTTGTTCATGATTTAGTACATGCTAATTAGTCATGAACAACTACATAATAAATGTTTAATATGCAGTTCTTAAAACAAAGTGTTACCAACAGTCTTCTTAAAAGTCTGGCTTTTTTTTGGTCATTAGCATCTTACATTTTGAACGATGTTAAATATATAATACTATATATAGAAATAATCTATACTACATACCTGGGATATGCGCAAGACCAGAAAAAATCCTCTGAACTCAAGAATTACAAAATCGTTACCACTTAAATAAAAACAGACATCTTGTATTTTGACATTTTAATGTACAGTATGCAAGTGGTTAAATAATTATTTCTTGTCACAGTATTGTTTTTTTTCGTAATATTTATTTAGACAAGTTTCTCTAAAATATTGCCATCACAGTGTCGTAAAGAGACATCACTTACAGTTTTAGTGATGTGGCATGATTAATTTTGTGATTAATGATATATTGGAATACATTATAAATACAAACAATATGGATCAAAACATAAATTAGAACTGGCCAAAAACATGTTTGATCCATGTTTGGTGTTAGCTTTCTTTTATTTTTATTTATTAGCAGACACCCTTATCCTGTGTGATCTGGAGTGTTTTCCAAAATATCACAATACATGCAGGTACAGAAGGAAATGGTAGATATGGTTACAAATAAATGTAAGTACAACGCAGTTGTAATAAAGTAAGAACAATTATCACAGCACAAAAAAATAGTAAGGTAACTACAGAAACACAGGTGCTGTAGAAAATAAAATATATATTATGTGATGTGATATACCTTTTGGAGTTTTGGTCTTGAACATAAATATATTAAAGAAACTTGAAATTTATAGTATACAATCACTACACAAAAACTTTGAAACATTAAGATCCTTGTCTAGTTCTTTATTTTGTTAAAATACTACTATGATTATACACAAACTAACATAACACATTATTGAGTATTTATTCTCCAGTTTGTGAAGTATAGAAGTATCTTCACTTTTCAGGTAAATTAATCATTTATTCAAAAATGAAAAGGCCACATACTTGCAATGAACATGTGCTGCATTTATTGAGTATTTACTGGAAAATCTTATTATCTATGATATTCTTTATTTGCACTGAATAAGTTAAATTGTTTTTTGAAATTGTGCTTTGCATTGTAGTCATGTATTGTGGAATAATATTAATTTTGATGAATACTCAAATACATAACCCCAAATATACAGTATCACCTCAAACAGCTTTCCAAGGAATGACCTTTCCAAATTCTGTTCACAGTGGAGTGCAGTTGTAGTATACAGTTGTCAGAGAGCAAGTGTCTTAAAGAAACAGCTCCATTTAACTTGTGATCATTCAAGTGTGAACGTACATCTGAGCTTAAGGTCAGACAACTAAAAAAAAAGGTGACAGTACTCAAGCATCGATAAATGTTTGTCTTTTCTTCCGATCAAGCATCAAACAAGCAGAAAGAAATTAGTCTCAGCAGTCACTGACCGAAGATTTGACACACAAAAGAAATGGTGTTCTATATCCTTAACTTTCTTATTGTTCACAGACTGGCAATGGGAGACAAAAATATTTCTCAGAAGCCCAACAACCATTGCTGGGATCCCAAAAGTACTATAGACTCAGAATGCTGCTTGCCAAGACATAATGGAAAGTGAATAAAACTAGCAGACAAAAGCCCCACACTGAGCTACACTAGAGTGCCAGTTTATCATCTGGGAACAATATCAGTCCTTTAGGTTCACAACGAAGAAGTGTGTTTTTTTCTTACTTTTTTCCCCACTTGTTTTGTCATACAGTCATGTCGTTAATGCTTAACTTTTAATTTATGCTACGTTATTACTTTGTTGAAATTCTGCTGACTCTTGCAGTTTCCCTTACTACTGAGTATTAATGTGTATTCTGTAAGTCTCTAAAGTTTAGAGCCCAGACATTTCTTTAGTAGGAGTTTACAGCACGGATATTAAAAACTGGTTTATATTATAAAACATGAACTGTATGTATTTTTTTCATTTTTAGTAAAAGGTCTATAAATCAACAGTTAACAGCACATTTAAGCCTGTACTGTATGCTCAAGTTATTTTCTGTTTCATCCTTAACCTGAAGAATGTCCAAAAGTACAATTTTCTTGCAGGGATGTTCTATTCTGCCGTGGAAAAACTAAATATCAAAGTCTTTCATACACGTGTTAGTTTTCAGAATAGTTTTAGAAAGTCCGAAGCCATTCAAAATGTTTAACCTAAAGAATCTAACTCAATTTATCTAAAACGAGCAGCTTAAGTATACCATCAACTTAAATAAGATCTCATTATGCTACTATAAATCTCAGTAAGATATGTATTTACTGCATTTTTAAGACAAGGAATTATTGAAAAATAAAAATGCTTACTGAGATAATTGCAGATCTACATTAAGTATATACCAAGGTTTTGTAAATTTGAAACTTAAACTGTTTTGAAAGTTGAAAAGAGTTGTTATTTGTTCTTGTCCTCATTAAACTTCACAATTGCAGAAATGCTGCAAAGCAATTATCTCTTTCCTCAGAGCAGTTTTTTTGTTCTTTGGAGGCTCAAAAACAGGCACCGACATCTTTCTTACCCAAGTGGTTCTTGTCAAGGTAACACAATTCAAGGAAGTTAGGCCACACAGAGAGCCCTTTTTTGAGAAGGAGACTTTTCCCATTGAAGTGCAAATACAGGTTTATAGTCAAGGTCCTATAAGTGAATGAGAATCTGTGACTGTGTGTGCCCTGTTATGGACTGGAGTCCCATTCAAGGTGTATCCTGCCTTGGGCCTGTTGCTTGCTGAGAAGTATTGGATAAAGCAGTTCAAGCATGGGTGGATGGACATTGCAATTGTGTGTTATTTGTTTTTTGAAAGGTGAAGTGCCAATTTTAAGTAAAAAGGTGGAAGTAAAGACCTTAATGTAAGTATGCTATAATCCAAGAGGTATTAATTATTAAATACAATGTGCAGAATCTACAGTGAAACAGTAATTGCAAACTCAGTGACAAAGGGAACTACATTGATGTGACCTTTTCCATTCGAATGAACTGTGTTCAAATTTGGATGGTCAGCTGGTGTTACACATGACTTATCAGATGTTAGGATGACTATCATCAGCTCTGTGTTATGAGTATAGGAAAGAGATCAATTTAGATCGTATGGCATGTGATAGCTTTGGCAGAAGTGGGTCATACTCAACAAACCATTGTTGGAAACCATGCACATGTGTAAAAATGGATTTCAAATATTGAACAAAATCCCATATGGTTCATCCCATATAGAAGGGAATTCTGACATTATTGCTCACTCAGCACAGTATTTAAAAAGTTTAAGCAGTTGTTTAAAACCAGAGAAGGTTATTTAAAATTCTCAACATTTAATGACCATAGCTTTAATTCTGCTGATAGATTTGACTCTATAATTTTTATTTTATTTCTCATATCTCTCTGTTTTCATTTGAACTGATTTACATGTAAATTATTTTCATTAACACAAACTTTTGCAAATATAACTGATGAAATAAGATTTATTAAATGTACCTGGTACTGGTTGCTGTTTTCGCACTGTATCTGCTCATCAAGAAACCTCAAAACTTAAATTATTGGTCATGTTTTCTTCACTTGCTTGCCTGCCCTGTAACTCATCATTATATCTTTACTGCTTTCACTAAATTTCCCTGTTGGTAAAACAACGATCTGCAATTAAAGTAAAAAAACAGTAAAGCTATAAAATACCTTTTGTTTGGGGGAGAAGCAGTTCATGTTTTGCTTCTGAGGGGTATAGTTCTATTTTTACCTCTGTTTAATACCTGCCAAAAGATTCCTTTCTCCTGAATGTTTTTTTTTCCTTTTGCTGCACAAAGAGCAAGATGTAACAGAACAATAAAACAAACCAATGAAACAAATGCCAGTGTTTGTTCTCATGGAGCAAAACAGCACAGCCTTTAGACAGCATCTTAATTAATCTGATGTGCCCTTCACAGTGCTGTTAAAAGGTCACATGCTAAACAGGGTGTTAGAAAGACCCCATAGATTTAGAGCTCGCGGAAAATGCATGAGATCCCTAAAGATTCATAGAGTTTCACAGAAATCCCCTTGTTTCACCATGAAGACCAAAAGCAGCAATTAAATAGACTGCATTCATCACTGTCCTACTGCTGCTTTACGCAGATGGAAATGCAGCCATAGAAACAAAATGTACTCTAGCATCACTGTTAATAGACTTGGCCTTTCCCTACCTCTTGCTGTTGCTAAGGGCTGTTTTCCTTTCTGACGCAGGAGAAAGAATTCCAAGGATTCACCATGAAATCCTCATTATTTGTAAACAGCTGTGAATGTTGGTTGAAACTTTGAAGCAATCTATGTGTGGGGAATTTGTGTTTAGGGGCCTTAACAATAGAAATATCTGTGTCAACATTTAAATTAAGTTCTCTTTTAAAACATTATAATCAATGAAATTAGTAAGCAGTGGATGGCTTATAATCTTACAAACTGCCTACTTAGGTCTTCGATTTCGTTCCATAATACACTGGACATGATAAGACATAACACATACTAGTAAACTGAACTTAACCTAAAATGTGCTTAATTTACCATTTGGTAGTATACAACATAATTGGACCTGTCAATTGCAATTGTTATATTTTCGTTTGGACTGAGCTTGACATTATTTTTTGTTTTTATACTACTTAGAGTATAACTGATGAATTACAAGTTAAAGTTAAATCTAGATCTGGTTTTCCATCCCAATGCAATTTAAGTTTAGCTTTATGTGTGCCCTCTAAGTACTCACTTGTAATTCCTATTCTGGGTTTTTGGGATGGTGTCCACAAAATGGCTCCCTAAAAAAGTTCCAGGGCAGTTTGATACATTATGTTTTTCTGTTGTAAGATTTGTTATTGCTCCATATCACTCTACACTTTGAATAGTCACCCTTACTTTCAAAGCAACACTGGCTCGGGTTTATTTACATAACTTTGATTGGGAAGGCTCATATCTTTTGGAGTTACTGCAATTCTATATGTCACCTTACAATTTAACCAATTGATCAATTTATCAAATTGGATCTCTGCAGATTATGAGCTGTTTTGGGGGGTGCAATTCTTTCTAATTGACTCAAACAAATGACTTCAATTAATTCCAGATTTAATTCAAACTATCTAGCACTCTTCAGCTCTGCAATTGTTAACACTGTTCCCTAAATGTTAAAATCTTTCTTTCTCCTTATCTTTTCTTTTCCTTTATTCTTGTGCAGAGGTGTAAGCATCTGACCAGGCTGTTTCTACTCACTTATTCTATCTAATTAAACCTATTAAATTAAGAACTAATCCCTGAGTATTAGTAAGCTCACTTAAGGTGAGGTAAAATCTAGCGCAGAAAAAAATGGTATTATGATTTCATTTTGGTTTTTACATGTGAAAATAAAAATAGTTTACACACAGTAACTGTATGGTATGAAATAAGTAAAAGAGACACTTTTGCTTATAGGCTTACTGGATCAGGGTTCAGCACAGGTTGTGTATTATTAACTTGACTGAAGGTTCATGACTTTTCCCTGATCTGTCACACAGCATGCAGTTGGTACTGCATTTGTACAGTATCTCAGTTTTTGTGGTGCATTTACCATGACTACATTGCAACACAATACGTGCTTTTCAGCTATGTCATCTAAATATAGACAGTGTGATTTTTGATAGAAGTCTTTGAAGTTTGATACATAGTACATTTCTTAGATGCTAAGAAAATGCTTATTAGCTGTGCTATTTTTAATCTTTTTGTGTCAGTTTTAAAATATTGTTTCAGCTCTGGTTGCAAGAAAACAATATAGATAGAAAATAAGATGAAAAGCTCAGGTGTCAAGATACAGTAGTTTTGTTTGCTGTAATTATGTTAAAAGATGATAAAACTTCCACTCTGATAAAATCATGGAATATACCAGAGTATTTTCCAGAGCAGAATAAATCTAATAATCGGTACAGTATATCCATTTATATATTTTATTATTATATATTTCAAAGCAAGAATATGTTTCATTTTACTGTAAAACATAGTAATTAATTTACAGTTGCTACTTCAAAATAAAAGACTTTTACATAGTTTAATCTCGGTTAAATAGAAATCTAAATTTCAGTTTTTTTTATTTGCAATAAATATTACAGTAATTTATGTTGCTGAATATATACTTAGGAATGTACTTTTGTGGGGTCTCTGCTTGAAATGGTTCAACTTCATGTGAACTTTCGAAGCGTTTTGTTGTTATGCGTTACTGCTACCTGGTGGTAGAAAGCGTACTTAAAATAATTAGGCGTAAACACGACCACATAATTTCTAAAAACTAAAACAATTTGGCAGTGCTATAAACAACCTTAGAGATTAACTCACTCATAATTTAAGTAAATTTCACATTTATGTGCAGTCCATTTCAAAGCTCCTCAAAGGCTTTTACTTTATTTTCAATATGTTCTGAACTATAAACTACTTTTTATC